>NW_028227262.1:13230000-13830000 GCF_978045245.1 Mus caroli
CAGTGGCTGCCACATTTGGGTGATATCCGTGAGAGGCCTGTCCTTCTCTCAAGGGAAATGGAGGAGGGATGGATTGGTCAGGAAACAGAAGTGGGGGAGGGGGAGAGACCCTGGGAGGAGACGGCTGAGGGGAACAGTGGGCATGGTGTATATATGAGAGAGTAAATAAATTAAAAAGAGAGACAGCACTGACTGCTCTTCCAAAGGACTGTGATTTGGTACCCAGTGCCCACATGGTGGCTCAGAACTGTAAGTCTTCTGGCTTCCACAGGCACAGGCAACCAGGACCGCATGCAATGTAAACACTCTACCCCTGAGCAATAGCCCCAGACCTTTCAAGGTCAAATTTTACAAAGCATGGAAGCCCTGTGGAGTGCCTGTCCTTCAGGGGTGGCTTTCTAGTGTCCAGACACTGGCTAGTTAAGTAGGTAATCTTTGTCATCATCAAATGGTGGTTTTGAGAACAATGGGGTAGGTCGGTCTTAGGACTGATTCCTGGGAGAGAGAAAAGGACAAGAAGGACAGATAACCTCCCCAAGGAAGAGTGGAACTATTTTTCACACTGGCAAGAGCCGAGAATGCTACAGCCTCACTAAATCACCCTGCATGATTGTACGACTAACAGACCTCTCCACGATCCCCACTGAATCGCCTTGCAAGACTGTGTACTGTCTAGCAGACCTTTCTGAGATCTCCTTCCATCTTCTGACCAGCAAGCTCCCAGGCAATCTTTGGCAGCATGCACAGAGCCGGCAGCAGAGACTGGCTTGTGTTGCTTTGTTCCTGGGAGTCTGTAGGTTTTCTGGCCTCGAGTATGAAAGAGTAAGGAAGGAAAGTGCGTGTCACAGAATGGGGAGAGATCCCAACTCTCCCAAGCTCACAACCAGACCTGGTTCCACGCCACAGTAGTGTATATTTAGCACTGCTCCTTTTGCAGAAAGACGAAAAGAGAAAAAAATTAAGGTGGCTTTGGTATAAGAAACCTCTTCTGAAGATGCCCACCACTTACTCTTTCTGGCTGCCAGGTTTCTTTTGCTTCTGCTCTTGGCCACAGACCCGGCACTGGTTAGGTTTTGTCAATTTGACACAAAGCTAGATGTATTTGGAAAGGGGGACTCTCAACTGAGGTACTGTTAGAACCTAGTGGGGAAACCCCCACCCAATTCCCGATTCAGTGTGTGCCCAAAAAAAAATCACGAAGGACCATCTTGATGTAAATACACGAGGATGTTTAATTACAGAGCTCTGGACCAACACGCATCCCACACAGGAGATAATGGATGTCGGCCACGAGGCTTGAAAGCTAGGGGTTTTTATGGGGTAAGGGGCTTAGGGGTGTGGAATTCAGCATAGCGACACACTATTGGCTTATTTAAACATGAACAGAAAGATTACATGTCAGCAAAAGGGCATCAGGACTTTGTTCCTGTGGGCTGGGGGCTGATCTTTGTTCACATAGCAACCAGTTGATGTATGACTTTACCTGGAGTCAAGGGGCAGTAGACAGAGGGGAGGTGTGGTCTCCCTTTCCCCCATCTGCTTGAACCTGCTTGCTCAAGGGTGGAGCTTCCTGCTCATTCGTCCTGCCACGCCTACTGCTGGACCCTGCCTTTGTTGCTTGGAAGAGGCACACACGTGTTCGTCCTGCTACTGGACCCTGAGTTACTTGGCGGGAAATCGGGTTCCCTCCCCCTTCCTTTATAACTGAGTGTCTGGAAATAGTAAAATTGAGCTTTGATCAGAATCTTGTCTTAGCTTCATTCCCTTCTCTCGCCGCCTAGCCCCTCTTCTCTTCCAGGTTTCCAAAATGCCTTTCCAGGCTAGAACCCAGGCTGTGATCTGCTGGCCGGACACAACAGGGAGGTTCCGGCCAGGTGGTGTTGACCCAGACAAGATAGCTCTGCTTGTACAGTCAAGCTGTTCTTAGGAATGTCTTAACAACAGCCCTGTCTGTTCTGCTTTGTTCTTGGCCCCAGGCCGCGGGCTCATAGACAACTCTTTTACATGAATCACAAGTTACAAAATCTCATTTTCTTTCAGTACAGCTACCATCAGACTGTCCTGTGGACAAGTGTGGTGGCGGGGGTGGGGAGACATTTTCTTGATTGATGATTGATGTGGGAGGGTCCAGCCCAGCCCACTGAGGGTGGTGCCATCCCTGGGCAAGGGGTCCTGCCCTGGGAGCCAGGGCAGCAAGCCAGTAAGCTGCATTCCTCCTGCACCCTCTGCTTTGGTTCCTGCCTCTAAGCCCTGAGTTCCCACCCAGACTTCCCTCAGTAATAGACTGGGAATGGGAAGTGCAAGGCAAATCAATCTTTTCCTTCCCTGAATTGCTTTGCATCTAAATATTTTATCACAGTGATAGACAAGCAAACGAAGCCAGACACAATAGTTCTACATTTTCCTACCAATCAGAAGTTCCACAGCCTCTAAGTCTGCCTGCAGAGGACTCAGCTGCTCTAGATGTCTATAATTACCCAGGAGCACAAACAGCACTTCCTTTGCAAATGGGGAATGTGACCAAGAAGAGGTTCTGTGGACCATGGTCACGTTCAGCTGCTGGTCACCGAGGGGCTCTTGCCCTCAGACTGAGCTTTCCTGGGATTCCTCCCACTGGCAACTTTCCTAAAAGAAACTCCTGTGAACTGAGCCAGTCAAGATGCTGGAATAACAGACTAGTGGCCTGGGCCAGTCATATCAGCTCCTTGAGGGGCTGAGGCAGGAGGACTTCAAGTTCAAGGCTTGCCTAGACTATAGAGTGAGTTCAAGGCCACCCTGGACACTTTAGACAGACCATGTCTCAAAAGAAAAAAAAAAGGAAGAAGAAGTCTGGGACTGTAACTCAATGGTGGAGCATTGCTGCGGAATCCTGAACTGCTGAGAAACAGAGCAGCAGTACAAAAACAAAGAATGGAGTGGCGCAGTGTGCCTTCTGTCAGAAAGGGGCTCCTCGACCAGACAATTAACAAGCAAATAAGCCACCACCGACAAGCACAGAACTCAGTGCCACTGAGCTGGTAACAGCTTGCACACTGCTCCCACGTGTTCCAAAAGAAGGTGACCTTAAGCCATGAGAAAGCTTCTCTCCTTGCTATTGTTTGAGTGGGAAATGTCCCTCCCACAGGCTCGGGCGTGTTAGCATTCGCAGTATTTTGTGGCCGTGGAACCTGTAAGAGGTGGAGGAATCAGGGCTTGGAGGCCGTTGCTCACTCACTCGGCACTGCTTCTCATTCTGCTGAGAAGCAAGGAGTCCCAGCCAGGTGCTCCCTCACAGGAAGGAGTGTTCTGTCACCAAGCCTGCCCCATCATAATGGACTTGACCTTCAACTATGAACCAAAATATATCTTGCCTCCTGGAAGTTGTCCCTTGGTTATTTACCAATGAGAGAGCCTGCCAGTCACCACCATTAGTCCTTTCTGGGCACTTGTGAGCCTCCCTCGAGGTGATAATGAACCCCAGTGGCCCCCAGGTGTGCCTGGGAAGGACTCCCAGCCACACCAGCTCCTAAGTGCTACCTGTTCAGAAAGACCAGGTTTATGCGCCAAAGGCAAAAATAAATAAATAAATAAATAAATAAATAAATAAATAAAGGAATGTCCAGGTGTGTTGGCACACATTTATTATCCCAGTACTCACTCTGGAGGCTGAGGCAGGGTAGTCACTGCAAGTTCAAGACCACCCCAGGCAATAGAGTGAGATCCTGTCTCAGAAATAAATAAATAAATAATATTGATTTTAAAGCAATAGACAGACGGGACTTTAGCTGATAAACAGGAAATAAGAAGGAAATGACAGGGCTAGAGAGATGGCTCAGCGGTTAAGAGCGCTGACTGCTCTTCCAGAGGTCCTGAGTTCAATTACCAGCAACCACTTGGTGGTTGATAGCCATCTATAATGGGATCCGATGCCCTCTTCTAGTGTGTCTGAAGACAGCTGCAGTGTATTCATATAAATAAATAAATATTTTGGAAAAAAAAAAGAAGGCGGCAATGACAAACTGCTTCTTCTTTCTCTCTTACATCCCCCTAACTCGGGGCCAGTTCTGAGAGACAGAAGGTCTCTACCGCCTCTCAGGAGATGTCCCAGCTGGCAGGCAACTGATTGCCTCTTTTAATTTTGTTAATTTTTTGCAAGTTTATTTAATTTTGTGTGTGGGAGTGGTTTTGCCTGCATATGTCTGTGCACCATGATTGTGCAATTTCCGCGGAGGCCAGAAACTGTTACATCTTCCAGAAATGGGCTTACAGATGGTTATGAGCTGTCCTGTGGGTGCTGGGAACCGAACTCAGGTCTCCTGCAGTGCTCTTACCCTCCATCCCCACCTCTGTAAAGCACCTACCCACTTGTTAAGGTTCATTCCTGTGTTTGCCTCGCCCTCTCTGTTACTCATGTCACCTCCATGTCCTCCACAATTCCACTGTGAATCCAACCTGAGGCTTGGACTTTGAGCTTTGTCCCGAGGTATGGTTTTTCTAGTGTTTGCTTTTGTTTTGTTTACCACACAATTCAAAGACAAAGGAAGATGTCTTGAAGATCAACAAAACAAGGTGTGGTAAAGACTTTTTTAAGTTGGGGGGGGGGGAATAATGCTCACAGAAAGTCCAATAGAGCACAAACAAGAAAACAATAAATATGAGACACATGACCAGAGGCATTAGTGGGAGATTACAAACGGCTTGGGACCGAAGCGGAAACAATAACCAGGTGTGGTGGCACATGTCTGCAACCCCAGCATTTAGGAGGCTGACGAGGGGGATTATGGGCTAAAGGCTAGCCTGGGCTACATGGCTAGACAATGGAAAGAGGGGGAAAGAAAGAAAAGAAGGAATTCCGAGAAGGAAGGAAGGAAGGAGTCAGGGAGAGAAGGAAGATGGGAGGATGGGAAGAGGAATGGAGGGAAGGAGGGTAAAGGAAAGAAGGAAGGTAGGAAGGATGAAAGGAAGGAAGGACAGACAGAAGAGCAACTAACTTGGTTGGAGAGAATTTAGAGAAGAGAATAAAGGTGATGCCCAAGCAGAGAAGAGAGGGTTATCTCAGACAAAGGCAGACTGGGATTTCCCTGAGAGAAGAGAGGGCTATCTCAGGCAAAGGCAGTCAAGGATTCCACTGAGGTCTGAAAATGCAGGGAATGCCTCAAAGCTACCCAGAGAATGAGGTCACTAGAGTGGGTGGGGTGGATCATAACAGATCTTTGTACTACACTCAACACTCAGCTGTTTCCCCAGGGCTGTAAGAATGATGTCCTTGAGGGTCCTGCTTACTCCGACACTGGTGTGGAAGCTGAAAGGGAAGAGGAAACGTAAGCTTTATGCGAATATAAAATGTGGTGAAAAATAATTGTTTTTAAGCACAAGGGAGTCAGAGATCATAACCCTTCATGGAATCCTACGAAATCTGAGTAGAAAATCTGCTTGGAAAGTTCTCACCTGTTCTGTGCACCAGGGTGGGACAAAGTCTGGAAGTAGACGTGCGACATCATCTGAGAATTCAAGAGATACCGAACTACTGGAGGAAGGAGGAGGGAAGGGGCTTCCCACCGTAAATCTCTCGGTTTCTTTGTTTAATCGTGTTTGTTTATTTAGGGCAGCATGTGCCACCATGTGCATGGAGAGACCGGAGGACAGCTTGTAGGAGTCATTTCTCGTTTTCCCCTGGATCAATAAGCTCACCAGATTTGGTCACAGAGCCTGTACCCACTGAGCCACCTTGTGGACCCCAAATCTTTTCATTATAAACCACTGAACTTAGAAGAGTCCTCATACAGGAAAAAGAAATCTATGTATTAATATCCGTATTATAGAGCCTGAGAGATGGTTCAGCAGTTCAAAGCACCTGCCATTAAGTCATAGGAACTAAGAACTAGGGTTTGGGTCCCAGCACTCACGTCCACCATATTCTCTGAAACGCCACCTCCAAGGGAATCTAATACCCACTTCTGGTCTCAGCAGGAACACAGATATAGACATGCGCACATATAAACAAATAAAATAGCGGCTAGAGAGATGGCTCAGTGTTGGGGGATGTTTCTGTGCACCCACATGGCAGCTCACAGCTCCAGGGAATTTCAACAACCCCATACGGGCTTACATGAAGGAAAAACACCAATCCACATAAAATAAATAATAAATCATTTAAATAAAATAACATTTAAAAGATAGTATTATGATAGAATGAAATCCAAACCAAATACGTATGCAAAGAAACAAAAACAGGACAGGTGTGATAGTGCACAAATTAAAAAAAAATATATATATATATATTTCATATATATGAATACACTGTGGCTTTCTACAGACACACCAGAAGAGGGCATCAGATCCCATTACAGATGGTTATGAGCCACCAGGTGGTTGCTGGGAATTGAACTCAGGACCTCTGCAAGAGCAGTCAGTGCTCTTAACCACTGAGCCATCTCTCCAGCCCCATGTGGTATATAATTTAAAATCCAGTAGTCAGGAGGCAGAAGGAGGAGGATCTCTGAACTCTGGCCAGCCTGGTCTATACAGTGAGTTCTGGGGCTATGGAGAGAACCGTGTCTTCCAGAAGAATGAAAGAATAAAAGGAAGAAAGGAAGTCAGATGTGGTGGCACAGGCCTTTAGGAGGCAGAGGCAAATGGATCTCTGTGAGTTCTAAGACAGCCAGGGCTATGTAGAGACCCTGTGCCAAAATATATATATTGACGGAAGAAAGAAAAGGGAGGGAGGGATGGAAGGAGAGAGGGAAGGAAAAAGGGAAGAAGGGAAGGAGGAGGGAATAATTTTTTTTGACATGGGTGCTGGGAACTAAACTTAGGTCCTCTGCAAGAACCGTGTATGCACTTACCCATGAGCCATATCTGACCTAGCACCCCAACCCCCCTCCCACACAGACACAAAAACACACACTTTGTGTGTGTGCAGCACTGGTGGTATAGTACTGAGCATAGCTGCCTTCCAATTCCTTATTTCTGAATTATTTCTTGGATGATGATAACTTGGAAAATACCTGATAGAAGTCTTCCAAGGAATGTTTGTTGACCTAATTACAGGTCCTTATTAGACCGTTTAAGCAGACCTATGTTGGTTTTTGGTCACCCTTCTGGAAGCTGTTTATTTCAGCTCAAGGCATTGCCATGGTTCCTTAATCCAGTCAGAGGTTTTAACTAAACATCCAGTAGCTACATCCCTGATGTGTTCTTTGTCCTGAAGCTGAATGAGTCTCCTCCTGCAAGATGGCTGCCCTTCAGCTTTTGCTGCTTGGAGGGTGTGGTGGTTAGAACAGGCTTAGCTCCTGTAGACTCACTCATGTGTGTGAATCCTTGGCCACAAGGAAAGGCACTATTAGGAGGTGTGGCCTAGTTGGAGTAGGTAGGGCCTTGTTGGCTGAACTATGTCACTATGGGATGGGCTTTGAGGTCTCCTATCTTCAAGCTATACTCAGTGAGATAGACAGTCTCCTGCTGCCTATGGATCAAAATGCAAAACTCTCACCTTCTTCCCCAACAGCATGCTGCCTGCCTCCTGCCATACTTCCTGCCCTGATGATAATGGACTGAACCTCTGAACCTGTAGCCAGCCACAGTTAAGTGTTGTCCTTGTAAGAGTTGTCTTGGTCACGGTGTCTCTTCACTGCAATAAAACTCTAACTAAGACAGAGGGGGAAAGAGTATCAGTTCTTTTCAATAGGGATCTGAAGTCCCTGGTTCAAAAGTTTAAAAGCTCTACTTTTGAACAGCCTGATTCTGCTTTTCTGTGCACAGTTCTTTCTTGTAGTACTGTATAAACTAAAATCACCTACCTTGCCATTCTAACACCCAGCTTTGGATCTCTCTCCTCAAAACCCATACATCTACTTTCTGGCATACATCTGTAATCTCAGCCCTTAGTAGACTGAAGTAGGAAGGTCTAGAGTTAAGGCTAACCTGGGCTGCTTAGTGAGACCCTGGCTTGGCTGGAGAGATAACTCAGTGGTTAAGAACACTGTTCTTCCAGAGGACCAGGGTTCAGTTCCCAGCAACCACATGGCGGCTCACAGCCATGCAAAACTCCAGTTCCAGTGAGTCTGATGCCCTCTTCTGGCCTCCAGGGGCACACAAAGAGCAAGCATACATACACACAGACACACAAAGAGACAGAAAGAGAGTTCCTGTCTCAGTTTTTTAAACAATCAGGAAAGCCAAGATGGTGGCAGCTGCTGGCATTTGAGGAGCTGCAGAGGGTCTCTAAGGAGCCTTCAAGGGGAGATGAGGCAGTGGGAGACGAGCCTCTAGACTGCACAGTATCTCCAAGACAACTTTTTTAAAAAAAAAAATGCAGGTCTTAGAGCTGGAGAGATGGCTCAGTGGTTAAGAGCACTGACTGCTCTTCTGAAGGTTCTGAGTTCAAATCCCAGCAACCACATGGTGGCTCACAACCATCCATAATGAGATCTGATGCCCTCTTCTGGGGTGTCTGAAGACAGCTACAGTGTACTCACAGACATGAAATAAATAAATCTTTTAAAAAAAATGCAGGTCTTATGGGAAAATGCTTTTTGTTTGGTTTGGGTTTTTTTTGGGGGGGGATTGCAGAGGAGGGGGCAGGGGGAACATGTCAACACTGTGGCCCTGACTGTCCCTGGAACTCACTTTGTAGATCAGGCTGTTCTTGAACTCAGATCTGTTGGCATCTACCTCCCAAATTCCCAAATGCCAGGATTAAAGACATGTGCTAACTCCAGCTTTTTTTTTTTTTTTTCATTTTTAATTATGTATTGGGGAACGGGCACGTGAATAACTGGATCTCCCTGGAACTGGAGTTACAGACAATTGGGAGGCATCATGTGGTGTTGGGAACTGAACCAGGTCCTCTGTAAGAGCAGCAAGTGCTCTTGACCACTGAGCCATCTCTCTAGGTTTGGGGAAGATTTTGTTTTGTTTTTTTTTTTTGTTTGTTTGTTTTTTGTTTTTGTTTTTTAAGAGCTAGATGATTGAGTTCTAGAGCAGACTGGACTATATAAGCAAGAAACTATCTCAGAACAAAACAAAAAAAGTTAGATTCAATGTTTGTTCTCTACCCTGCCCACTACCTGTCTTTATTTAATTAAATTCTATTTTCATCATCTCTGTAATCTCGGCAATCAACACAGTAATACAGTGATCGATAAAATTTCTGAATTAAAACCCTGTGTCTCTTACTTGAGAAACATGCCCCTCTCTGTGCCTATTCCTGAAATAGAAATTCCCAGAACAAGGCTCCGTCTGTGTTAAGGATGCTCCAAGGCTGGTTGACTAACTAGAACTGTCGTGATTTTGGAGACATTCTGGAAGGTTGCCCATCTAGAGCCAAATTATCTTGGGCTATCTTTAGTCCCCTTAATAGCCAGCTCTTCATTGCTCACCTCTGTGTTTGACCTGGCATCTGGGCGACGTTACATAAATCCTCTCGGGACATCCAAACAGACTCCTAACTTCCACCAACACGAAGGCTAAGAATGCCATCAGAAGTAACTGAGGCCTGAAGCAGAATCTCCCCTACTTGGCAATAACACACCTACCCGATGTTTCTACTAATACATCCTTAAGCACCTTGATATATGACTTTGTTCTGTTACTATAAAAAAAAAATACTTCATGAAACTATTGTGCTGGAACATGGTATTTGGGTCAACCCGAATCCCTGCTGCCAATTCACACTCAGCTCCTGAATAAGCCGGTTCTTGTCCCCTATTGGGTGAGAGCGGTGTGTTTATGTCAGCAGTGCCAATAATCCTGAGCGTTCAGCATCTGCCTGCCTCCCATTCTCTTGGCCACAGCGGCACCAACATGATATTCCCTCCTGAGACTCTGGAACTGCACATGTGGGTATCCATCGGTCTTTTCTATTTTGTCTTTAAGGTTAGAAGCCAGAGCAGACAAAACCAACTCTTGACACTCTGTGAAACAGCAAGCAAAAGAACCCCAGAAAGCATATAGCAGAAGGGATGAAGGAGGGAGTCAGTGGCTACCTTGTGCCAGGGCATCCCCACTGCAGATCTCAAGACATGTCTCTGCTCTGATTCAACCCGAGGCTTGCTCCTGCATGTGCCTGGGAAAATGAACACATGCCAACTGCAGACTGCTCATGCTGCACCCATCCCAGACAACACTGATGGTAGAGGCTTGCCTTTCCTTTCCGGGCAAAAACTTCAATAATCCCAGAGTCTACAAACTGAGAACATGTCTCCATATGGCTAAAGACTGATGTTCCTGATCACTTTTGAATCAAAACATACCAATGGGCTTTCTTCTCTTCTAAAGGCTTGTGACAATCAAACAAATACTTTGTATTTTTTACTGGTAGAGTGGGTGTGGAAAGAGAACCCTACTATAGGTGTGAATCTACAAAAACCTCAGATCCTTATTTTATGTGGGGAGCACAGGTAACCAATATGAATGTGGGGGGTCTGGTTTGGCTTCGCTTTGCTCTTTGGACACAGGGTCTTCGATTGTTGTGTTCTGAATAGGTACGGCTACCATAGACTCAGGTGTTTGAATCCTTGGCCCATCATAGCAAGTGTCACTATTAGAAGGTGTGGTCTGGTTGGAGGAAGTGTGTCACTGTGTGGTTGGACTTTGAGGTCTCCTATCCTCAAGCTACACCCAGTGTGGTACAGTCTCTCCTTCTGCTGCCTGTGGATCAGGATGTAGAACTCTCAGCTCCTCCAGCACCGTGTCTACCTGCACACTGCCATGCTTCCCAGTGTAGAGATAGTAGACTGAACTCTAAAACTGTAAGCCAGTCCCAATTAAATGCATTCCTTTATAAGAGGAATGGTTCCATTGTCTCTTCACAGCAGTAAACCCCTAAGGTAATAAATAGTTACCAGAGAAATCAGAGGCTCCTCTGGATATCTCAGCCTCGCTGGTAGAAGAGTTTGAGAATGGATTCAGTAAAAATCAACCCAGGCACTTCTGAGAAAAGGAAGATGGAGGAAATGAAGAGAGAAAGCCACACCATGTGTAAGCAGTGACATGGGAGAAGGTGGGATAAATAACTTAGAAAAACATGGAGAAGACCCGGGATGTCTGAAACAGGATGCCCAAGTTTTGGCAAGAAGTTGAAATAAGAAAAAAGGAGTTGTTCCTCAGCCTGCTGTCCACCTGCCTTGTCGTCTCTAGCCGTGTGAAGTCAGAACGAGGGAGATCATGAAGTCAGAACGAGGGAGATCGTGCACATCCAGGCCGGCCAGTGCGGCAACCAGATAGGGGCCAAGTTCTGGGAGGTTATCAGCGATGAGCACGGCATAGACCCCAGCAGCAACTATGTAGGGGACTCAGACCTGCAGCTGGAGCGCATCAGCGTGTACTACAATGAGACCTCCTCTCACAAGTATGTGCCCAGGGCCATTCTGGTGTACTTGGAACCTGGAACCATGGACAGTGTTCAGTCTGGCGCCTTTGGACACCTATTCAGGCCCGACAACTTTATCTTTGGTCAGAGTGGTGCTGGCAACAACTGGGCCAAAGGGCACTATAGGCACTATACTGAGGGCGCAGAGCTGGTGGACTCAGTCCTAGATGTCGTGCGGAAAGAGTGTGAGAATTGTGACTGCCTGCAGGGCTTCCAGCTGACACACTCACTGGGTGGGGGCACAGGCTCGGGCATGGGCACACTGCTCATCAGCAAGGTGCGTTAGGAGTATGCCGACCGCATCATGAACACCTTCAGTGTGGTGCCCTCACCCAAAGTGTCGGACACTGTGGTGGAGCCCTACAACGCCACCCTGTCCATCCACCAGCTAGTGGAGAACATGGATGAGACCTACTGCATCGACAATGAAGCCCTCTACATCTGCTTCTGTACCTTCAAGCTGGCCACACCCACCTATGGGGACCTCAACCACCTTGTGTCTGTCACCATGAGCAGAGTCACCACCTCCCTTCGATTCCCTGGTCAGCTCAATGCCGACCTCTGCAAGCTGGCTGTGAACATGGTGCTGTTCCCACGTCTCCACTTCTTCATGCCTGGCTTCGCCCCACTTACAGCCCGGGGCAGCCAGCAGTACGGTGCCCTGACAGTGCCTGAGCACACACAGCAGATGTTCGATGCCAAGAACATAATGGCTGCCTGTGACCCGCGCCACGGCCGTGGACACTGTCTTCCGTGGGCGCATGTTTATGAAGGAGGTGGACGAGCAGATGCTGGCCTCCAGAGTAAGAACAGCAGCTACTTCGTGGAGTGGATCCCCAACAACGTCAAGGTAGCCGTGTGTGACATCCCAACCCGTGGGCTCAAGATGTCATCCACCTTCATTGGCAACAGCACGGTCATCCAGGAGCTGTTCAAATGCATTTCCGAGCAGTTCACAGCCATGTTCTGGTGCAAGGCCTTCCTGCACTGGTCCACGGATGAGGGCATGGATGAGATGGAGTTCACCGAGGCTGAGAGCAACATGAATGACCTGGTGTTCGAGTACCAGCAGTACCAGGACGCCACTGCGGAGGAGGAGGGGGAGATGTATGAAGATGATGACAAGGAATCAGAAGCCCAGGGACCCAAGTGAAGTTGCTCACAGCTGGGGTGTGGGGCCAAGTGGCAGCCAGGGCCAAGACAAGCAGCATCTGTTCCCCCCCACCCCCCAGAGCCATCTAGCTACTGACACTGCCCCCAGCTTTGCTTCTCACCAGCTCATTAGGGCTCCCAGGTTAAAGTCCTTCAGTATTTATGGCCACCCCCACTCTATGTGAGTCCACTTGGCTCTCTGTCCTCCCTATTTTAGCCACCTCTGTATTTATGTTGCTTATTTGTCTGTTTTTATGGTTTGTTTTGTTTTTTTACTGGGTTGTGTTTATATTTGGGGGGAGGGGTATACTTAATAAAGTTGCTGTCTGTCAGATAAAAAAAAGAAAGACAGAAAAAAGGAGTTGGTTGGGTTTTGTTGTTTTTTTGTTTTGTTTTCTGTTTAAAGATAAAGTTGTACCTGTCTGAGTCAGGATTTAAAAAGATGGACAGGCCTAACAGGTGACACCATAGCAACTACACAAGGGCAGGAATTCTGGAAAGAAAAAAATGTATTTTTTTTTATTCTTTTTTTATTTTATTTTTTTTATTTTTTCTAAAACAGTATTGGACACTGGAAAAACTTTTATTAGTACTAAATGGAACAAATGTTTAAATATACTCATTATCCCCCCCCCCCCAGTAGCCCAATAACTAGCCTTATCTAAAGTCACAGCTGACTGGCCTACTTCACACATTTCACTTCATCAAGGAACATGGAAGACTGAAATGGAGTTATGATTATTTCTCAGGAAAAAACACATTAAGGCTCACAGTTCAGCCCAAGACCCCCACAGTAAGCAAAATGGAAAGGCTGACACTTCTACTGGTGGTCAGTTGAGAGATTATCCACTAAAGCACCAATTAGCTAGTAACTTTCTCACTACTGCTACAAATACCAAATACCTGATGCTCTGCTCTTTACCCATCTTTCTGTGGAGGAGTGGACCAGCCTGATTTCTCATGCTTCAGCACCATGGATTTATAGACCCGTCTGGCCACTTGTTCACTATAGTGATTATCTACTGCAAAGCGCACCCTGGCCTTGCCTTTGACTAAGGTGGCATTGATCTGCAAGATGACCGATTCGATGGAGTAGGCGCTGCTCCAGCCCTGTTGGGTAAGCAGTTCCATACACAACGCCCCCCCCATCCAAGACATAGTCATCAGAGAGTACAGGCAACACGACGCGAACAAATGGAGGATCAAACGGAAAGTTATCTTTGAAAGAGAAGTTAAGCAAAATATAGTCTATGCCTTCTTCTTCTTTCAAGCGCTGAAGGTCTCTGTGCAAGCGACTATCAGGGTCAACATTCCTCAATTTAACGTGCCAGTCATATAAGCTGTCATTTATCAGTTCCACAGAAAAAGTCCCTGACTTGTAACTCTGCGATCTGTATATTTCTCTGAGTTCTTTCTTAAGTCTATCTGAAGCACACACCGAGCCAGACGTGGCACCACTCGCACGCTCTTGCCTTAGGTTCTTCTGGATATTCTCTAATATTTCCAAATCCTCTTTCTCAAGCCCTTCATTCTCTGACGTTTTCTCACTACTCGTCTCTTCTTCTTTCATTTCATAATAATCCGAGTCCTCCAGTCCGTAAGCTGCATCTTCATCTTCTTCTGAAGACCCATCTTTGATGGTGGCCTTCTGAGCGATGGGGACCGGCTGGTCCAGCATCTCCACATCCAGGTGCTCAGGCAGGTTATATAAGCTGCAGAGTTCACAGATCAGCCACTTGAGCTGCTGACTAAGCGAACTGTCTGACTTCGAATCTTCCAGGCGTTCTAGGATCAATGTGAGATCTGGATTGTCAGAGTCCACGAACCACATCACCGGTGAAGATGGGTAGGACTCGGTGATGGTGCAGTGAAGGGTGAGCGGTGATGGTGAGGGCGAACTGCCCTCAGGTGCCTCCGGCACCAGGACCTGACACTGTAGCTCATCCAGGTGCCAGCTCAGGATGCGCAGCCGCTCGTGGTCCTTGTGGAAGATGGATGCTAGGAACTCCAGCTCAGCCTTAAGACCTGACGACATTCTTCCTCTCCGTTCCTCTGAGACTAGTGTAGAAGTGAAGTGGCCCCGCAAGATGCCTGATCAAAAATGTATTATCTTAGAAAGGAATAAATATTCTTGCCATCCCTTTAGCATGGAGAATCCATCTTCCCAAGAGGTTGTCTCTTAGCCAGGCAATGGGCCAGCCCAACTGGATGTGGGATCTCCACCCAGGCTAGAGACTTCATTTTCTCCATGAGAAGAAATTAATTTTTCTCATTGAATGGTTGTCCAACGCTACTGTAACAATATAACACAGGCTGACCTTGAATTCCTTTTGCCTTTGCCTCCCAAGTTTTGAGATTAGAGATGTATTCCACCATGCTCAGCTAAATATGAAGTTAGATATGAGTGCAAGCCGAGCACACCACATGGTGCATACTTATCATCCCAGCATTTGAGAAGCTGAAGCAGGAGGGTTGCTATGAGTTCAAGGCTAACTCATGCAAGCTACATCATGAGTTATGGTTATATCTGGACTATATGTAGAATAAGGCTGTCTCAGAAAGAGAGAAAGCCAGGGCTGGAAAGATGATTCAACAGTTCAGAGCACTCACCAGGGTTTAATTCCCAGCACCCAACATAAAAATTTACAACTGTCTGTAATTCTAATTCCAGGAGACCTGAAACTGTTTTCTGGCCTCGATGGGCACCAGGAATGCATGTGGTTTGCAGATATACATGCAAGGAAAATACCCATACACGTATGGAATAGGTGAAGTTAGCAGGGGAGGGGAAGGGAGGGGAGGGGAATGCTGGACCAGGTGTGGTAGGTATACAGCTTTAATCCCACATCAATCACCAGTGAAAAGAGTGCCCCACAGGCTGCCCTCCAGGATAGTCTGATGGGGATATTTTCTCCATTGAGGCTCCCTCATCTCAGATGACTGTAGTTTTTGCCAAGTTGTCAGAAATCTAACCAGGACAGTGGTACACATCTGTAATCTCAGTGTTCAGGAGAGAGAGGCAGGAGGATCAGTTGAGCAGTAAATGTGAGGCCAGTCTCATGGCACTATCTCAGAAAACAAGAACAAAGAAACAACAACACAACCCTTTACAACCCTCCTGCCTCTGCCTCAGAAGTGTGGTCTTTGTCTTGAGAGCAACAGGAAGAAAGTTCTTGGGATTTAGGAAGATAAATGAGCACCGTGGTTCCTGTTCTATTGCTAAGAGGAGACACCACGACCAAGGCAGCTCTTGTAAGAAAAAATAATAAAATTAAAATAAGGCCCTTAATTGGGGCTGACTTACAGTTTCAGAGGTCATTACATTATTTCAGCATGGAAGCAGGTGAAGAGAGGACGACGAGGAAGAGGAGGAGAAGGAGAAGAGGGGAGAGACTGGCCTGGGTTGGGCTTTTGAAAAATCAAAGCCTACCTCAAGTGACACACCTCCTCCAACAAGGTCACACCCTCTCAGCCACAAATCCTAATCTTTCTCAAATAGTGCCAGTCCCTAATGACAAAGCTTCAAATATATGAATCTGTGGAAGTCGTTCTTTTATATATATATTATATATATATTTTTATTACGTATTTTCCTCAATTACATTTCCAATGCTATCGCAAAAGTCCCCCATACCCTCCCCCCTCACCCCCCCCATTTCCCTACCCATCCATTCCCATTTTTTTGGCCCTGGCGTGCCCCTGTACTGGGGCATATAAAGTTTGTGTGTCCCATGGGCCTCTCTTTCCAGTGATGGCCGACTAGGCCATCTTTTGATACATATGCAGCTAGAGACAATCCGGGGTACTGGTTAGTTCATAATGTTGTTCCACTTATAGGGTTGCAGGTCCCTTTAGCTCCTTGGGTACTTTCTCTAGCTCCTCCATTGGGAGCCCTGTGATCCATCCACTAGCTGACTGTGAGCATCCACTTCTGTGTTTGCTAGGCCCCGGCCTAGTCTCACAAGAGACAGCAATATCTGGGTCCTTTCAGCAAAATCTTGCTAGTGTATGCAATGTTGTCAGCGTTTGGAAGCTGATTATGGGATGGATCCCTGGGTATGGCAGTCTCTAGATGGTCCATCCTTTCGTCACAGCTCTGGAAGCCATTCTTAATGAAACAACCACAGTGACTAATCAGATTTTCATTTTTAAGAGACAATTTGAGATGGCTCAGCACTTAGGAGCCCTTGCTACTCTTCAAGAGGTCCCTGGTCCAAGTCCTTGAACCTACACTGTCACTCACAGTTGTCTGTAACTGCAGTTCCGGCTGATCCAACACCCCCACACAAACATATGTGCAGGAAAAACACTAATTCATATAAAATTAAAAATAAATTATTTTGAGCCTTTAATCCCAGCACCTGGGAGGCCGAGGCCAGCCTGGTCTACAAAGTGAGTTCCAGGACAGCCAGGGCTATACAGAGAAACCCTGTATGGAAAAAAACCAAAACCAAACAAACAAACAAACAAACAAAAAAGATAATTTGATCACATGTATTTAATCCCAGAACTCTGAAGAACAGGGCAGGCTAATCTCAGTGAGTTCAAGGTCAATCCAGTGTGCATAGCAATTTCTAGGCCATCCAGGACCATATAGTGAGACCCTGTCTTAGATGGATGGGTGGATGGGTGGCTGGGTGGGTGGAAGGGTGGCTGGGTGGAAGTGTGGATGGCTGGGTGGGTGGGTGGGTGGATAGGTGGATGGGTGGGTAGGTGGGTAGAAGGGTGGATGGACATACCAGATAGATAGATAGATCGATCGATCGATCGATCGATAGATAGATAGATAGATCGATAGATAGATAGATAGATAGATCGATCGATCGATCGATAGATAGATAGATAGATCGATAGATAGATCGATCGATAGATAGATAGATAGATAGATAGATCGATCGATCAATCGATCGATCGATAGTTAGATAGATAGATAGATAGATCGATCGATCGATAGATAGTTAGATAGATAGATAGATAGATAGATAGATAGATAGATAGATAGATAGATAGATGGTACAAGCTATATTTTATAATTCTTATCTGGAGAGAACACAAAATATTGGCTGGGAAATGCCTCCTCATGCACAAAGACACAACATACACACAATTTGAAATAAAAATACAATCCTTTTTAAAAACACAAAAAGAAGAAAATGAATAAGAGAAGAGAGGGCAGGGAGAGGCAGGCTAAGAGAATGGGAGAGAAAGGTTTTCTAGGTATTTTTTAAGGAGTGTTTCTTAATTTATTTGAATGAGGTAATAGACCAAAATATTTGTAGATCAAGTCATAATTCATAATGTGTTAATAAACATGCATGTCATTTATAAAAGACAGAATAATTAGAGAATTGCAGCTCAACTTCTTGAAAGGAAGATACAATGCCAAGATTGTCCCAGAAGGTACAGAAAAGCCCACATTTCCACCTTCACCCTGAGCAGTGGGCTGCCCTCCCTGGGAGGAGGTGGCTTTGGGCACAAACAGGGCTGAGCCCCTGCTGCCTGCTGGAGGCATTTGCTGGCAGCTTCCCATGCCTCTCCTAGTTACTTTGTCCCTTCAGCCCAGGGGAAGTCTGGGCAGCACAACCCCATGCTGTTTTCAACAGAGGCATTCTAATCTATTTCTTTCCTGTGTCCCTTTATTTCAAAAAAGTATTCCTGTAAGTAAAGGATTGAATGGGATATCATATTTCTCTTTCACGAGAGAGAAAGAGTGAGGGGAGGGAGAAGGAGAGAAGAGAGAGGAGAGAGAAGAGAGAGAGGAGACAGACAGAAAGAGAGGAGAGGGAGAAGGAGAGAGAGGGGAGAGAGAGAGGGAGAAGGAGAGGAGAGAGGGGAGGAGAGGAGAGAGCAGAGGAGAGAGGGGAGGAGAGGAGAGAGGGGAAGAGAGGAGAGAGGGGAAGAGAGGAGAGAGGGGAAGAGAGGAGAGAGGGAGGAAAAGGGAAGGAGAGGGGAGAGGGAGGGGAGGAGAGAGGGAGGAGAAGAGAGGGGGAGGAGAGGAGAGGGGGAGGAGAGGAGAGGGGGAGGGGAGGAAAGGGGGAGGAGAAGAGAGGGGGAGGAGAAGAGAGGGGGAGGAGAGGAGAGTGGGAGGATAGGGGAGAGGGCGGAGAGGAAAGAGGGGAAGAGAGGAGAGAGGGAGGAAAGAGGGGAGGAGAGGGGAGAGGGAGGAGAGGAGAGAGGGAGGAGAAGAGAGGGGGAGGAGAGGAGAGGGGGAGGAAAAGAAAGGGGGAAGAGAGGAGAGAGGGAGGAGAGGTGAGAGGGAGGAGAGGGGAGAGGGGGGAGAGGGAGGAGAGGGGAGAGAGAAGAGAGGGGAGATGGAGGAGAGGGGAGAGGGGAGACAGAGAGGGGAGACAGAGAGAGGGGAGACAGAGAGAGGGAGAGACAGAGAGAGGGAGAGACAGAGAGAGGGAGAGACAGAGAGAGGGGAGACAGAGAGAGGGGAGACAGAGAGAGGGGAGACAGAGAGAGGGGAGACAGAGAGAGGGGAGACAGAGAGAGGGAGAGACAGAGAGAGGGAGAGGTATAGTTACTTCCAGGCCAAACTGAGTTACAGATCCTGTCTCACAAAGAAGGGGAAGGAAAAGAGTGAGGAAGGGGTAGGGGAAGAAGAGAAGAGAGAGGAGGGGGGAGGGGGAAAAGAGGGAGAAAGGAGGAGGGGAAGAAGAGGGAGGAAGGGGAGGGAAAGAAGAGAAGGAGGAGGAAGGGGGAGGGGAAGAAGAGAAGAAGGAGGAAGGGGGAGGGGAAGAAGAGAAGAGAGAGGAAGGGGGAGGGGAAGAAGAAAAGAGGGAGGAAGGGGGAGGGGAAGAAGAAAAAAGGGAGGTAGGGGGAGGGGAAAGAGAGGGAAAAAGAGGGTAGAGGGAGAAAGGGAAGAGTAGCAATAGGCAGAGGTGTTTTTGAGGCACTGAAGAGAGAGGAAAGGAAAGGAGGGTATTAATGGTGAAAATTCATGACCCACGTTCCATCCCCCACTGTCCCCATCCTGAAACTGTAGAGTACAGGCACTAAATAACAACTCTGATAGCTAACAACTCTGATTGATGATGTCATCACCATATGGGTCATAGGCTGGCTCTGGAGGAGAGGCTGTCCAGTCAAATGCAGTGGGTTCTGTTCGACCCAAGTCTGCAGCAATAGCTTTACTCCCCAAAGGCTGTCCCACCATCACTGACTCTAAATGTATGTTACAGTGAAGGGAACCAGGATTATGAAGTTAGATTTAGTACTCAGGGTCGGCTACCTGCTCGATCAAATTACACACGGCATATGCTGTGAAACCACAATCATTTTCACAATCTTAAATCATAAACATATAAAAACACTTAATGGCTAAACATACAAGTCAGGATAACAGCGCCTCATTTCTTTCTATATACCCACTGCTACAGTCCCCAACTATCAGTGTCCCGACCCAGATTGGTTATAGATCCACTTCTCACAAGCCCAGTTCCTGACAGTTACTGGCCTGGGCTATAAAGTCAGATGGTCTTGACACCCTGAGGCTTGCTTTCTGGGAACCCCAAGGAAGGAGGCTAGAGAAGTCACCATGGGAAGGGAGAGAGAGGAGTGGGGGAAGAGAGAAGGAAAGAGAGAGAGAGTTCGCAGAGAGGATGAGAAGAGAGAGAAGGTGAGAGGAGGAGAGAGTAAGAAGTCTGGTTTATATAGGGCAGAGCCTCTGGAGGAAGGGCAGCTCCACTCCTGGGCTGGAAAGTTCAGGGTGGGGAGCAAGGTATGCCAGGTAGGACTGAGGGATGCTGGGAGAACCTGGAAGCCAGCTCTGCTTTGGTATGTGAAATATGCACCCCAGCCCCTTGTCCTGGGGTCAGAAACCAAACAAACAGAACAGAGTTAATAGCTAAAGGTAAGCCAGGTCCCTAGCCCAAAGTACTGCTGGCAAGATTGGGGAGCCTTGGAAAGTGGAAACTTGCTGAAAAATGGGCGTGGCCTTGACCTTTACAGCCTGGGCCTGAGTGCTGCCTGAGGTACTCTTTGCAGTCCCTGCTTCTGAGTCTACTGAGAGGTATGCAGGTGCCCTTGCTGTCTCACCACCACAGCCTCTAGCTGTCCTTGCTGCCACACCCTCCCTCCCAGCCAGGTTGAGAGCAAATAGACCCAGAGGTGTTACAGGATTTTTGATTCTTGTACCTAGAAAACCTAATTGTTAGCAACCTACAAAAGCTTACATAGATGTCAGATGCAGTTAGGTGTGTCCTGAAGAGATGTTTGAGTGTGCCTCTAAAAGCCTCCATAGATAAAGAGTGCTCAAGAATGGAAAGTCCCTGCCTGGTTGAAGACAAGTTGCTTGGGAGAAGCTTTGTGGTTTCCATCTGCTCTATGACCTGAGGCAAAGCCAGCTCTATAGCCTTGAGCTGCCTCACTTTAAAGGTGAAATGATTCAACCCCTACTGACTTGTCTTGGAGTCCCTCTCCTCTATGGTGGTGACATGGTTCAGTCTGGCAAGGGTGCAGGGGAAGAGCTAGAGATTTCTTTTATAAGCAACTGGATCTCTCTCTCTCTCTCTCACACACACACACACACACACACACCTTTGTGGAAGGAGCTCGAGGTAAGAGGTAGGGATTTTAGGAATTTTCTCTTTGGGCTCACAGGACAGCAGAGAAGCAGCTGTCAGGACATAGGTAAAACACTACTCTAGGAAATAGAGCAAAGGCGTCCTCTTAGGTTTGGAAAGGCTTCAGAGAAGAGTAGACTACCTATGTAGAATGACACAGGTAGCTTTCCCATTTACACCCAGAGATGACCCTGTGCCACAGCTCTCTACACCCGGTACCCACTGGTAGAGAGCTCATCTCCCAGGAGTACACATCTGTGAGCACAGGTAGGGCCACCACTTCTGCTCAAACTCCTGGCCCAAGAGGGATCCACCCAGAGCCATCAGGACACAGGAACCATGGAACAGCTGGGGACAGAATCCTTCCGGTTTCCATCTGTGCCCTGGAGCTGACCCTGTGCCACAGCTCTCCCTACCCAAATTCTTCTTGGAGAGAACTGGTCTCTCAGGAGTACTGACACACAGGCTTACAGGAGAGACAAGCCACAGTCAGAGACAGCAAGACCAGTTAACACCACAGGTAACCAGATGGCTAGAGGCAAGGGCAAGAACACAAGCAACAGAAATCAAGGCTACTTGGCATCATTAGAACCCAGTTCTCCCACCACAGTGAGCCCTGGATACTCCAACACACCAGAAAAGCAAGACTTTGATTTAAAAATCATATCTCATGATGATGATAGACGACTTTAAGAAGAACATAAATAACTCCTTTAAAGAAATAGAGAAGAACAAAGGTAAGCAACTTGAAGCCCTTAAAGAGGAAACACAAAAATCCCTTAAAGAATTATAGGAAAACACAACCAAACAGGTGAAGGAACTGAATAAAACCATCCAGGATCTAAAAATGGACACAGAAACAAGAAATCACAAAGGGAGACAACTCTGGAGAAAACCTAGGAAGGAGATCAGGAGTCATAGATGCAAGCATCACCAACAGAATACAAGAGATAGAAGAGAGAACCTCAGGTGCAGAAAATACCATAGGAAACATTGACACAACAGTCAAAGAAAATGCAAAGTGCAAAAAGCTCCTAACCCAGACATCCAGGAAATCCAGGACACAATGAGAAGAAGAAACCTAAGGATAATAGGTATAGAAAAGAGTGAAGACTCCAAATTTAAAGGGCCAGTAAATATCTTCAACAAAATTATAGAAAAAAAATTCCCTAACCTAAAGAAAGAGATGCCCATGAACATACAAAAAACCGACAGAACTCCAAATAGATTGGGCCAGAAAAGAAATTCCTCCCATCACATAGTAATCAAAACACCAAATGCACAAAACAAAGAAAGAATATCAAAAGAAGTAAGGGAAAAAGGTCAAGTAATATATAAAGGCAGACTTATCAGAATTACTCCAGACTTCTAACCAGAGACTATGAAAGCTAGAAGATCCTGGGCAGATGTTATACAGACCCTAAAAAATCACAAATGCCAGCCAAGCAAAACTCTCAATTACCATAGATGGAGAAACCAAGCTATTCCATGACAAAACCAAATGTACACATATCTTTCCACAAATCCAGCCCTACAAAGGATAATAGATGGAAAACTCCAACACAAGGAGGGACACTACACCCTAGAAAAAGCAAGAAAGTAATCTCCTTTCAACAAACACAATAGAAGATAACCACACAAACACAAAAATAACATCAATAATAATAGGGAGCAACAATCACTAATGGCCGAAAAGCAACACTCTTACATGTTCAACACTTAGTCCCATTGCTGACAAGATTGCAAGCTGGCACAACCACTCTGGAAATAAGTCTGGCAGTTCCTCAGAAAATTGGACATAGTACTATCAGAGGACCCAGCTATACCACTCCTGGGCATATACCCAGAAGATGCTCCAACATTTAATAAGGATACATGCTCCACTAGATTCATAGCAGCCTTATTTATAATAGGCAGAAGCTAGGGGGGAAAAAACAAACAAACAGATGTCCCTAAACAGAGGAATGGATACACAAAGTGTGGTACATTTACACAATGGAGTACTACGCAGCTGTTAAAAACAATGACATCATGAAATCAACAGGCAAATGGATGGATCTAGAAAATATCACCCTGAGTGAGCTATCTCAGTCACCAAAGAACACACATGGTATGCACTTACTGATAAGTGGGCATTAGGCAAAGAGTGTGGAATACACATGATACAAGTCACGGACCACATGAAGCTCAAGAGGAAGGAAGATCAAAGAGTGGATGTTTCAGTCCTACCTACAAAATAATCAAGGGAAGTAGAGGGTGGGAGGAACTTGGGAGGAAGAGAAGAGAGGGAGGGGGAAAAGAGGGTGTAGTGGCTATTCCTGGTTGTCAATTTGACTATATTTGGAATGAACTACAATCCAGAATTGGAAGGCTCACCAGTGACCCTTATCTGGAGGCTTGGAGATAGAAGCTTCTGATGTGGATCTTGGTATGGAGATCTTGAGGCATAGTGGCTATGGATTCCAGAAGATTAAATCTCGGAGTTTGTTGGGAGCTATTAAGACAACTCTTGCTCTCTAAATTGGGCCTCTCCCCCCGAGAAGAAAAGGGGCTCAAAAGCAGGCCACCAACACACAGATTCCGAGAATGTTCCAGCCCTAAGTCATCGAGGATGTCCTGACCACACCCTGTTACCACCAAGTTCCTGCTTCCCCGAGTAGCTGCCAAAAGAAAGAATTTCTATTGCCCCCCCTCCCATAAGTACTTCTCCTTTTGCTTGTATTGCCCTACCACTCCCACTGATAAGTATCTGTACTTCCCCTTTTGCTTGTGCATTTAAGCCTTGGACCTTTTTCAATAGACTTGGGGCTTTGATACATTCCAGAACGGTTTCCGTGTCGTTATTCGTACAAAGCCCTCATCTCTCTCTACCCCCCATTTGGTTCTTAGGAGGAGGTCCCCTCGAGACCCTTGAATAACTGGACCTGCTGGACGGGTCAAGTGGCGCCCGACGTGGAGCACGAGGTACGACCGCCCTTTGGACAACAGATTAAAGAGGTACCGCACAGACAGTGAGACAGCAGGACAGTCCCCCGCCACTTCGCTCGAGTGTCGCGGACAGACATCGGGAGGTAAGCCTAGGCATTCAGTTGTTGTCCCATCAACCATGGTGAATTTAGGTCAAGAGATGAAGGGTTCTCTTAAGGAGAGAGGGATAAGAGTTAAAAAAAAAAAGGGATTTAATAAAATATTTTTGTTTTGTGGACGAGAGATGTCTATGGCTGGTACTGAATGGTTCTGAAATACACCCTTTAACTTAGAATAAAGTAGGCAAATATTAATGCTTTGATAAAACAAGCAGAAGATGTCCCTGAGTCCTTTTTTAGCAATTGGGGAATCATCAGAGATCTGCTTAAACAGGCAGAAGAGGGCAGAGAAGGTGCTCGCCTCCTAGCCCTTACTGAAGATTTTTTAGGAAACTCCTGATCACCATCTTGCAAAAGCAAAACTAAGCCGCTGGTGCACAGTATCTATATTAGGTTTAGCAAGGGAAGGCTACTTGATACCCAACGAATGGAATAAAGTTGTTCAGTCTGTCCTCACTAGAGGCCAATATTTAACTTGAAAGTCAGAGTTTGTGAAAGACAGCCTCCTGGACTGCTGATAAAATCTGTGGTAAAGGCAATTTCGCTGCAGACATAAAACAATTAGGGCTTTCCCCTGGTGTCCTCCCCCAGATGGCACAAGAGGCCCTAAGAGCTTGGCGAGCTGTCTCTACAGCAGGGGCGCTAACTACGCCCCTAACCAAGATTATACAAGGGCCCCAAGAGTCCTATGTGCAGTTCGTTGCCAGATTACAGGAAGCAGCTGAGAGAATTTTGGGACCTGAGGAAAGTGAGGGCCTGTTAGTCCGACAACTTGCTCTTGAAAACGCCAATTCGGCATGTAGGGCTGCCCTGAGAGGTAAAACCAAGAGTTTAGATTTAAATGGTATGATCAAGCCTTGTAATTAGGTAGATGTGTTTTCTCAACAAGTTTCTAAGCCTATTAACCTGGCCATTGGGGCTGCTCTAACTCCAGCTCCAAGATTGGTGCCGAGCTGCATTGGCCCGAGTTAGAAGTAGACATCTGTGTCCTCACATTGGGTGCAGATGCCACCTGGGGCACACCTGATCATTATATGCCTCAATTAACAGCAGTTAACACAGGTAAATTTGGACCCCCTCCCCAAAAGACTTTTTTCTCGTCATCGGCCGAGTGTCCAGACTTTTACAAGGCCTAATGGTGATTCCTACAGTGGTTGACACCGACTACCATGGGGAGATAAAAATCATAGTCACTGCCACGCAGGGACCACTTACCCTTAGGGCTAGAGAGCGCATAGCCCAAGCCCTACCACTCCCACTATTCGGCCATTTCCCTTATATGAAAGAGGAGTGAGAACCATCCTCCCCTGGATCCTCAGAAGTCTACTGGACACAGAAAATAACTGATTCACGGCCCATGCTGACTTTGTTTCTATAGAGGGCAAACAGTTTCAAGGGCTCCTGGATACTGGGACAGATGCGACAGTAATTTCCTCAACACGTTGGCCTGCAGCCTGGCCCTTACAGCCCACTAAGGGATGGTGTAATGCACTGATCATAAAATTTACTGCTAAAGGGAGGAACTTAGAGGCTTAGGAAAGTTTTCGCCCTCTCACCTGGGGCCTAAGATTGTATCAAGATTACTATGACAATGGCCTGACCTTTAAGGTTCAGCTTCTTAAAACCATCCCTAACAATCATAAAGCATCCATAGGACTTCCAGGTACCCGCCCCCCTGTTCCTGCCCTAGGGCGTGCTATGACCCTGTTTCTTCTTTAAAAACAAAGAAGGAGGGGAATTATATTCCTGTGCACATTATTTGGATCACATTTTGTTTTTGGAAAAACTGGATATAATAGTGTCTAGGGCAGATAAAAAGGATCCACTTATTGGCACATGCCATGATCCTGTTCAGATACTTAATATGGGGGGAAGAGGGAAGGTTTCTGCTTTTTCCACAGAATGCTACAAGAGCATGCTAGCTTCCAATGTGACAGGCTGACCTGTGACCTGTGAGTGCCCTGAAAGTGGTGACCAGAAAGCTGTGTTGAGTGCACAAGAGAGGAAAAATCAGAGAGCAGCCACTTACAAACAGATGAAGAAACTTCGTATCTCCACCATGGGCTGCAGCAAGGAGTACCGACCTGGTGCCAACTTAAAATAAAAACAACTAAAAAAGCTGACTCGTGAGGCAAAAAGACTGGTACAGAGAATGTACAAGATGCTTTTGTCAGAGACACTGTTTTTGGCCATTCAGGCCAACTCCCCTATAGCTATGAAAGTTTGTGTACCTTACCTATATGCTTATTGTTAAATAATTTTAAGAGTTAAGGTCGCCAATCTTGGCAAGTCTTTTCATATTCATTGTAATTCTTGTCATTTAACTAATTGTGTAGATCCCAAATTAGATAAGGAATCTGCTGTTATGATTTTGTTGAAAAGACCTGCTTATGTTTTGCTGCCTGTATAGTTAGGAAATGTGTCTTGGTTCGAGAATTCGAGAATGCAAACTTTAAAAAGGTATCTACCACAGCTTTAGATCAGCAGCTACGTACTGCCCATTTTGTTAATAATAAGCATAGGAATATTTCCATAGCTTTGTCAGAGCAACATATTATATAGATAAAAATTTGGAGACAAAAGAGGTCTTAGAAGTATAGTAGTCTTAGGACAGGATATAGCATCCTAGAAAGTCCTTGAGCTGACCATGGGCTTGGAATTCAGGAAGACTGTTGCCTGCTCAGTGACATTCAGAATTGCCTCTGGCATTACACTATCACTTTGAATAAAAGCTAGGTCACTGCCTTACATAGGAATTTACCATCAACTAGGAGGAAGGAAGTTTAAGACCTAAAGAGGAACCAGAGTAGATACTTAGAACTATAGAGAGCTGAGTTACACCCATACACACGTATTTACAATGGCCTAGGGGAAAGGTGGACTACTAAAACTGGTTTTCAACCTCCCCCTGGCTTTCGACCCTGTTGCCCTCCCTTTTAGGGCCCCTATTGGGACTTCTATTGTTCTCCTTCGGTCCTTGGGCATTTCAAAAATTGACCCGACTTGTTAAATCTCAAATTGATTCATCTCTTTCAAGCACATTTGTTTCAGTTCATTACCATCGGCTGGACATTGGTGATAACAAGCAGGTTACTGAAGAAGAGTCAGATGTGGATGCCGCTTCATCACCCTCTTCTCCTCGGGGAGAGAGACTCAATTTCCATAAAATGTTTAAGTAAGATCATTCCCCTCCCCTGAAATTCGGCCATCAGTCTCATGCTACGAATCATTTATAGATTGCCGTAGTCTGTGCTTCCGACATGGTAACATACATTCTCGCCACATTGGAAACTAAACAGTCATCCCAGGCTAGACACATCAAAAAATTGGAACTTGAAGCCGTCGCCCGTGAGAGTTGTAAGACTAAGTACTGCACAGAGATTAGTCTGGAAGCTGTTAGACAGTCTCTGAGAGGCATGTCTGATTGCATGACGGTTGAGTGCCCTAGGGTCCTTCCCCCAGAAAAAACGACACGGGAGCAGGTCAGGGTTACTCTAGGTAAAAATCTGTGAGCCTGAGAGTCAATCCTGTACATGGCCCCTAACATTGCACACTGGGGATCAGACCTCTACCTCTACCCACGGAGCTTGCTTCCTTCCTAAATCCCTTGGCTGGCCCAGGTTATATCCAAAATACTGGGACCATCAATTCAAGCCTCATAGATGACTTGTCCTTGTGTCCTTCGTGGTCTTAGAGAATCACCCAGTGAGCAAACAGACATTTAGGCAGTCTTTAAAAACGTGGCTACAAATTTATTATACAATGTGCCTTTATAAAAATGTTAAAAGGGGGGAGATGTTAGGAGCTATTAAGACAACTCTTGATCTCTAAATTGGGCCTCTCCCCCCGAGAAGAAAAGGGGCTCAAAAGCGGGCCACCGACACACAGATTCCGAGAATGTTTCAGCCCTAAGTCATCTCGGATGTCCTGACCACACCGTTACCACCAAGTTCCTGCTTCCCCACATAGCTGCCAAAAGAAAGAATTTCTATTGCCCCCCTCCCATAAGTACTTCTCCTTTTGCTTGTATTGCCCTACCCCTCCCACTGATAAGTATCTGTACTTCCCCTTTTGCTTGTGCATTTAACCCTTGGACCTTTTTCAATAGATTTGGGGCTTTGATACATTCCAGAACGGTTTCCGTGTCGTTATTCGTACAAAACCCTCGTCTCTCTCTACCACCCATTTGGTTCTTAGGAGGAGGTCCCCTCGAGACCCTCGAATAACTGGACCTGCTGGACGGGTCAGGAGTTCAAGGTAATCCGGGATTAAAGGTGTGGTGGAACACACCTTTAATCTGGGCTACACCTTTAATCTGGGCTACACCTTTTATCTGGGGTTAAAGGTGTGATGGAACACACCTTTAATCTGGGCTACACCTTCTGCTGGAGACAATATAAGGACATTGGAAGAAGGGAATCTTGCTCTGTTCCTTTGACTGCTTGCTGTGTGAGACTGAGTAACTACTAGATCCTTGGACTTCTATTCACAGCTGCGACTGAACCATTGTTGGGAATTGGGCTGCAGACTGTAAGTCATCAAGAAATTCTTTTACTATATAGAGACTATCCATAAGTTCTGTGACTCTAGAGACCCCTGACTAATACAGAGGGGAAGAATCAGGTATGGGAGGGGATGTACAGAGGGTCAGGAAATTGAACAGAGGTGTGTAGCAATGGGGGGTGGGGAGTTTGGGGCAGCAACCAGAAAGTCCCAGATGCCATGAAAGCAGGAGCTTCCCAGGACCCTACAGGGATGACATTAGCTGAAATACCATGCAAAGGGGAGGGAGAACCTGGAGAGACCATATCCAGAGGTTAGGCAACCCCCCACAAACACACCCCGCTTGAGGGATGGGGCCAGCTGAGAAGTACCCAGCTCCAAAGTTTTAACCCAGAATTGCTCCTGTCTGAAGGAAATATGGGGACAAAGAATGAAGCAGAGAGTGAAGGAGAAGCCATCCAGAGAGTTCCTCACCTGGGGATCCATCCCACATGCAGACACCACACTCAGAAACTAGTGCAGATGCCAAGAAGTGCTTGCTGACAGGAGCCTGACACAGCTGTGTCCTGAGAGGCTCTGCCAGATCTCGACCAATAATACAGATGCTCACAGCCAAGCATCGAACTGATACAGGGACCCCAATGAAGGAGCTAGGGGAAGAACTGAAGGAGCTAAAGGGGCCTTATTAGGCATCAGTAGGAAGGGAAGCCCTTCGTCCTGTGAAGGCTTAATGCCCCAGTGTATGGGAATGCTAGGGCAGTGAGGTGGGAGTGGGTAGGTGGGTGGGGAAGCACCCTCATAGAAGAAAGGAGGATGGGATAGGGGGTTGCGGAGGGGAAACCAGGGAAGGAGTTAACATTTGAAATGTATGTAAATAAAATTTTTTCAGGTACCAGAGAGCCAGGAAGGTGGTGGTGATGGCGCGAGTTCCGCATCCCAAGCGGCCGGACCTTGTTTTTGAGGAAGAGGACCTTCCCTATGAGGAAGAAATCATGAGGAACCAGTTCTCCGTCAAATGCTGGCTCCGCTACATCGAGTTCAAACAGGGGGCCCCCAAGCCCCGACTCAACCAGTTGTATGAGCGGGCACTCAAACTGCTTCCCTGCAGCTACAAACTCTGGTACCGCTATCTGAAGGCACGCCGGGCACAGGTGAAACATCGCTGTGTGACTGACCCTGCCTATGAAGATGTCAACAACTGCCATGAGAGGGCCCTTGTGTTCATGCACAAGATGCCACGCCTGTGGTTAGACTACTGCCAGTTTCTCATGGACCAGGGAAGGGTAACACGTACCCGCCGCACCTTTGACCGTGCCCTCAGGGCACTGCCCATCACACAACACTCTCGCATCTGGCCCCTGTATCTGCGTTTCCTGCGCTCCTACCCACTGCCTGAGACTGCTGTGCGAGTCTACCGTCGCTTCCTCAAGCTGAGTCCTGAGAGCGTGGAGGAATACATCGAGTATCTCAAATCCAGTGACCGGCTAGACGAGGCTGCACAGTGCCTGGCCACCTGATGAGCGCTTTGTATCCAAGGCTGGTAAATCCAACTACCAGCTGTGGCACCAGCTGTGTGACCTTATCTCCCAGAATCCAGACAAGGTACAGTCTCTCAATGTGGATGCCATAATCCGTGGTGGGCTCACCCGTTTCACTGACCAGCTGGGCAAGCTGTGGTGCTCTCTGGCAGACTACTATATCCGCAGTGGCCACTTCGAAAAGGCTCGGGATGTGTATGAGGAGGCCATTCGCACGGTGATGACCGTGCGGGACTTCACCCAGGTATTCGACAGCTACGCCCAGTTTGAGGAGAGCGTGATTGCAGCGAAGATGGAGACTGCCTCTGAACTGGGGCGTGAGGAGGAGGACGATGTGGACCTAGAGCTGCGCCTGGCCCGCTTCGAACAGCTCATCAGCCGACGGCCCCTGCTTCTCAATAGCGTCCTTCTGCGCCAGAACCCACACCACGTCCACGAGTGGCACAAGCGTGTAGCCCTCCATCAGGGCCGCCCTCGGGAGATTATCAACACATACACAGAGGCTGTGCAAACAGTAGACCCCTTCAAAGCCACAGGCAAGCCCCACACACTGTGGGTTGCATTCGCCAAGTTTTACGAAGACAATGGACAGCTGGATGATGCTCGTGTCATCCTAGAGAAGGCCACCAAGGTGAACTTCAAGCAGGTGGATGACCTGGCAAGTGTGTGGTGCCAGTGTGGGGAGCTGGAGCTCAGGCACGAGAATTACGATGAGGCCTTAAAGCTGCTTCGGAAAGCCACGGCTTTGCCTGCCCGCCGAGCTGAGTACTTTGATGGTTCAGAACCTGTGCAGAACCGTGTATATAAGTCACTGAAGGTGTGGTCCATGCTTGCTGACTTGGAGGAAAGCCTGGGCACTTTCCAGTCAACCAAGGCAGTGTATGACCGAATCCTGGACCTGCGCATAGCCACGCCACAGATCGTTATTAACTATGCCATGTTCCTGGAGGAGCACAAGTACTTTGAGGAGAGCTTCAAGGCATATGAGCGTGGCATCTCACTGTTCAAGTGGCCCAATGTTTCAGACATCTGGAGCACCTACCTGACCAAATTCATCTCGCGCTATGGGGGCCGAAAGCTGGAGCGTGCACGGGATCTCTTTGAGCAGGCACTCGATGGCTGCCCACCAAAATATGCCAAGACTTTATACCTGCTCTACGCACAGCTGGAGGAGGAATGGGGCCTTGCCCGCCATGCCATGGCTGTGTATGACCGTGCGACCAGGGCAGTGGAGCCAGCACAGCAGTACGACATGTTTAACATCTACATCAAGCGGGCTGCTGAGATCTATGGCATCACCCACACTCGTGCCATCTACCAGAAGGCCATTGAGGTGCTGTCTGATGAGCATGCCCGTGAGATGTGCCTGCGGTTTGCAGACATGGAGTGCAAGCTCGGTGAAATCGACCGCGCCCGGGCCATCTACAGCTTCTGCTCCCAGATCTGTGATCCCCGGACAACTGGGGCATTCTGGCAAACATGGAAGGACTTTGAGGTCTGGCACGGCAATGAGGATACCATCAGGGAGATGCTGAGGATACGGCGGAGTGTGCAGGCCACATACAATACTCAGGTCAACTTCATGGCTTCACAGATGCTCAAGGTGTCTGGCAGTGCCACAGGCACCGTGTCTGACCTGGCTCCTGGGCAGAGCGGCATGGATGACATGAAGTTGCTGGAACAGAGAGCAGAACAGCTGGCAGCTGAGGCAGAGCGGGACCAGCACCTCAGGGCCCAGAGTAAGATCTTCTTTGTGAGGAGTGATGCATCCAGGGAGGAATTGGCAGAGCTGGCTCAGCAGGCCAACCCTGAGGAGATCCAGCTGGGCGAGGATGAGGACGAGGACGAGATGGACCTGGAGCCCAATGAAGTCCGACTGGAACAGCAGAGTGTACCAGCTGCTGTGTTCGGGAGCCTAAAGGAAGACTGACCCCCTCCACACTTTTTCCTCCATGGTCCCTCCCCCATAACTACCCTTCTAATACAGCCCCTCTTTGTACATCAAAAAAAAAAAATTCAGGTCTTTCAGCGGAATCGGGATCATGGCGGCCACGGCCAAGATGGCTACGTCTGGCTGGGTGCGGAAGAGGCTGCTCAAAGAGGAGGACATGACCAAAGTGGAGTTCGAGACGAGCGAGGAGGTGGACGTGATCCCAAAGTTCGACACCATGGGCCTGCGAGAGGACCTGCTGTGCAGCATCTATGCCTACGGTTTTGAAAAACCTTCAGCGATCCAGCATCGTGCTATCAAGCAGATCATTAAAGGGAGAGATGTCATTGCACAGTCTCAGTCTGGCACAGGCAAGACGGCCACCTTCAGTATCTCAGTGCTGCAGTGCTTGGATATCCAGGTTCGAGAAAGCCAAGCTTTGATTCTGGCTCCAACCAGAGAGTTAGCGGTGCAGATTCAGAAGGGTCTGCTCGCTCTGGGGGATTACATGAAAGTGCAGTGCCATGCCTGCATTGGGGGCACCAGTGTCGGGGAGGACATCCGGAAGCTGGACTATGGGCAGCATGTGGTGGCAGGCACGCCGGGACGCGTCTTTTATCTGATCCGCCGCAGAAGTTTACGGACACGGGCTATTAAGATGCTGGTTTTGGATGAGGCTGATGAAATGTTGAACAAAGGTTTCATGGAGCAGATCTATGATGTGTACAGGTATTTGCCACCAGCCACACAGGTCGTTCTCATCAGTGCCACACTGCCTCAGGAGATCCTGAAGATGACCAATAAGTTCATGACCGACCCCATCCGCACCCTGGTGAAGCGTGATGAGTTGACTCTGGAAGGCATCAAACAGTTCTTTGTGGCCGTGGAAAGAGAGGAATGGAAGTTTGATACTCTATGTGATCTCTACGACTCGCTGACCATCACCCAGGCCGTCATCTTCTGCAACACCAAGAGGAAGGTTGACTGGCTGACAGAGAAAATGAGAGAAGCCAATTTCACTGTGTCGTCCATGCATGGAGACATGCCCCAGAAAGAACGAGAGTCTATCATGAAGGAGTTCCGGTCAGGTGCCAGCCGGGTGCTCATCTCCACAGACGTCTGGGCTCGGGGCCTGGATGTCCCTCAGGTGTCCCTCATCATTAACTATGACCTGCCCAACAACAGAGAACTGTACATTCACAGAATTGGGAGATCGGGTCGGTATGGACGAAAAGGTGTGGCCATCGATTTTGTGAAGAATGATGACATCCGGATTCTCAGGGACATCGAGCAGTACTATGCCACCCAGATAGACGAGATGCCCATGAACGTGGCTGACCTCATCTGAAGCTGGTGCTGGTCCACCGACACCCTGTTTGGAAACAGAAGCTTCTATTTAATGGGGTTGATTGATATGAACTGTCTTCTCGGAGCCCCTCTGCCATCTTTTCTAATGCACGTGTAAATAACCCAATGCTTAACCTTTTACATTAAACGTGGACATTTTACTGTGGGGGAAATTTTTTTTTTAATAAGAAACAAAAAAAGTAAATAGTATATGATTCTGGCATAAAATTTTTAAATTATTCTATAAATATTTTAGAATAAAAAACTTAGAGTGGGTAGGAGAGCATGTGGGGGACTTTTGGGATAGCATTGGAAATGTAAATGAAATAAATACCCAATTTAAAAAAACCCAAAACTTAGAAACTAAAAAGAGAGAGAGAGAGAATGTCACAGGTATAAAGAGATTTCTAAAGAGCTGGTAGTTTTGCTGAAGGATCAGGCTAGTAAAGACACTTTGTATATAGTTAAGAAAATAAAATTGGGCTGGAGAGATGGCTCAGCAGTTAAGAGCACTGACATCCCTCCAAAATTGAACATTGGGCCCCACCCATAGCAAAGGAGCTATTGACAATTAGTAGTTTGGGGGCAAGGGGAGAGGATGACAGGGAGCCATTTTTCTTCAGAGGTATGGACACTGGTAAGTTGTCTATGCCCCAGAAACTAAACACAAGCACCCATAATTAATCTCAGTAAGGAAATAAAATGAAAGGAGGTGGCATATGGATTGTACTATGTGGCAAACCAGAAGAACAAAACGCAATTTTAAAAACCAGTAACCTGGTGGAGTTGTTAGTAGGGGGCTTGCCCAGCACGCAGAAGCCCTGGGCCTGCTGTGGTGCTGCAAAGCGGTAACTATAGCACTAGGCATGGAAGCCAGAGCATCTGCAGTTTAAAGTTCATCACTGATATAATGGAAGGCAGCTGACTTGTGTTAATCCGTATCTGGCCACTTTGCTGAAAGTGTTTCATATATAAGAGGTTTAGGTGGGGTCTCTAACGTGTAGAACCAGATCTTTGGCATAGAGAGACACTTCATCTTCCGTTCCCATTTGATTCCCTCATGTTCCCTTCTCTTGCCTTATTGTATAGTTAAGTCTTCAAACAGCAGCATTAATTAGACTCAGGGGTTTTAATAACCCCCCCTTTTTTTAAAAAAGAAGACATGAAATTAGAAGAGAGATGGGAGCCGGGCGTGGTGGTGCACGCCTTTAATCCCAGCACTTGGGAGGCAGAGGCAGGCGGATTTCTGAGTTCGAGGCCAGCCTGGTCTACAAAGTGAGTGCCAGGACAGCCAGGGCTACACAGAGAAACCCTGTCTCGAAAAACCAAAAAAAAAAAAAAAAAAAAAAAAAGAAGAGTGATGGGTGGGACAAACTAGAGAGAGTTAGAGAGACATAAAGGTAGATTGAAATGATCGATATAATCAAATCTATAAGTGTATGAAACTTTCAAAAGAATAAAAAATTAAAGAAAGTGAAGAGTTCAAAGTTCAAGATTCACTCCAGTTTGAGACGGGTCTAGGTTGGGAGACCCTATCTCAAAGAAAGAAAGAAAGAAAGAGAGAGAGAGAGAGAGAGAGAGAGGGAGGGAGGGAGGGAGGCAGGGAGGGAGGGGAGGGGAGGGGAGGGGAGGGGAGGGGAGGGGAAGGCTGGACCAGGTAGGTATACAGCTTTAATCCCACATCAATCACCAGTGAAAAGAGTGCCCCACAGGCTGCCCTCCAGGATAGTCTGATGGGGATATTAGGCCAGGTTAGACCAGATTAAAAGGAGATAAAGGCCAGTTTATCAGGAGGCAGCCCTCAGGTGGGTTCATTGATCATACAGGTGGAGGTTTGTGAAGTCACACATCCAGGCTAAATAAGGCAAAGGGATTTTTACAGAGTTTAGGCTAGGGGTGATGACGACGTGCGTGCCAGCTAGGAGTTGGGACTGTGTCCATACGCGGTCAAAAACTGAACCCCCGGGCAGGCACGCTTGGGTGGGTCGCTGGAAACAGGCAAGGGGTGGGGGGAATGACTTATTTGCCCGGAAGGTGTTTTCCCTAAGTGGGCAGGGCCCGGGTGGGGTTTCTAAGCAGGATGGGGGTGGGATTGGGAGGGAGTGTGGGGTAGGTTGGGGTGGGGTGGGGTGGGGTGGGGTGGAGTATGTTTTCTTTGTGTGGGAGGGGTTGGGGGAAGGAAGGCAGATAGGGTTTCCCAGCTGGTGCAAGGGACGAACAGGGATCCCAGCCTAACACACAGCACTAAGGTAATGAACAGAATTGTCACTCACACAAGTTTCCTCACGCCCCTTTGTAATCTTTCCCTCCCATCTGCTCTTGTTGGGTTTCTTCTATGATAACCTACCAGTGTGGGGAGTTACTGCTTTTAAGACCATCTGTAGTTGGGCAGACTATAGGATTGCATGGAATCTTAGAGCTCCATCCTTCCTGGTGCCATTACTTCAGGCCTAACTGGACTACATTGTTGTTATTTGTTTGTTTGTTTGTTTGTTTGTTTGAGACAGGGTTTCTCTGGATAGCCCTGGCTGTCCTGGAACTCACTTTGTAGACCAGGCTGGCCTCGAACTCAGAAATCCGCCTGCCTCTGCCTCCCAAGTGCTGGGATTAAAGGCGTGTGCCACCACCGCCCGGCTGGACTACATTCCGAGTGTCATCACCACCACTACACACGTCCTGGACAAAAAAACAGTCAAACCCAAGTCAATTCAAATATGGTTTGCAATTTAGGACCTGGGTTGCTAGTGTGAGTCACAGACCAGTCCAGAGCCTGGACCTCTCTAACAGAGGATGCCTGTGTGTTCTTGGTTAGGGAGCAGTGGTCAAACCTGTGAGTCAGGTGCTCAGTAGTCACCTGCTGAGCCTTAGTGCTGGCTAGGCATCCAGTCTTCTAGTCCTTTCCTGTGGGTAGTTACTGCACACGGGGAACCTAATCCCACTCAGTGGGATGTTTGGTAAGACCTTCTTCAGTGGAGTTCCTTGCTTTGGCTCCCTGGAGAACTCTAGCCACTGTGTCTTCCCAAATACTCCATGTCCCCGCAGAGGCAATGTTAATAATCCATCGCCTGGATATGGAAGACGATGGGTACATAGTTTGCAGTGGTCACACTCTGGTGAAGTTGGAAGCATTGTCTGGTAGAGGACACGTTAGCCCCTAAGAGGTGAGACAGTGGATGGAGGAAGGTGTCACCAGTTCAAGTATCAGCGACTGGGGGGATAGGATTATAAGCCTTATGTGAGGAGGTGAACACAGAGGCTCTGTTAAGGAAGTGATATTTGAGCTGATTATGCAGAGTTCTGGCTGCAGAGGCTGACCCAAGCAGGCTTTAGGCAGTGCGATAATAATAGTCTATCTCTAGACCTACTTTAGACACTATGAACTGTGGGCCTTCCTTTAGCCATCCTTTCCCTGTAGGAAGAAACAGGGTGTGACTCTTAGAGACCCCTTAAGTATCACCTTACTCTTGCCCAGAAGGGAGATAGAGTGTTGATGGCCTACAGGGCTCGATGTTCTCAGGATCACATTAAAGATCTCCAGCAGCTTTGAAAACGGAGCAGACTGCAGTATTGATTCCACGTCCTTGGCCTGTGAAGCTTACTAGCCCACCTTTTGCTTTAACTTCTCTAGGGAACCCCACTGTCATGTAAGAGTGTTAGCACACTCATTTCATTCCTGTAGGACATAGGAGTGTGCGAAGCCACTGCAAAAGGGGGAGAAAAAGCTACCCTGCTGGGCAGTGGTTCTCAACGTTCCTATTGCTGCGGCCCTTTAATACAGTCCCTCACCTTGTGGCAACCCGATATCCAACCATCAGATTATTTCATGGCCCCTTCATATCTGTAATTTTGCTACTGTTATGAAATGCATAATTTGCTCTGCAGGGGTTGGGACCCACAGGTTGAGAACCACTGCCATTTGGTGAAGCTTGCTTTGCGGTGGATGCATAGGTGGGGTGTAGGATATGTGGGGCAAGTGTATATGGACTGGAAGAGGTGACAGACAGTGTGATGAGATGCAGGAGTTGAGGCAGTTAGTTGGGTCTGTCACAGAGGCCTGGCAAGAAGCAACTAACGGAGGGTTGGCAACAAGTAGGGCCCCAGAGGGTGATCCAAGAGCATTGCAGATCCAGACAGGCAGTCAGCATCCTGCATCAAGGCTTGCTGACAACACAGAATAAATAAAGATGAATCACTCCCCAGGGCACCATATTAGCCCTCCCAGGTGCCCTGCCCAGCATTGGCTCCCTGGACCCAGAGTTTTGGATCAGAGACTCATTGGCAGTCGGTGGAGTCTAAATTATTCATGAGTTCTGTGGCTTAACAGCTTGCTGAAGCCACACTTCCATCCTTTACACTTTTTATAGGAGTGCTGTTTGCATGTGACAGGGGGTGGGGCACAAAGGCACCGACATGGAGCAGGGAAGGAATCTAGGGGGAGGACATAGGAACTGTGCCCTGTGCATGATGGGTCTTAAGATGTTGCCTTCAGAGATACACAGTGAAGCAAGGGACCGGTATACAAACACGCAGAGCAAGTATGTGCTTCTGGTGTCCAATCTGATGATTTTGGGGTCCATCCCTACATTTCCATGTTGCCCAGTAACCACTCCTTTCTGATGCTGCCCCCTGCCCACCTGCAGCTAAACTCTGTGGGTAGGAGCTGACTCTTGTGAATCCCTGCATCCCTGGCTCCCGGCAGTGATGGATGATAAAGGTTCATCCCTTCCTTATCCAGCGAGTTCTATTCTAGAAGTCTTTATAATTAGAAATTCTCTCACAGCAAACATCATCTCTTTCTTTTCTAAGTAGGAAGTAACTCAGAACAGCACGAGCAGGCGTTTAGTAACTGTTGATGATGGTAATGCTGAATTGGGTTTCCATGGCAACACACACTTATTCGAACAGTGGTTCTTGGACCCTGGGAAATATGGAAAGAAACGTATACTTCTCCCCTCATTGGGAGGAAAAAATGTATTTCTGGTCAGCTATCTTTTTTTTTTTTCCTAAATAGGTTTATTCTAAGTAGTTGAACCCACTTTCTTGGTGCTGTGAGTTACAATGATATCAGCTTCAGGGATAGTCTCAGAGGTTAGGGATGGTGTCAGAGAGAGAAACAGGGAGGGGGAGGGAGGCGGGAAACGAGGGCGGTGGCTTGTTAGAAAATATGGATGGCAACCCATTTTTAGCACAATTTCCTCTTTGTCCCTTCATGCTCCCATTCTGGTCTTTATTGACCCAATCAAATCCCCCTCAGACCTAGATATTACCTCCCTATCTATACAGACAATACTGGAAATGGTTCACTGGATTGGCAAGATAGCTCAGCAGTTAAGAGTGCTGGCTGCTCTTCTCCAGGGTTCCCAGTACCTGCCACTCCAGATCTAGAGGATCTGACACTCTCTTCTGGTCTCCATGGGCATCCACACACGTGGCATCCACTCACACAGACACATGCACATACATAAATAAAATAAAATAAATATAATATTCTAAAAGAAGAAAATATGTGCAGGAATCAGTTTTAAAAAGAAAATGTGTGGGAACCAAAGTTATTTCTAGGTGGTATTCATCCAGGACGGAGCCTCAGCTGGATTGTTACTGCCTTTCCTTGTTGCTAGGTGCTGAAAAAATAGTGGTTTATCACTGCTATGAGGTAACTACCAGAGAAGACCACTTGGACATGGACTCAAGCCAATAGAAAGTTTCATTAGCTGGTCAGTGACTACAGCAGTTGTTTGGGACCCAAGTACAGTTCCAAGTCTTTTTGAGCTTTTAGGCACAAAACCACACCATGGGCTGACACGCCTTAGTTATGAAGAAGTGGAACTTCAGCAGCCAAAAGGCAAGATTTGTATATTTAGAGACTTTCCCAAAACTATGGACTTTGATGGGCTAGGCTTTGGTGGGTGTTGCTGCCTGTGGGTTGCATCCTGAGGGTGAATAGCACTTCCATCAAGGAGTTAGTTGTGCCAGTGTCTGGGGCTACTAAGGTCTGGGTAGCTGTTACATCACTCCCATTTTATCCCTCAGCCAACCAGGGCTGGTCTTTGATGACAATCATAGCTAACCACTGTGCTGGCAGTTTTCTGCCAACTTGACACAAACTGGAGTTATCTGGGAAGAGGGACTATCAATTTGAGAGAATGCCTCCCTCACATTGGTCTGTCGGTAAGTCTGTAGGCATTTTCTCAATTATAGATTAATGGGGGAGGGCCCAGCCCACTGTGGGCGGTGCTATTCCTAGGCAGGTGGTTCTGGATGGTATAAGAGAGCAGGCTGAGCAAGCCAAGGGAGAGCAGATCGGTAAGCACTGTTCCTTCCCTAAGAGCTGGAGGTGCTCTGTGTGTGTGCTCATGTGAGTGCATGTATACATGTTTGTGCGCGAGTGCATGTACACACGTGTACACACACACACACACACACACACACACACACACACACACGTCCTGATATAAAGAGGAAATGAGGAAGAGCACTGCTGCCTGCCTGCCTTCCCTTTTTGCTGGTGAGTGCATCTATCCTGATATTTTTGCTGCCACCATCCTTGGCTCCTTCAGACTGATGATGATTCTTCAGGGATTATCCTGGTCCTCAGGACCAGCCTGGGACTGCTGAGGTATCCAGCCTCATGGACTGAGCAACTACTGTTTTCTTAGTCTCCCCAGTACACAGACTGCTAATATTGGACTATGCAAGCCCTTCCAGAAATAAGCTACTCTAATAGATCCTCTTTTAAAATATATTTGTTCTGCTGGGTGTAGCGTTGCATGCCTTTAATCCCAGCAGCTCGGGAGGTAGAGACAGGCAAAGCTTTGTGAATTTGAGGCTAGCTTGTTCTACATAAATTGAGTTCCAGGATAACAAAGGCTGTTACATAGAGAAATACCATCTCAAAAATTTTCTTCTGTAAAAAATATATTTATTCTACCAGGTCTTTTTTTCTATAGAATTCCAATGCAACATCCTCCTAGTCACAGTCTAAAATTATTCAAATAAATATATACACATATTCCCTTCCCCAACCCAGACATGCTAAGAAAAATACTCTGTACCTTGTAAAAGATCATTTTATACTATTTCATCAACATCTGCCTTGTTCAATAGCTAGAGAATTCTTGGTAGCATAGATGAGCTGTGTATCAGTCAGGCTTTCTGGGTAACAACCAATCATGGACTATCAGCAGCATACACAAATGAGCACTTATTTCTCCATGTGCATTGTGGGGCTCTGATTTGGGCCACAGGTCTGTAGATGAAATGAGGCAGCTTTGTCCTTTGGTGGAGCAGGAGACACCTGGCTCTGTTGTTCTCACTGGGGTACCAGACACAAGCAAACACACTTATTATCTGAACTCAAGCTGAGTCTCTGCTCACAGCTCACCTACAGACATCTTATTGGCTATCACATGGCAATTTGCCTTGATAGACATTTTCTTTATCCACCCTGTTACCACAACAAGGTCATAGATGCATAATATTGCTTCAGGTAGTTGATGCCATTATAATTTAATCTACCACAACACCAATTTTATTTTTTTACCAGCTGTTTATGAATGGACACTATATGAGTCAAGTTAATCCCAGCTCTGAGCTCCCATTCCACCAAGATAAGGAAAATTCACTCCATCTTTATTTGGACAGGAATTTCTCTGTGCAGTACCCTGACACTAGGGTCATGTGAAAGTTAAACGCCAAAGAAGCCCTTCAATTCCCCACTATTGGTCTCTACCAGCACCCAAGACACACGATCTTCTCAGGACCCACGCTGCTGCGATTCTCATGTCATGGGACCGGTGCTTCAACTCCACTCTACAATAATAGTAATTCTTCTTTTAAAAATGTTTTAAAAGATTTATTGATTTATTATATGTAACTATGCTGTAGCTGTCTTTAGACACACCAGAAGAGGGCATCCAATTTCATTACAGATGGTTGTAATTACTGGGACTGTAGCTATTGAGATTTGAACTCAGGGCCTCCGAAAGACTAGTCAGTGCTCTTAACTGCTGATTCATCCCTCCAGCCCCCTTTTAAAATTACATTGATTCTTTGTGAATGTCTCATCATGCAACCTACTCCCACTCCTCTTCCCATCCTTTCCTGTCTGCCCTTGGAACCTCCTCCCCAAAATCAAATCAAATAAGATGAAACACCACCACCACCACCACCAATAATAATACAAACCATCTTGTCATGGAAGCCGTAGTGTATCACACAGTGTACACCTTTGTTCATACATCTTTACTTGCAAATGATCGTTGCACCGAGTAATTGGTCTGTTTCAAAGCCTCTGGCTTCTGCTATTCTTATTAATACTGAATCCTCATGGGGACTCCTCTCGGATATCCTGTTGTTGCCCTGTGTTTTGGAGATCCCACAGACTTGGATCTGTAGGACTGGCAATTTCACATGTTCCAACAGATCATAGATAGGATCAATGTTGGGGTGGGCCAACTCAAAGCTCTGATCTGGGCCTGGGAGGTAGCTGAGTTGGTCAGCTTGCCAGCTCTCCTGTGCCCACACAACCAGGGTCAGTTCTGTAGCACTGCCCTGGCTAGCTTACCCAATGCCACAACTGGCAAGAGACAGGGTCAGCTCTCCTGCTTGCCTGCCTTCAGGCTGCCTCATCTGTGTCCCCTTCCACCAGGGCCAGCTCTACTGTGCTGCCCAGGCGAGGTGCAGGGTCAGCTCTCCCACGTGCTGCAGCCGGTGAGGGACAGAGATATCTCTCCTGCTCTTATGACCTCAGGGCCACCTCTACCACTTGCTGCAGGTGACAAGGGGCGAGGCACAGCAAGGTGTTTCTCTCTCAGGCAAACCATATCATGGCAATCTAGGGGCAGGGCCAGTTCTCCAGTGCTCCCACCCTTGGGCCTGGCTCACCAGCTCCCCGCCATCAGGGTCAGCTCTTCTGTGCTGCCTAGGCAGGGAACCGGGCCAGCTCAGCACAGTGCCTTAGACAACAGTCCAGACCAGGGACATTTGCATGGCCTTTGGTGATAACACGGGCCTGAGATATCAACACAGGTTGCCATAGGACCATGGATCCAGACACAGTTCCTGGCAACATAATGGGCCCACATGTCCCTATGGCCTCAGGTGGCAGTCCAAACATTTGCTTGGCTTTTAGTGGTTACTTAGGTCACAGACTTCGACACAGACCCCTGCTGCAGAAGGGGCCACAGACTCAGACATGGCCCTTGGCAGCAGTCAGGGCCAAGATCTCACCATGGACTCCTCATAGCTGCATGTTTTTCAATGACGTCAAGTCCCCAGTCCTGTCTTTGTCCAGTGTATAAAGCCCTCAGCGTTGCTTTCTCTTTCATCTCTCCACTGCCCACTTCATCTTCCCCATCTTCCCACCACACATTTGTCCATCTTAGTGGTGTGTGCAGCAGGTGCCTGGGTGTCTGTTTTTGGGCCACTTTGGGCCAGTATGGGGTTGGCCAGGGTGGGCCAATAGTAATTATTTTTATGGGTACAATGATCTTACTTGGATGTGTGCTAACAAAAGTGGAATATTATTTGTTTATCTTTAAGATTTATTATTGTAGACTATGTGCCAGTGTGTGGGTGCATGCACATGAATCCCAGAGCCTGTGAGGCCAGGGATGTTGGATTACCCTGGAGCTAGAGTTATGGGTAACTGAGCTGTCCGACATGAGAGCTGAAAATCGAACTCAGGTCCTCTGCAACAGCAGTGGGCTTCCTTAAGTGCTGAGCCATCTTTTCAGTCTCAACAGTAGAACATTAAAAACAATTTCTCACATTTTCATTTGTTTGTATTTTTATGTGTAAGTATGTGGGTCTCATCAGGTGCCATGGCAAATCTATGAAGAATGAAGGACTTCTGAAGAGCAGCCGGTGCTCTTACCCCACAACTATCTTGTACCTCTGAGCTCTGTCTTCTTTGCTTTCTATGCATCTCCCCAGCCCTGTTTGCATCTTCAGCTCATGTTTCCTTCAACCCTCTGACTCTGCCGTTTGCCTGGAGAGGGTTCCTCTTCCCTTCCCTGGTGAGTCTGGGTGTTAGTTATTTCTTCAGACATCACCCTCTGGAAAAATCATTTGGCTCTCAATCTTGGTTTGAACACTGATCTGAGAGTCCAGGATACCTCGGATTTCTTTTACCACAGAGTTTTGGACACCACACTGTAAACTGAACCCCCCGAGGAGACAGAGCAATTGTAGAAGGTGGGAACCGTGTCTTTTATCCCTAAATCTTCAGCCCAGAAATAGATTAGCTAATTGGTCAGGCTCTCAGTTAATTATTGCCTTCAGCGAGTATACGAAGTATCCCAGTGATGCTGGCGATTTGTGATCAAGCCCTACCTCTTCTGGGGCTATTTTGATGTATCAGAGAAATATGATATTAGGACTTAGATCCAAGGCAGAGCCAGAACATGGAGCACTGCAAGCAGGCGCAAATGTAAGAGGAGGCATCTGCCTCAGGTCTTGGCAGAGCTCCTTGCCTCTCTCTAATCTGTTCTCTTATCCAGCAGATGTCTGCAAACTGCAACCTCACGATGATTAATAATGCAAGGAGTGGGGAAGGGAATAGGTTTGTGCTTTGGACCCAAAATTTCCATCTCTGTGTGTGACATTAAGTTTGCTTTCTCTTGTTGAGGTGTATGCCTAAGTAGGCTTATTTATGAATAGCTGTGGATTTGTTAGTATAATTATGGGTTATAGAAGAAATGGCTGATGGGATACTACCAGAGACTAGCAGAGGATGGGGGGAAGGAGTTAAAGAAAGTAAGAAGGCTTTTATGAGAAGGAAGTATTTGGCTTAGAGAAATATTAAAATGAGAAGAAAGCTTACAAAGTGTTGAAGTTGCTTTTAATCTTTATATTTTTATATTTATTAACTGACTGTCAGTTCTTAGACTCACACCCAGGGCCTTGCATAAAGTAGGGAAGCTCTTGCCTACTGAGCTACATTGCCAGCTCTTGATGTCGTGATACAAGGTCTCATGACATAGCCCAGGCTGACTTTGAACTGATCGTCCTCATGGATCTCTGCCGAGGTAGAAGGCGTGAACCACTATAGCTGGTCTTAGTATGTTTATTGACTTGGTCATGGTTCTGAAGAGCTAACCATGACCCTTATGGGGTGTTTGAGACTATTGTGAAGGATGCGAGACCCAAATTAAAACCTGTATGTTCTCAATCATTAGAAATTAAGATTACAACTAAGTATATGACAATTCCTATAATGAAAAGATCTGTAGGGCCAGTGGGGTGGCACATTTGTAATTCCAACTCTTGGGAAGTGGACAGAGGAAGGTTTAGTTCTGAAGCTTGTCTTCATCTTGTAGTGAGTTTGAGGCCAAACTCGGCTACATGAGACACTGCCTCACCCCCTCCCACTCCAAATAAAAATGATTGGTAATGAATCTTGAACTGTTGGCGCTGGTCCTGGGATGAACACTCTAATTTTGTATTTCTTAATACATTCTAAGGTACAGAGAGTTTTGAACTTATGCCATCCATGCTGCTATAGGGTGAGATAAGAAAATATCCCTGCTTTTCAGATGCATAAGTGAGACTTCCTTTCAGGGAGTTACAGTGGCTCAATTAGATGAGCTGGCACATCCCATGGCCTTGGCACAATGCTTTATTTTCTGTGCTATGAAGGAAGACAGCATCTCCAGGAGGAAGAACACATATTTATAACTGGTGGGGAGATGCCCGACATAACCACTCATCGGCGGTAACATTTATCCTGGACCATGTTTTCAGAAGGCATCAGGACATCACCACAGAGAGTGGTGGCAGCAGACACCTGTGACCCAGGTTCACTGTCACATAACTTCGGACCAGGAAGTAGAGATCCAGCCCCCAATCACCTTCTTCTGCTAGACAGTTTCCAACGCCTAAAATTGTGCTACCCTATGAAAAGAGAGTGTTTAAAACAATCATTGCTGGAGATACCACAAACTTTAGTTATGGGGCATAGAAGAACGTAGCTGAAACTAAGCTGTGAGCATCGTCCAGCTGCCCAGCTCTCCTGGGTCTGGAAGGGTCAGGCTATTGGAGCAGCACTGTTGACCCTGCATGCTACATTATCTACGTGCCAGGTAAGGTGTGCCCACTGGTGCAGAAGTGGCACAATTCTGATTGCATTTGAGACCTCCTTCCCAGGAGGTCATTCATGTCTGGTCCTGGAAAGCCAACCAAAAGCCCAGAAGGGAAGCTACTGCTATTCTTTTGCTAAATGAACATGATGTATGTGTTCCCCCAATCAGCTTCTAAATGTTTGTGTGTATTCCTATAGGTTACTGCTGCAGTGGTCAGAAAAGCATGGTTTTGTCGTGGGGTGGCAGTCACTTCGGAGAGTACTGAGTAGCCTAAGTGTTGAGAGGAAGTGACTGTTGAATAGTTAGCCCTAAATGAGACTCCTCCTTCTTGAAATGCAAGATGGAAGGGGGAGGGGAGGGGGAGGAGAAGGAGAAGGGAGGGGGCTTTCTTTAGGTCATATGCATATACAAACAAGACATGAGAATGGAAGAGGGGTCTGTTGAGAAGAGGGAGGGGATCAGAGTGAGTGGGGAGGGGCCAAAGCACGGTGACAGAAGATGAACATAATCAAAGTATGCGTGCTTGAAAATGCCGCAATGAAACCCATTATTAAGTATAATTAATATATGCTAATAAAAATGTAAAAATTCAAAAAGTATCCCATGAGCCTTTGGGATCCAAGTGATAGCAGGTGAGATATCAGATATTAAACATGTATTCCCTAGAAGCAAAGAAAAGGACGGACAGGGCTGGGAGCAAAGCTGGACCCTGTCTGACAGCAGCGTTTGAATGGAGGGTTCTGCATGTGGGGTTTGGCTATGGAATGCAATAAGGTTTTGTTATGGTCTTATGATGTTGTCTCACCATTGATGAAAGCCTCCTGATGCACTAAGTCCCTTAGACGGCCGGAAGTGGTGGCTGGGTCGTTAAGAGCAACTCCTACTCTTGCAGAAGACCTGGGTTCAGTTCCCAGCACCAGCATGGCAGCTCAGCAACGTCTGTAACTTCAGTTCTAAGGGGATTTGGTGTCCTCTTTCGGCCTCTTTAGGCACATATATGATGCCCATGTGTATATGACAGGCAAGACATGTGTACATAAGAAATCAATCTTAAAAAGAGATGCGCCTTGATTTGCATTCAGAGCAGAAAGATAATTATGTTTGGAAGGATGGACACAGGAAGGCACTTTAATGGTTTAGATGAAAGAATGAACTTCAAACACCAGAAAAAAGAACAGAGCTCACATTTAATAAATGCATTTAGTGCCATCCTTGACTCATTAGAGTGTTATCTTCTACATAGCAGTGCAGGGAAAAAAAATACACCTTTGCTGTAGGGAAAAATATCCATCTGGCTGTAATAGTGTAAACATTTCAAAATGTGGTTACACTCTTTATTGATTAGTTGGGAATCTCACATCATTCATGCCAATCACAGTCCTATGTCTACCCCCTTAAGTGGACATCTCCCCCTTCCCCAAATACAAGTCTGTTTTATGTTGTCTATATACTCAGTAGAGCATGGTCAAAGTCAAAAGCCAGTCCTCCAAGGGCAGGTAAGCCTTTCTCCATCTGTGCTTTCTCCAGAAGCCATCAACTGTGGAGAGTCATTCAGCAGCTGATGAGGGAGGGGCAGGGCCAGCTTCAGACATCAACACAGCTTCAGTTGTCAGTCCAGACCATGAACATCTGCATGGCCTTCGGTGGTAACATGAGCCTCAAACATACACAGCCCCTGGCCATATCAGGTACACAGACCCAGTCATGGCCCTCAGGGACTGCATGGACCCTGAGTCTCAGCATGGCCTCAAGTGACTACACAGGCTACTCCTACCAGCATGGCTTAAGACAGAAAAGCCCAAGGTCACCACCAAGGCATCATTCAGAGGCACGGACTGCATACGTCCACAGGGACCCCAGGCTTCATCATGGCCAGGGGCAGCAGCATGGACTACAGACACCAACATGGCCACTGGTGGCATTCTAGACCAAGTGGTCCTTTCCCCATCCAGGGCCTTCATCATTACCCAGAGCCAGGGCGATCCTGACTCTGACTAGCATGTTCCATGGGCTAAGTCTGCATCTGCAGAAGCTCCAGGGTGCTGCACACCACTGTGCCAGCTCCACTCTCTGACTTTCTCATCTTCCCATCTCTCCATGGAGCATTTGTTCATCGTAGTGATGCCCACTACCCGGACCAGAAAGGCATGGTGGCTTGGTTTGTTTCCTCCGTGTGTGTGTGTGTACACATATGCTAAAGTACATGTGTGGCATATGGGGGAATAATTTGTAGTAGGTGGTTCTATTCTACCCTGTGGATCCCAGGGATAGAACTCTGGTCCTCAGGCTTGGCAGCAGACACCTGCTGAGTAATCTTGCCAGCACTAATGTAGAGGTTTAAAAGTTATTCACCACCTCCTATTTAGTCTCATTAGAAGGCTGAGGACCATTAAGCCCAGAGAAAGGCTATTCTGTGGAAATTCCATGTAGTTAACTGGAAAAAAACTATGGGTTTTGGCAGGTATTATGGGTAGACTATTAAGCGTTCTGTCTACACTGATTATGAGAGACTTCATATTAAATATTTACAATTAGCCCAATTGTTACAGTGTCATGAAGTTTAATGTAAATAACAAGTTCAAATTCGTACAGACAAAACACAGTGGGAGTTAGAATAGGCGAGTTAGCTCCGAGATGCTTGGATGGACACTGAAGATTTCTAAAATTTTAGTATTTGTAAAAAAGGTTAATTTTTTGCCCCTCCTTAGAATTGGGAACAAAACACCCATGGAAGGAGTTACAGAGACAAAGTTTGGAGCTGTGACAAAAGGATGGACCATCTAGAGACTGCCATATCCAGGGATCCATCCCATAATCAGCCTCCACACGATGACAGCATTGCATACACTAGCAAGAGTTTGCTGAAAGGACCCAGATATAGTTGTCTCTTGTGAGACTATGCCGGGGCCTAGCAAACACAGAAGTGGATGCTCACAGTCAGCTATTGGATGGAACACAGGGCCCCCAGTGGAGGAGCTAGAGAAAGTACCCAAGGAGCTAAAGGGATCTGCAACCCTATAGGTGGAACAACAATATGAACTAACCAGTACCCCAGAGCTCTTGTCTCTAGCTGCATATGTATCGAAAGATGGCCTAGTCGGCCATCACTGGAAAGAGAGGCCCCATTGAACTTGCAAACTTTATATGCCCCAGTACAGGGGAACGCCAGGGCCAAAAAGTGGGAGTGGGTGGGTAGGGGAATGGGGGGTAGGGTATGGGGGACTTCTGGGATAGCATTGGAAATGTAAATGAGGAAAATACCTAATAAAAAGTATTACAAAAAAGGTTAATTTTTCCTTGGCGTGACTCTAACTAAGGAAGTGAAAGATCTGTATGACAAGAACTTCAAGACCCTGAAGAAAGAAATTAAAGAAGATCTCAGAAGATGGAAAGATCTCCCATGCTCATGGATTGGCAGGATCAACATTGTAAAAATGGCTATCTTACCAAAAGCAATCTACAGATTCAATGCAATCACCATCAAAATTCCAACTCAATTCTTCAACGAATTAGAAAGGGCAATCTGCAAATTCATCTGGAACAACAAAAAACCTAGGATAGCAAAAACTCTTCTCAAGGATAAAAGAACCTCTGGTGGAATCACCATGCCTGACCTAAAGCTGTACTACAGAGCAATTGTGATAAAAACTGCATGGTACTGGTATAACGACAGACAAGTAGACCAATGGAACAGAATTGAAGACCCTGAGATGAACCCACATACCTATGGTCACTTGATCTTTGACAAGGGAGCAAAAACCATCCAGTGGAAAAAAGACAGCATTTTCAACAAATGGTGCTGGCACAACTGGCGGTTATCATGTAGAAGAATGCGAATTGATCCATTCCTATCTCCTTGTACCAAGGTCAAATCTAAGTGGATTAAGGAACTCCACATAAAACCAGAGACACTGAAACTTATAGAGGAGAAAGTAGGGAAAAGCCTCAAAGATATGGGTACAGGGGGAAAATTCCTGAATAGAACAGCAAAGGCTTGTGCTGTAAGATTGAGAATCGATAAATGGGACCTCATAAAGTTGCAAAGCTTCTGCAAGGCAAAAGACACCATCAATAAGACAAAAAGACCACCAACAGATTGGGAAAGGATCTTTACCTATCCTAAATCAGATAGGGGACTAATATCCAATATATATAAAGAACTCAAGAAGGTGGACTCCAGAAAATCAAATAACCCTGTTAAAAAATGGGGCTCAGAACTGGACAAAGAATTCTCACCTGAGGAATACCGAATGGCAGAGAAGCACCTGAAAAAATGTTCAACATCCCTAATCATCAGGGAAACGCAACTCAAAACAACCCTGAGATTCCACCTCACACCAGTCAGAATGGCTAAGATCAAAAATTTAGGTGACAGCAGATGCTGGCGAAAGAGGAACACTCCTTCATTGTTGGTGGGATTGCAAGCTGGTACAACCACTCTGGAAATCATTTTGGTGGTTCCTCAGAAAATTGGACATAATACTACCAGAGGATCCAGCAATACCTCTCCTGGGCATATATCCATAAGATGTTCCAACCGGTAAGAAGGACACATGTTCCACTATGTTCATAGCAGCCTTATTTATAATAACCAGAAGCTGGAAAGAACCCAGATGCCCCTCAACAGAGGAATGGATACAGAAAATGTGGTACATTTACACAATGGAGTACTACTCAGCTATTAAAAGGAATGAATTTATGAAATTCCTAGGCAAATGGATGGATCTGGAGGGCATCATCCTGAGTGAGGTAACATATTCACAAAGGAACTCACACAATATATACTCACTGATAAGTGGATATTAGCCCAAAAACTTAGGATACCCAAGATATAAGATACAATTTGTTAAACGCATGAAACTCAAGAAGAACGAAGACCAAAGTGTGGACACTGTGCCCCTTCTTGGAATTGGGAACAAAACACCCATGGAAAGAGTTACAGAGACAAAGTTTGGAGCTGTGAAGAAAGGATGGACCATCTAAAGACTGCCATATCCAGGGATCTATCCCATAATCAGCTTCCAAACGCTGACAACATTGCATACACTAGCAAGATTTTGCTGAAAGGACCCAGATATAGCTGTCTCTTGTGAGACAATGCCGGGGCCTAGCAAACACAGAAGTGGATGCTCACAGTCAGCTATTGGATGGAACACAGGGCCCCCAATGGAGGAGCTAGAGAAAGTACCCAAGGAGCTAAAGGGATCTGCAACCCTATAGGTGGAACAACAATATGAACTAACCAGTACCCCGGAGCTCTTGTCTCTAGCTGCATATGTATCAAAAGATGGCCTAGTCGGCCATCACTGGAAAGAGAGGCCCCATTGAGCTTGCAAACTTTATATGCCCCAGTACAGGGGAACGCCAGGGCCAAAAAGTGGGAGTGGATGGGTAGGGGAGTGGGGGGTTGGGTATGGGGGACTTTTGGGATAGCATTGGAAATGTAAATGAGGAAAATACCTAATAAAAAGTATTACAAAAAAGGTTAATTTTTTTTTGTGTGTGTACATGTGTTTGACAGTATGTGTGTCATGTGCATGCAGTGCCTGTAGAGGGCAGAAGAGGGCATCTGGTCCCCCGGAGCTAGAGTTAACAGTTGAGGCATTTTAAGCCAACCAATGTAGATATTGCGAACCAACCCAGGTTCTCTACGAGAGCAGTACACGCTTTTACTGTTGAGTCATTTCCCCAGATCTCTAAGTAATCATAGAACAAGCATTGTACAGTGTTCACTGGAAGTCTCTGGAATTTAAGGATGTGTTACCTGAATTTTAGATGCGAAGGCTTCTAGGCTTGCAAATGAGAACAAGTTTGGATGCATTCTCTCCATCTGTCACTAGGTGGAGTCCGCACACCAATAAGCCATGCACGTTTGGGGAGTGAACAGCATTTATTCTAGGAAGTCAGGGAGCCAGGAAGGCTGGTTTTGATTTAAGTGCTAAAAAGCTCACTCCCTCTGACAGCTGGCTTTATTTCTTTTCTGGATAATATAGACGAGGAAGATGAGTGGTCTCCGGAGGTGTAGAGAAATGCAAAAGCCAAGAGCTATGTGGGACCAAGGCATGATCAACGAATCCTGGTCTTTCCCAGGGCGGATATAATGATCCGATATGTGGCTGGGCTGTGGACCGTGGGCTGAGGGAGCAGAACGCACCAGCACTCTGCCCAGTGCGGGTCTGCCTGCCTTCAGCCTTTCAACCTTTCACATTACATAATGCTGAGTACACCTAATGTTTCCAATGGAAATAGCTAAAACAAAGACAGTGGTGCTATCATGGGAACATACGAGTGCACAACACTTGGCAGTTGTGAGCACCTTCTCTTGCACTCAGCCTGGAGGTATCTGGATGTCCTCACTGGGGACAGATCTTCTTGAACCAAAGAAGGTAGGATAAGGATGGGGAGGTTGGCCATTCTTCCTCTGACTCGCAGTCTTCACAGAAGTCAGGGCTCTCTAGAGAATTGAGTCAGACTCATCCCACCCTCCCCTCTATCCCTCCTTCCCTCCATCTCCATCTATGCTTTCCATATCTATCATACCACCCATCCATCTATCACCTATCTCTATATAATTAGCCATTTATTTCTCTACTATTGATCTCTCATCTGTCATATTTAGCTATCTATTTCTATTATCTATCTATCTATCTATCTATCTATCTATCTATCTATCTATCTATCAATCATCTGCCTATCTATCTTCTACTGTCTGCCTGCATATCTTCTATCTATCAATATCTACCTATCTACCTATCCTATCTATCTATGTCTGTCTATCTGCCTGTCTATCTATCTCTATCTATCTATCTATCTATCTATCTATCTATCTATCTATCTATCTATCTATCTACCTATGTCTGTCTATCTATCTATCTATCTATCTATGTCTATCTGTCTGTCTATCCATCTATATCTATCTATCTCTATCTATCTATCTATCTACCTATGTCTGTCTATCTATCTATCTATCTATCTATCTATCTATCTATCTACCTATGTCTGTCTATCTATCTATGTCTATCTATCTATCTATGTCTATCTATCTATCTATCTATCTATCTATCTATCTATCTATGCCTATCTATCTATCTATCTATCTATCTATCTATCTATCTATCTATGTCTATCTATCTATCTCTATCTTCCCTTCCCTTTTCTCATCTAGCTCAGGATTATGGAGGCTGGCAAGTCCAGGATCCAGGCCTCCAGAGCACACTTGATGCTACAGCTTGAGTCTGAGGGCAGCCTGCTGGCAAAATGCCTCTTCTTTGAGGAATCCCAGACTTTTTCTTAAGGCCTTCAGCTAATTAGATGAGGCTACCCACCTTACAGAGGGCAATGTCCTCCACTGCAAGTCTATTGATTTAAGTGCTAATCTTATTTTAAAACATCTTCACAGACACAGGCAGACGTGCTTGACAGGATGCCCGAGTATCATGGCCCAGCTAAATTGACACATAAAACTGACTCTAGCAGATATGCAGCAAATTCCCTGCCAGGCTCTGAGAGCAATGCTGCTTTGTGCTGTCCTTGCCAGAGCACAGAATCACCTCCACCTCTTCTCATGGCCTTTCCTGTCCTGATATTGAGGATGGACAATGATCATTCACATGATTAAAATGGTCTGACATATATTAAAAACCACACGTTTGCTTTTAATCCTGAGCACAAGTGCTTGCCTGCCTGAGCAGATTTGTCCCTCATATGTGTGTGTGCTGGTAGAGGCTAGAAGAGGGTCCAGTGCTCTGGAACTCAAATTGCAGATGGGTTTGGGCTGCCATGTAGATGCTGGGAACTGAACCCAGGGCCTCTGCAAAAGCAAGTGTTCCCAGTTGCTGAGCCATCTTTCCACCCCTACACAAGCCTTTTCATTGCAATCTTCTCTTTAAAGACCCCAGAGTGCTGGGGACTTCTAGTTATTAAAAATATGTATCTACACTTGGCTTCCAGTGCTCTCAGTTTGCATTATAATTATGTCAGCTTTGATAATTCTTTTCTGTAGAGAACTTAGACAATGTGTACATTAAATAAAGTACTTTTCATGTAAGAGACATACCAAGTGTTATTTTTAAAAGGGTCCCCAGAGACGCCGTGTTTAATTTTAAATTTCTGCATCTAGCAACAGATGGAAGCATGGAAGAAGGAAATGACTTGTTCAAGACCACAGGGTTGTTTAATGAGAACACAGGGGCCAGAACCTAGCCTCGTTCATCCTATATGGCATCAGGGGACACCGTCTGAAAGTGTAGTGACAGGGCTGGGGATATAGCTGGAGTGCTTGCCTGGCATGCATGAAGCCCTGGGTTTCAGCTCCTGGCATCTCAAAACACTGGACGGGGTTCTATAGCCCTGTAATTCTAGTTTTCAAGAGGTAGAGGCAGGAGGGTCAGAAGTTCAAGGTCATCCATGGTTACATAGCAGGTTTGAGGCTACCCTGTGTTAGTTACATGGAGAAAAGGTGCAGGGATCGCCTCATGGGCTGTACACTTCTGATCAGTTGTGCTGTCTGTCTATCATGTGTATGAACAGCTCCAGTGAATGTCACTGTCCAGTGAAGCAGTGGTTAAGACCCAAGGAAAACATGAGAACGCTGAAGTCCCAGCCTTTCCCACTGAAGCAGAAAAGTCTCTGCTACATCCTGTAGCGATGTGGGAGGAAAGTAATCAAGACTCAGGCTCCCGTGAGCCCTGGGCTTAGTGGTGTTGCTGCGCTTTCTGCGGAGAGTCTATCAAGCCCCGCAGAGTGGATTTGTGTTCTCCGCAAATTGAGATTTCTGAAGTATACAGCACTACAAAGTTACACACATGCACAAGCTGGGTGTGGTGATGCGTGCCTGTAATCCCAGGTCTTGGGAGGTGGTGGCTGGAAGGTTTTAAGTTCAAGACCAGCCTGCACAGCAAGAAAAAAATCACACACACACACTCAAGTGCACATGCAAAAAGCAGTTTCTTCAATGAATTCTGCAGACACATCTCCCTAAAGGGGTCCAATCTGAAGGTGATGAGAAACTGAGGTTTGACTCTGCTATGGATTCCTGGTGCGTCTGCTCACTGGCCACAGACCCATCTTTGCATGTGGCATTGGCTCTCTTTGAACTCTCTCTGTAGGTCAGACTGGCCTTGAACTCAGAGTTCCCTTTGCCTCTGCCCCACCCCCCAAACCCCCAGTGCTAGGATTAAAGACGTGTTCCACCACCACCCACCCAGCAACAAGTTTTCTTACTAAGAAAGAAATGGGAGAATCTGAGCATCTCCGCTAATGTTCAACTTGTTTATTAAACAGATTGAACTCACTACAGTATAATTATGAGTGACACTCTTTTGTTCAATGACACCAACCTGCCTTTGTGAAGCCGTTGCCTCCTAAGAACCCGTCTCCATTACTGTTCTTCATACCTTGGTCTGTTCAGAATGACCTCCTTCCAGTTTTAAAAGCCGTCTCTTAATCTATGCCTGCTGCTATAACAAACTCTCCAAGACTGCATATTTTACAAAGGACAGGAATTTACCTTTCGCTGTGGTGGAAGCTGAGTCCAGGATGAAGGTGATGTCTAGGGAGGGCGGGTTCTCCCTGCTTCCAAGCTGATGTCTTGCTGAGCCGTCATCCTCTGGAGAAGTTGGAGGCTGTGTCCTCCCTCACAGTGTGCAAGAGACTGGAGGTTATAGCCCTTGAGTGCGTATGAGTGATTGTTTAATACCATCCTCTTGGCTAGGAAAGTGCCAGCATGCATGTTCTAGGGGACACAGGGTTCAGAGTCTGGAGACATCACTTTGCTGTCTAAAGGTCCAGCCTTCCTCCCCTGATTCATCTGAAATCAGTGGTTCTGGGGTCTGTGAGGAAGGGACACTGGTACCTCTCCTCTCTCCTCACCTCTCCTGCCTGTCTCCCAGACCCTGAGTCAGGCACAGGCTGAGGGAAACATGGTGGCCTGTCCCTACCCTTCCTTCAGGTAATTCTCGACAGATTAGCTCGTCCCAGTGGCTGAAGGGTTCAGTTTCTTCATGACTTCACCAACACCTACTGCTTGTTAGTTTTGGTTGATGTTGTCTTTGCTTTGTGTTTTGGAGACAGTGTCTCCTGTGCCCTAGACTGGCTTGGGACTCAGTTTTGAGTTTCTAGATCCTGGTGCCTCTACCTTCTGCAGGGGATCAAACATGTGTTTGTTTGTTTCTTTCTTTCTTTTTGTATCTTAGGGGATGCGCCTCCCTCACTCACCTCACTACCCAGTCCACTTCCCGTGCATTTCTGATCACCGCAGATGTGACGTTGTATGACCTTGTATGACATTGTATGATGTTATAAGATGTTGTATCTTGGGGCACCTTTGATTTGCATTTCTATGATGCCTAACGATGCTGAGTACCTTCCCATACGCTGACTGGCCATTTGGGTCTGTCCTGCGGAGAAATGTCTATTCAAGTTCTTTACTCAAATGTTCATCATCGTGCCTGTCTCTGCCACTTCCTCTTTTATTTTTTATTTCGGTTGTCACTGACAGAAGAGTGAGCAGGGTTTCTCGTCCTGCAGCTGCACCATGTGACAGATCACTTCTTGTGCCTCTGGCCTTTTCCTTATGGCTGCTTGTGGGTGAATCAGTTTAAGCCTTCGGATGTGATTCAAGGTTCAGAGCAGAAATAGGCATTAAACTGGGTGTGGGAGCTCACACTTATATCCCTACTACTCAAGGGGAAGAGGTAGGGAGATTGCCTTGAGTTTGAGGATAGCCTGGGCTACATAGATGCTGTTCTAAAAGGGAAAATTACTCCACAATGAACAAATAACAAATAAACAGACAATATAGTTTCCAGTAATCTCTCTGGAGGCCATGTACATATGCATGTGCGTGCACGTGTGTGTGTGTGTGTGTGTGTGCGTGTGTGCATAGGCTGTCCTTGAATATAAAATCATCTTGCTTTGGATTCCAGTGACAGGATTGCTAGTGTGTACCAGGATAGCCCACTCAGAAAGCAATCATTCGGATGAGATTCTCACATATTTCCCTTGTGCAAACAACACTTTCACCTGAGGAACAGAAGAAAAGGACTTTAGCACTCACCGCTCAACTCCATTCCTTTATAGAGAAGGCCTCTCGAGGTCTGCAAGGTCAAGTCGCTTTACCACTATCATTTCAACCTCCCGACTTAGAGGCAGGCATGGCAATGGATGCCTGTAAATCCAGCAACTGGAAGGTGAAGGCAGGAGGAAGCTGGGCTGGACTATGTGAGACCTTGTCTCAGAAAACCGAGAGTAAACAAACATTAATTAAAATGAAGTCCCTGCAGTATGCTGCAATGTGACCCACTGTGAAAACATGCGCTTGCTGAGGCACGCCGCGCACGCCGCCATAGTGATAAGACCTGTTTGCTTCTTTTTCTCTTCACAGCAGTGCCAAGTTGAAGGTGAAAATAGTTTGTCATCAAGTTTAATACATGGGTGGTTGTTTAGGCTTTGGGGGAGGGGCGGGCAGAGATGCTGAATGGATACAGATGAGCTCATCATGTGCTCTGTCTCTGCAGGGAGAATCTCGGTTTTGCAACTTCTTGACCCCAGGCAGCAGGTGTTACTGTTTCTATGGGACTCAGATGTGGCCAGGATCATTACCAGACTCGTGTGGCAGCTGTCAGTACCAAGCACGCAATACAGTTCTGTGCAGAGGACTTGGCTGTTGCACTTGTCCCTGTGATGGTTAATCCTGTCATCCTGACTGGAATCTCAGAGGAGACTCAGTAAGGGATTATCTGTATGTTGTTAATTGAGGTGGGAAGGCCCACCCTAAATGTGGGAGGTGCCATTTCATGGACTGGTGGCCCCAGGAAACCTGAAACCTGGCATCACTGCTCCTGCTTCCTGCTTGTGGATGCCTTGAGACAACTTGTCTCATCTGGCTGCCGTGCCTTCCCCATCATGATGGACTGAATCTCTTCCAATGGTGAGCCCTTTTCCACCATGAGGAACCGCATGCCCTTGAACTGTGATCCGGAATAATTCTTTAGGTGGCTTTTGCAGCTATTTGGTCATAGCAGTGAGTAAAGTACTTACAGCCCACACTACTGACAACAGCAGGATGCAAAGAAAAAAACTCATCAGAGCCTGAGCCAAAGAACCCAGAGCCAGTTCCCAAGCTAGTTTGTCTTTCTGAAGCTCAGTTTTCTTACCTGTAAAATGGAAAGGAAAACAATACTGTTCTATGCACTTGTGTGGGAATCAAGACAGAGAAGGGAATACATAACTCCTTTTACTGTGAAGAGCTTTACAAACATTGGTGGTTGCTATTATCTATATGGGTCGCTAGGGGGTGACTCTGTGCATTATAAATATATTAACCATCAAAGCTTTGCAGCACTGGACGCTTTGAGGGGCTCCTGGAGAGTCACAGATGTCCCATTCTCCACCCTTCAGTCTTATCCTGAATCATAACCACGGTTATTTAGAATTAACAGTCTGAATAAGCTGAGTCTTTTAGAAACGCCCCCCCCCCAACTCAGCATCAGGGGCTTTAAGTCCTTTGCCCGTGGAGAGATGCAAGATTTACTCATTTTGCTGTGCATTTGAAGGGTCAGTCTTGAGAATCTGAAAGGCTTTGCAGCATGAACAGATCCCATCATGATGCACTGATTAGCAAAACCCCTTCACTCCTGTGGCTCGCAGGATAAGCCCAAATGTCAAACCGAAATCTTTCTCTTATTCAAGTGCACTATAAATAGGCAAATTAATTTAGAAATCAAATCCTTATTATTGGTGCGCCGAGCCCTCTTGGAGCGTTTCCTCCCTGTCTGTCCTCTCATCCCCCCCCACCCCTGAGTCTTTTTGCACACACCTATCTCTCACCTTGCTCATCACAGGACACCCTGAACACCTCTCCCACCTACCATTTAAGACCTCCAAACTGCTGGGACTGGAGAGATGGCTCAGTGGTTAAGAGCACTGGCTGCTTGCTCTTCCAGAGGTCCTGAGTTCAATTCCCAGCCACCTCATGGTGGCTCGCAACCATCTTAATGGGGTCCGATGCCCTCTTCTGGTGTGTCTGAAGACAGCTACAGTGTACTCGTATAAATGAAATAAATAAATCTTTAAAAAAAAAAAGCCTCAAAGCACCACCTTTGGACTAATCATGTTCGCTGTGTGTATCTCAATGTGTGTCTGTCTCCATCTCTCTCAGGATCTTCCCCCATGGTTCCATCTTTCTTCTGCTTTCTGTGAGATTTGGCCTTGCCAGGAGTCTGTAAGTATTTCGGGGACTGGGCAGAGCCTGCGTATCCATATGTATCCATATCCCTTAGTCCAGTGCCAGATATGCCAGACAGTGGGTACTTAACCCATGTTGCCACACAGGAGTGTTTGTTGAAGACCAGCGCCAAGACACATCAACGAGAGGAAAGGGAATTTGCCTACCTTGCACATTTCACTGCTGGTTTTCAATTTGCCCACAATCCTCAGAACTTAGAACCATCTTCTTTGCCCTCTGAGATTAAAATCATTTCTTCACCCTATATGTCATGAATTATGCTGCTAGATCAGCCTCTTTTTAAACGGCCCCTTCTCAAGGTGGGGCCCAGAACACTGTCCTAATTAGCTAGCAAGCTAGGCTGAGGCTGTAGCTCTGCTTGTAAAGTGCTTGCCTTAGTATGTGTGGGGTTGTAGAGTTTAATCCCCAACACTGTGCAAACCAGGCATGGTGGCACGTGCCTGCAATGCTGTTCCAGCACAGGTGGAGGCTGGAGGGTCGGATGTTCAAGGTCATTCTCAGCCACACAGTGAGTCCGAGGCCAGCCTGGGCTGCATGGGAGTATGCTTCAAATGAGAGAAAACAAAACAACAACAACAACAACAACCCAAGCTGGAAACGTAGCTCACTGGTAAAGCAGCAAATGTGAGCGAGGACAAGAATACACAGATATGGAAAACCCAGGAAGAGGGTCGAGTAGCATAGCCACAGCAGCCAGGCTCTCCTAGGTTTGGGGCTTTGGGTTGGGCTTTGTCTGAGAGCCAGAGCGCACATTCTAGGCAGCCCTCCTAGTTCTGTTTCTTTGTGATGCAGCCAGTACCTGAGAGCGGAGGGAGCTAATGACCAAGGGAGTCCTCTCAAACACTGGCAGGAGGCAGGTAGAAGGGCCCTCAGGTGGACTTGCTACAGGAGCGGTCAGGCTGTTGAATCTAGCAGGAAGTCCTTCCTCCTGGCACCAAGCTTGCCTTCTTCAGTGATGTCCCCTCCCATCTCAGCTCCCTGGCCCTGAGGCTGTCCCTCTGGCCTGGTCTCACAACCAAGCTGTGGTCCAGTAACCCAAATGCCATCTGCCATACTGTATACTCTGCCCTTCCCCTTCTAGAACTCACAGGCCCGCCCTGAGGAGTTGGCTTGGAGGGTAGCAGGCTCTGAGCAGAGCCAGCAGGAGCTCTACGGGCAAGGACACGGGACAGGACGGGATGGACCCATGAACCTGGTTGCAGATGTTTGAAAAGGAAGGAGTATGCTGAAAGGTGACAAGTCTGAGGAACGGACAGAGAACGCAGCCGATCACAGTGAATTTCACTGTGTATGAGACAGGGGCATGGGTAGCCAGAGAAAATGTTATCAGAGGCAGGCTTCTCCTAGCTTGTGCGTCTTGGGGGTTAAATTCAGACCACAGCCTTGGTAGGCGGTTACCTTAACCTGCTGAGCCATCTTGCAAAGCTCCAAATTTTAGACAAAGCCTCACGTTTATTATTTTGAAAAGAGACAACTTGTGCTGTGTGTGGTGGCATGTGCCTGTGATCTCAGCATTGCAGAGTCTGAAGCAGGAAGATCAACACATGTGCAAGGCCTATAGCCTCAGTAAATTGTGGGCTGACACCACAGGGCTACTGTGCAAGACTGTGTTTAAAAAAAAAATCCCTCAAACATTCAAAAGAGAAAAAGAGAATACGTTAATCTGATCCATGACCAAGAAGGCCGCCATCAACAAAAGGGCTAAGAAAACCAGTATCGTTTTCATATTTTTACAATTCTATCTCTTCTCTCTCCTCTCCTCATCCCCCCTCCCCCTCTCCTCTTGCTATTGTGTGGTGGCCAGAGGACAACTTGGGTTTATTCTCTTTTTTACCACACGGGTGCTGGGAATCGAACTCCGGTCTTCAGGCTTGGTGGTGGGACCTGCTGCTGAACCCACACTTTTATTTCTCAAGTAAGGCTCTTGCTTTGTAGCATAGGTTGGCTTGAAACCCACAATTCTCCTGCCTCAGCCTCCTGAGTATTGGGACTACAGGCCTGCATCATACCTATCTACTTGTAACCTTAATTTTAATCGTGGTGAAGAAAAGTAGGAGAAAAATAAAAACCAATTAAGGAAGAAGAACCAGAGCTGAGAAGAGGCCGCAGAAGCCGGTTTGGAGGAACAGTGAACCCCAGCGAACCTCACGGCAGGACTTCCTCCCAGACATTCCCTCTCCACTGTGCCTTTACGTAATGAGAACAGGCTAATGCTGGGGAGTCAGAAAAATATCACTCAAGATCCAACTAAAGATAAGTAACAGCAAAGATGTATCTAGTCCCCGGCAAGCTACTGACGTTGCATAGCAACAACTGCCTGGTTTTATTTCTGTCACAGGATTGCCATAAGGAAGCTTTGAAATTAAGTTTCTTTTCTTTCTTTTTCTTCTTCTTCTTCTTCTTTTTCTTTTTAAACAAACAAGGTAGCATACCTCACTGTACAAGCCACCTTAGTTAGGCCTTAGAGCAGGAGAGGGAGAAAGGTTTCAGTGAACTCTCTGGCCTGTTCTCCAGCAATGATGGTGGTAACCACATCAGGTGGGTTTTACTCCTTTTCTTCAGATGGAGAAACATCAGAATCCCTCAGCCAAGGTCCCCCAGCCGGTGCAGGTAGAGTTAGGACTGGAACCATTCCCACCCCTCCCCACTGCTGTCTTTGGCCTGAAATCCAGTGGTACCTCAGACATCTTCCATACCGTAGCAAGATGTGGATCTGCCCTGGATAGGGGCAACAGCTCCCACTCCTTCTGAGGTGTCAGGAAGTCTTAGCTGGACATGGCTGCACATGCCTCTAATCCCAGCACTGGTGCGTCTGGGGCAGGAGAATCACCATAAGTCTGAGGTCAGCCTGGGCTACATAGTCAAGAATAAATTAAATTAAAGGGGGTGGGGGTGGGGAGACTGTTCAGCCAGTAAAATATGTCTATGACAGGCTAGTTGTACTTTTTTGTAAGTGTGTGTGTATGTGTGTATGTGTGTGTGTTGTAAGTGTTTAATGTGTGCACAGGTCCACATCCATATGTATACACTTGTCTGCAGAAGCTACGGGTTGACATCTTGTCTTCCCCTATGTTTCTCACCCTTACTTTGAAAAGTATTTATTATTATTATTATTATTATTTTGGTCGAAAAAGACAAGGTTTCTCTGTGTAGCCCTGGCTGTCCTGGAACTCACTCTGCAGACCAGGCTGGCCTCGAACTCAGAAATCCACCTGCCTCTGCCTCCCAAGTGCTGGGGTTAAAGCCATGTGCCACCACTGCCTGGCCTATTTTTATTGTTTTAAATTATATGTATGCTTGTATGTCTGTGTGGGGGTTGTGCACACAGGTACCCATGGAGGCCAGAGGCACTGAATATCCCTAGGAACTAACTCGGGAGTCTGGGGGAGCCCAGTAGCTCTTCACAGCTCTTCTATTGTTCCCCCGGGAGCAAAGCTCCTTCCATAGTTTCTGGTACAGAGAGTTACAGACAGAGAATAAGGAGCTGATCAAGAAACAAAAGTTCCTGGGCTTGGGAGCAGCTCAGGGGAAGATCATTTGCCAAGCTTGTGTGAAGCCCAGGGTTGGATCTCCAGAGCTTGGAGCAGCTGTATAGTTATTGAAAAGATCCGTATGAATCAGGACATTGTCAGGAACTTCTAGTACCCCTTCTGCCCCTGTCTTGGAGATTTGTTATAGAATTCACTTCTAACTGCACATGCTCCATGGTTGTTACTGGTCAGATCAGGAGGACAGACGCTGGGCATCTGTCATGTGTTGGTCCTCAAGATGGGCACCAGGCATAGAGAACTGATCACTCATCAAGAAATATTAGCCGGGGCTGGTGGTGCTTGCTTGTAATCCCAACACTAGAGAGTCTGGGGCAGGAGGGTCACCATAAATTTGAGGTCAGTCTAGGCTACATAGTCAAGAAATTAAATTAAAGGGGTGTGGGTTGGGAGTGGGGAGATGGCTTGGCTAGTAAAATAGCAGCAGCCGCACCAGCAGGAGGACCCGAGTTCAGATCACCAGCACCCATTTAAAAGACGTGCATGTGTGCCACCACAACCTCAGGGCTGGGGATGGCAGCAGAGACAGAAAATCACAGAAGCCATTGCCCAGCCAGTCTAGGCAAATTAGTTAGCTCCAGGTCCATGAGAGGACTTGTCTCAGAGAACAACACGGTGGGAAGTGGAGATGGCTCAGTGGGTAAAGGACTGACAGACAGGAGTTTGGGTCATTCAAACACATGTAAAAACTTGGCAGGTATGGGGGGTATCCCTTTAGTCCCAGCCCTCAAGAAGCCCTCCTGGACAGCTGGACCACTGAGAATTGGTGAGCCCTGGGTTCAGGGGAGACTCTCCTTCAATAGAGTGCTAGGGGATCGGGAAAGACACTTTAGTGTTAAATTTGACACTCTACATACACAGACAGACAGAGGGAACACACACACACACATACCTACAAATACACACTTTAATTCATATTGCATATATAAAACAAACAGACTAATAAAACAACAAACCAGCTGCCTTAGTCAGGGTTTCTATTCCTGCACAAGCATCATTACCAAGAAGCAAGTTGGGGAGGAAAGGATTTATTTAGCTTACACTTTGCTGTTCATCACCAAAGGAAGTCGGGACCAGAACTCAAAGCAGGTCAGGAAGCAGGAGCTGATGCAGAGGAAGGATGTTACTTGCTGGCTTGCTTCCCCGGCTTGCTCATCTTGATTTCTTATAGAACCCAAGACTACCAGCCCAGGGATGGCACCACCCACAATGGGCCCTCTCACCCTTGATCACTAATAGAGAAAATGCCTAACAGCTGGATCTCATGAAGGTATTTCCTTAAGGGAGGCTCCCTTTCTCTGTGATAACTCCAGCTTGGGTCAAGTTGACACACAAAACCAGCCAGTACACAAGCTTAAAAAAAAAAAGGGTGGGGAGTGTTATTGAGAGACACCTGGTGTTGACATCTGGTCTCTGCATGCACACAAGTATGCATATCTACCCCATACAGGTGTGCACACACATATGACATGCACATATATTCCTCTACATAACTCCCAAGTCCTCCAGTTTAAATATTGAGACAAATACAGACATACACAAAGCATCAATATGGTTTAAGTGGTGACCGTCAGCTTTGTACGGGAGCACAAAAGCAACTTGTTAGCATTGTTATGAAGAGAACCCACTTGATTGTAGTACTGTGGCCAAATAGAAGGACAGCATAGGACCCAGAATCAGGGAGTCAATGCGCCTAGAGGCAAGGTCGATGGAGACAGAGATCGTATATGAAGGTGTGGTCTGTGTGTTGGAACAGGTTCCAAGTTTAAAGATTAGAAGCCATCCTCCGGATAATCGGGAGCTGTTGACAGATTTATAAGCAGGGGAGTAACTTGCAAAGATTTCACTTGTAAAGATTTGTGCTTTAAGGAGTTATATATGGCTGCAATTAGGAAGCAGATGCAGCTGGGTGAGATTCAATTCAGAAGGATCAGGAAAACAGCCAGGAAAACAAATCTGAAGGGATTTTTCCTCCCCAGATGTCTCTTAAAAATACTTAGTGTGCAGCTGAGTGCGCTAGGTTACCTCTGTGGCGAGCTGTCTCCTTTTCCTCTGCAGACCTACAGCCTGGCCTCAGGAAGCTGCCCTTCTAGACATTTCCCATCGAGATGCCCTTTCTTTCTGTTTCTTGTTAAAGTTCATCCCAAAGTAGGGCACCCATAGCAGGGTCAGAGGACAGGAAGAGAGGGGACAGGAAGTCTGTGAGCGATCGACCCCTTCTGACTGGGCCTCAGGTTCCCAGTGGCTCTACATGAGCTCATTGCTAGGAAGTTCCTTTTCTTATTCATTATTAATTTTTCATTCTTAAACGTGGCAAGTAAAAATTGCCTATAATTGGAAGTATAACATGTTGTTTTGAAGTGTGTGCATTGCATAAATCACAGTTGATACCTCACACCTTCATTCTTGTGGTGGGAATAGATGACCCCGTTTCCATAGCTACAACTCATTCTGGGGTCCAACTCTCTTTCCTTCCTGTTCAATCAGACACAATTCCCTACAGATTAGGTGTGTGTGTGGGTGTTCCACCATCCTATGCATCCCCTTCACTGCTCCGATCCATGTGATAACCCTATTAATTAAGTTCCTCCGAGTGTGCGACCTGCTTCCTGCTAGGACTTTGACCCAGCTTAGAGACAACGGACTATGCGCTAAGACTGGAATGGTAAAGACTAAAGGGAGGACACCATTCGTTCGGAGATATGTTCGTGAGATAGAACAGAGAGTGTTGTGCCTGAGGGGGAAAGGGAGAGAAGAGGAAGAGATGAGGTTGGCTCATTGCCTTTCGGCTCCGGTCATGGAATGCATCAGGAAGAAGCGATCGATACCAAGGAGGAATCAAACGCTAAACTGTGATGGTTGATGTTGATTTTCAATCTGATAGATTGAAATCACCGTGGAAACAAACTTGTGAGCAGATCTGTGAATGAAGTTCTAGATTAAGCGAATTGGCACGGAAAAACACACCCTAAGGCGGGTAGCGCCAATCCATGGGCAGGGGTCTTGGTCTTGGGCTTAATAAACAGGCTGAGCAACACCACTCATCATCTCTCTTCTTCCGGGTCGCTGATGAGATGTGACGCACTACTTCACGGTCCTGCTGCCTTCCTCGCCACGAGATAGCTTCAAACTGCAGCCGAAATAAACCTGTTTCTCTCTCTCTCTCTCTCTCATTTGTTTAAAAGTATTTTTAAGTGTGTGTGTGTGTGTATGAAAGAGAGAGAGAGAGAGAGAGAGAGAGAGAGAGAGAGAGAGAGAGAGAGAGAGGAGAGAAGAGAGAGAGACTCTTAGAGTCCAGGAGAGGGTGTTGGATCCCCGGTGCTTGAGTTATGGATGTGCCCTGCCCCATATCATAGTTAGCAGGTAATTGAACTCCAGTTCTGCAAGAGCAGCGCTCACTACTCAGCAACCCAGTCTTAGCTGTGGAGCCACCTCTTCAGCTCCCAGCCTTTCCTTTCTTAAATTGTATTTAAGTTGCTTAGTTTTTGTGACTGATACACGCACTTTGGGACATAATAAATTCAAAGTACCTGTGGGGTACCAGGTGCAGTGGGGGTGTGCCCACCTAGTGAACTGAAAAATAGGCACAGCTGAAATATTCTTTTTAAAAAGTGTTTTTAATTTTTGACATCATAATATCATGGCAACATGTCTCCCTTCCCTTTCCTTTCTCCAAACCCTCCTACATCCCCTCCGTCTCTCCTGTAGATTGATAGCCTCTTTTCTGGTTAATTGTTATTGCATGAATATATGTATATATTCCCGAGGATAATCTGTTCACTCCCTACAGTGCTACCTGAGTATATATTTTCAGGGCTGACTGACACCGGACAGTCAGCTGGTGTGTGCTTTTCCCTGGGGAGGAACTGCTCTCTGGCTCCCAGCTTGCCTTCCTTGCCTGTAGTTCTTTGGGCAGAGTTGGAGCCTATGGGCTTTTCTCCGTCCACCTTGGCATGTCCATTGTTGGCCTTGTTCAGTTCACATCTCCGAGTTCATGCTGGTGGACTTTATGTGAGCAGCTTCTGACAGGCGATACCGTCTCAGGCACAGAAACTCCCTGATCTTCTAGATCTCAGTCTTTCTGCCCCTCTTCCAAAGTGTTCCCCAGCTGAGCCTTAGGTGTTGTCTGTGGAGATGTTGGGTAACGGAGCACGTGGCAAGTATGTTCAAAACTCAATCTCCAGCACTGGAAAACAAACTAACAAACAAATGGATGAATAAAAAAAGAAAGAAATCTTGAGAGATAGGCTTAAGCTTAGCATAGTAGTACACACCTTTAATCCCAGCACTTGGGAGGCAGAGACAGGGCAAATCTCCTTGAGTTTAAGACCACCCTGGTCTACATAGTGAGTTTCAGAGCAGCCAAGGCTACACAGAGTGACCCTGTCTCAAAACAAAACAACTCCTCCCACCAAACAAAAAATCAAAACCATTTTCCCCCCACTGCTATCTAGAGTCTGCTGTGTTTACCTCCTCAGCTTTCCCCATGATCCTCTTTGAATATAGACACAAGCTGAAGTAGAGAAATAGAGAGTATCTTATATCTTTATTACAACTTTGTAACAATGGGGTTAGACAGCAAGAAACACTGAGAACCTGGGGCTTTACTGATCTCAAAGGGCAACATCTGTCTCTCCAACTCTTCACCAGCATGAAACAGGGTCTCTACAATTTATCCTCCTGAACTACACAGGCATCTTAAGGTAATCAAGACTTCTCTTTTGTTTTTGAGATAGGTCTTGCTATGTATCCAGGCTGACCTGAAGCTCACTGGGTAGCTCAGGCTGCCCTCAAACTCTTCATCCTCCAATCTCAGTCTCTCAAGTGCTGGGACACAGTTATGGACCACTCCATCCTAGTGTCTGCTCTTAGTGTTGTGCTTGTGCTAATGAAAGGGTAGATGCCTATAATCCAGATAGAGCATTTAGAGGCGAGTCCTTTGGGGAGTTAATGTGGAACCCCCATGATTCTTTTTAAAAGAAGAAATGAGACCCTATAGAGTTGTGCTTATGTGTGCTCCTAACACATATTGGGTGACTTCTAACACAGATGGGCTGGCTCCTAACACAGGTGGTCCGGCTCCTAACACAGGTGGTCCGGCTCCTAACACAGGTGGGCTGGCTCCTAACACAGGTGGTCCGGCTCCTAACACAGGTGGTCCGGCTTCTAACACAGGTGGGGTGGCTCCTAACACAGGTGGTTCGGCTCCTAATGCAGGTGGGCCTGCTGGGGCTTTTCAGAGGCTGCATTGTGCTGTTTACTTTTTCCTTCCTATGAGCAAAAGACTTTGTTTCTTTAAAAGCATCCCGCCTTAGGGATTTTACGTATAATAATGAAAAGGTGAGTGAGCATAGCCAAGCATGAAAATAGCATTAGTTGCCAGTCAGTCAAATGCCGCTAAGCCCTTGGTTCCTATTCCGTGGTCATTCCCAAGATCCGTGCAGTCCTTGGCTGTCCCTATTCAATCAGAGGACCAATCCTGCTCAGCTTCTGAGATACAAACTGAGCTGATACTGGACACATGCAGACTGCTATGGTGGTAGATTAGGAACCTAGTGTCCATTTTTCCGATTCAGAGAGCAAAGTGTCTGGGGCTGTCCCAGGCTCGGTACTGCTCAACCGATATGCACTGATGTATAGCAGTGAGTGTAGACATCAATTTTGCTTCTGAAACCTCCATTCTCATTTCTGACGTAGCTGGAGCAAAAAAAATCTCTCAACGATGATGCAAATAAATCTTAACTTTCTTGACTTGACAGATAAGTTATACTCAAAGCAGGAAAAGAAGAGGTGTCTTCCGGGGTCTGATAGGACTCACTAAGGTAATTCCTGGGCCATTCTCAGGAGACCGAGCCACCTTCATAGACTGAGTTCTATGGTCGAGATTTTATTGTCTGAGGGTAGAGTCTAAGTTTACCAGAAGCAACTCTAACCCTTTGGTGGATTTTCTTCATTCCTTCAGTCTTTAGTTTGGATACAGGCTTTTTTCTACAGTTCATTTAGCAGTCAGATGTTTGGTGATTTTATTGTAATTTTTATAGTTTTGGTTGCTAACTATATTAATAAATCCAAAGTATTCTTTATTCCCCACCACCTACAGATTATGCTTCAATAAATGTTAAAAAGGAAGAAGTATCTTCTTGAATACATTACTAAATATGAGTCACCAAGAGAAACTAACTTTGACTGGTGAGGCACAGCACCCCAGCATATCACTTTAAGGTCAGTCCTGTTCCTTTAACTCTCCATTCAGCTATTTATCTCAAGGTCAAGAGAGCTGTATCAGGTCAGTGCACTGGTTGGTGTAAGGGCTAGTTACAACTATCTTGTACAACTTTGAGCAGGTTACCAAATCCATTTGGATTTTATTTCTTTACCAGTGAAGTCACCTCCCTTTAGGGCCAGCATAGAATGTCAAGGGAAACGATGTTGGTTTCTCTCCCTATTCAATGGTGATATCGTCTTAACCTCCTCCAGCTTTAGTCCTAAACTCAGTGTATGTTAACTCTTAAATATCTCACACAATACTATGCATGTGTTGTGAATGTGCCGGGTCAGAGACATAGATGGACATATTTTTGTCTCTCTACAATGTCAGAACTTATTAAATAACGATAAATTTGTAAGGGACGTTGGTTTTGTTGGCTGCAATTTGCCAAGTAGTTGAGATCTCACGAGATAGTTGGCTGAGGCAAACACAGATTCCATTATTATGACTGTAACTGTATATTAACCCTTGGATCACATAGTGTCAAAGGAAAAGTATCGGCTCAGGACCCTTAAGACCAAGTTCTCAGCGCAAAGGAGATTTATTTGCCCCAGAGGGACAGAGGGCAGGGAAAGGGACAATGACAGGAGTTAGAGGATGAGGGAGAAGGGGAAGGAAACAAGGGAGAAGGGAGGAGAAAAGGAATAAGAGGCAGGCATAAGGGGTATTTGTCTGGGGTCCATGGGGGTGGGGTGAGGTGGGTGTGAGGCCCGGGACAAAGGACTGCCTCTGGATAGAGAGGAGACAGACACCGCCCATAGAAAAACAGGGGGTTATAAAGGTAAAATGAGAAACCCTGTGTTAGGATGACTGTTTAATTTTAATTGGGTATGTTGATTAGGTGAGCCAAAGGGGGCTTTTGATTGGTGGACTTCAATACTTTGATAGCTGGACCTTGGTAGTCAGCTTGAGGAGAAGGAAGTGGCCAAATGAGGCAATAGACTTTGGGGCTAGCTTTAGGAATATAATATAATGTGGTTTTTTTTTTTTTTTGGTAAGGCAGAGAGAACTGGGGAGAAGGGCAAGGCCTGCCAGAGCCATGCTCGAGCGGGTTAGTGCTCCTTCACATTGCATATCACACAGTAACTATAAACATATAGATTGCAGAATGGTTACAGGGGTTTGAAGGGTTTGAAGCAGGGTTCAAGGAGTTCCTAAGGGTCATAACTGGAGGAAAGCAGGAAGTTGATAGGGTATCTGAGAGGATATTAGATAATGGACTTTGCTACAAGTCTGACACAACCTTGGGGTCAAGCTACAGTGGTGGAGTTGAGCTTGTGTGAAGACTGAGCCCAGTGTTTAAGCCAAGCTGGGCAAATGAGGGTTGTGAGATTGCAAAGACTGTAGAGGTGAAGGACAAGACTGGGCTGGGCAAATGGATGGGTGGATGGATGGGTGGGCCAATAGATAGATGGGTGGATGGATGAGCAAATGGATGAGTAGATGGATGGGTGGATGGATGGATGAATGGGTGGGTCGATGGGTGGATGTTATGCCCCGGTCCACCTATTGGCACATGGCATGATCCTGTTCAGATACTTAATATTGGGGAAAGGGGAAGTGTTTCTGCTTTTTCCACAGAATGCTGCAAGAGCATACTAGCTTCCAATGTGACAGGCTGACCTGTAAGTAGGAACTGACAGTGCCCCAACAGTGGTGACAAGAAAGCTGTATTGAGCGCACAGAGAAAGAGAAATCAGAGAGAGCACACACAAACAAAATAAAGAAACTCTTCCTATCTCCACCATGGGCTACAGCAAGGACAGCCGACCTGGCGTCAACTTAGAGACAACTAAAAAAGCTGACTCGAGGTGGAAGGACTGCTACAGAGTATTAGACAAAATTTAGTCAGAGACACTGTTTTTGGCCATTCAGGCCAGCTCCTTATAGCTATAAAAGTTTGTGTACCTTACCTATATGCTTATTGTTAAATAATTTTAAGAGTTAAGATCACCAATCTTGACAAGTCTTTTCATATTCATTGTAATTCTTGTCATTTAACTAATTGTATAGATCCCATATTAGATAAGTAATCTACTGTTATGATCTTGTTAAAGAGACGTGCTTAATGTTTTGCTGCCTGTAAAGTTAGGAAATGTTCCTTGGTTCGAGAATTCAAGATTGCAAACTTTAAAAACACTAAATGAACTTATTAGACCTAAGAGATGTGTAGCAGCACTGATTTTAGGAATTACTACAATTTTAACTTCTTTTGCATTATCTATCACAGCTTTAGATCAGCAGCTACATACTGCTCATTTTTGTTAATGATAAGCATAGGAATATTTCCATAGCCTTGTCAGAGCTACATATTATAGATAAAAAATTAAAAACAAAGGTTAACGCCCTAGAAATAGTAGTGCTAGCAATGGGGCAAGATGTTGCTAATATTAAGACCAGGACAGCTACTAAATGTCATGCTTCTTTCCAATACATTTGTGTTACCCCCTTACCTTATAATCTCATTTACAGGGAGTATGAAAAGATACTGATATTTCTCATGACTTAGAACAGTAAAGGTGGTAATTTCAGATATTAGTAAAAGTCACTTAGACACTTGGAACATTGATGAATTGGCTAGAGATTTAAAAAACAACCTAAGTTCATTGAACCCCCTGGATTGGGTTCAATATATTATCCTACTTGTTATTATTTTTGGCATTGTTTTACTAGTAATTGTGGTGTTTCCACTCATCTTAAGAGTGCTCCTGAGGTCTGTAGCTATGATGAGGCAGGACATCCTGGAACTTCGGCTAAAATTAAAAAAAAAAAAAAAAAAAGAAAGGGAGAAATGCTACACCCCGGTCGAGTCAACTGGACAAGCTGAGAGGCTTAAAAGTCACTCATGAGGCAAAAGAGTTTCAAAGAAGCTCTCCTCCTGGAGTCTAGCGTTCCCTACCCATACAGTAATTTTTCATTCCTGCGTTCCATTCCTGTGTTAGTCTAGTGTATGGATCCACGTGCTCTCTTTCAGTATTTTCCTATTATAAGTGCTTTTTAAAATTGAATTCTGACATGGCTTAAGCCATGTTCCACCAGTGTTCCAACAGTCCTAGAAATGTCCTTGAGGAAGATCATGGGCTTAGAATTCAGCAAGATTGTAAGAGCTAAGTCACTCCCTTACACAGGAATTTACCATCACTAAGGAAGAAGGAAGTTTCAGACCAAAGGAGAAACCAGAATAAATACTATAGCAGAGTTACACCCATACACATGTATTTACAATGGCCTAAGGGGAAGGTGGACTATACAAGAGACTAAAATAGGAACTATGGCAAGGACACGAAGCCCTTGACCCTGGCTCCTAAGATTAGTGGAGCTTCTAATCTTAGGTGGAGCCCTTGTTGATCCCAGCTGTTATCAATGAATTCTATCCCAGGTGGTTCCCGTTAGACCTTTTGTGTTTGCATTCCTCTGTTTTATGTAAGATTCCTCAGCCCCCTGAGAGCTAGGATTTAGAGGCATGTGCCACTGAACTTGGCTCTTTCTAGCACCCCCCCTTTAAGAAGAGAGCTTAAAAGGCTCTGAAGTGCACCTCACCTTTTCATAGATGTGAAATCAAGATCCACAGAGGTCCCTTCATTGTTAGGTGTTTGTGGCTATAAGTGATGCTCGCTAACCTCCGATTCTCTGCATTTTTTGGTTCATTGTCTCTGGATCTCAGTCCTTGTAACTTGGCCTTATCCTGACACCAGCTGAGAGGTTCAGTAGTCACCTACCCCTGGACCCTGCTTTGAACCCGCTGACTTCACTCATCTGCCTCTCCTGCCACACCACAGTTCTCTCTCTCTCTCTGTTCACTTCTGGTTCCTCTGTCCTAACCCTACAGTACAGAGTGGTCACCATTTCACTGACGCTACAATTGAACACATTAACACGTACAGCCATCATCTCTGCTCTGTTTCGTCTTTAAACCCCAAGATTCGGTTAAATCTGTAACTGAAATGATTTCCAGTTTATAAAGCAAAACCTTTGCCATAGGACAGACTTAATTTGCATACCTCACCTTTTCCCCCTCTCCTGTCTTATGGAATATTAGCTTGTGTGAAATCTCAGTCCCTCGCTGTAGAGTGCAGATGTCTTTCTTGCCTGTGGTGACTTGATCCTTGAGGCAGCCTCATCCACTGTCTGATGATGATGGCACAAAGCACAGACAAGCCAGTCAAACATGGCTCCATTAAATTATTGTTTGCGGGACTATCTCCCTTGAGGGCCAGCGTTGTGTCTTGCTCATTTTTGTGTGCCCTGGTATCTTATGCTAAAGTTCCCAAGATGTCCTTTGGATATTTGTCAAAGTGAACCAAGGACTCCTTTTGTTCTTTTGTTTTTTCTTGAGACAGGCTTTCTTTGTAAAGTTATTTACGTCTCATTTTGGTTTATGTGCACGGGTGTTTTGCCTGTTACGTCTGGGTACCACTGTCTTGCCTGGTGCCCACAGAGGTCAGATAAGGGTGTCAGATCCACTAGAACTTCAGTTACAAATACCTGTGAGCTGTCTTGTGGGGACAGGGAATCAGTCCCTGGATCCTCTCCAGGGACAACACATGCTACTAATCCTTAACCTGTTCTCTGGCCCCAAACTAGCCAACTCTTGATGCTAACTTGGCTGTTAGATGAAAGCATTCTCTTCCCAATGGTGGTAATTCTTATGCAAAATCCCCCACAGTTTGAGAGGGACCCCTCCATTTTATCCTGTTATACCTTGAGTAACCCCAAGTGTGACAGGAGTAGAGCCACTTGAAAACCCCCTCCCTACCCCAGCAATGTAATTTGAGTGCACCTGGAACACCCATCATATCTGAGAAGGATATACCCCATCTAACCCTTCTTTAGTCGAGGCTTAAAACCGTCTTAGTTTTCAAGAGGTTTCTTTTGAAATCCATGTGTCTCCATGACAAGGCTGCAGCTTGTCTCACCTTTGCTGACACTTTACAAGATTCCTCTGCAGCAGAAAGAGCAACAGAGTAAGCAAATTCCTGGTGGGATGAAGCCTTGTTTGAGGCTGTATTGGGAGCATTGGTCCAGAGGTCTGCCTAACTTGGTGCTCTCAGCAGCAGCAGCCACCAGCCTCCAGCGAGCATGGGCTCTGACTTCTCTCTCTGCCCTTGTATATTTCTCCAGTTCCTGCTGTAGGTTGGAAAATCAGCTTCGAAGGCTGCTGGGCCTTCCTCAGCTACCTTGACAGTTGCTATCTCCTGCAAGCTCACTCAACTACCCAGCTAGGTGAGCTGGGGAAGCTCAGGGGTTTCCATAGCTAGGCAGAGAGAGCAGGTCCTGGCAACTCTCTCCCCATGATAAACATGGCTACTGGCTTCCCTTCCCTTCCCTTCCCTTCCCTTCCCTTCCCTTCCCTTCCCTTCCCTTCCCTTCCCTTCCCTTCCCTTCCCTTCCCTTCCCTTCCCTTCCCTTCCCTTCCCTTCCCTTCCCTTCCCTTCCCTTCCCTTCCCTTCCCTTCCCTTCCCTTCCCTTCCCTTCCCTTCCCTTCCCTTCCCTTCCCTTCCCTTCCCTTCCCTTCCCTTTCTTTCTTTCTTTCTTTCTTCCTTTGAGTTAGGGTCTCCCAACCTAGACCCGTCTCAAACTGGAGTGAATCTTGAACTTTGAACTCTTCACTTTCTTTAATTTTTTATTCTTTTGAGAGTTTCATACACTTATAGATTTGATTATATTGATCATTTCAATCTACCTTTATGTCTCTCTAACTCTCTCTAGTTTGTCCCACCCATCTCTCTTCTAATTTCATGTCTTCTTAAAAAAAAGGGGGGGTATTAAAACCCCTGAGTCTAATTAATGCTGCTGTTTGAAGACTTAACTATACAATAAGGCAAGAGAAGGGAACATGAGGGAATCAAATGGGAACGGAAGATGAAGTGTCTCTCTATGCCAAAGATATGGTTCTACACGTTAGAGACCCCATGGACCCCACCTAAACCTCTTATATATGAAACACTTTCAGCAAAGTGGCCAGATACGGATTAACACAAGTCAGCTGCCTTCCGTTATATCAGTGATGAACTTTAAACTGCAGATGCTCTGGCTTCCATGCCTACTGCTATAGTTACCGCTTTGCAGCACCACAGCAGGCCCAGGGCTTCTGCGTGCTGGGCAAGCCCCCTACTAACAACTCCACCAGGTTACTGGTTTTTAAAATTGCGTTTTGTTCTTCTGGTTTGCCACATAGTACAATCCATATGCCACCTCCTTTCATTTTATTTCCTTACTGAGATTAATTATGGGTGCTTGTGTTTAGTTTCTGGGGCATAGACAACTTACCAGTGTCCATACCTCTGAAGAAAAATGGCTCCCTGTCATCCTCTCCCCTTGCCCCCAAACTACTAATTGTCAATAGCTCCTTTGCTATGGGTGGGGCCCAATGTTCAATTTTGGAGGGATGTCAGTGCTCTTAACTGCTGAGCCATCTCTCCAGCCCAATTTTCTTTTCTTTTCTTTCCTTTTCTTTTCTTTTTTTTTTTTTTTTTTTTTTTTTTTTTTTTTTTTTTGGTTTTTCGAGACAGGGTTTCTCTGGATAGCCCTGGCTGTCCTGGAACTCACTTTGTAGACCAGGCTGGCCTCGAACTCAGAAATCCGCCTGCCTCTGCCTCCCGAGTGCTGGGATTAAAGGCGTGCGCCACCACGCCCGGCTCCGCAATTTTATTTTCTTAACTATATACAAAGTGTCTTTACCAGCCTGATGCTACAGTAAAACTACCAGCTCTTTAGAAATCTCTTTATACCTGTGACATTCTTTCTCTCTCTCTCTCTTTTTTAGTTTCTAAGTTTTGTTTTTTTTTAATTGGACATTTATTTCATTTACATTTCCAATGCTATCCCAAAAGTCCCCCACAGGCTCTCCCACCCACTCTAAGTTTTTTATTTTAAAATATTTATAGTATAATTTAAAAATTTTATGCCAGAATCATATACTATTTACTCTTTTTGTTTCTTTTTAAAAAAAATTTTCCCCCACGGGAAAATGTCCACGTTTAATGTAAAAGGTTAAGCATTGGGTTATTTACACGTGCATTAGAAAAGATGGCAGAGGCTGAGGGTCTTCCCGAGGGGCTCCGAGAAGACAGTTCATATCAATCAACCCACCAGCTTCAGATGAGGTCAGCCACGTTCATGGGCATCTCGTCTATCTGGGTGGCGTAGTACTGCTCGATGTCCCTGAGAATCCGGATGTCATCATTCTTCACAAAATTGATGGCCACACCTTTTCGTCCATACCGACCCGATCTCCCAATTCTGTGAATGTACAGTTCTCTGTTGTTGGGCAGGTCATAGTTAATGATGAGGGACACCTGAGGGACATCCAGGCCCCGAGCCCAGATGTCTGTGGAGATGAGCACCCGGCTGGCACCTGACCGGAACTCCTTCATGATAGACTCTCGTTCTTTCTGGGGCATGTCTCCATGCATGGACGACACAGTGAAATTGGCTTCTCTCATTTTCTCTGTCAGCCAGTCAACCTTCCTCTTGGTGTTGCAGAAGATTACGGCCTGGGTGATGGTCAGTGAGTCGTAGAGATCACATAGAGTATCAAACTTCCATTCCTCTCTTTCCACGGCCACAAAGAACTGTTTGATGCCTTCCAGAGTCAACTCATCACGCTTCACCAGGATGCGGATGGGGTCGGTCATGAACTTGTTGGTCATCTCCAGGATCTCCTGAGGCAGTGTGGCACTGATGAGAACGACCTGTGTGGCTGGTGGCAAATACCTGTACACATCATAGATCTGCTCCTTGAAACCTTTCTTCAACATTTCATCAGCCTCATCCAAAACCAGCATTTTGATAGCCCGAGTCCGTAAACTTCTCCGGCGGATCATATCAAAGACGCGTCCCGGCGTGCCTGCCACCACATGCTGCCCGTAATCCAGCTTCCTGATGTCCTCCCCGACATTGGTGCCCCCAATGCAGGCATGGCACTGCACCTTCATGTAATCCCCCAGAGCGAGCAGACCCTTCTGAATCTGCACCGCTAACTCTCTGGTTGGAGCCAGGATCAAAGCTTGGCTTTCTCGAACCTGGATATCCAAGCACTGCAGCACTGAGATACTGAAGGTGGCCGTCTTGCCTGTGCCAGACTGAGACTGTGCAATGACATCTCTCCCTTTAATGATCTGCTTGATAGCACGCTGCTGGATCGCTGAAGGTTTTTCAAAACCGTAGGCGTAGATGCCGCGCAGCAGGTCCTCTCTGAGGCCCATGGTGTTGAACGTGGGGGTCACGTCCACCTCCTCGCTCGTCTCGAACTCCACTTTGGTCATGTCCTCCTCTTTGAGCAGCTGCTTCCGCGCTGATCCAGACGTCACCATCGTGGCCGTGGCTGCCATGATCCCTATTCCGCTGAAAGACCTGAAAAATTTTTATTTACTTACATTTCAAATGTTAACCCCTTCCCTGGTTTCCCCTCTGCAACCCCCTATCCCATCCTCCTTTCTTCTATGAGGCTGCTCCCCCACCCACCTACCCACTCCCACCTCAGTGCCCTAGCATTCCCATACACTGGGGCATTAAGCCTTCATAGGAGGAAGGGCCTCCCTTCCTACTGATGCCTAATAAGGCCCCTTTAGCTCCTTCAGTTCTTCCCCTAGCTCCTTCATTGCGGTCCCTGTATCAGTTCGATGCTTGGTTGCGAGCATCTGTATTACTGGTCGAGATCTGGCAGAGCCTCTCAGGACACAGCTGTGTCAGGCTCAGGTCAGCAAGCACTTCTTGGCATCTGCACTAGTTTCTGAGTGTGGTATCTGCATGAGGGATGGATCCCCAGGTGAGGAACTCTCTGGATGGCTTCTCCTTCACTCTCTGCTTCATTCTTTGTCCCCATATTTCCTTTAGACAGGAGCAATTCTGGGTTAAAACTTTGGAGCTGGGTGGGTGGCCCCATCCCTCAAGTGGGGTGTGTGTGTCTGGGGTTGCCTAACCTCTGAATATGGTCTCTCCAGGTTCTCCCTCCCCTTTGCATGGTATTTCAGCTAATGTCATCCCTGTAGGGTCCTGGGAGGCTCTTGCTTTCATGGCATCTGGGACTTTCTGGTTGCTGCCCCCAACTCCCCACCCCACATTGCTACACACCTCTGTTCAATTTCCTGACCCTCTGTACATCTCCTACATCTCCTCCCATATCTGATTCTTCCCTTCTGTATTAGTCAGGGTTCCCTAGAGTCACAGAACTTATGGATAGTCTCTATATAGTATAAAAATTTATTGGTGACTTACAGTCCGCAGCCCAATTCCCAACAATGGTTCAGTTGCAGCTGTGAATAAAAGTCCAAGGATCTAGTAGTTACTCAGTCTCACAGGGCAAGCAGGCAAAGGGCAAGAGCAAGACTCCTTTCTTTCAATGTCCTTATATTGTCTCCAGCAGAAGGTGTAGCCCAGATTAAAGGTGTGTTCCACCACACCCTTAATCCTGGATTACCTTGAACTGGGAGATTTAATCTTCTGGAATCCATAGCCACTATGCCTCAAGATCTCCATACCAAGATCCAGATCAGAAGCTTCTATCTCCAAGCCTCCAGATAAGGGTCACTGGTGAGCCTTCCAATTCTGGATTGTAGTTCATTCCAATTATAGTCAAGTTGACAACCAGGAATAGCCACTACACCCTCTTTTCCCCCTCCCTCTCTTCTCTTCCTCCCAAGTCCCTCCCACCCTCTACTTCCCTTGATTATTTTGTAATCTGTGTCTGTTCACAGCAGTAAAACCCTAAGACAAAAGTTGGTACTGGGAGTGGGGTATTGCTGTTACAGGCCTGACCATGCTTTTATTTGAAAGAATTTGGATTTTGAGACTTTGGATTTGGAAAGCAGTGGAATGCTTTAAATGGGGCTTAATGGGTCATTCTAGTGGGAATATAAAAGACTTTGTTGCTGGGAGTGATTTGAACTGTGTTGACCTGGCCCAAGAGATTTCAAAGGAGAAGAATTTCAGAATGTGGCATAAAGACTGGTTTTGTGGTATTTTGGTGAAGAATGTGGCTACTTTTTGCTCTTGTCTGAAAAGTTTGCCTGAGGCTAAGGTGAAGAGCCTTGCATTAGTTGCATTGACAAAAGAAGTTTCAAAAAAGCCCAGCAGAGACTTTGTTTCTGGTTAAGTCTTATGAAGAGAAATATGAACAAGCATAGCAAGCTTAGAAAGGAAAAATATAAAATATGTGGTTTGAGTACTAAAGAGGTACCAGGAAGTGAAATGGAGCAAAATCTCGAGTTCTAGGAGATAACAGATTAAGGGAGTGGGACCTTGGGGCAAGATTCTACCCAGCTTAATTAGATCCAGGCATGGTGGTACACACCTTTAATCCCATGAGACAGGCATGCTGATCTCTACATTCAAGGTTAATCTACAGAGCAAGAACCAGGATAGCCAAGTTTAGGCAGTGAAGGATTTAGAAAACATAAAGCTAGTGATAATGTGATAGTACAAGGGAATCATGTTCTAGTTCCTGTAAGCAGCAGAACTCGGCAGCTTCAGCCATGTGGCTCTGGCTCTAGAGTTAAGAATGGGAGGAACCACTGGGAAAATTGATGCTGGTTAGCTGGAGCTAAGGAATTAGCAGTGATTAAGAAGAGACCAGCATTACTGAGGTGAAATCTTAGGGAAATTGTTTTCTGGGAGCACAAAGAAGCTGTGTTCCAGAGATACCTAAGGTTGTACATCATGCTGCGGCTGGACCTGGTAATGTGTAAGAGTCACTCAGGTGGTACTGCTCGTGAAGGAATGAAGGGATCATGGAGAGAAGCTGAGGCTTAGCACTGTGAGAGGCCAGGGAAGGCCATTGGAGAAGGTGAAGCCTCAGCTGTAGTTGATGGCCCAGGACTGAAGGGGTCATGCAAAGAATTTGAGGCTTGGCACCCTGAAGAGAGCCTTTGAGAGGCTATTGGTGAAGCCTAGTTGGAGTGGAACACCCCAGTGTATTGGAGATGTCAGTACCATGGGATGATCACCAAGAACAGCAGCCTTAGTGGAGTGGATCAACCTGAGCATAGAGTGCTACAGAGCACAGAGATGGAAAAGTGATGCCAGCCCTTAGGAGGAGTCCAAAAGATCAAGTGGAATCCCAGACACTGAAACAAGAAGCTGTAACATTGAAATTGCCTTGGAGACTCAAAGATGTTAAAGATGCCAGAGCCATGGGATACATGCTGAGGAAAGCTGCTAACAGGGAGTGGAACCAGCCCAGGAGAAAGCAGTTTGTTGCATTCAAAAAAACATGAACAAGGAGTGGAGATCTGAAGACCGCTTTGACATCAGCCATGGAGATGCAGTTTGGAGTTTGCCCAGCTGGTTTCCTGCCTTGCTTTGGGGATTACAGTTAATTAAGTTGAATGAATCTCAGAAGAGACCTTGAACTTTGGACTTTAAACATTGTTGCGACCACTATAGACTATGAGGACTTTGAAAGTTGGACTAAATGCATTTTGCATTATGCTATGTTTATGTATGGCCCCCATAGACTCATGTTTTTGAACAAGTCTATGGGGACCAGGGAGTGGAATGTGATGATTTGTATATCCTTGGATCAGGGAGTGGCACCATCTGAAGGTGTGGTCTTGTTGGAATAGGTGTGACCTGGTTGGAATGGGTGTGTCACTGTAGGTGTGGGTATAAGATCCTCACCCTAGTTGCCTGGAAGTCAGTCTTCCACTAGCAGCCTTTGGATGAAGACATAGAACTCTCAGCTCCTCCTGCGCCATGCCTGCCTGGATACTGCCATGCTTCCACCTTGATGATAATGGACTGAACCTCTGAACCTGTAAGCCAGCCCCAATTAAATGTTGTTTTTTATAAGACTTGCCTTGGTCATGGTGTCTGTTCACAGCAGTAAAACCCTAACTAAGACAGTATCCTTGGCTGGCATTTGTGATCTCTTAGGGTCTGTATAACATCTGCCCAGGATCTTCTAGCTTTCATAGTCTCTGGTTAGAAGTCTGGAGTAATTCTGATAAGTCTGCCTTTATATATTACTTGACCTTTTTCCCTTACTTCTTTTGATATTCTTTCTTTGTTTTGTGCATTTGGTGTTTTGATTATTATGTGTCGCGAGGAATTTCTTTACTGGTCCAATCTATTTGGAGTTCTGTCGGTTTCTTGTATGTTCATGGACATCTCTTTCTTTAGGTTAGGGAAGTTTTTTTCTATAATTTTGTTGAAGATATTTACTGGCCCTTTAAGTTTGGAGTCTTCACTCTCTTCTATACCTATTATCCTTAGGTTTCATCTTCTCATTGTGTCCTGGATTTCCTGGATGTCTGGGTTAGGAGCTTTTTGCACTTTGCATTTTCTTTGACTGTTGTGTCAATGTTTCCTATGGTATTTTCTGCACCTGAGATTCTCTCTTCCATCTCTTGTATTCTGTTGGTGATGGACCATGTTTTCAGAAGGCATCAGGACATCACCACAGAGAGTGGTGGCAGCAGACACCTGTGACCCAGGTTCACTGTCACATAACTTCGGACCAGGAAGTAGAGATCCAGCCCCTAATCACCTTCTTCTGCTAGACAGTTTCCAACGCCTAAAATTGTGCTACCCTATGAAAAGAGAGTGTTTAAAACAATCATTGCTGGAGATACCACAAACTTTAGTTATGGGGCATAGAAGAACGTAGCTGAAACTAAGCTGTGATCATCGTCCAGCTGCCCAGCTCTCCTGGGTCTGGAAGGGTCAGGCTATTGGAGCAGCACTGTTGACCCTGCATGCTACATTATCTACGTGCCAGGTAAGGTGTGCCCACTGGTGCAGAAGTGGCACAATTCTGATGAGCATAACCAGTCACTTTCTGATTGCATTTGAGACCTACTTCCCAGGAGGTCATTCATGTCTGGTCCTGGAAAGCCAACCAAAAGCCCACGTCTGGGTAAGACCTAGGTCCCAGAAGGGAAGCTACTGCTATTCTTTTGCTAAATGAACATGATGTGTTCATCCAATCGGCTTCTAAATGTTTGTGTGTATTCCTATAGGTTACCACTGCAGAGGTCAGAAAAGCATCGTTTTCTCGTGGGGTGGCAGTCACTTCGGAGAGTACCGATTAGCCTAAGTGTTGAGAGGAAGTGACTGTTGAATAGTTAGCCCTAAATGAGACTCCTCCTTCTTGAAATGCAAGGTGGAAGGGGGAGGGGAGGGGGAGGAGAAGGGAGGGGACTTTCTTTAGGTCATATGAATATACAAACAAGACATGAGAATGGAAGAGGGGGCTGTTGAGAAGAGGGAGGGGATCAGAGTGAGTGGGGAGGGGCCAAAGCACGGTGACAGTATACGTGCTTGAAAATGCCGCAATGAAACCCATTATTAAGTATAATTAATATATGCTAATAAAAATGTAAAAATTCAAATAGTATCCCATGAGCCTTTGGGATCCAAGTGATAGCAGGTGAGATATCAGATATTAAACATGTATTCCCTAGAAGCAAAGAAAAGGATGAACGGGGCTGGGAGCAAAGCTAGACCCTGTCTGACAGCAGCGTTTGAATGGAGGGTTCTGCATGTGGGGTTTGGCTATGGAGTGCAATAAGGTTTTATTATGGTCTTACAGTGTTGTCTCACCATTGAAGAAAGCCTCCTGATGCACTAAGTCCCTTAGATGGCCGGAAGTGGTGTCTGGGTCGTTAAGAGCAACTCCTACTCTTGCAGAAGACCTGGGTTCAGTTCCCAGCACCAGCATGGCAGCTCAGCAACGTCTGTAACTTCAGTTCTAAGGGGATTTGGTGTTCTCTTTTGGTCTCTTTAGGCACATATACGATGCCCATGTGTATATGACAGGCAAGACATGTATACATAAGAAATCAATCTTAAAAAGAGATGTGCCTTGATTTGCAGTCAGAGCAGAAAGATAATTATGTTTGGAGGGATGGACATAGGAAGGCACTTTAATGGTTTAGATGAAAGAATGAACTTCAAACACCACAAAAAAGAACAGAGCTCAAATTTAATAAATGCATTTAGTGCCATCCTTGACTCATTAGAGTGTTATCTTCTACATAGCATTGCAGGGTAAAAAAAAAATACACCTTTGCTGTAGGGAAAAATATCCCTGGTTGTAGTAGTGTAAACATTTCAAAATGTGGTTACACTCTTTATTGATTATTTGGGAATCTCACATCATTCATGCCAATCACAGTCCTATGTCGTCCCCCCCCTTAAGTGGATACCTCCCCCTCCCCCCAATACAAGTCTATTTTATGTTGTCTATATACTCAGTAGAGCATGGTCAAAGTCAAAAGCCAGTCCTCTAAGGGCAGGTAAGCCTTTTTCCACCTGTACTTCCCTCCAGAAGCCATCAACTGTGGAGAGTCATTCAGCAGCTGATGAGGGAGGGGCAGGGCCAGCTTCAGACATCAACACAGCTTCAGTTGTCAGTCCAGACCATGAACATCTGCATGGCCTTCGGTGGTAACATGAGCCTCAGACATACATAGCCCCTGGCCATATCAGGTGCACAGACCCAGTCATGGCCCTCAGGGGCTGCATGGACCCTGAGCCTCAGCATGGCCTCAAGTGACTACACAGGCCACTCCTAGCAGCATGGCTTAAGACAGCAAAGCTCAAGGTCACCACCAAGGCATCAGTCAGAGGCACGGACTGCATATGTCCACAGGGACCCCAGGTTTCATTGTGGTCAGGGGCAGCAGCATGGACTACAGACACCAACATGGCCACTGGTGGCATTCTAGATCAAGTGGTCCTTTCCCCATCCAGGGCCTCCATCATTACCCAGAGCCAGGGGGATCCTGACTCCGACTAGCATGCTATGGGTAGAGCCCAATGTTCAATTTTGGAGGAATATATCAAAATCAGTTATTTTTTCTTCCTTTAAATTTTCTTTTCTTTTTCTGTTTTGGTTTTTTCGGTTTTCAAACAGAGCTAGAAAGTCAGACAACATAAGCCGCAGGGATGGACAATGGTGGGCCTCTCTGTTGTAAAAGGTTTGCTTGTTGCCTTTCCCTGGGGTGGACGAGTTGGTGCCCTCACTTATGACACCCACAGGCAGGACCGGGGTAAACGTGAAGTCTTGGGAAGAGACTGTGTGTGTCTTTGAGGATTTGAATGTTCATTGAGCAGACAAGATTTGTGGTTTTCACCCCCTGAAGACAGAGAGCTGGGCAAAAATTCCTGTGTGGGTTGTGGCCCTTCAAAGTCCTCCATAACTCACATTCAAACTGCTGGACACACGGTAGGGCTTGCTGTAGAATGTGCTTGCCGTGACTGGCCCATGAAATAGTCCGTCACACTGTCATTGCCTGGGCAAGACCAGGCATCAGCAACACAGCCTTTACACCATCATTCATTGCTACCTAGAAATTTCTGCTGTTATTTCTAGGACTCACCCTGCATAGACACCAGAACCACACCTCTTGGCTCCTCAGCAATGCTTCCCATTTTCATCTCTGCCTTATGAAGCCGACAACATTGCCTAATGCTTCGTAGCATTCAGCGTTATTACATTTATAATGTTATTCAATTTAAAAATAAATGTATTTCCACTTTGCAACTCTTGTGTTCCCTCTCTTTCAGCTGTTTAATAATGTCAAATGCTTAGAACTCAAATTTAGAAAGCCTTACAATGGTCTCTGATTAAACCTCCATAAGAGCACTGGCAGGAGGATTCGGAATAGAAGGCACACTAACTAACTATTGGAATCTTGATTTATATTTGTAAGTCTAAAACTAATTCGACAGTTATGTCTTAAACTAAAAAGCTTTCTGGGCACTTTGGCAAAATATTAACAGTAAGAAATGATAAAAAGGCAATCTTGGGTAGTTTTCCTCGTTTACCGGTTTATTTTACTTTTACTTTGTTTCCAAAACATGATTTGAGCCAGTGGACCATGACTCTTTAAAACCCCAGAAGTAAAATGCCTGTAAAGACCAAGGAATGAAGAGCGTTGAGTAATTATTCCCGAAAACCAAGCTGAAGAAAAGGCTCCCGCCCTGCCCCCACCACGGCAGGGTTTCACTACATAGCCTTGGAAGGGACTGTGTATATTTGAAGATTTGGGTATTCATTGAGCTGATTAACAATCTTTGGTAATTTTGACTCACTGAAGAGAGACCTGGGCAGAAAGCTGTGGTCTGCTCATGTCCCTTCCCTGCCCCAGAGGCCCACGATACACATCTGAACTTCCAAACACAGCCTAAATCTTCTATAGATATGCATGTCTGTGCAGTGACTAGACTCACTATATAGACCAGGCTGGCCTCAGACTAGAGTTAGGCCAGTGCTTGCCTCCCAAGTGCTGGGGCTAAAGGTGTATACACCATACTTGGTGAAAATATCTGCCTTTGCTTGTAGCCAGACCCCAGAATGGATAGCGCTGGGGTCACACAAGTTCTGATTCCTAACATGAAAAAAAATATTAGACTAATGTTTTCTTGGAGTTTAACCCTAAGGAAAAAAAATGTGAATTTTCAGAGGTGTTGGCCAAAACACTGGCCAACAAAATAAGGTGTTCTTTTATACCATCTAAACACATTTTTGGTAGAAAGTAAGGGCACAGTATTAAAATATGGTTTATGGAGATATTTCTGTAAAGGACAGAGTAATATCTGGGTATATAGCTTCCTAGTGAAAGGACATATTGCTTAGCAATCAACAAATATTAGAAGAACAAAGTCGGACAGGATCTGAGTTGTCCTAGGCAAGCTTTGAACTCATAATTCTCCCATCTTAGCCTCCTGAGTAGCTGAGGTTATAGGTCTGAGCTATGAAGCTCTGAGCTATGAAAGTAACCCTTCCTGAAACAAGGGCTTCCATGTTCCAGTTGGTTTCAAACTCAATGGTAGCTGTGCGATCTTGACATTCTGTCCTCCCCGTGGCTACCTGTGCAGTGCAGGGTTTACTGGTGGGTGTCACTAGGGATTGAAAACTGTTACAATTCTTGGAGTCCATTTTAAACTTTACTGAGTCAGGCTTTTGATTAGGAACTCAGTAAAGACAATTGAAGTAGTAGATGGGAGCCTTGGCTCCAGGTGCCAGACATATATAATATTTGTATACAGGATTTATTTATTCCATACAGGATTCCAGGTATTCCAGTCTGGTCTAGAGATCTCTATGCACTGAGGACCTTGAACTTCGGATCCTCCTGCTGCCTCTTCCCAAATGAGGTAAAAACTGATCCCAGGGAGTAACCGTGGCATCTGGCCCAATCAGGTTAGACTCAAGAACAAGCACACCTGAGAGCTGTATAGCAGAAAGAAGCAAACACACAAGAGGAGTAGATGGCAGGAAAGAATCAAACTCAGGGCTGAAATCAACCAAACAGAAACAAAAAGAACTGTGCAAAGAGTCAACAAAACCAGGAGCTGGTTCTTTGAGAAAATCAACAAGATAGATAAACTCTTAGCCAGACTAACCAGAGGGCACAGGGACAGTATCCAAATTAACAAAACCAGAAATGAAAAGGGAGATGTAACAACAGAAACTGTGGAAATTCAAAAAATCATCAGATCCTACTACAAATGCCTATACTTAACCAAACTGGAAAATCTGGGTAAAATGGACAATTTTCTAGACAGATACCAAATACCAAAGTTAAATCAGGATCAGATAAATCATCTAAACAGTCCCATAACCCCTAAAGAAATAGAAGCAGTCATTAAAAGTCTCTCAACAACAACAACAACAACGCCCAGGACCAGATGGTTTTAGTGCAGAATTCTATCAGACCTTCAAAGAACTAATACCAATACCCTTCAAACTATTCCACAAAACAGAAACAGAAGGAACACTGCCAAATCCATCCTATGAAGCCATAGGTATGCTGCGTATTCTCCCTTGAGATGGAGTGGTTTTTGTCTAATCAGGAACTTTTCACAATTTCCTTTCATAGAGGACTTCATAAGAGATTTTTTTTTCTACTTCTATCGTGTTTAATGTTCCAAACAGATTTTAAAAACTGGTCGAGTGCATATTACTTTTGACTTCAGAAGATATCATGTATGTTTAAGAGGCATTTAGCTATTATAAGTTATTTTGATGACTTAAAAATGTCAATACTGAGTTGTATATTTTAAAATAAATTTTATGACTTTAATTAAAAATAACAGAGAGAACAAGGAGAACCATGTTGGTATTGCTGGATGAGAAAGGAAGTCCTGTGTCTTCTATAATGACTCTGTGATGAGATACCGATGTGAACTTTTGAGTAGGGTAAACATCTCTGACCTTGAACAGCTATGAGATGTCTTTTTTCCACTCCAAGTTTGTGGTCCACCACAGCTATACAGCGTCAGAGAGTTTTATCCTAGGGCAGATTCTTCAGGACCATAATAATGCAATAGTTTCCTATGCCTTGATCACATAATATTAACAATAAGAATTAGAATAATTAATACTAACATCATTTATTGGATGCTGACTATTCACGAAGCCCATCACTACAAAAACAAACATATAGATCAACTGTATAGAATGGAAATAAACCAATTTAATTACAGCTACCTAGGTTTTGGCATTATAAGAAGAACTCAGTTGGGAAGATACAGCCTACTCAGCAAATGATACTGGGAAAAGTAGACATTCATGAGCCAATGAATAAAACTAGATCCTGGTTTCTCACCTAGTGCAAAAATCAATTCAAAGTCGGTCAAAGACTTACCCCCCATTTTCATTAAGGTTATAGATTCTTTTAAAATGACTAAAAAATTCTTTTTGACAATGGCATGAATTCTGAGTACTCTCACCCTACCCTCTCTTGTCTCGGTGTAGGAGACATCCTTCCTAGCTCCCGCAAACTCCCTGTCCTCAACCAAAGATCCTAAAATTCTGAAAATACCATGTTGTTGAAATGTTTAACCCCAATCCAGGGTTTCTGCCTTGCCTTTGACCATTTAGTTCCTGGATAAACACACACATACACACACACACACACACACACACAACCTTTTCTATTTATAATAAGCCTTAAACAGCACAAGACCTGCACAGGTATCTACCGGCTCTATGCTTTTAAAATCAATTTCTTATTTATAACCCTGAGTTATTACTTACTATGTTGTCTCTGGGCTGCTCTTAACTCCAATTGGCCAGCCCTCAGGGCCACATGTTCATGGCTCACCTAACTCATGGTGGTGGCTTTCTTCCTCTTCAGTTCTTCCTCTCACATTTCTCCTCTGACTTCCCCAGGCCCAGGAACCCCAAACCCGCCTATGTATCTTCTGCCCAGCTATTGGCTGTGGGGATCTTTATTCACCAATCAGAAACAACTTGGGGGCAAGATCACATAGAGCCACTTGGATCTATGTGGGGACTCTCCTCTCTGGCGAAACTGGATCTTGGGGGCTGTACATAGCATTAATGTCACGGGGCAGGGGAGGACACAGGCAAATATTTCAAGGCACAGACATATAGGTGAGGGCTTTCTCAAGGGACTCAGATAGCATAGGAACTCATCAGAGGGAGTGATCTACGAAGTGACAGGATGGGAAATTCAGCACAGTGGAGGAACAGTGAGTAAAATAAGAAGAGAGTTTGTAGGCTGAAGAGATGGCTCAGAGCTTAAGAGCGAGTGCCCTTAAGAGCGAGTGTTGGCTCAGTAGCATCTGGCATCTCCAGTTGCATCAGACGCCTGCACTCACTTGCATAAGTCCACACACAGATGTGTATGTGGGTGCACATACACATAATTAAAAACAATAAAAATCTTTTAAAAAAGAAAAACAGTATACAGAGTGGGATTTTTTCCCCCTAACTGTAAAGCTGGCAAAGCTGTAAGATCTATAAAGAACCGAAAAACGATTAAATGTCCCAAACCAAATTACCTAATCAACAAACAGGCGAATGAATTGAGCAGACACTTCTCAAAAGTAATATCCGGCAAGTATATGACAAAATGTTTAACATCCTTAGCCATCAAGGAAATGGAAATTGAAGTTGCAGCATTAGAATGGCCATTATCAAGAAAGACTACACACACACAAACTCTGCCTGGGACTTGAAGAAAGAGGGAGGGGTCCTCATATGCTATGGGAGAGGGGATGCAAACAGCTGCATTGTGGAAACCAATGTGGGACTTATGTGAAAAATTCAAAATAGATTACCATATGGCTTGAGTACATACCACACCTGGGTATGTGCTATAAAGCATCTTAGGTACCTGTACAACAATTATCCACAATAGCATGCACGCACATGCACACACACACACACACACACACACACACACACACACAGAGTGGAATTTTATTGTCATAGAGAATGATGAAATTGGGACTGGAGACATGGCTTGGTGGGTAAAGGTGTAATATTAGTTAGGGTTCTTATTGCTGTGATAAAACATTGACCAAAACAGCTTGGGGAAGAAAGAGTTTGTTTAGCTAACATATCTGAGAACACAGATCAGTGAAGGGAAGCCAAGGCAGGAACTTAAGGCAGGAACCCAAGGAAGGAACCTGGGCCCCATAGAAGTCATGGAGGATCCCTGTTTGCTGGCTTGCTGTTCATGGCTTGCCCAGCCTGATTTATTATACTAAACCTCCCAGGACCACTTGCCTAGGGGTGGAACCACACACACTGGGCTTGGCCATCCCATGTCAATCATTAACCAAGAAAGTGCCCCACTACTTTGCCTATATCCGATCTGATGGAAATCTTTTCTGCACTGAAGGCCCTCATCCCAGATAACTCTAGCTTGTGTCAAGTTGACAAAAACAGAACAGTCAAAACAAAAAACAAAGCCAGAAAATGACCAGAAGAGGTGCCTAGAATGCAAGCATCAGTGCCTGAATTTGATCCCCAGCATCCACAGCCAACATTGGAAGACTGAGGCAGGCAGGTTCTGAGAACTCGAAAGGCAGCCAGCCTACCTGAAGCAGAAGGGCGAGCTTCTCCTTCAGTGCCAGCTCCTATCCTGAAACAATAAAGTGAGAAGCCTATGGAAGGGACACCTGGCAGGCAGCCTGCTGTGGCCTCTGCAGGTATGATGGTGTATATGTATCACACACACACACACACACACACACACACACACACACACACACACACACAGTGAAAGAAGAATGTGTATTTGGAGTGTTGAAGGGGCCAGTGGGTAAGAGTAGCAGTACAAAGAATGGGGGGTACGAAGATGAGCTAAGAAGATTCCTATGAAAACGTCACAAGGAAACCCATGCTTATCATTTTTGTATAACTAAAAGGCAAAAATGGCAAATGTTTAATGTCATAGACATGTGAAGCAAAAGCAAGGCCCAGTGCTGAGGTTTGTATGAACTATCTCATTTTATAGATAAGGCAACTGAGACTTGGAGAGGTTGTCTTAGGGTTTTACTGCTGTGAAGAGACACCTTGACCAAGGCAATTCTTATAAGGACAACATTTAATTGGGGCTGGCTTACAGGTTCAGAGATTCAGTCCATTATCATCAAGGTGGGAAGATGGCAGCATCCAGGTAGGCATGGTACAGGAGGAGCTCAGAGTTCTACATCTTCATCTGAAGGCTGCTAGCAGAATACTGACTTCCAGGTGGGTCTTAAGATGAGGGTCTTAAGCCCACAACCACCATGACATACCTATTCCAACAGGGTCATACCTTCTAATATAGCCACTCCCTGGATCGAGCGTATACAAACCACCAAAGAGGTTATGATATGGAGTTTTCTAAGACTGTCCATCCAACACTTGAAAATCTGAGATGTGGGTTGTAGCATTATCTCAAGTCCATTGAGCCACACCTCTGGTGTGGGGCCAGTAATGTGTTCCAATGTGTTCTCAGTTGGAGATAATGTATAGAGAAGTTTCCTAACCGTGACTAACACTTTGCTTCTCTCGACATAAACTGGCTGCTGTCAACTCCAGGAACTTAAAGAGAACATGCTTGTAAAACAGCAATTTGTTACAACACCGGTCGCCACAAACAGCATTATGTACTGCATATTCTTAGCAGGGGCTGACAAACAAAATTCTCTCTCTCTCTCTCTCTCTCTCTCTCTCTCTCTCTCTCTCTCACTCATTCTCTCACACACACGCACGCACGCACACGCACATGCACACACACACTCATGCACACACACTCTACAACAGGCCAACCAAAAGAGCCAAGCCCAGGTCCAGCAAAGCCTGTGGTTTTGCCTGTTGCCTGGTCATGCAGGAGATGGGGAACATCAGTAGGGGACACTGCCAGCAGCACACAGGGACACACTACAGGATTATTGTCTTTCTTTTCCAATAATTTGGGGTTGAAAAATATAGCTGCAAAACCTATATAATTTTAAGTGAAGCTTGAACCTTGCTTTGGCTCCTCCTCCTCTTCTTCTTCTCCCTTCTTCTCTTCCTCCTCCCCTTTCCTCCTCCTCCTCTTCTTTTTTAAAGATTAAGCATTTAAAAAACTCTGTGACTATGTATGTGTGTGTGTGTGTGTGCGCACATGCGTCCAGGCATGTAGTACCCAGAGAATTCAGAAGAGGGTATCAGACCTCTTGGTACCACAAACTGAACCCAGGTCATCTGGAAGAGCAGTCTGTGTGTCTAACTGCTGAGCCATCTCTCCCAACTTGACCTCCTAGTTTTCAGGTCAGGGCTTCAAATTCAAAACAACTCTCCTGCCTCAGTCTCCCAAGTATTGGGGCTGTAGGTATGGATTCTGTTTAAGAACAAAATAATCCAATGCAATCATACAGGGCAATCAAGTCTTTATGGGCATTTAGTGGTTTACAAAATAGTAAATTCAATATTTTCCTGTTGAGTTCATGAGTATACAATGTGTGTGTGTGAGTGTGTGTGTGTGTGTGTGTGTGTGTGTGTGTGTGTGTGTGCCACAGTGAGTATGTGTGGAAGTCAGAGGAAAACTCTTGTGGCTCAGTCCTCTGCCACCACTGTGGGACCCAGGGCTGTGACTCTGGCAGGCTCTCACAGGAATCTCTATATCTGCTGAGTCACTGTGCCCACACCAAAGCCATAATAACAGTATTATGATTTTTCTCCTTTTGAGGTTATTTATACAGTTTTTAAAAATTAGACTGATTTATTCTATCTTATGTGTGAGTGTTCTATCTGCATGTATGTATACCACGTGTATGCTTGGTATAAGCGCCTTCAGAAGAGGGTACCAGACCTCTTGGTGCTGCAAACTGAACCCAGGTCACCTGGAAGAGCAGTCTGTGTATCTAACTGTTCAAAACAACTCTCCTGCCTCAGTCTCCCAAGTGGGCGTTGGGAATCAATTCTGGATTCTCTTCAAGAGCAGCCAGGGCTCTTAAGTCCTGAATGGTCTCTCCAGCCTCTCTTTGAATAAATTCACTAGGGTAGTTACTTAAATAGCAGCTGTGGGACTCAAGTTACAGGATTTAGGGAGTGTTGTGTTCTGGTTGTCCTCACAGCCAAACACATCTCCCCCCTTTCTAATATCGACCCAGATTTGCACACAAATATTCACACTTCTTTATTTCATGCAGCCCCAGTGGTAGGGTATATAGCTTAGACCCAGTTTTTTAGCCTCGGACTCTAACTACAATTTCTAGTGTAAGATGGATCCTGGGCAGGAAGAAGGTTTTCTGGAGGTATCTAAAAGAAAAACAAACCCCTTGTTGGTCTGAAAAAAAAACAAAACAAAACAAAACAAAAAACAAAAAACAAAAAACCAAAAAACAGTAGGAAGTCATTTGAAGATACTTCTTTGGATCATAGACATGGTAGCCAGAACTTAAGATGCTGTCCTGGTTCCCAGGGCCTAGTGTGACCTATGCTGAATCAGGGCCTATATATGTGGAAACTACTGTAAGAGTCCATGATTTGCTGAAGAATGACACCCTGGGCTCAAATAGCATGTAAATGCAATGAGTGTTTTATTCTGCTGAAGTCCAGCATGCTGGGGTCTCCTTATTACCAAGATAGAAAGACAACCAAGTGAGCTCGTAGGCCTGACTTGAAGCACATTAGGGAATTCTGGGGTAGGTGACCTCCGGGGTAGTTAATCTGTTGGGTCCATCTCTACAGAGGTTCCATTACCAGGGTGTGGGGACTGGAAACTTGCTGGGGAGGCTGGAAACTGTTTGCTGAGGAAGTAGCTGAGGAGCTGCTGGAAGCTGCTGCTGACCCATTGTCCTTGCCTCAGGCCAGGTGGCCGGGCAGCTTCTGAGGCCTGGACTTGCCTGGACATGCCCTGTTCTTGGAAACAGAGATTTAGGTCTAGTCTTCTTAACTGCCAATTTGAAGCCTATCATGGAATCAGCCGAGCCTTCCCACTGAGTTACTGTAGGAGTTGTGATGTGTGACTCTGTTCTTAAAGACAGAGCTTCATTATGTAGCTCAGGTTTGCCTTAGTTCACAATCTCCCTGCCTAAGTTCAGGGTGCTGTTCCTTGATTAGAGGTGTGTGCCACCATACTCCACTATGGTGTATGACTTTAATAGTTTTAGTTTTTACATTTATTTCCAGAATGGTGGGAGAGTATGGGAGCACATCTCTGTGCCTACGTGGAGGCCAGAGGACATTGAGGGAGTTGGTTTTTCTTCTTCCAATGTATGGGTCCCGGGAATTGAATGAGCTGGTCACCCACCAGGCTTGGCAGCATGCACCTTCAGCCATTAAGTCATCTGAAGTACTCCTGATGTGTCACTTTTGTGACTAAAAGATATCGCAGTTTCTTCCTTATATTCCTGCTCTGGGGAAAGCCAGATGCTGTGTCATGGAGACCCTTGACACGCCAGGAGGTCCACACAGGCAGGTGCCAACTTGCCAGCATCGAGCACGTGAGCCTCATTTGGAGGATGACCTACTAGCTCTGTGACAGTCTTCAGATGTCTGCAGCTTTGATTGACATGTGGTTGCAACCTTATGAGAAATGATCTCAGCAGAATCCCACAAACAAATTCTAGGGGGATTCCATATCCATAGCAACCAAGTTGACAGACAACTGTGTGGCTTGGGTGTGGTATTTTTTTTTTTTTTTTGGTGAAGAAATAAAAAATAATAGTAACAGAGGGACAGAACTGGAGCCTAGAGAGCTGGCAGAAGGCATCTTGTGACCATGGGAGGGAAAGGGGTTGGGATGAAACTCCATCTTGTAAGGTAAACAGAGAGACTGGTTCTTCATTTCTCTTCCATGGAACCAATCCCATTTTGGTACCCTACAGGTCAAAGGTAATTGTAAAGCTTAATCTGGACTTGTGCGATTTTTGTCTACTGGTTGGAGTAGGACATTTGACAATTCTGATGGTCTAAATAGACAACAGTTTGCATACAAGAACAACCACAAAGTACAATGAGTAGAAGGGCGATTCTTTGTACTGAATTTATACTCCATACAGGTAGGCTATCACCTTACCAGGGAAGCTGTTGATTACCACAAACGGAATGACTTAATACAACAGGATTTTGGACTCAAATTCTGGAAGCCAGAAGCCCAAAGTCAGGTCATTGGTAAGTGTGGGTCCTAATGGACACACTGAAGAGTCTGTTCCTTGCTTGCCTTCTAGCTTCTAGTGCTGACCAGTGCCCTTGATATTCCCTAGTGTATGTGTGCACCCCCAAGGCTGCTGTCTCTTTCCCTCTGTGTTTCCATACAGCCTTCTTATAAGGGTGTCAGTCCCTTGGCCGAAGAAGCCCTGACACCTGGTATGACGTCATCTTCACTAATTGCACCTGCGGGCTCCGCTTCTACATAAGGTCACATTCCAGCGTCTGAACGCACAAGCCTTTTGAGGGGCACTTCCAACCTGCAGCAGTCACGTTTTACTCAACAGATCCTTCGGAAGGTAAAAACCCTCTGGTAATTAGGCAGTGATGAATCAGACAGATATGACTCATGCCGCACATGGGGGTTTGCAGTCTGCGCCGTCTACATGAATGGTACATGTTAAGCAATGGTTGCACATGTAGTAAAAATAGCAGAGGAAGCAGCAGAGGTGATGACCTCACACGAGAGGAGATGCATACAGTCTGTGGTGGAGGAGAGTGCTGTAGATGGGAGAATTAACTAAACTGTGAGTGTCAGCAGGTGATGAATGCAGAGGCCAGAAGATTGCAAACAGACTTTTCCCTGCACTTAGCTTGCCTGCAACAGTCCAGCATGCTGGACACTGGCGGCCCCACCCTGGGACCCCGCCTGATCTAAAACGAAACCCTGCTCTTCCCATCAATGACCTGTAAGGGCCATTCTGTATGGTCTGGAAAATCAAAGTATGGAGAGCCATACTTTGAGTTCTGAATGAGTGGGGTTTCTAAAGTATTTAGTTACCCACAGTAAAAGGATAAATAGCAGGCAGAGGGTAGATAGCCAAATGCTCTCAAATAGGGCACTTAAAACACCCACCGCCAACGGACTGGGGAAGTGAGACAGTAGCTTGAGGAGCCTTCTCTTCGTGGCCGAGCTTCCCACAGCTGAACTTTCCGTACCTTCTCCCCACTGCGGGCGGCTTCTTCTCATGGGGTGAATGATGGCAACATCTGCTTGAAGTGGTTCACCTTCTAACTGTCCTCACGGAGACACCTCTACTCTTTGGCTGTTTTTCTGTTCTCGTCCCTCTCCTGAACAGAGATAGGGGGCTCCTTATCTTGTATAGCACTTTGGGAGAACACCTTTGGATCTTAAAAGCAGCAGTGGGCACAACCCCATCTCCAGCGCAGCTTCTCGATGGGTTCGACCAAGGCTCTTCATTAACATAATAAACAGAGGAGACAACAGCCCTTTACCTCCCACCCCGCACCTCCCCCTCCACCTCCCCCTCCGACAGAGTGGGCTGACTCTGTCGGGCTGAGCCTCAAGACCCATTTGAACCCACGAGTCGAGGCCCCTTTTCATCCCTGAGCTGAGTCAACAAAATAAAACAAGTGGCTCGGGTCTGGCTTAGCTTTTTCTCCTCCCACAGGGAGCTATCCCCAACTTCTCCCTGTCTCCAGCTCAGGTCTATTTTCTGCCGCAATGCAGACCTGGTTGTTTAGCACTGTGGTTGTCAATGGCTTTTCCATTGCGTTTCAGGAGGCCCGGTTTTCTCCTGAAACTAGCTTGAGAGTGCGGGGCCCACATTCAGGTTTCCCACGAGGCAAAGGCAGAGAGACACTGTTTTCATGGCTCGCCTTCATCCGCAGAGGGGAGAAGTGATACAAAGTGCATTTTCTTTTTAATTGACTTGTAGTAATTGTGCATATTTACAGAACACGGCCTGTCATTTCAATGTGCCATGTGCGGTGATCAGATCAAGGTAATTGGCAGATCTATCACCGCAGACATACATCAGTTCTTTGTGTTGGGAACATTCAAGATCTGGCAGAGGCAGTTCTTCAAAACAGTATCTTTCCTTCAGTTAAAAGAGAAAGGAGACAGATAGTCCATAATAGCATTTGAAATATCACAACTGAAAAAAAAATATTGTAAGAAGATCTGTGCTCACTCTCAGGAAAAAGGCTGGAGGTTTTAGCATTTGGTTCCTTGGCAGTGTGGGTACAATACATAGTTTAAGTGATTTGATGGGAGATTTATTTTTGAGTTTGGGGGCATCTTGAAGACATCAGACAGTCCACAGCTGCCTCTCCCTTCCTGGAATGGTTATTATATTTATTTTATTTTCATTTTAAAATTATTATGATTTTATGAGACAGGGTTGTGTGGATCTCAGGCTAGCCTCCAACCTACTATGTAGCCAAGGCTAGCCTTAGACTCCCAGTCCTCCCGAGGGCAGGGATTACAGATATTACATCACACGCTGTTCCTTCTACTTATTTAAATGACCGAGTCCCTCCACCTGCCTTGGTGTGAGTCTCCACACTGCCGAGCTGGGCTCGTCCCTCAGTATCTCTCCTTTGTGGCCACTGACTAAGAACCCAGTGGCCCAGGTCTCAGACAGACCCAGGTCCTCTAGAATCAGAACTAGGGTCCTGGCCCCTACTCCCAAGTTCTGTCTTCTGAGTCTTTCCCCAAAGGTTATGCATGTCTTAATCACATAGAAAAGAAAAAAAAATTAAAGCCATTTTCACTCGTTGTCTCCAGTCTAAAAATAGGGTGACAGAGGGATCGTGGGATAAGCAGCCAGAGCAAGGAAGAGTCGGTTGCCACAGTAACCAATGAGCCTTTTCACTGCATTTGCCTTGACTGTGTGATTTCTGTGAGTTTTTTTTTCCTCCTTTCCTTCTCTCATGCGTAGGGTGGGGGTAGGTGGTGGGGGCACTTTTAGATTATATAATTTGGAGCCAGATTTCTTACTTCCGGCATCGAACTGTCTTCATGGAATTGTTATTTGTGTTACCCCCTACCCCACTACCAACAGTCTAGGGCTAGTTAGTTGACTTGGCTGGGATCAAAGGATTATGACCACACCCATGTTGACTTACATAAGTATCTCTTTTTTTGAACACATCCCCATTTTTATTTATTTTTTTTTTACACTTAATTTTTAAAGTTGGCATATGAAGCGGTGACTTTCACGATGGCATTTTTTCCCAGATGTGCTCATTATTATGCTCTGTTTTAATTCTTCCCTTCCTCTAATGTCCCCTGTAACGTCCCCCAAATCATTCTCTTTTCTGCTTTCTGGTCACCCACATTCCATTACTACATCTCTCCTGCCTCCCTTCAGATCTCTTCCTTGCCTCTCATGACCTCCTCTGTAGTTTCATGACACATACACATGCATACACACGTGTGCATAAATGCATGCACACACACACATGCACACACACATGCATACACATCCCCAGCCCCCTCCATGCAGGTCCACATAGGACCACACATAGAGCCAGCCAAACTACTCTAACATGGGGTTGGGGTGGTTCTGAGGTGGTCACCTCAGGCTCCACCCTCTCCCAGACTGCAGCTACCCAACTCTGACATAAGCCCTTGTAGTAGCCTCAGGATTCCCTGGCATGAAGAAACAGGCTGGTGTTTGAATTTTGCAATAGCCACCACCTTGAGTGCAAACTGCTTAACACCTTTGTGCTTGTAGTAGGGCCAGAAGAAAGAGAGGGCAGAAAGCAATCAGTATGGTTGCTGGAATGTATTAGACACTTCATAAATCTTAATTTTCTCCCCACTTTTCTTTCCTGTCACTTCCTTTTGTCTGTTTGGCTGCTGCAGGCTATCTCGAGGTAGACAGTAATTTAAAAATGCCGCTTATATTGTAGGGGCCACCCTTTCGGGCCTCTGCACTTACACAGTGGGAAACACTCTCTTCTGGCTCTCTTTTGATCCCGTTTTTCTATGTATAGTCTTCATTCTCTCTGATGGCTACCTGTGGCTTCACGTGGCACACACTTCCTGGTCCTGGCCACTTTTCATCTGAATCCTTCTTTATTCTCTTCATGAAGAGCTCAGTAGGTGCCAGGATGGCTCATTGGGTTGAACTCAATATGTAAAAAATGTGTTCAAGGGATCCAAATAAGTTAAAGCAAGCGTGATAAGCTCCAGTCTTCATCTTATTGCTTATTAGGGCGAGGAAGTGCGAATGGAGAAGCTGAATGGGAGTGTGTTAGTGTATTAGTGGAGGTAGTAACTTACCTGCAGTGAGGGGGATCCAGCCAGAGCCCACCTAAGCAAAGAAAAGCAAAACAAAACAAAACCCAAACAAGTGGAGGCTGAGGCGAGGCTGAGTTTGAATCCCCAGAACACACATAAGAGCCTGATGCACAGAGGAAGAACTTGTAATCCAGTGCCCCTAAAAGGAGATAGGAAGCAGGGAAAGGAGACTCCAGAAGTGCATGGGCCAGCCAGTCTGTTGTACGCAGCAGAAAACCCACAAAGATATCTGCCTCAAACAAGGAGGAAGATGAAGGCTGACATTTCCCTTGTCCTCTGACATCCATACACGTACAGTGCCTCCCTCCCACGTGCCTGCATTCACACACAGGTCCAGGTGAGAGGAGAGAGGTCTAGGTCCTGGTCCTGGTCTCTGTTCTGGACCCATTGGGGTCTCTCTGGAGGTTAATATACTCGAACGCATGCACACATGACACACAGGAGTGGAAGGCCAGGAAAACCAACCTCAGAGACTCCCTAGCTTCAGGGCTTTTGTGTATTAGTTCTTTTCTGAGTGGCCTTGTCCTTACTCACCCAGTGGCTTGCTTGAGTTTGTACTATGGCCTCCGAGTGACCTCTTAAGACCTAAGGACATATAAGAGCAGAGGAGACCATTCAGTGGGTAAAAGCACAGGTCAGATGTGGTCAATTTGGAGAGAAGAATGGAGTTGGCCGAGTGACCTCTGAGATGAATAGTCACCATAATGACTTGACTCAAAGCAGGGTGATTCAGTTTCTCAAAAACTCCCAGAATTCTCCCCACAAGTTTCATTCATGGGCCATTTTCTAACAGCATTAGCTGGTATTAATCTTGTGCTCTCCTAGGGGCCTCTGGGCTGTACACGTGCGTGTTCCCAGAACAAATAAATCATCAACAACGTAAATAGGTTACTCAGAACATGTGCCTGGAGATTCCTTTCTATAGTATGGAGTACACATGTGTCTTCATACCGGAGACTCTAACAGTGCTCCACCCACCTCTCCCATACCCTATCAAAGATGCGGACTGCCGGTAGAACAGACAAATCACAGAGGGTCAGTGGGATAAAATACCAGGACCAAAGCCAACTTATGGAAAAAGGATTTTACTTTGGATTCTGGTTCCAGAGGGATGGGAGCTGGCCATGCTACGGAAGCATGCTAGTAAGGGGCAGGCATAGTGTCAGGAGATGGAAGCTAAGAGCCCACATCCCCAACTGCAAGCATGAGGCGGAGAGAGTAATCCAGATACAGTGTGAGACCATACGCTGTCAAAGCCCACCTCCACTGACACACTTCCTCCAGCAAGGTTGCACTACCCAAACCTCCCTAAACAGTGCCACCGCCTGGGTTCTGCGGGTTCAGATCCCCAAGCCTGCAGGAGACATTTCCCATTCCAATCACCACAAGTAAAATCAGTTAAAAAAAAAAAAAGAACAAAAAAACTTCCTAGACACTCTGGCAGAAGAGAGGCACAGGTCAGCGTAAGGCAAGGGTTGATTTTCTCTGAGGAAGGAGGCACGGTTTTAGCCTTCAGGGAGCACTGAATTCCGTGCAACAAGACAGATGAGGTCTCAGGTACAAAAGTATAGCCAGAATTGAGACAGTACTGAGGATGAAAAATGACATTGTGGCAGCAGTCTCCCTGAGGATGTAAAGGCCATTAATGGTTGCTGGAGGTAGGGAGGAGTTGGGGCGGGGGGGTGGGGGGTGGGGGGGGGAGGCAAGTCCTTTAGCTGTGCAGCCTCTGATAGCTGCCCTTCGTCCTATGAACAACCCATCACCCATGTGCCTGTATGTAAATCGAATTAAACTCAGTGGTTCATAGATAAGCTTCGATAGTAGAGGGAAGGTGGGTTGGGGAGAGGTAGGTGATCTGTACCTGTGAGAGGGGACAGGTGACAGTAATGGGGAGGGTGAATATGGCCAAAATATGTTATATGTACATGTATGAAAGTATCACCCCTCACTATATATGATTAGTATGAGCTAATAAAGGTTGAAAATAAATAGAGCCACAAGTCTAAAATTTAACTGTTTATAATATTGCATCTCAAAGTGGATTTTGAGTCAGTGTTTCACGAGACTCTGTTATGGGCTGAAAGCTTGTATTGATGAATCCACAGGCCACAATCTTAGCCCTGAGTCAGGTGTGATGATGCAGGTCCACCATCCCAGAACTTGGGATGCCAAGGCAGGAAGATTGCAAGTTAGAGGCCAGCCTGGGCTGTTCAGGAAGGACCTCTCAGGTGTGCATGCACGTACACACACACACATACACACATACACACACACACACACACACACACACACACACACGCATGCACACGCACACGCACATGCACACACACATGCACACGCACATACCTTGAATGCTGCTTCTCCTCAAATGAAAAAGAACTCTTTTCTTCAAGATGAAGGTTTTAAGAGGTGGGGCCCTTGGAAGGTGATAAGATGTTGAAGGATCCCTTCCAAATCTGATTAGTATCCTTGCAAAAGAGATCCCAAAGGGACCCTTCTTCCTCTCTGCCAGTGACCACACAGCTAGAAGGCCCACGAGTGAGAAAGCAAGGCCTAAGCAGATGCCGAGCCTGCTAGCATCTTGACCTTGAACTTCTCTGTCTTCAGTCCTGTTGTATGTAAGGCACCTATCCACAGAACCTCAGCAGAGCATCTCCAAGGGCCGACTAGATGCTAATAGGTGTTTCTGCGAATGAGGGCAAGGGAAAGAGAAGAGAGCGAAAGAGAAAACGGGAGGGGAAGTGAAGGAGAGAGACCGTGTCAGAAATAACAAACTAAAACAAGTTTTAACATGTCTTTAATCAATACTTTAATTTCACTTTTAATTATCCCTATATGTATCCTAGTTTGGTTTCTGTGGCTGTAATAAAATGCTGACTAAAACCAATTTGGGGAGGAAAGGGTTTATTTGGCTTGTGGGTCAGTAAGAGAAGAGGCAAGGGGTCTAGGCAGGGACTTGGAGGGAAGAGTGAACCCAGAGAGCCCAGAGGGACACGGCCTATGGCTTTGCTCCTCATGGCTTGCTCATTTTGCTTTTTCATACAGTCTAGGACCATGAGCCCAGGAGGGGTGGTTCTGCCCACAGTGGGCTAAACCCTCGCATAGCAACCATTAGTCAAGAAAATGACCCTCAGACCTGTCTGTATGCTGGCCAGTTGAGGGAAGAAATTCTTCAATTGACATTTCCTCTGCCTATGTGACTCTAGTTTGTGTTAGGTTGACAAAAACTAACTGAACATATGGGTGTATCTGAGCCGGGGTTTACTCACATGGGAGGATTGTCCTTGTAGGCCAGAAGAGGGCATCAGATTCTCTAGAGCTGGAGTTACAGGTAACTGCACGTGGGTGATAGGACCTGAACTCTTTAAGAGCAATGCGTGGTTCTAACCGTGCAGCCATCTCCAGACCATAGTTTTTTTCCCCTTATTATGTTAACACTCAGTGCGCACATATTTGGCTGTAGAGTCAACCCATTTGACCGTAGGCACCTTACCAGCCTCTTGAGGTGGGTTCACCATCTGTAGATCATCCTGGTTGTCCTTTTTGTTGCTGTGATAAAAATAAATTTAAGTATGTCTTAGTTAGTGTTCCCATTGCTATGAAGAGACACCATGACCAGGGCAATTCTTATAAAGGCAAATAATTAATTAGGGTTGGCTTGCAGTTCAGAGGTTTAGTCCATTATTATCCTAGCAGGAAGCATGGCAATGTGTAGGCAGACGTGGTGCTAGAGAAGGAGCTGAGAGTTCTGCATCTTGATCTGAAGGCAACCAGGAGAGACTGGCATCTGCAGACAGTTAAGATGAAGCTCTCTTCTGCAATGGCTGGGGCTGAGCACAGGAGGAGACCTCCAAAGCCCACCCCCACAGTGACACACTTCTTCTTAACAAGACCACACCTCCTGAAAGTACCACTCCTTATGGGCCAAGCATATTCAAACCACCACAAGATAGAAAGGGTGTCCTCTGACTCATAATTCTGGAGAGTCTGTCTCATCGGGGAAGACTTGGCATCAGGCCTAGAAGTGATGGCCGCAGGAAGAGGAAGGTCACAGTGTATCCACAGTCAGGAGACAGAGAGTGACAGGTGGTGATGTTCACCTCACTTTCTTCTTACTGATTTTAGGACACCAGTTTATTTACTGGTACTCAGTTCAGGTGGCTCTTCTCACCTGAATTAAGCTAATCTAGATAACCCCTCACAGACATGCTCAGGGGCTAGTCTCCTAGGAGATGCTTGAGCAGTGGTTCTCAGCCTTTCTAATGCTGTGACCCTTTAACACGGTTCCACACGTTGTGGTGACCTACAACCACGAAATTATTTTGCTGCTACTTCATCACTGTAATTTTTTTTTATCTGGTCTGTGACATCTGGGAAAGGATTATTTGACTCCAGAGGGGTTGGGACCCACAGGTTGAGAACCACCGTTCTAGAGCATGTCATGTTGACAATATTGAGCACAACACAGGGATGAATAAAATCCAGGTTTCAAAAGTCGTTATTCCGTGGACAGTTGTTCTTTTTATGTTTGAGCTACTGTGAAGGAACTACAGGAAATGTTTGGCCAGACGTCCTGTTTGAACACCAGTTATTTCTCTGGAATAAGTATCCAGGGATTTTGATTACTTGGACCGTACCTTCCTCGGATGTTTAAGTTCTGGAAACTCTGTGTTGTTCTAGACAACGGTCCATTGTTGGCAGTGGAGTGTACGAGTATCTTCTTCCAGGCTCTCAGTCTCTCAAAGAGCAAAAGTTTTCATTCTAATGAATTAAAATCTATCATTCCCCCCTATTAAGCATTGTCGTTCGATGTTAAGTATAAACAGTATTTACCTGGTTTTAGAATCCTGTATTTTGGTTGTAAGCCTAGCCTTTAAATGCTGAGCCATCTCTTCAGCCCTGGTTTTAGAATCTTAATACTTCCCCCCCCCCCCTAAACTTTGTATGGTGCTGTGGTTCACATTTAAGCCTGTTTTGTTTTGATTTTGAGACAGGGTCTCACTATATAGCTCTCACTGGCCCAGAACTTGCTGTGTAGCCTGGAATTGACCTGAACTTAGAGACCAGTTTGTGTCTGCCTCCCGAGTGATGGAGTTGCACACCACACACTTAGTCAGGATTTAAGTCTGTTGTCTTTTCTTTTTCTTCTTCTTTTGCCTGACAGGTGAGGTTTAATTCATGGCTTACAGATATTGTGCATTGCTTATGGATATGTAAATGTTCTGCTACCATTTGTTGGTAATATCTCCTTCCTTCATCCAGTTGATCTTGCAAAGTGTGAGAAAGTTGCTGGGTGGGGCTGATTGTTGTGTTCTTTATCTTGCCCCTCTGGTATGTGCTTCTACCTCTTTGTCAATAACACACCCTTCATATCACTGCACATATGTGTGTATATGTGTCTGTGTTATTACACCCTTCATATCACTGCACATATGTGTGTATATATGTGTCTGTGTTATTACACTCTTCATATCACTGCACATATGTGTGTATATGTGTCTGTGTTATTACACCCTTCATATCACTGCACATATGTGTGTATATATGTGTCTGTGTTATTACACTCTTCATATCACTGCACATATGTGTGTATATGTGTCTGTGTTATTACACCCTTCATATCACTGCACATATGTGTGTATATGTGTCTGTGTTATTACACCCTTCATATCACTGCACATATGTGTGTATATGTGTCTGTGTTATTACACCCTTCATATCACTGCACATATGTATGTATATGTGTCTGTGTTATTACACTCTTCATATCACTGCACATATGTGTGTATATGTGTCTGTGTTATTATGCTGAACAGTGAGAGGACTTTTCCCACTTTATTTTTCCTCTTGAGACTCGTGAACAATTCTAGTTCCTCTGCTTTTCTACAGTTATGGTTTATTAGAGAAATCTTACCTATGGCTACAAGTCCTGCTGAGATTTTTGAGAGAAATAACGTTAAGCTTGAATGCTAATCGAGGGAAACAGAGAAATCGTGTCTTTGCCGTGTTCAGTTGTCCTGTGAGGAGCACACCATGTCTCTCATTTTCTTAGTCTTTGATTTCATTCATCAGGTTTTCTAAGTTTGAGCAGACAAGTCCTTATGTATCTCTCCTTCGTGAGACTCACACTGAAATAGTTTAAGTTTTGGCAATGGTTACTGATACTTTAATCTCAGTTTTGACGGTCCTTGTCTTCATTGTTATTCCTCATAATTGAATTTTGTGTATCTATCTCGTATCCCATTACTTCTCTGGACACACTCATTAATTCTGGATGAAGCTTTTGTAAAGTTGCTTGGTATTTTTTATGACCATAGTGACATATTTGTATTTATTTGTTCTGGCCTTACTTGAACTGACTAGAGACTCGAGCATTATGTCAAAGAGCGAAAGAATAGTCAGCCTTGGCTGGCTCTTGACCTTGAGCATAAATCATTGTGTTTCACCAGAAAACATGTTATTTGAAGCTGTTTTTTACAATTGGTTCCTTTCAAGTTGAAGACCACCACTAATTTTTTTTTTTTAAATCAGGAATGGGTATTGAATCTTGTGATTTTTTTCTTCACCCCTGTATACCATATAGCTTTTCTTCAGTAGCATAATGAATGGATTATGTTGGCTATCTTTCCAAAAGTTACATTTATCTTACAACTCTGGAATCAATTCCCTATGGTAACTGCAATTACTGCTCTCATCACTGCGGCCAAATAACAGAAAGGAGCAAACCAAGGGGAGGGAAGGGTTGAGGGGAAACAGTCTGTCATGGCCAGCAAAGGATGGTGTGGCTCTGGGCTGTGGCCAAGGCAGCTTCTTGAATCTGGGCCAATATGGAAGCAGAGGAAAGCCATGAAGCAGGCAGCCCTATGGTGGTCCACGCTTTCCTGGGAGGCACCTGCTCCTGAAGGCTTCACAACCTTCTCAAACAGCGCCCCCGGGTGGATACCAAGTCTTCAAGCACCTTAGGAGGACATTTGATATACAACCGAAGCGTATCATGGTGTTTGGTTCTGTCACACAGTGCTGGGCTTCACAGGTCTATTTGATTCATTTGTCTGCTTTTATTAGGGGCATTGGTCTTGAATTTGCCCCCTTTCCCCTCAAAATGCCTTTCCTTATTTTTCTTTCATTCTATCTTTTCTTTTAGCTTTTTTCCCTGTGTGTGTGTGTGTGTGTGTGTGTGTGTGTGTGTGTGCGGTTTTTCAAGGCAGGGTTTCTCTGTGTAGCCCTGACTGTTCTGGAACTCACTCTCCAGACCAGGCTGGCCTAGAATTCAGAGATCCACCTGCCTCCACCTCCCAGGGGCTGGGCTCAAAGGCGTGTGCCACCACTGCCCGGCTTTCGTTTTTGGTTTTGTTATTAGATAAGTACCCGCTTTATAAAATGAGCTGGGAAACAGTCTCTCCTGTGTGTTGTGAAAGGGACTGGTTGTTTTTGTTTGGTTGTTTGAGACAGGGTCTCATGTAGTTCATGCTGGCCTCAGACTTACTATGTAAGAGGACCGGGGCCTTGAACTCCAGAACCAACTGCCTCTTACTCCCAAGTGCTAGAAATACAGGTGCTCACCCATCAGTCCTTACTTTCATTAGCAGAATTTTCTAACCAGATTTGGAGATTTCTTTTGGGGGTATGTGTGGGGTTTAAGTCACATGTTTAATTTTCTTAATGGTTATATATCATCGTACATTATTCATTTTATCTTGAGAGAGTTGTGGTAATTTTTGAGTTATTTTCTTTCTGAAGTAGTGGTACATTGCCCTTAACACAGTGGTTCTCACCCTGTGGGTCTCCACCCCACTGGGGGATCAAACAGTCCCTTCACAGGGGTAGCCTAAGGCCATGGGGAAACACAGACATTTCTATTACAGTTCATAATGGTAGCAAAATTACAGTTATGGAGTAGCAATGAAAATAATTTTATGGTTGGGGGTCATCTCACACGGGGAACTGTATTAAAGGGTCATAGCTTTAGGAAGGATGAGCATAATGGGACTTCCCTGTGCCCACCAGCAGTTAAATAATGACACAGGAACTTACTACTATCTATTAAAGATTAGGCACAAGCTGGGCAGATTCTCGGCTACTTCATCTAAGTTGTCCTGACTAGTTTAACCTATGTCCCCCCACATGGCTAGTTCTTTAACTCTCTCTTAACCCCGGCTCAACTGTACCTCTACATATTCTGCTGGTGAGTCCCCCGGTTTCTTTTTCTCCCAGAGAGCCTCTCTCTGCAAGGAAGTTCCGCCTTCGCCTTCCTGTCCAGCCATTGGCTCTCAGATATCGATTAAGCCAATCAGCAAGTGAGTAAGGTGAACGTTTACAAAATAGAAAGCCCTGTGAATGGGCCAGAGCTCTCGGCCAGTACAGAATTAAGAAATGAATGTACAGAGCTACACCTTCACGAAGTGTAGGTGTAGGTATACAAAAGTAACCCCAGCAAGTTGAGAGCCACTGCTTAAAGTGTCAGTTTGTAATTAATCTTGTCTTCCGGCACTCCATTACTCTCCCCTTGGTGTATATGGACCTCGCTGTAGTAATGCCTCATTTCTGGTACTTCTTCATGTCTTTTCCTTTTTCTCCCCTCTGATAGTCTGATAACAGAGATTCATACATTTCATTTTTCTAATTCCTCCAAGACTCAAGTGTGTCGTCACTGATTTTCTTTTTCACTGATTTCTCCTTTTACCTTTACTATTTCTGATTTTCTTCTTGCCTTGAATCAATTGCTCTTTATTTTCCAGGTTTCTTTTAAAAGACTTATCTGCTTATTGTGTGTATGGCTATTTTGTCTGCGTCTAGGTGTGTGTGGCATCAGTGTGAAGTACCTGTGGAGGCCAGCAGGGGGCGTCAGGGTTCCCTGGAACTTGTACGTGTGTTTTCTTTGCAAGAGTACTTGGCACCTTACCCGCTGAGCTGTCTCTCCAGCTCTGGTCCAGGTTCTCTAAGTGAGACTGGGTTGCTGATTTGGGATTTGCGGATTTTTTAGCATATGCAGCTCTGCTATCAATGCCCTCCTCAGTGTTGTTTTCTCTGTGTCCCACAAAATTTAGAGTTTTATTTTATTTCCATCAGCTCAATATATCCTTCCCTTTTAATTTCTTTTGGATTGACATGGGATTTTGTATTTATAAGGTACAGCATGATGCTTTAAATTCATATATGTTGGATAATGATCAACTCAGGTGTGGAACACCCATCACTTGTAACTTTATTCTTCCTTTGTGGTGAGCAGGCGAAGAGTCCTTTCCTTTTAGATGTATAATTAATTATTGTTAATTATTGTCATCCTGCTATGTCATGAGGGCAACAACTTACGCGTGTCTAGCACATGCATGCGCATAACGGAGGCCAGCGAGGTAAACATCTTATCTCGTCCTTAACACTCTCCACTTTTAAAACTTTTCTTTCTTTCTTTCACCATTTACTTATTTCTTGTTATTTTATGTGTATAGTTGCTTTGTCTGCATTTATGTCTGGGCTCCGTGTCTGGCAGTGCCCATGGAGGCCAGAAGTTGCCAGGTTCCTTGGAACTGGAGTTTCAGACAGTGTGAGAGCTACCACGTGGGCGCTGGGAACCAAATCCAGCTTTTGTGCAAGAGCAACAGCCGCTCTTTATTACCGAGCCATCTCTTTAGCTCTTCACGTTAATTTTTTTTTTGATATAAAGTTTCTTGATGAATGCAGAGCTTGCCGACTGGTTTAGACTGGATGATCAACAAGCCCCAGGGCTCTTTCTCTTTCTGCTTCTCCCACGCTGGGATTAGACATGTGTGGTACACACTTGGCTCACATTTATGTCTTTAGCGTTGATGTCTTTCCTAAATCCCAGTCTTACACATCATCCCAGTCCCTACTACACGCCCAACCGTCAGCAAGACTTCTTAGTTCTTGCAGCACGTCTGGATTCATTTGCTTTCCTTCTTTGACCATCATTGCAGGGAACTTAAAAATGAAAGCTTTGTTTTCTGAGCGCTCAGGGAGGCAGTAGCTCCGGATCTGAAACCCGTCCCAGAGGGGAAGCTGTATTGCAGATTTAAAGTGTGAAAACAGCAAAAACGAGGGGGACTTGGATAAGCTGCAGGGTCATCCAATAGAATTTTGACATTAAGGGTCAAGCAAGGGAGTATCTGTTGGATATTGAGCCTTTTTCAGGACAACGGGCTTCAAGGCCCTTAACTCATTCCCTTAGACATTCTGATTTGGTCCAGGAGCTCAAAGTGATAAGGGAACAAAGGAGTTGGTCAACTGCACACACTTAATGAGGGCTTGGCAGGCAACTGGTTACTTATTTTTACAACTTAGGTGCCTTGGTTAAGATAACATCAAGTTTTACATTCTTTTACGGGTTTAAGAGACAACTAAGAAAATATTTGGAGAGGCAGGTCCCCGTGCCTGGGAATGTGAGTCTAGCTAACAAAATATGGACCAAAATGGTCAGACCTGCTTTCCGAGAAGGCTGGGCTCTGGTGGCTGTCTCCTTACAGTGCTTAGCCTAATGCAACACAACCTCTAAAATGATGTGCTACAATGAAACAGTCCCTGCTAGAGTCTCCGGATGCACCCTCCTGCCTCCTAGGTCCGGTTGCGCTGGTCATGGGGACTTTCCACTTCTTCCTACACTGAGCTGAGCATTGGAGCTTCAGCATGGACACTTCCTCTTGCCTGAATGGCTCTGTTTTTGTTCAGCACAGGGCTAGCTCGGTCTTGCATAGGAGCCTCAGCTTAATTTACACATGTCCTAAGTTGTGTGCTTCTGTGGACAGTCTGCCACGCTCAGGTATTCGGTCAGTCAGGGAGATGAGTGTGGCTGTTTTGAAGGGATTTTATAGATGTGGTTAACATTTACAACATTTTACCTTAATTAAACATGTACAACACTTGAAATCTCCCTCAATAATGTGAGGGGACCTTAACTAATCACTTGAACTCATTTAAGAACAAAGCCGCAGTTATCTTGAGGGGCATAATATTCTGCTTGAGGGCCTGGAGGGATGGCTCAGCAGTCAAGAACTTGCTGCTCTGGCAGAGGATTCAAGTTCCTCTTTTAGCACCTACTTGGTGACCCACAACCGCCCGTAACTCTAGTTCCAGGGGATGTGATGCCGCCTTCTGGCCTCTGTGGGCAGCAGACATGCAAGAGGCTTATGTGCATGCATGCAGGAGAAACATGCTTACTCATGAAAGAAATAAATCTGGGGGAGAAAAGGAAAAAGAAAAGGAAAGAGAGAAAGAAAGAAAATGTAAAGGAAGGAAAGAGAGAGAGAAAGAAAGAAAGAAAGAAAGAAAGAAAGAAAGAAAGGAAGAAAGGAAGAAAGGAAGAAGGCAGGAAAAAGTTAAAAGAAAAATTGGCTCCTTCCTAGAGTTCTCAACTGTTGGCTGCTCTATGGACTTTGTTCTGGCTTGTCCCTGAAGCCATATCAGCCAGTTCCTTTAAATATTATTACATGGACTATTAATAGAAACACATATAATTCATACACATATACACACATTCATGTTACACCTTCTGTTTTATATGTATTATAAAATGGGACATATTCTCCTTGCTCAGTGACAGGCTCAGTTTACCTCCCAGCTCTAGTCTGGCTTTTGATGGTCTGCTAAAGGTCCCAGGGTTAAAGTCTCATTCCCCAAGTGGTGCTATTAAGAAATGATGGCACCTTCAGGAGACTGAGAGTCTTGTGGGAGGTCTGTAGGCCATTTGGAGCACATCTTCCACAGATTCAGGGACCCTGGCCTCTTTTGCTTTTGCTTCCTGACCGTGTAGTGAGCTGTATGCTCTGTCACGTGCTTCCTGACATTATTACCCAGCATCCCTTCCAGGAAACTAAACAAGACAGGAGTGTCTGATCATGGATCAGAACCTCCAAAAACAAAACAAAACAAAACAAAACAAAACAAAACAAAACAAAACAATAACAACAAAAAGCAAGCCAGAATAACTCTTTTTGGTTTATGGTTTAACCGTCTCAGGTACTTTGTGACAGTGATGGAGCCTTGAAAAACGAACCCTCACTATCGGCCCTTCCCCATGACACCCTCCAGCATTTCTCATGGCCTCTGCTTCAGTTCTTGCCTCTAGTTCCTGGCTTTTGTCTTTCCCTGATGATTGAGTGTTCACAAATAAGCCCTTTCCTCTCCCTAGTTGGTTTGGGTTGGTGTTTTAGCACAGGGGAAGAAAGCAAAGTAGATTAGCTTGTAATCCCAGTGCTGAGTCGAGAGGCAGAGATGGGGTGCTCCCCAGAGCTCCCTGGCCCTCTGGCTAGCTGAACCAGCGAGCGTTAGCTTCCGTGACAGGTGTTCTGTAGCTGGCTGAGATTGGACCTGTACTGACCTGATTGGGAAGTTGTGGTTCCCTCTGAATATGAAAGCCTGTCTGAGGGATTCTATGGCTGTCAAGAGACACTATGACCACAGCAACTCTTACTAAACAAAACTCTTATAAACTGGGGGTGTCTTCCAGTTCAGAGGTTTAGTCCATTGTCGTCAGGGTGTGAAGCATGGTGGAATGTAAGCAGGCATGGTGTTAGGGAGGTAGCTGACTGAGAGTTCTACATCTGGATCCCCAGGCAGCAGGAAGAGAGTGTAGTCTGGCTTGAACATTTGAAATCTCAAAGCCCACCCTAGTGACACACTTCCTCCTACAAGGCCACATCTCCTGATAGTCCCTATGAGCCTGTGGGAGCCACATTCATTCAAACCATCACAGAGCCTGTGTACCTCAGTTATCTATGGTTGTCATAACAACCTATTTCTATGCCTTAGAAGTACCGCCTCTCCAGAAACCAGTGGTTTAAACCTTGTCATTCCCTTTGTCTATGCATCTGATGGCTAGAGACTGGCTGTCTGGACTGTTCTCATCTGGGCTGGTTTCACCCACGTGACTAACAGTGGCCTGGTTATGGACTGAGCACGCTCAGGAAATTTTTAAAACACATCGCATTTATTATCTCTCTCTGTGTGCAAATGCACAGGTAGGTGAGAGTGACAGTGTGTGTGTGTGTGTGTGTGTAGGTCAGAGGACAACATTGTGGAATTGGTTCTTTCTTTCCACTTTTATGTGGGTCCCAGGGATCAAACCTCCAGAACTGCCTCTCTGACTCGCTCAACTTAAAGATGCTAATGCCATGTCAGGGTAGCAGTCATTCACGCTTGCCCTGTCTACCGGGATGCACCAAATCGCTTTACTTCTGGTTAACCACAGAAAGGAGCAAGGAGCCGGTGATTCCGTTCATGGGTCCTTTCAACAGTCTTGGAAAATTAATAATATAATAATGATGGTCATTTGCCTTTAATACTCTTGGGCAAGAGATAAAGAAAGAAAATGAGCTCAGAGGCTCACATTCCCTGACTTACATTCATCTTTGGCAGAGCATTTTAGGGATTAGCTTTGAGGGCCACAGTGTGTACAGTGCTCAGCATATTGGCTCTTCCCTTATACAAACAGGAGGGAGAACCTCCCTTTACTTCTCTTTTGCTGGGAAGAGGAAGAACATGCCTGTCTTAGTTATATGGGGGCAGGCATATGTAATGTTAAGTTGAATACCATATTTGTAACATGTGTGGCAGATAGCTTGAACACAGCCATAAGTTCACGCTAGAAGGCACCCAATATTAATATCATTGTTCTAAACCACTTTATTTTTTATTTTAGTTGTATATTGTACTGGCTAGTTTTGTGTCAACTTGACACAGCTGGAGTTACCACAGAGAAAGGAGCTTCAGTTGAGGAAATGCCTCCACGAGATCCAGCTGTAAGGCATTTTCTCAATTAGTGATCAAGGGGGAAAGGCCCCTTGTGGGTGGGACCATCTCTGGGCTGGTAGTCTTGGTTCGATAAGAGAGCAGGCTGAACAAGCCAGGGGAAGCAAGCCAGTAAGGAACATCCCTCCCTGGCCTCTGCATCAGCTCCTGCTTCCTGACCTGCTTGAGTTCCTGTCCTGACTTCCTTTGGTGATGAACAGCAGTGTGGAAGTGTAAGCTGAATAAACCCTTTCCTCCCCAACTTGCTTCTTGGTCATGATGTTTGTGCAGGAATAGAAACCCTGACTAAGACAATATGTATGTACACGAGCATTTTTGCACATGAGTGCAGGTGCCTACAAAAGCCAGAGGCATCCAGTTCCCTCTGAACTGGACTTACAAGCAGTTGTGAGCCACCTGCTGTGGGCGCTGAGAACCGAACTTTGTCCTCTGGAAGTCCTGAGTGCACCCTTACCCATGAGGCAGACATCCCACCAGCCTTGTATAACTCTTCTAACCCACGAAGAGACACTATTTTTATGACTTAAAGCATTTTCCCAATTTAATCTATTTAAACCTCCTTTCCTTATTTATACTATTTCAATGTCGCTCTCTGCAGCTGAGTTGGTTGGTGATTTTTATTCATTGCTGTTAGGGACAGAGATGGTAGTGTTTCCTCTGCGATGCCGGTCCAAGACTGCTCCTTGGGGAAATGGAACTGTCATTAATTGCTAAATACATAAGAGGCTGCATAAAGAACAAGTGTGTTGCATAAAAACACACCCCCACCCCTCAATGGATTTGCTTCAAATCCATTTAGGAAAGATAATCAGGGAGAGTGTTTTTGAGATTTTATTTTAATTTTAGTGAGCTTGTGGTAAGACCATTAAAAACATTTGGCTATAGAGCTTTGAGACGAACACATTCCGTCTGCCTCTTCTAGCAGGTTCTTTAATGTAATCCTGGCTCTGTAATTTTGAGGCAGAAAGCAATGTCTAAACTGAAGTTGCTTTATACTGGCTTTGCAGACTCCGTCTGTGCTGAGTCTCGACAGCTGCCCTTCCTCATCCTTGACTGATATGCCCGTGAGCCCCGTCGGTCAGGTGCTGACAGAAGAATGGGAGTCAATGAGCATGTGTTTCATTTTGCAGGGAAATCTGAGTTTCCTATTACAAAATGACAGTCACGTGTTTTAAGTTAAGCAGGCTGAGAAGAAAGAGTCCCACTTTCCTGGTTTCTTTAGTGCCACCAACTATCTCTTGACCTCTCTACCTGCACCTCTGAATGTTAAGTAGAAATTGTGTTTATGTTGTTGTCTGATCTAGGCTTTCTTGAAAATTTAAATATTGTATTCAGTACAGGTTTTAAAGAATTGATTTTGATCTTGGTGTGGTGGTTCATGCCTTTAATCTCAGCACTCAGAAGGGAGAGGTTGGGGTTTGAGCTCAGCCTAGTCTATATAGTAAGTTCCATGCTAGCCAGAGCTAAAAAAAATTTTAAATTTCTGTATTAATAAATGATATTGCATTGAATCTGTGTATGCTGGTACAAGCCTGTAACCCCAGCACTGGGGAAGTGGAGTCAGGGGACTGGGGAGTTCAAGACCAGCCTCAGCTATATAGTGAGTTTCAAGTGTTGTCTGAGGTGACTGTCTCAAAGACCCAACCAACCGACAAAGTAGTCAACCGCAAGCAGACCAACCCCCCAAGCTACTTTAGAGGGTCATTTATATGGATGGCTGATTTTCCAGCATCCTCTTCTACCAGAGATCAATTCCTCACTTATGCTGTGCTTGTTCTGATCCTGGTAAGCAATGCAATGTTAAATTCTGCACCAGGTATCCTCCACAATTACAGCTTTCCATGAAGACTCTGGCTCTATGAGACCTCTTAAATTCGGGAACTGGCATGGCTAGCTGTTGTTTCATTATAAAATGCATTCAAGCTTATTATCCTAAACAATTGTATGTAGCTCCCAATTCTGTGGTTTGGCGTTGATCAGTCGGCTGGCTGGTTATCCTGGTCTCAGCTGGTCTTGTTTGTCTGTGGCTAGGAGGTAGCTTGGCTGAACTTGGCTAACAAGGTCAGGATGGAAGTGAACAAATCAGGCACTGGGACATCAAAGAAAGCTTCGTGTTTGGAAAGCTCATTCTGAGTATGAGGATGAAACAGAGGAAGGCTTATATGAGTGCTCTGTATATTTGAGCGAAAAATCTTTAGGGTTTGGCTAAAGAATTGGCACTGGTAAGTTAAGGAGCGGCCATGACTGGACTTCATTAATAAAGTCATTTGTGTGATTCAGGAGCACATTTGGAATTTCATTGTCAGATTTCTGTAGTGTTCTTTAGCCCTCTGATGTCCCCTAAATGTCCTGATGGTAGCACTTTGATAATAGCAAGCCACTTCTTTTGTATGGTGTCTGAATAATCTACGATATACGGCAGTTATGAATAACGCTCCTGCCAGTATTTTTGCCTGTGTATTTTGGTGGGTATGTTTGCATTTCTCTCTGCTGCTATCCTATCCGCACCCCTCAGGTGGAACTGCTACATCAAACAGCCGGTCTCTGCTTAATTTTGTAGATTCTGCCGCATCTATCCCCCCCCCCCCCCTCGAGCAGTTGCAGAGCTTTGGGTATGATAAAGACTCACTGGCTCTGGATGAATGGCACCCAGCTGGGGGCGGGCACTATTCATAGGCCCACCCTGACAGGTGGGGGCTGGGTGTTTGAATAGTGTGTCTTGTACTGGTTCCTTCCTGTTTGCTATCTGTACTCCCTTTGCCATGATATCTGGCCTCATGTCAGGCCCAAAGAAAAGCAGTATGCTCAGCAGACCCTGGAGCTGAACGGTAGAGACAGTGAGCCCGAGCAAACCTGGCCTTTCCCCAAGTTGGCTTGGTCAGAGATTTTGTTACAGACGTTCAAAGCCTAGCCAGCATAGCCATTGTACCAGTTCACTGACCCCTTAGACAGCTTCATGACTGTGATACTATGTGAAATTAAGAAACTTAATCCTACCTATTGTGGCGCTCTCTCTCTCAATCTGTTTTTTTTTTTTTTTTTTTTTTTTTTTTTTTTTTGAGATAGAGTTTCTCTATGTAGCCCTGGCTGTCCTGGAAATTGCCCTATAAACCAGGCTAGCCTTGAACTCACAGAGATGTGCTTGCCCCTGCCTCCTGAGTGCCGGGGTTAAAGGCCCACACCGCCATCACCACCACCTGGTTGAAAAGCTTGTCTTTGGAGATCATTACACAAAACAGCAACCAATCAATGAGGAGCTGCGAAGTCCAGTCCCAGAGAGTACATCTACAAAACACTCCCTAAGTGTAGCTAAGGCTGGGGGAACACAGCAGAAGAGAGGATGGAAAGACAGAGCCAGAGAATCAGGGAGTTTGCCCGCCATGAAACTGTATCTCCTAGAAACCAGAAGCTACATCCACAAAGTCTCACCAACATGAGTGCCTAAATATGATCTGAAAGGGACAACACCAATAGACCTGCCTAGGTGGATGGAGAAAAGCCCATACGGGCTCAGCTCTACACAAGGAACCACAGGCAACGGGAGGAGTAACCTTCCCCAGGGAAGAGCGCAGCAATGGGTTATCCAATACCAAATGGTCAGCCATGAAAACTACGTGCAAGTAACATTATTATACAGACTGAGCGGGATATATCCAGGAATGTGCGCGCGCGCGCGCGCGCGCGCACACACACACACACACACACACACACACACACACACACACGCATACATTGAGTAACAACAAAAAAGAGACCATGAATTGGAAACAGAGTATATGGGCAGGCTTGGAGGGAGGGAAGAAGTGTAGTTACATTGTAATCTCAGAAAGAATCCGTTGCCTTTAAATGGTCTTTGACACCAGCATATGACGCCCCCTGCTGGTTTCCTTGGCCTCATTTCCTTCCACTCTTTCACCTGTCCTTCCTCTGACTGTAGCCTAGACTGGTCTTGAACTCTTGGTCCTCCTGTTTCAGTCCCTCAAGAGGTGTAGAGCTGTGCAGTAGCATGCTTAGCTCCGCTGGCTCATTTGAGAGACGGGAGTCCCAATGAATAATACAGTGTGCAGCATAGCAAGGCTCGGTTTCTTCAGTACTCTTGTGATTTTTCCCGTTTGGCAAGAACATGATCTGAGAGTTACCTGCTGAAAAGATGTATGTGCAGTAGAGTGTTGTTCTCCACAGAGAGAGGGCCTTCCTTACCCTTGTTAGGATTTTACCCCTGTTTAATGTTTCTCTGATTTCTCTTGGGCTCTGGCACCTTCCGCTCTGTTTTGAACATGCTCGAACCTGCAGAAGGTTCCATGTGCACTTGACATTACAGATTCTGATTCCGATGTTGTTTAGAGGTATGTTCATTCTGGGTCTGTAAGTCCACTGTTTATGTTCTGGTTCACCTAGCCATTGGTGAGACTGGAGGACTGAAATCCCGGAATAATAATATATTGTTAAATATTCCTGTCTTATGTTATATCAAGGTGGATAACACACATGTACACACACATACATGCACACATATTTATCTAATATATATGCATGTATGTCTCTATATATCCATATCTAGATCCATATCTTTATCATTCTTGGTAGGCAATCCTGGCTAGCCTGCTGCTTGCTATGTAGTTCCACAAACCCTGGACTCTTAGCCATTTTTCTGCCTTGGTTTTCAGAGTGACAGGATTATAGGTACTTGCCATCATGGCTGGCTCATTTCAATTCTTTTGAAATTTAATTAATTTTTTTTAATGTGCATGGGTGTTTTGATGACATGTATGCCTACGTACTACGTGTGTACCTGGTGCCCATGATACCCTGGGACTGGAGTTGCAGCCAGTTGTGAGCTACCATGTAGGGGTTGGGAATTGAATCCAGGTCCTCTAGAAGAACAGCCAGTATGCTCTTAACCACTGAGCCATCACTCTGTCCTGGGTATCTATGCAGTTCTAATTGTTTTGTCTCGATGACCTGATACTTTTATCACTACAAGGAGTCCTGAGTGACTTCTGGCAGTCTTGAGCTTGGGCTTGAAGTCTATCTTATCTGATAGAAATATGGCCACCCTGTTCTCTTGCATCCCACTCGCATGGAATACTTTTCTCTCTATCTTTCCTTTCAACCAAAGCTGTCCTGAAATCTAAAGTGAGTCTCTTGTACACGCTATGTAATTGAATCTGCTTTTGGTTTATTTAGCTGCCCTATGTCTTTTGTTTGCAGAGGATAATCCACTTAGGTTTAAAGTAATTATTGACAGGGAGGAATCCCTGTTGTCTGACACGCTGGTTTCAGTCTGTCATGCGGTTCTTCTGCACTCCCCGGTCTCTCCTGTCACAGCTTTCTCTCAGCGTTTTTCATGTTGATATGCTTGGCTTCCTCTTCCAGGATGTCTACAGTCATTTCCATGGTTCCCACAGGGCAGCCAGAGAATAGCACGTAGAGATAAGAGTCCAGTTTAGGAGGGCAACAGCTTCACTAGCGTAGGAAACTGTTCGAGTCCTGTCCCCTCCACGTTATTGGCACTGATCTCCATTTATATCTGTTTATATTACCTACCCTGCAACGCCATCTGTTTTAGGCTTTAGTACTTTTGTCTTTTACCTTTTATTGTAAAGTTAAGTGATTTAATTTTAGCAGTGATTACTGCTATGGCAGTACCATCATCTTTTAAACATTTCTGATTGCACATGGAGTCAGAGGACAGCGTGGGAGCTGGCTTTTTTCTTCTACCATGGGAGTCCCAGGGACTGAACTCAGGTGGACAGGTTTGAAGGCCACGGTAGAACAAAGCTCTTTGTGGTTTCTTCTACCAGTATCTGGCCTACCTTCCTGTTTGATTTGTTATTTAACTCTCTTTTATTTCAGTTGGAAGGTGCTCTCCAGCATGTCTCACAAGTAGGGGAAGTGGAGACGAAGCCCCTTGTCTTCTACATTCTTTTGAAAGACAGTACACATTTTCCCCCTTATATCTTTAATACTACTTGAAGCAATTCGTCTCCTCCCACACCCCTGGGAGGATCCACCATCCCTGGATGTTCTGCAATACCAGGTCAATGGGTGTAGAGAGCAGAGCCAGTTTCTAGTCTATTGATAAGCTCCACAAGTCATTTAATATGTGGTCTTCAGATGGGGGACCCAGCGTTAAAGTGATAAGAACGGATCATGCCCTTGATCTTAGTAAGAAGGCTAAGAAGTGATCTTTAAAACTAACCATCATTGCATGTGTTGATTTTGTGTATACGTGTATGGGAGGCACGTGTCTGCCACAGCACATGTATGGAGGCCAGAGGACAACTTTTGGGAGTCGGCTTTCTCTTTCCACCATTTGGCTCCCTGGGATCCGACTCAGGTCCTGAGGTTTGGCAACAAGTACCTTTATCTGCTGGCCACCCTTAGCCCAACACTCCCCCAACTGCTTTTATTTGAGACAGAGTCTCAGGCATTAGAGTTTGACCTCCAATTTGCTATGTAGGTGAGGATGGCCTTGAATTTCCTATCCTCACGGTTTGGTTTTCCAAGTGCTGGAGTTAGAGCAATAGAGGCACCAAAGCCACTTTAGAAGATAAGATCTGCAGTCCGTGCTATTTTATAGTGACCTCTCATTTATGATAGTTGCATCTTCCCTGACTTCCAAACCTTCCCCTGAGATTTCAATGTGCAGCTCTAAACCGGTCTAGAACTTGCCATACAGCCTGGGCTGGCCGAAGTTTCTCCAAGCTTAGGTGACTTGCAGGTCTATGCTGGGGAGGACCTGCTCCTTAGTACACTGAGTCCAGTGTGCTTCTCATCTAGAAACACAGACACATCCAAAACAGTGTTTAGCAACATATGTAGTACCCTGTGACCTACTCAAGTCAATGTGGTTATTACTAACTATTATTAACTAACTAACTAACTAACTTAGATAGTTAATATCGTTAACCACCATGGTACTGTGCTCAGATATTTATTTTTCTCCTTTCTTGATCTTTTATTCTTGAATTTTTCGAGTTATCAATGCAATGACATCTCTAAGCTACTTGGGGTTTTCTAGTTGTCTATTATATTATTGACCAAGTTTATCTTTTCTCAAACTGGATACATTTTACGTATTTTATTTTATGTGTCTAGTGTGTATGTATGGGCTTGCATGTATCAAGGTGCAAGAATTGGTTTTCTACCTCCCCTGGGGATTCAACTCAGTCTTGGGCTCATTTCCTCACGTGCCAGTGTGGGTGAGGCTTCTTTCCCCAGATGCTGATGAAGTTCAGGAATGATTTCAAGTGTGTCACTATAAAGTGTTTCTAAAATATGGTTTGATGTATTTTTATATCTTGATGATATATTCTAGTCTTGATGTTTTATTATTAATTTTATTTCTACATCATTTCTATTTTTGTCTTAATTAGTTTCTCTCTTTTCAATAATGGCTTTATTGAGATCATGTTAGCATACCATAAAATTTATACGCCATAAAATTGTAAAGTGTGTGACTCGATGTTTAATATATTCAGAGTCGAGCAGCCAGCACTGATATCTAATTTCATGACTAAAAAAACAAACGTTTTTTATGTATTTTCTAACTGTGTGTATGTATGTATGTATGTATGTATGTATGTATGCATGTGTCTTTGGGTATGTGCATGTTCGTGCAGGTTCCTGTGCACACCACAAGTGGGCATCAGATCCTCTGAAGTGGGAGTTACATCCTGTGGCGAGAAGCCAGATGCAGGTGCTGGTAAATAAACTTGGGTCCTCTGCAAAAGCAGTATTTGTTCCTAACCACTGGGCTACCTCTCCAGCCATGTCAGGATTGCTTAGTTTTGGTCTAAAAGAAACTACTATTTAGCAGCTAGGGACACTGCATATTCCTTGACTTAACCCTACGGTGTTTATGTCCCCAAGTTTGGTCATAACATTTTATCTAAGTTGATTAATTCAGAGTGTAGTGTCTATGCCTACAGTCTTTCTGTCCTCAGCATCTCACGCTGTCAAATGATCCATCGTAAGGGGATCAAAAATTCTGCTTTCCCACTGGCCATTGGCATAAGCTGGGCATTTCCACACTTTTGAATATTGTACTGCTATGAATATTCATATGCAAGTGTTTGTGTTCGTATGCACTTTAATCCTTTTTTGTATATACCTACAGGTAGGACTGCTGGGCCATTTGTTAGCTCTAAGTTTACAGAATGAACTGTTTTGTGAATACATACCCATGACCAGCTTTGTGTGAAGGCCTCAACTCCCCATAAACTTGTTATACCTCACCCACTTGCTGGGTGTGAAGTCTTACTTATTTACTTATTTATTTATTGAGTAGTTTTTATAGCTCTTTCCTGATATGGTGTTGGGCACCCTTTCATGTGATTGCTGGCAAGCTTAATGTCTTTGGAGAAAATTCATCCCATATTTAAAATTTAGAAATGATTTGACTTTTTATAAGGTATAAGAGTTCTTAAATACTCAGTATGAGCCCCTTACCCCCTGCATTATTTATCAACCAGTGCTTCGTTTCGTCCATTTCCTTTTCACCCTTCTCGACGGTGCCTTTGGAAGGCACATGCTCCTGAGGTCAACTCTCCTCTGCTTGTGTTGTCTTTTGCCAGTTTTGATTTCGGTGTTCTATCTAGGAAGTCGTTGCCCAATGCGTGATCATGAATTTTTAAAACGCTCATATTTTTAAAACGTTAAAACTGTCACTATCGTAGGTAGAGCTATCATCCATTTTGATCAAGTTTTTGCATATGGTGTGAGAAAGGGTTCAGAATCTACATCTATATCTATATCAACTATATATTTAGCATATGGATGCCTAGGTCACTTGTTGAAAAGAATATTCATTTTCCTGACATCTCCTGTGAATCAAGTCATCATAAGTGCAGGGGTTGATTTCTGGACTTCGGAGGCCGCTTTATTGATCTGGCTGTCATCTTGCAGGATGGTTTCTTTGCTTTTTGTCTTTATCAATCTTATGTGTGTAATATGATTTCTTTGGATTTATCCTGTTTGGTATTCATAGGCTCCTTATGTTTGTGACCTCATGTTCTCAGTGCTTTGGAAGATTGCCTCCATTGTTTATTCGTGTTCGGCTGTTGTCTCATGTATGTCGTCATGATTAAGTCATAGTTCTTGAGTAGGGCTAACCGCCGCCCCCCACTCACTCACACTCACACATACGAACACACATGCACCCTTATATGCATGTAAATACTCATGCATGACACACACATACATGTGAACATCAATGTACCTGCACACATATAATATAGATAACAGAGATGAGTTTGATAGTATCTAGAGAATGTTCTTTTGCAGTGTGATGTAAGGCCATATTTATATAGTTCTCAGCTGTACTACGTAGTTTGTTTAAATAGCTCTTTACTGATGAAATATTGTGCAAACACGACACCTTTCTTTGGAGTACACTTTTTCCTTGTTCTGCCCCTTTCTGCTTCTTGGTAGCTCATGCCCATCTTTTCTAAGTGCAAACACAAATCCATTAAAAAACAAACAACTCAAACAAAACAAAACAAACCCTCCCTCAGAAAGATTTACTCTCTTCCTTGTTGCTTCTGTAAACCCCTCCTTGGGCAGTTATTACCACGGGTTGTGAGCTTTTGTATGCCTGTCTATATATTTTTCTTCCCAGTGTGAACGGACATCTTATGATCAAGGGTCATGCTTGAGTTATTTTTGTCTGCCAGTTGCCTAGCTAGAGTTTTTTTTTTTTTTTAAACCAGTAAACACTCAATAAAGACTGAATAAATAAATAAGCCATTCCCCCAGAGATCTCTGTCTTCCTGTCCTGCATGCTCTGTGCATTAATTGTATCAATTACCTTAAGTGTTCCATTGCTGATTGCTGAAGCTGGGCACAGGACTCAAACTGTTTATAATCACAGAGCAGCTTTATTGCAAGCAAGGATATGGCAGTGTCAGGAGAAGAATACATACATTTAAATAATCCAGAGATTGCAAGTTCAGGTTTTTCTGTCCTTCCCCTGCTGGGTCAAACAAGATAGACTTTGTCACAGGCTCTGGAGCTATAGTCGTTGTGTCCACAAAGCCCCTTAATACCAGGAGCTGACATCACTGCTTGTCTTAGTCAGGGTCACTACCGAGATGAAACACCATGACCAAAGCAAGCTGGGGAGGAAAGGGTTTATATTCCAGACCATAGTCCGTTATCAGAGAAAACTGGGCCAAGAACTCACGCAGGGCAGGAACCTGGAGCAGGAGCTGGTGCAGAGGCCATGGAGGGTGCTGCTTACTGGCTCATTTCCCATGGCTTGCTCAGGTGGCTTTCCTATAAAACACAGGAGCAACCAACTCAGGGACACTGCCACCCACAAAGGGCCGGGCCCTTCCCTAGCAATCAATTAACAATTAAGGAAATGCTCTACAGGCTCGCCTACAGCCTGCTTTTATAAAGACATTTTCTTAACTGAGGTTTCCTCCTCTCAGATGATTCTAGCTTGTTTCAAGTTGACATAAAACTGTCCAGCACACTGCCCCTGGGCCATGCCATTCACAAGGAGCTAGCTATACAAGCACATCACAGCCATGTGATCAAATGTAATTGTCAAGTTGCCTGGCTCTTCCAAACTAAGTCCAGGCTACTCATATCGTGGATTCTACTCCATGAAGTTAGCCAACTGCAGATGAACATTATTTTTTTTAAAAAAGCTTATCTTTACTGGGCATGTATAGATTTTTCTTGTCACACTAACTTCAGCACAAAACTACTTACGTAGCATTTCCATAGCATCCAGTGTTCCGAGTAATCTGGAGAGAATTTAAAGCACACAGGGAAATAATGACACATACACCAGCTAATTAGCATTGAGCGTTTAGAAATAAACCCATGAATCTATGGTGAATTGGTATCAGGCTATATCCAAATGAGCAGCCTGAGAGCCTGGTTTCAATGGAGTATCCTAGAACCCAACTTTCAAAGACACCAGGGAAACCATAAATCCATTATCATTGTTTTTAAATGCTGGCAGGCTGATCCACCATCCCCCAACAACTCATAAACCCATAGCTATAGCCTCATTTGATTTTAGATAATATAATACAGACCTACGGACACTCTTAAGATTCAGGGCGATTTGTAGATGAGCATCTTGACACAGTTTAGATTATTTCCAAACACCATGAGAAGTGGGCTGCGGAGAGAGCTCTTCTCCCTTGAGAGCACCATACACCCTTTTGGTCCTTGACCAGCGAAGCATCAGTGTTCAGATAAACCAAGCCCAAACTGCCTTGTAAGGAAATCCAGCTGGACTTTGAAACATATTATTTGGTCAATAGCCTCTTAGTCTCACAATCATGGGTATTCACTAAGATACAATGTAACTAGATGTTAAGAAGCTCAAAACAGAGTCCACATGGAGAGGAAGTTATCATTTAACTAAACGTGGGGTGCCACTTAAGATCTTGTTAGAGTTATGGTTCCTCTTCCCTCAGACCTTTGCTAAAATTTCTCAGGAATGCAGGTGTGGTGTGTGTGTGTGTGTGTGTGTGTGTGTGTGTGTGTGTGTGTTGGTGTGTCTTCATTTATCTGAGGCTTGCTTCTTTTTTTCCATTCAGATTTATTTTCGCTTGTATTTTGTGGGTGTGAGTTTATGTGCACCACTGCTTGCAGGTGCCTCTGAAGGCCAGCAGAGGGGAGGGCATACGATCCCCAGGAACTGGAGTTACAGAGGTTGTGAATTGCCTGATGTGGGAGCTGAGAACTAAATTCCAGGTCCTCTGCAAGAGCCCTTAACTGTTGAGACATCTCCAAACCCAAAGGGTTACTTTTTAAAAAAAAACCTGTAATATTTGTGCTCATTTTAATGAAATTACTAAAAGGCATGCCTATCTCATTTCCTTTGTCAAAACCCCCAAGCTCCCTCAAAGCCTTTCCATTGTGTGTATTTTATGCTCAGTTCCACTGCCTCCTTTACTCTACTGTGCGTAGTTTTGAGGTATGGAAGGCATTAAATAGATGCTTGCTAAATGAATTAAGGACTGTATGAGGAGTTGTCACTACCTCATCAAGCTCAGATCTTTCCCACTACCGAATCGTCATCTACTCTGCCTTCCACACTGTTAAGCATTGTTGGAGGACACACTCCTACTGGGCTGATATGACCCGCTCCAAATTCGTGCCATTAAATCCAGCTGGGCCCTCATTTCAACTGAGCAGTCTTTTAAACAAGGTCTTGTTGCTCTCCTAGAACATTTACATTCCCAGTTCATTCTGTGTATTTTAACCCATCACAGCCCTGGTCCACGTACCTCCTTTCACTGTCATCAGCAAATCTTGTACAAACCTATCTCACCTTCTGGCTCTTCTGTGCCAGGAGCTTCTTCACGGCCTTGTCTAGGTATGCGTCTTATTCTGCCTTCTGATTGCAAACCTCCCCATCTCTTTCTCCCCATCTGTTACTGTTGCCTTCCAACATGTCTCTCTACCCATTACGTATAGAAAAGTGATTGTTGGTAAGTCAAGGTCTGGAGATCACTTATACCAATCCACTCCAAAGTTAGTAGTGTAGTCTAGCGGTCATTTAATTATCTGTGGGTCAGGAATTCAGGAAGGGGGCTGGCGAGATGGCTCAGTGGGTAAGAGCACTGACTGCTCTTCCAAAGGTCCTGAGTTCAAATCCCAGCAACCACATGTTGGCTTGCAACCATCTGTAATGAGATCTGACACCTTCTTCCGGAGTGTCTGAAGACAGTATACTTACATATAATAAATAAATAAATAAATCTAAAAAAAAAAAAAAAGGAATTCAGGAAGGGTTTGCTGAATGCGAGTTACCACTGTCAATCACTCTCTCATTGCGGTGACAAAATACTGAACCCAAAAGACCTTGAAAGAAACCTTTTAAAAGAAAGGTTTACTCTGGCCTGCAATGTGAGGGTTCAGTCCACCATGTTGGGACAGATGTGACAGGGATGAGGTGGCTAATCATATTGTATGCAATAAATTATCACATTTCTGCTCCATAATATCCACACATTTATTTGGAAAGACAAGGAAGCTCACTTACAGGTCTGATCCACATGTTAAAGTAAACAAAGGCAAGGCTGGTCCTGGACGCCTTCACAGGCCCCTGGTTGGCTTTCTCACAGCATTGAGGACTCAGCGCCTTTGGAAATCCTCAATGTGACCATTTGAGGTTTTTTTTTTTTTAATTAGGTATTTTCCTCATTTATATTTCCAATGCTATCCCAAAAGTCCCCCATACCCCCCCCACTTCCCTACCCACCCACTCCCCCTTTTTGGCCCTGGCGTTCCCCTGTACTGGGGCATATAAAGTTTGCAAGTCCAATGGGCCTCTCTTTCCAGTGATGGCCGACTAGGCCATCTTTTGATACATTTGCAGCTAGAGTCAAGAGCTCTGGGGTACTGGTTAGTTCATAATATTGTTCCACCTATAGGGTTGCAGTTCCCTTTAGTTCCTTGGGTGCTTTTTCTAGCTCCTCCATTGGGGGCCCTGTGATCTATTCAATATCTGACTGTGAGCATCCACTTCAGTGTTTGCTAGGCCCCTGCATAGTTTCACAAGAGACAGCTATATCTGGGTCCTTTCAGCAAAATCTTGCTAGTGTATGCAATGGTGTCAGCGTTTAGAAGCTGATTATGGGATGGATCCCTGGATATGGTAATCACTAGATGGTCCATCCTTTCGTCACAGCTCCAAATTTTGTCTCTGTAACTCCTTCCATGGGTGTTTTGTTCCCAATTCTAAGAAGGGGCAAAGTGACCACACTTTGGTCTTCATTCTTCTTGAGTTTCATGCGTTTAGCAAATTGTATTTTATATATTGGGTACATTTGAGGTTTTATATATAAGTATGCCAGTGAAAGAGGAGAAATTGTCTTTTTTTTCTTTAAATTAAAAATATATTTTTAGGGCTGGTGAGATGGCTCAGTGGGTAAGAGCACCCGACTGCTCTTCCAAAGGTCCTTAGTTCAAATCCCAGCAACCACATGGTGGCTCACAACCATCTGTAACAAGATCTGACTCCCTCTTCTGGTGTGTCTGAAGACAGCTACAGTGTACTTACATATAATAAATAAATAAATCTTTAAAAATATATATATATTTTTAGAGTTATTTATTTCATGTACCTGACAGTTCTACTCTTGCATCATATGTGTCTGGGTGTCTGTGGCGGTCAGAAGAGGGCATCAGATCACCTGGAACCGGAGTTATAAATGGTTGTGAGCCACCATCTGGGAGCTGGGAAACAACCTCATAAGTACGCTTCCATGCTGAGTGAGCCATCTCTCCAGCCCCCTGTGTTTCCCTTTAGATGCTATTTCTGTAAAGCCTTTCTCAGTTACCCTGTCTCTCTTATCAGGCTTTCCATTTCCTGTGATTACTAAAAACAACATTAGGCCGGCCTGGAGAGATGGCTCAGCACATAAGAGCACTTGTTGCAGAGGAACCAGGTTTGGTTCTCAGCATCCACGTGGTGGCTCTAGGTAATTCCAGTTCCAGGATCCAGCTCGTAAGGCCTCCAAAGGCACAAGGCAAGCACACAGTGCACATACATACATACATACATACATATATGCATGCATAATACATACACACACATACATAAAATACATACATATATTTGTACAGGCAAAATACCCACATACATAAAGTAAAAACATCTTTTTACAACAACAAAACAAGTTAGGTATGTTAACATTCTTTGGCGCTTGTATCCCTGGTTACTCCGAGTTTAGATCAAATAATAGATTTGTATCTCAGTTCCATTATTCAAATTTTAATTAAACAATATAATAAATTTCATAAAGCATATAGTAACAAATAAAATAGATAGTGCTAGACTCAGCTGGCATGGTGACAAATATTTGTGATCCTTGTACTTGGGAGTTCAGTACAGGCTTGGGCGGTATAGGGAGTTAGAAGCCAGAAGCAAGCTGCATGAATATACCAATTTCATTTTATTTGGGTCTGTGCATTGCAGCGAGATTACGGGACTATGTGGTAGGTCTGCACATTCTTGGGATTCCTTCTTCACCAAAGCAATCTGAGTTCTACCACTGACAGGTCCCTTCCGCCGAGATGCCATAGCTTGCTTGAACCTTGTGGAGATAGTAGCTTTTTGCTTGAACCTTCGTTGTCTATGGCTTTACCATAGAATATGCCAAACCTGGTATCTTGACACAGCAAACTCATCACAATCCCTGGTGTCTAGAAGTCTAAGACATGGCTGCATGGTTGTGGCTTAGGCTCTCTTACAATGTTGCAGTGTAAATGTTAGCATGGCATTGCCTGCATCGTGACAGCCCACTTCTAAGGTCATTCACATAGATGCTGGCAGGACCTCGGTTCCTTGCTACACAGTCCCTCTTTGAAGGATTATTCACAACTTGACTTTCCTTGGGTAGGATGACAAAAAGAAAATGCACCCAACAGCAAAGGCACAGCCTTTATCCTTTCAAAAGACACAGGGACTCACTGCTGCTCTATAGAATGGTAGAGGAAGAAAGGGTGTGACTCGGGGGATGCCAGGTCACTGCGGACCATCTTGGAGGCTGGCCACCAGTGGAGCCATCCAACCTAGGTGTGTTTAGTCTGTCAGTCATCCCTGTTTCTTCAGGGCTGTGGTGAACCATCTCAATTTTGATATACTTTGGAGTGTTTTCTGAATCTGCCCCATGTGTGTACTATGGAGTAAGTCATCTGGAACCTGGGTGGTGTTCGATTCTGGGGTTCAGTTCTTATATTTTAGAGCACTGTTTAGGATCATATGTCTCCCAAGAGTGAGCCATGGATCTCCTTACAGCAATCTGGGATTATTTTTTCTAAACTATGTCCTCTCTTCAAACTCTCTGACACTCTGGTCTTTCTGAGCCTTTGATGGAAACCAGAGGATTTGTTCTCCTGACTTGGCATTAAACTTCCTGCAGTTGATCTACCTCCACACCTATGTCACACACAAGTGCCTCCTACCTGAGTCATCTTACAGGTCCTCTTCTCCAAGGGAAGGGTCTCTGTCTTAGTTACAGTTTTACTGCTGTGAACAGACACCATGACCAAAGTAACTCTTATAAGGACAACATTTAATTGGGACTGGCTTACAGGTTCAGAGCTTCAGTCCATTATCATCAAGGCAGGAACATGGCAGCATCAAGGAAGGCATGGTGCAAGAGGAGCTGAGAGTTCTACATCTTCATCTGAAGGCTGCTAGCAGAATTCTGGCTCCCAGGCAGCTAGGACAAGGGTATCAAAGCCTACACCCACAGTGACACACCTACTCCAACAAGGTCACATCTCCCAACAGTGCCATTCCCTGGGCCAAGCATATACAAACCGTCACAGTCTCCTAAGAGTTTTGAGTGTCTGTTTTACAAACACTATGATGATGGTCTGGCTACTCTGAGGCTGCCCTGGAGCTCTGGCATGGGATTTGCTGTGGATCATAATTAAGAAAGAAAGCAAGGGAGGGGAGGACTCAGAACATTTCTTCATTTCTTACTTGGATATCTCTGTCTTTCTTATACAAGACACCATTCTCATTCCTTGGGTCAGAGAGGGAGGACATCTGTTGGGTCCTTGTCTGTTCTGTGTTCACAGCTCTTGGGTTTAGACTGATTTTCAATACAGGCTCAGAGACAAGAGAAGAAAATGAACAAAGTCTCAAGAAGCATGTCACATGGTTCTTGATCTTTCAACTACAGTGGCCATTGGTCTTTAGTAACTGAAAGCATTTCATCTATGATTTTGGTTATGCTCACTATCAGCTGCCAGATAAGATACACGTCAGCCTGTATCATTTTTCTATCTTTTTTTCCAATTTTTTATTTAGATATTTTCTACCAGAAAGTCCCTTATACCCTCCTCCCCTGCTCCACTACCCACCCACTCCCACTTCTTGGCCCTGGGGTTCCCCTGTACTGGGGCATATAAAGTTTGCAAAACTTTTTAACTCCTTCCATGGGTATTTTGTTTCCCATTCTAAGGAGGAATGAAATATCCACACGTTGGTCTTCCTTCTTCTTGATTTTCTTGTGTTTTGTAATATCTTAAATATTACACAGGATCAACACTAAAAACAATCCTTGTTGAAGGGGAGAACTAAAAATACTAAACTTCTAAACTAGCTACTAAATTACTAAACTACTAAAACATACTCTGCTTGAAAATTCCATAATGATATTCAATACTTTGTATGCCAATTAAAAAAAAATCAAATTGATTAAAAAAAATTTATCTGAAGAGAAAAGTTTACTAGGCATGTTGCAGCATTTGGTGTATAAATGTGGCAACCCCAGTTCGGCAGCAAAGGGCAGTCTGTGCTCACTTCCCTTTACCTAGGACAGAAACCTCACCTCAGTAACGGATTTAGCCACTGCACTGTTGACAGATGTGTAAGTAGTTTTCCTGTTTTTTTTCTTTCCTTTGAATAATGCCCCTGTGACATTCATTTATGTTTCTCCTTGCACACTTTTAATCTCAGCTGCTTTGTGCCAAATGAGGACATACAAGTGCTGATCTCAAAGGGCTGTTGTGAGACTCAAAAGATAGGCAGAGTGTGACAGTGCTTAGGAAGCTGTCAAGTGACAGAAAGGAGTCCTCAGTGCTGGCCTTTGGTTGCATTAGACTTAGACGCACACAAGCTTAGCTTCCCTAGCTGTGATGGTGTAAGAGGGCGTGTGTGTCCCTCACAGGGTCATGTGTTGAACACTTGGCTCCCAGCCAATGGGCTGTTTGCTGGTTTTGGAGGAAGAACCTAGTTGGAGAAAATAGATCACTTTGGAGAGGTGTGCCTTTGAAGGTTATCCTTAGACTCCAGTCTTCTCCTAGTCCTGTTTATTGTCTACCTTGTAGTGAACATCATGTTTTACTATACATTCCCACTGTCATGATGATCAATCAGCCTTACATGGGCCCACATCAACAAACTCACGGACTGTGGACTGACCTCCAAGACAATGAGCTAAATAAAGAATTCTACCACCTCCAAGACAATGAGCTAAAATAAAGAATTCTACCTAAGGTATTTATGTCAGGTATTTTGTTCTGAATGATGCAAAATCTATCAGACAAAAGCCAAAACCCTTGAGGGATAGAGTCTGGCTATTTGGCCTTGTAATCTACCCTATCAAATTCTGGCACAATACTTTTAAAAATTCGATTTTGAATAGGCGAAAAACTAAATAACAGAATTAAATGTGATATATATATATATATATATATACACATATACATACATATATATAAATTAATGGTGTGTGTGTGTGTGTGTGTGTGTGTGTGTGTGCGCGCGCACGCGCGCGCATGCGTGTACTTATGGAGGTTAGAGACATTGGATCCCCTGGACCTGGAGTTGTAAGTAGTTGTGTGTGGCTGGGAACTGAGAATTGAACTGGGGTCCCTGGAAGAACAAAATTGCTCCTAACCACTGAGCTATCTCTCCAGCCTCCATGTCTACCTTCTTTATTTACTTTTACCTTTTATTATTTCCTGCTATCTCAGGTTATTTTTTTTTTAAATGTGATTCCCCTTTTCAAACCACCTGTTTAAAAAGTGATTTCCTAAAGTCTTTGGTTGTTAGAGTCCTCTGTCTTCCTTTTGGTGGGCTGGGGAAGGACAGGAATATTGGATGTCACTGTGCAGTACAGACCAGTTTTGCAGTGATGTCCTCCTGCCTCAGCCTCCTGAATATTAATATTGCAGCTGCATACCCATGCCAAGTCTGTTTTTCAAGTTTTATAACCATGTTTATCAAGTTTTTGGGGGATTCAGCTAGACCTGGGAACCCCAGATCCCAACACCATCTCAATATTGCAGGTGTTGACATTTGCTCTACTGAGTCAGACACTGGGAGATATTTTGCTTCAGTATGGCCCAAAATCCTAATGGTTGAAAGAATCAGAAAAACCAAAGTTAGCTCAAACTATAGAGATGAGTATACGTGGTTGACTAATCTATAGGCATCTCTAGCTTCTCACAATGGCTCAAGTCATGCCAATGTGGTGATTGGTTTTGTCAACTCAATTGGATCTAGGATCACTTGGGACACACATCCAGGCATGGCTATGAGAGCATTTCTGGAGGAGTTTCACATAAGGGGAAAACCACACCTTGAATATGAGTGGTGTCACTCCATGGGTTGGGATTCCAGATTAGGACAAAGAGGGTGGATGCACAGTGTGACCGAGTGTCTCATGCTCCCACTGCTGTGCTCTCCCTGCTCTGATGGGCTGTGCCTCCAAGGAACCAAAGTAAATCCTTCTTCCCTTAAGTTGCTTTGTGTCAGGTGTGTGGTAGGAGCAAGGAGAAAAGCGACTGAGAGCAGGAAACTGGTCCTAAGGAGTGGAGCTATGGCTGTGGTCAGCCTGACCATGTGGTTCACAGGCCTTTACAAAGTTAGTGGGACAATATGGAGGAGTGTATAGCTCCAGGCCTCAGAGCCATGGAACACTGTACACAGATACAGTGGGCAGGACAATTGGAAAGTGGGAGTTCTGCTCACGGGTTTCAGAGAGGGGCTAGATTCTAACGGCAGCCAGGTCAGAAGGTATTATTAATGCTATATTCTGTCAGAGAGTCTGCCTGCACTTTGCCCATAGCGTAGACATTTGAGTGAGGCTGAATCAAAAATATTGTGCTAATTAGTTTGGTGGTAGAGATTTCAAGATGGCCTAGCATTCCTGCTGTGGTATGGTTATGACAGACTAAGTTTGTAATGAGAATTCAAAGGAAGAGATGGAAAAATGTGAAGCTTATTAAAGAAAATGGTATGGGGTTAGTGCCAAAGCTTCTGTAATCATTCATGCTTAAGGAGCAACCTTGTGCTTTACATTTGGAAAATGGGCAAGGTGCCTTGAGGGCAAGATCCTACCCAGCAAAATCTCCAGAGTCTAGCAATATAAATTCAGTAGAAAGGAGAAAGACTAAATCAAGACTGCTTCCACAGAAGATCACTACTGGAGGGCAATTGTCCAGGGAAGTATTCTCCTGCTTCAGCCACCAAGGAGAGATGTTGTGCTAATAATTAATATCAGCTGGGGGTTTCTGCCTTGCCTTGAACCATTTGGTTCCCAGATAAAAGACACAAAACCTTTACATTTATAAGAAGCCTTAAAGCACTAGAACTAGGCAGATACCAACCCTCTATGCTATTTTGTATACTTCCCTCTCAATTACTCCGAGTTATAATTTGCCATGTTATGCCTGGGGTGCTCTTACTCCAACTGTTCAGCCCTCATGGCCATGTTTTCATGTTTCATATACCCTGTAGCACCTTCTCCTCTCTCTTCCTTCTCTGTTATCGTTACAGTCTCTCCTTCTGACCCAAGGCCTGGGAACCAAAGCCCTGCCTACCTCTTTTCTGCCTAACTACAGGCTGTAGGCATCTTTATTTACCAATCAGGGATAACTTGAGGGGCAAGGTTACATAACATCACCTGGTTTGTATGAGGATCTCTTCATCTATGGGGACAACCAGGCCTTGAGGGGCAGTATTTGGCATTACAATACATAGCAACAGACCAAACATCAGCAGAGAGACCAATACAGCCCTGTTTGAAGCTGGCTAAACTGCATCTCAGACTGGCAACAGAACTTTACATTGTTGTCCACATAGTCTGGTTTTGCAGGCATGCAAAATGTAGGAGTTGTGGAGTCATGGAAGCTTGCAGCAAGATTCCAAACAGCTGACAGGAACCAAGGATCAGTTGGGGACAGGATCCTTCTGGTCTCTGTCTGTACACCAGAGATGACCCTGTACCACAGCTCTCCATACCCAAATTCCTCCCGGAGAGAACTGGTCTCTCAGGAGTACTGACACACAGGCTTGCAGGAGGGATAAGCCAAAGTCAGAGACAGCAAGACCAGCTAACACCAGAGATAACCAGATGGCAAAAGGCAAGCACAAGAACATTAGCAACAGAAACCCAGACTACTTGGTATCATCAGAAACCAGTTCTCCCACCACAGTGAACCATGGTTACCCCAACACACCAGAAAAGCAAGACTCTGATTTAACATCACATCTTGAGATGATGATAGAGGACTTTAAGAAGTACATAAATAACTCCTTTAAAGAAATACAAGAGAACACAGGTAAATAGGTAGAAGCCCTTAGAGAGGAAACACAAAAATCCTCTAAAGAATTACAGGAAAACACCACCAAACAGGTGATGGAACAGAACAAAACCATCCAAGATCTAAAAATGTAAATAGAAACAATGAAGAAACCACAAAGTCAGACAACCCTGGAGATAGAAAACCTAGGAAAGAGACCAGGAGTCATAGATGCAAGCATCCCCAACAGAATAAAAAAGATAGAAGAATCTCAGGTGCAAAAAATACCGTAGAAAACATTGACACAACAGTCAAAGAAAATGCAAAATGCTCCTAACCCAAAACATCCAGGAAATCCTGGACATAATGAGAAGACAAAACATAAGGATAATTGGTATAGAAGAGAATGAAAATTCCAACTTAAAGAGTCAGTAAATATCTTCAACAAAATTATAGAAGAAAACATCTCTAACCTAAAGGAAGAGATGCCCATGAACAAACAAGAAACCTACAGCACTCCAAATAGATTGGACCAGAAAAGCAATTCCTGCTGTCACATAATAATCAAAACACCAAATGCACTAAACAAAGAAAGAATATTAAAAGCATTAAGAGAAAAAGGTCAAGTAATATATAAAGGCAGACATATCAGAATTACACCAGACTTCTCAACAGAGACTATGAAAGCTAGAAGATTCTGGGGGGAATCTCATACAGACCCTAAGAGAACACAAATGCCAACCCAGCCTATTATACCCAGCAAAACTCTCAATTACCATAGATGGAGAAATCAAGATATTCCATGACAAAACCAAATTTACATACTATATTTCCACAAATCCATCCCTATAAAGGATAATAGATGGAAAATTCCAACACAAGGAGGGAAACTACACCCTAGAGAAAGCAAGAAAGTAATCTTCTTCCAACAAACTCAATAGAAGATAACCACACAATCATAAAAATAACACCAATAATAACAGGGAGCAACAATCACTATTCCTTAATATCTCTTAACACCAGTGGACTCAATTCCCCAATAAAAAGACATAGATTAACAGACTGGATACATAAACAAGATCCAGCATTTTGGTGTATACAGGAAACACACCTCAGTGTCAAAGACAAACACTACCTCAGAGTAAAGAGCTGGAAAACATTTTTTTTTTCAAGCAAATGGTCCCAAGAAACAAGCAGAAGTAGCCATTCTAATATTGGATAAAATTAACTTTCAATCAAATCTCATAAAAAAGGAAGGATACTTCATACTCACCAAAGTAAAAATCTACCAAGAAGAACTCTCAATTCTGAACATTTATGCTCCAACTGCAAGGACACCCAGAATTCTCAATGGAGGAATACTGAATGGCTGAGAAGTACCTAAAGAAATGTTCAACATCTTTAGTCATCAGGGAAATGCAACTCAAAACAACCCACTTCAACAATTCCACCTCACACCAGTCAGAATGGCTAAGATAAAAAAATTCAAGTGACAGCAGATGATGGCAAGGATGTGGAGAAAGAGGAACACTCTCCATTGCTGGTGGGATTGCAAGCTGGTACAGCCGCTCTGGAAATCACTTTGGTGGTTCCTTGGAAAATTGGACATAGTATTACCCAAGGACCCAGCAATACCACTCCTGGGTATATACCCAGAAGATGCTCCAACATGTAATAAGGACACATGCTCCACTATTTTCATAGTAGCCTTATTTATAATAACCAGAAGCTGGAAAGAACTCCGATGTCCCTCAACAGAGAAATGGATACAGAAAATGTGGTACATTTACACAATAGAGTACTACTCAGCAATGAAAAACAATGAATTTATGAAATTCTTAGGCAAATGGATGGAACTAGAAAATATCATCCTGAGTGAAGTAACCCAATCACAAAAGAACACACATGGTATGCACTCACTGATAAGTGGATATTAACTCAGAAGCTCAGAATACCCAAGATATAATTCACAGACCACATGAAGCTCAAGAAGAAGGAAGACCAAAGTGTGGATATTTCAGTCCTTCTTAAAAGGAAGAACAAATTACCCATAGGAGGAAATACAGAGACAAAGTGTGGAGCAGAGACTGAAGGAAAGGCCACTCAGAGAGTGCCTCACCTGGGGCTCCATCTCATATACAGTCATTAAACCCAGACACTATTGTGAAAAAAAAAATGTTCCAAACAGCCGCTGAGACCAGACATTGTGTGTGTGTGTGTGTGTGTGTGTGTGTGTGTGTGTTAAGACAGATTTTCTTCAAGGAGGCCCTAAGAGGTTATTATATAAAGTTATGGTGAAGTCCAGATTTCAATGGAGATTTGTGTGGTGGGCATTAAGACTGGAGGGCTGGGCTATCGAAGACTGTTAGGGATCATATGGTGACACTGAGAGACCCAGATGTCAGGTAGAAAGCTGAAGGAATTGGTGTTTTCTCTGCCAGGTTTCGTCCTTGCTTAAGCATAATCTTTCTTGACTATACGTATTTCTTCTTTTTGAGATGGAGATGTTTATTATGAGATATTGTATATGACAAATGTTTAACTTTTGTTTTGATTTTACATGGGTCTCACTTAAGAGATTGCCATGACCTTCCAGAAAGACTTTTGAACAATGGTAAACAATTAAGATGTAGAGGACTCTCAAGATGAACTAAATGCAGTTTTCTTTGAGATAGCCACAAGCCGTTTAGGGGACCAGAATTGGATGGTTTCAAACTAAAATGAGTGTCAAGGTGACAAGGGGTAGACTTAGTTAGTCATTACTGTCTTTAGGATTGCCTGGGAGACACGTGTGTGGGTGTGTCTGTGAAGCTGTGTTCAGAGAGATTTAACCCAGGCAGGAAGAGCATGCTACATGTGCACAGCAAAGGCTAATGTGAATGAATAAGCAAATGATAATAATGGAAACACAAGCTAAGGACATACTTTCATCTTTCTCTCCTTCCTGTGATCAACAACCTCTGCTGCCACACCCCAGATCCTTCCTTTGAGTTGTTGTTAGATGTTTTGGGAGGGCTATGAGAAAGTAGCTAATGCAGTCACCACAGTGACCCTGGATACTCCAGACCTTGCCCCTTGATTGAAAGAGGCAGAGGTGCTTAGTGAATGAAAAATGAGGACATGACTGCTCATGTCCCTGAGTATGGTCGACGAGAAGCTTATTCTAGATATGAGGAAGAAAACAGCCAGATGGGTCAGGAGGAGTCCAAACTGAAGCAGGCCAGCAGACTGAACTGGGATGAACAAGAGGAGACAGACAGGGGATGGAGGGTGCATGTGTGAGCAGCAAGACAGGAAAAGAGAGAAGAGGAGGCCAAGAGAGGGACTGGGAACCAAGAGAACCACAAGAACCCAGAGGATGTGTAGCCAAAGGAAAAGAGAAGCTGGAGGAAGGGCAGCTAAACCCGGGGCCTGGAGAGGTTTAGGGTGAGGGTAGGAAGCCAACCAGGATGACTGTGTAACAGGTAAGCACGGCCTGAGGGCCAGAGTCTGCTTTGTGTGTTAAATCGGGACCACAGTTGGTCATTTCTCCTGATTTAAAAAAAATGACTTAATACTTAGAAGTCTTATTCCTGCTCTTTGTGGGGAGTGTGGTGAGGGGGAGTGAGGCAGGGTTTCTCTATGTAGCCTTGGGTGTCTTGGAACTTTCTCTGTAGACCAGGCTAGCCTTGAACTCATGAAGATCCACTTGCTTCCTCTGACTCCTGAGTGCTGGGATTAAAAGTGTATGCCACGGTAGCCTGGCTCATTTTCTCTTTTTAACTAGTTTTTAAATATTATATATTTTGATCATGTATTCCCCCCCCAACTCATCCTACTACTCCCCACCCCCTTCCCATGTAACTTTCTGTTCTTTCTCTCTTTCCAAAAAAGAAAACGAAAACTCAGACAAACACAAAACAAAATTCAGAAACCAAAAAAAGAAGCAAAAGACCAACAAGACAAACAAAACAAAACAACAAACAAACAAGCAACAACAACAATAAAAACAAGCCAGGAAAAACCCATGGAGTCCATTTGTGTTGTCCAACCACTGCAGACCACTGGTTCATGGGATTGGATGATGCTTCATTGGTGGAAGCTGATTTTCCCCTTTGCTCGCTTGTACCTACTGTAAATGGGATCCCATGTCCACCTTTGCCTCTTGGTGCTGAGATCCTGTCGGGCTTGAACCTGTACAGGTCTTGTGTGCAATGTCACAATCTCTGTAAGTTCAAATGTGCATCAGTTCTGTTGTTTCCGGAAGACACCTTCTCTTTGAAGTCATCTATCACCTCTAGGTCTCAGAATCTTTCTACCTCCTCTTTTGCAGAGATTCCCTGAGCCTTGGGAGGAGGAGGTTGGTAACATCCCAATCATGGCTGAAGGCTCCAAAGTCTTTCTCTCTCTGCCCAACTTCAGGATATGGATCTCTGGGTTAATCCTCAGCTACTCAAGGAGGAGCTTCTCTGACATGGCTTGAGAGACGCACTGGCCAATGGGGATAGCAGTGTGTCATTATGAGTCATTTTATTGTCATGTTCCTTTAGCAGGACAATAGTAGTAGGTTTCCTGCTAGGCTCGTGGCATATCCAGTTTCAGGTTCTTGGCCACTTTAGCAGTGCCAGATATAGGTTTCATGGACTGGACCTTAAACCCAAACTTTAAAAGTGGTTGGTCATTTCTATAACATTTGTGCCTTTCTTGCACCAGTACATTTTGCAGGAAGGTCAGTGTTGTAGGTTGTAGGAACTCTACTTGGGTGATATTACTGACTACTCTTTTCCTCCAGTATCATGCAGAGTACCTTCCAGTAGCATTGTCTTAGTTAGGGTTTTACTGCTGTGAACAGACACCATGACCAAGGCGACTCTTATAAGGACAACATTTAATTGGGGCTGGCTTACAGGTTCAGAGGTTCAGTCCATTGTCATCAAGGCAGGGACATGGCAGCATCCAGGTAGGCATGGTATAGGAGGAGCTGAGAGTTCTACATCTTCATCTGAAGACTGCTAGTAGAATACTGGCTTCCAGGCAGCTAGGATGGGGGTCTTAAAGCCCACACTCAGAGTGACACACCTACTCCAACAGTCAGTAGGGATAAAGCCCATCACAATTATGAATGATAAAGGGATACAGCTTCTAGATGGGCAACAGCTTGTAAGTTTTCCATTTAACCCTCCCTCAGTGAGGTGTGTTTGTGTGTTCCTTTGTGGAACTCCCAAAGAGAAGATTATTTTTTATCCTTCTCAGAAGTTCTAGCAAGCCTCTTGTGTACTCTGATACTAGTCAAAAATCCTCTAAAAACGCCACATCTAGTTTTCTCATCTCTGTTACTTTATTTTCTTATGTCAATACCAAATCCACTTGCCAGAAAGCCCATGTAATGGTAGATTCTATTTAATGGAAATGTTTTTCTAAGGTTTAAGTAATTTCCTTTCAGACGCATGTAAATTATAATTAATCATTTGAAAGAGAGGCGAATCTCCTTAACTATCTCCATTGAAAAATCTCCTGTCATTATCCACCTTTGCATTAAATACAAAGTGAAAATACCAAGTTCCTTATCCAAAAGCAGGATTAACATATGGTTGCAGGTGGATTCTCACTTTTAAATTGAATTTAATTACAATGATTTGCCTGGGCAATAATTATCCCAACTGAATGGGGGAGAGGATAGTACTTTCCATTAAATCCCAGAATCAATTGAGCAATTGAAAGCTGCAGCCTTGGGGGTTCACACCCAGGCAAAAATCTTAGACTTAAAAATGGCCAAAAGCCAAAATGACAAGGCAAATATGTTCTTTCCCTCCTTGGATTTTTTTTTTATAGGCATCCTTAAACTTATTTTAATCAAATAGAAAAACAATTAAGAATAACAGTAGACATTCTCCCCATCAGAAGGGATCAGACCCATGGCCTCAATATATGCTAGGTAAGCACTCGTCCACTGAGCTACATCTCTAGCCACAGCAGCAGGGAAACAGTGTGACTGCCTGTCTCATTATGTGACATAGTCCCCATGGATCAGGCCAAAGGATAGAGAGCTATGATAGGAATTTTTTCTTTTTAATTTTTAGCGACATTTTAAATTTATCTTATGCATGTGCGCTCACGTGTGTGTGTGTACACCCATGTATATGTGTGCTTGTAGAAGTCAGAGGATGTTTTATGAGAGTTGTGTTTCTCCTTCTACCATGTGTGTCTCAGGGTTCAAATCCAGGTAGGCAGGCTTGGTGGCAGGCACTTTAGTTGGTGAGCTGTCTTGTCAGCCCCCTGAAAATCAACAGGAAAATTGACGCAAATTAAGAGCATGGGAGTTTCAAGGCTAATTTCTGATCTTTTTCCTCTTTAGTATCTTTCTCTGTCTCTCTCTGTCTCTTCTTCAGATTTATGAAATCTCCGAAGGCAACAGCCTCACTCCCTCTGTCTGTGAACAGAGAATGTCATTGGATCTGACAAAGAGTAGACAAGTATGAGTGAGTCTGCCATCCTTGGAGTGTGATCACGGAGCCATAGTAGGGCCCTGTCTTCAGCGCGATGTAGACTAAATAGCTCCCTGGTTCTTGTTGTCTGGTTACCGAGCAATGGTGGAAGTTGGCCTGTGCCCCTCCCCCCATTAATCTCCTTGTATAACGTCCAGTGATCCAACCATCTGGTCCCTCTGCTCCACTCTTTTCTGTCCCACTTACTTACCCCACACTCTCATCCGTTACAGGTCTTCCATTGTGGAGTCCCATCTCTCTACCCAAGCTCCCCATTCTTTCTCTCCCACCTTCTGTCCTCTGTCCCCACCCTGTCATCATAACTGTTCTGAAGCTTCAGCAAGTGGAACCAACACTGAACATTGTTAATGACTGCAGTGGAAACAGCTGGTTACTCCGAGCTGGAAGGGAACACAGTAGGTGCAAGAGAAGACGCCAGAAAGGAAGAGCTTAAATAGCAAATCGTCCGTCTTCCTTGGCACCTATCCAAAGCATCACCTTCTTTTATCTCTTGTGGATACCAAAAACTGTAGCTAAGGGTCAGGCTTCACAGCACACATCTATGATTACAGTCTGGAAGTTTACAGTTCCAGGCTGGCCTGGATAACAGAGCAATACTCTTCAAAAGAAAAAAAAAGTGGGAACAAACTGAAAGATAAATAGATGAGAGATAGGTATATCCTAGAACTATCGGTTCTCAATCTGTAGGTAGTAACTCCTTTGGGGGTCATCTAAGACCATCGGGAAATATAGATATTTATATTGTGATTCATATTAGTAGCAGAATTACAGTTGTGGGGGAGTAATGAAAGAGACTTTGCGATTGTGGGTACCACAATACAAGGAGCTAACTGTACTAAAGGGTCCCAGCATTGGGAAGGCTGTGAGCCACTGCTATCCCTGCCTCTAAAGCAGGAAGTGTTTGGTGTTAGACTTGGTTTCTACTTCCAATGGGTAGCTAAAGGGAAAATGTCTATGAATCCAAATTTCAAGTTGCTTGGGACATTTCTAGCATTTTGTTCTTTATCATTGTTGGGCAGAGCCATCCTCGAGGCACAAGCACCGCCATTACAAGAGCAGCTGTCTGCTTGCCTAAGACCATTGTAGCCTGCTCTGTTGACAGCTGCTGTTATTTCCTAGAAGGGGGGAGGGGGAACGTCTAACCCCTCCCCCAAGACATTTTATCCAATTCTGCCTGAATTGCATGTCCTTTGGGGGGAAGGATAAAGCCCGGCGGAGGTCAATGAAGAAGGGGGTCCCATCCATGTATTTACAGGGACACCATCATTCATGATAGGATGGGGGCAGGCTTTCCAGGGCCGAGATCCATCCATGTTCCTGTCAGTGACCCCTCATCTGTGCTCTGTAAATAGGCTCAATGCGTCTACAGGCTCCTCAGGGTGAGCTTTGGTTGGTTTGGCCCTTAGAAGGATGGGTTAGCCATTATTTAGTCAAGGGAAGAAATTTTAGCAATAACCAGGCAATTAGTGAAGTAGTCTGCAGTCATCCTTTTTATTTCTGATCCTCTCCTACAAACTTTTTTTGCAGATCATGTTAATCAGGGTCCCGTATTGGAAAGAGACAATACGTTTAAAATAGAAAGGCTGGAGGAGAGCTTATTAAAGAGACTCTATACAAGGTTGTGGGAAGTGTGTCCATGAGCTGTAACAGAAGGTCCAGGAGGCAGGGAAGGGCTGCTGAGGGGCGGTGATGGAGACAGTGCAGAGAGGGTGTCTTCAGCAGGCATTGGGTCCATCCACAGAGTGATACAGACTCTCCCCCTCCTCATCTCCCACGGGATCTTCCTCTTGCCTAGTCCAGCAAGAAGCTGGCCAGGAGAGCTAACTCATGGCTACCGTTGTGTTAACTACTCTCATCAGGGCAGAGGTGAGATCGGAGCAGTGTGAGAGAAGATTCAGATGGGACCACACCTGAGCTGCGGACATGTAGGCACACCCTTCCTGAGAGCTGGGCCAAGAGGAAGTACAGAGATGTGGAACTAAACCTTTACATGAAATGACCAGGGTAGAATCTTAAGAGCGAGAAGCCAGTCTATAGAAATAAGAGACTTTTGGTCTCCGTCTTTGACTTGAATGTCAACGGGAGGCGCCTATGTGCCAGTGGCTACCCAAATCTCCAAAATATGTGCGACTATTATTAGGTCCGTCTAAAAATACTGCGTTGTGAAAGAGAAAGCTTCACCGTGTCCGTGCGTCCATGTTTTATGTGTCAGTGCTGAGTAATCTTAGTAAATGATCCTAAGTAGTTCTGATTTAATAAAGAGGCTAAGAGAACAGCTATTGTTTTAAAGCCTCTGTCCCTTTCCTTGCAGAAATAGTTCCCTGAGTTTCCAGGGACATCCTTCCCGCCTCAGCCCTGAGACTGTGGGCGGCCAGTGATTCAGCTTGGCCCCAGTGTGTGCTCTGTCCCCTGGGCCTCAGGCAAACACACAAAGATGAGCGTGTGAAGTGTGTCAGGCCAGCCAGTGCAGGGCCTGGCCTGATGGGAGTGTTGAGACAGGAAGTCTGGGTGGTCCTTTCTGCCTTGAGTGGACACTGGCCACAGGAACAACATGAAGAAGAGCAGAAGCGGGGTATGGGGAGAGGCCAGGCTCTGGTGACAGCAACTGAGTCCCTGAGTCTGTTTCACAAACCAGGGCAAGGACTTCTAACCAGCAAGCGAGTTTCTTTTCACTCAGGCCCTTTTAAGTTGGATTTTCTGTTACTGGGAGCCTAAAGTTTCTTACAAAATACTATTGCCAAATTATCTGTGTGGGCCCTTACCTCCATGGTAAAACAGTTGACCCCCATCACTTTCATTAACATGTTTTTTCCCCTTAAAAAGTATCTCCATAGTGTGTTAGAAATACCTTACCACAGCAGCCAGCACTCTGTCAGCAAGTTGGTGACTTTAGCAAAACATAGACATCCCTTCCTTTAGAATTGCCTTCTACCTACCTTGCTTTTGTCTGTATTTTCTGTATATGCTAAATATAAAAATATCTATTACTATTTTCAGTGCTTAACAGTAGGGCTCCAGAGATGGGAAAGATGGCTCAGAGGTTACGAGCATTGCTTTCAGAGGACACAGGTTCAATTCCAGCACAAATATGGTGGCTCACAAACATTCAGTTCTAGGAAGTCTGATGCCCTCTCCTCTGGGGGCGTTGGACATGCGCATGGTGCACACACGTATATTTGGGTAAAATACCTGTGCACTTTTAAAAACAACCCAAAATATGGCTGTGCTCCATACATGGATATTGTCGTGGTATTGCATCGCAAGGTAAACATGGATGCTTAGATCGTCACGTGACATGGATTAGTTTGTTTCTTGCGTCACTGATTCTGCAGACTATGCCTTTGGCGTAGTTTACATGGTTGAAGATGGTTTGTGCCCACACATTTTAGTGAATGTGTAGGTTTTGCCGGAGGCAGAAGGAAGGAGAGGCAATTCCATAGGCCATAGAACTTACTCTCGGATCTACTTGGTTCTTCGTGTGGCAGGAGAGAGGAGACTACAGTTAGACCTGGCTACCTGTGACTTAGGTCAGGTCTGGAAAGCAGCTGTGAGTCCCAGGGCCAGACTCAGCATGGGAGAGAGCAGGGGGGGGGGGAGGTGTTCGTTGTAAGCATGGTCACTGCTCTTCTTCCGGGTTGCTCCCAGACCCTGCCCTCAGAGGAGAGAGATATAAGACCCAATTCTTAGTCTGAGGGTAGAGCTTGGGGCTAGAAACTTACCTAGTAGCATTTGTGAGGTCCCAGGTTCAATCCCTGGCACTGGGGAAAGTACACATTGTATAAAACATAATTCTTCTTTTTAGCAATGGACAAAACGTGTAAGGATAGGTTAGCTCTGTTCTGCCCCTGTGGTGGCACAAAGATGTGGCTGTAAGCTTCAGTTCTAGTTCCAGCTTTCCAGTCTGTAAGGCTGGTACGCTAAGACTCCCTGCGTCACAATTGTATAATTAAAGAGATCATTTCAGCTGCAGTTAGCATAACACTTGTAACACCTCAAGTACTCAGTAAATATTAGCTTGGGAGAGAAAATAGCACACACACAATAGAATCGATTGATTGACTATGGGCATGGGTCTTCAATTTGGCCTTCCTGAAACTGCATTAACTCAGGCTGGCTTTGAACTCATGGAAATTCCCCTGCCTCAGTCTCTCAAGTCCTGGGATTATGAAAGCAAGGTACCATGACTAGCCTAGGAGATTTTTTACAAAAGCAAGCTGTCTTCTCCTAATCAATTCTCCTCAGATCTCTTTACACACAAGCCTTACAGTAGCTACGGAGTTCCTTGTCAGCCGGCTGAAAAATGACTGTGGTTCCCATTGCGTTTCAGATAACCCGAGTACAGTGCGGCGGGCTTGAGTCTGACGTGGACTCTGTTTGTATTGTTCATGCTAGTTGCTCTTTAAGCACAATCATAATCATGAAGCTAGCACTAAAAATAGCACCTGGTCTCATTTCTCTCTCTGAGCCATCGGCTGGCACCGCTGTTTTCCAGAGATGTTTATTTACTCAATCCACAACAGCAAATCTTTTCTCTCATGGGCCTGACAGCCACAGGTCAGACTTCACAGTGACACTCCGTGCAGAGCAAAATCTCCATTACTGGTGAAGCCGCTGTTTTTCCTTGAGGATCTTGGTGGAAGAGGAGGCTCACACAAGAGCTCAGTGAACAATTTCCATGTGGAAAACTGAGAGGATAGACCGAGCAGAGCTGGCATCACATCCATCCCAGAGCTCCCCTGCCTCAGAGGAGGAGGAATTAGCTTACCCCTCACCCCGACTCATCCATGCTTCAGAGTGCAGGTGTGAATTGGATGCTGGGCCTGGGTGGAGAGGCTCACTGATGGCTCCCTGCAAGCCCCGCCCCCTCTTGGGGGAGGGGGACGGGAAGGGGGGGGAACCTGACCTACATTTTGGCTGGGAACCCTGGGAGAGGGTTTGACATTCGACATTTTTCTCACTGGATGCTAAGATGCTGGTCAGAGACTAAACTGGCACAATCCCAGGCTGTTTACTTCTTGGGCATCTCTGGCTTGTCTGTCAGGAACTTGAAGGACGAGAGACGTGGTTCTTTTTCTAAGCTGCTAATGCAACATGGAAGGACGCATTCCTTTCTTTACCTCCATGGAAAACCACCAAGTCTATAAAGTGCTTGCTTCACAGACAGGAGGTCCCAGGACCACATAAAAGTCACATCTGTAATCGCAGGGGGTAGACTTGGGACAGATCACTGGAGCTCACTGGCCAGCCATCTAGCTAAATCAGCAAGTTCTAGGTGCAATGAGAGGCCCTGCCTCAAAAAGTTAGCTGGACAGTGATTGAGGACGAAATATGACGTTGACTTCAGGCTTCCACATGCGCATGCTTGTGCACATACACACACACACACACAAACATACATATACATGCACACAATGCTTGTATTTATGCATGTATACCTACCTGCACATGAACACATACACCACCACACGCATGTGCTTACAATGTTCATGTGCACACACACACACACACAGGGGAAAGCCAGAAAGCCAGGTTTGGTAGTGCATGCCTGTGATCCCTTAGCACATGGGAGGCTGAGTCAGGAAGATTGCCTTGGCATAAGTTTAAGGCTAGCTGCATGGCAAGACTCTGTTTCAAAACAGACAGACAGTCAGACAGACAACTAAAAGAGTAAACCAATAAGCCCTTCCTGAGAGGGTTGAAATGCAATAATTTGGAGGTCCTACTGGCGTTATTTGATGAAAGCCAGTGGTAGTTGGTTCTGGAATTATTCAGCTCATCTCCCTGTCCAACACTTAACACCCTCTGTGGAGCAGCAGACCATGAAAGGTAGCCTGGTCCTCCTTTCAGCTAAGGTTAGAAGGCCCAGAAACCCTGAAGGGGCAGTAGGAGCTTTGCCTGCTCTGGGGACCAGGCCTCTGTCACTAGCTGTAGCCTCCAAAGCAAGCAAGGGAGTAACTAGCCACCCAGCCCTGAAGCACACACTAGGTAGTTTGGGGACATAGCTCTGTAATCTACGAACCCCATGTGCTGCTGTTACAACTCCCCCAGGCTTTGTGGAGAACTCCATCCTGAGGCTAGCCCTGTGACTAGAGGAAGTAGGAGAGGCTGAGAGGTGCTAGGCCTTGGTTGGAGACATCACCAGTGGTGAGATCTCTAGCTGTTCTTTTTTTCACATGTGCAGAACAGAGAGAGGACAGCTGCAGCAACCTGCTGGGCCATCTTCCTGAGTTGACAGAGGCTGTGGCAACATGAACACTCATGAAGCCATTTGGAAGACTCCAGGGTGGGCAGGCTGGGTGTGTTACCTTCCCAGAGAACAGGCACCCATCCTTCCCAAGCTCCTCTGTTCCTTCCTTTTCAGAACTGACTTGTAGCCATCTTGGATTCTGTGGAGAGTCTTCTCCTGACAAACTATATGCCATTTTTGAGTAGAGGTAATACGAAGACCAAAGGAGTATTTTGGTAGGTCAGTGACAAAAATCTTACTAAGAATTCATGGAATGGGCTAAGAGATGGCTCAGTTTTAAAGGAGCCTGCCACCAAGACTGATGACGTGAGTTCATGAAACACACGGCAAAGGGGGAAGGTGACTCCCACAGTTGTCCTGACTTCCCATGTATGCATGCATGAATGCATCCATACACATACATGCACTCAAAAAATAAACTTAAAATGTAATAATAATAAAAAGCAATCCATGCACAAAGATAGGGCTGGATGTAGACATTCCAACCAGAGAACAATTCCAGTGATCTACTTGTGAGGTGACCACGTCAGAGAGGAGGAGGAGATGGAAGAAAAAAAATTAGCATCAATTTTCATGGTTGGGTGTATGGAACATAAAATTTCCAAACTATAGTAAGGCTTGTTTATGACAACTGTATTTCATAGATTTGTTTTTATTGATTTTGAATATGTGTGTGGATGTAGCTATGTCCACATAGGAGCAGGTGCCTATGAAGGCGAAGGCATTGCATCCTGCTGGTGCTGGGGTTAGAGATGGCTGTGAGCTTCCTCACATGGGTGCTGGAAACCAAACTTGGCAACCTCTGCTTGGAGCAGAATGTGCTCCTAACCACTGAGCAACCCTTCTAGCTATAAGAGCTGTGTTTTAAGTCTCTTTGTTGTAGCGTATTGCCTGGTGTGGTTGGGGTAGGAAGGGAGCATTAGGCTTACACATTTGGATGCTTGGTCACCGGGGAGTGGAGCTCCTTGACAGAGATTAGGAGATGTGAGTGTGTCACTAGACGTGAGCTTTGGGGTTTGAAAGGCTCGAGCCAGGCTCAGCGTTTCTCTCTTTCTGCTGCTGTAGACTCACATGCAGAACTCTGAAGCCACTCCTTCAGCACGGTGGTTACCTGTGCCGCTCCATGCTTCCCTCCATGATGATAATGAACTAAACCTCTGTAAGCCAGCCCTAATGAAATGCTCTCTTTTATAAGAGCTGCCATGGTCATGGTGTCTCTTCACAGCAATAGAACACTGACGAAAGCACCTGGTATACTAAATATATCAGTAAGTGTTTCTGAATGAATGTGTGAGTGCATGGGAGAGTGAAAGAAAGCCTTCTGTAGGTCATGGGCACAGGTTGTTGAAAGACTGGTAGCTGCTACTGATCATATTTCATCTTTTCTTGGAGCATTTAAACACTGAACTTTATATGTTATGAATACAGAGTATGAGGTTGAACCTCTCTCTCTCTCTCTCTCTCTCTCTCTCTCTCTCTCTCTCTCTCTCTCTCTCTCTCTCTCCCTCTCTCTCCAGGGATTCACTGTGTGTCCCTGGTTGACCTAAAATACATTCTGAAGACCAAGCAGGTCTTGAACTTGCTGCAAAGCCAGGGATGACCTTGAATCTCTGGTCCATGCTCCTGCTTTAATCTCCCAAGAGCCAGGACCGCAGGCCTGTAGCACCACCCTGTTTATGTGGTATTGGAAACCAAATGCTTCCTTTTCTCTCTTCTTTTCTTTCTTCCTTCATCTTTGTTCTGTTTCTTTGAGAGAAAGTCTTGTTGTATTTCTCAGTGTAGCCTCTCAAACTCAAATTCCTCTTTTCCCAGTTTCCTGAGCAATGGGACTATACAGGTCTATACTGGTTTCTCTCTCTCTATGTATATATCTATCTATTATGTGTGTTATAAGTATGTATGAGCCTAAAGTATGTATGAACGTATGTGCACGTATGCTGTGAACATGAAGTACCAGTGGTATCAGAAAAGGGCAAATCTCCTAGAACTGGTCTTACAGTTGGTTGTAAGCCAACTATATGGATGCAAATAACAGCTTCTGGGTCTTGCACAAGAGCAGAAAACGCTCTTAGACATTGAGCCGTCTTTTCAGCATCTGCACGTGTTTCCCTTAAGTTTCTTACAAGTAAAGCTCCTAGGTGTGTTTTAGTCAGTGAAAAGAAACTTCTTTTAAACTTTTAGACTTGTAAAGCCGGATGCAGAGACACTCTCCACTTTTATATTTTATAATTTTGCTCCCTTTAATCACTTCAGCAGAAAAACTGATTTCTTTTTAGTTGCTAACTTGTGAAAAATTCAACTTTTTGGTTTCTGAAAATGGAGGGAGAAATTCTTCTCTAATTAGAACCAGGAACTTTGCCCTAACAGAGATAAATGATTGGTGCCTCATAGTGGGGCAGCTTACAACTACCTCTAACTCCAGTGCCAGTGGAACCCAATGCCTTTGCCTTCATAGGCACCTGTACCCGTGTGGGCATATTTACATTCACATGCATATTCAAAATCAGTGCAAACAAATCTTTGATATAATAATTGATACATAGCAAAAGATAGAGATAAATAACTTCCCACCCATGGGGAAGCTGCCTACTAAGTGATATCGCTTCTCTAAGCTTTAAATCCACTCACAGACCTTGTTCATACTCCCTCAGCATACTGAAAAGATGCAGGTTCATCACCACCCGTCAGTGAGACATGTCATTTTCTCCTTGATTCATTCATTCTTTGCAAAACATTGTTGTGACATTGTAAGTCTCTGTAGCTCTGATTCGCCGGACGATTTCTTCTTTCCAGTTACACAACAGATCTGTCCTCAGAACATGGTGGGGTTGAGACAGCCAAGTAAGTGTTGATCTCTCACAGCAGACACCATGTCCCCAGGCCAGCAGTGCTCACCTGTCTTCGTACAGGTATGATAGAAAATGATTTGGCTACACACTGTCATCTTTTCTTTTTACTTGCTGGAAACTGAATTGTGATAATTATGTAAGATCCCAGCTCTTTTAAATCTTATATAAAATCAGAATATTAGAGTCATTTGTAGAGGAATATAGCTCTTTTCTTCTGCTGTGGGAGATGGGGTTATATAATGGCCACAGCTGCTCTGATAGGCAGCTGGGAGCAGACCCTGCACACAGTACCCGATTTCTTGAGATAGACATTGCAGACAGCATCCTCTGGCCTTTTGCTTCTTCCCACTGCTGCAACCAAGCTGATCTAAACAGCACAGCTAAAGACTGTGTGATAAGATCATAGAGTGTCAGGGAGAAGACCAGCTTTATCAGCTAAATATCTATTGGCAGGACTCATTTGTATCTGACATATGCACTGAGCTGGGCAGTAGATGAAAAACAAAGCAAACCAAAACAAACAAAACAGAAAACCCAAAACCCAAGACACCAGCTCCTCTGTTTTATAGTGAAACAAGATTATCTTCCAGGATCGTTACATACCTTCAACCCCTACCCAGCAGAAAAGCAGTCTATTTGTTTATTTAATGTATATGAGTACACTGTAGTTGTACAGATGGTTGTGAGCCTTCATGTGGTTGTTAGGAATTGAATTTTTAGGACCTCTGCTTCTCTGGTCAGCCCTGTTACCCTGATTACTCTGGTCAACTCCACTCGCTCAGTCCCTGCTTGCTCTGCCCAAAGATTTATTTATTATTATACATAAGTTCACTGAAGCTGATTTCAGACACACCAGAAGAGGGCATCAGATCTCATTACCAGTGGTTGTGACCCACCATGTGGTTGCTGTGATTTGAACTCACGACCTTTAGAAGAGCAGTCAGTGCTCTTACCCGCTGAGTCATCTCGCCAGCCCCAGAAAAGCAGTCATTGGGATGAACCTTTGACTTCCATATAGCTAAAAGCGGGAACAAGACCTGAGTTAATTTATATAATTAAATTAAATATTAGCTTATTCTCCCTAGAAACTGAGCTCAAAGCAACACAAGGTAAATGACATAGGAAAGGAGGTTCATTAAGAGGAGGATATCAGGGTATGCCCTGGGTCTCCTAAAGGGTTGAACTTGCTTTTCAGGGCCCGCAGGACTGCACAGATCTGGGGACATCAGCACTGAGACTTTCCCTTCTGGCGGCACGTCTGTGAAAAAGAATGTTGGAAACGATTTCAACCTCTGGGTATCTCAGCTTAGTGCTGTCTATTAAACACAGGGAGCCTCAGTTGTTCAGTGACTACCAGTTGTGCCTATTTTTGGCTCATTAGCCATGGACAGCAGGGGGGAGTCAAACAGCATGAAGAAGGGCTTCCAGAGACACCACTCCTGAGAGCTCACATCGGTGTGCCAGAAAGTAACAGACTGAGGTCACCCTATGGAGGATCTAAGCAGGTCTTGGGATCTAAGATTAAGTATCTCCAAAGTGAAGGAAATCTCATGGATCTCTGAGGGACTAATGATGGGGTCAGATCTTGGGGAATCTCTGGCTCTACAAAGTCAGGGAGCATGAGGTCACCCACTGCTAGTGTGTTTCTGCATAACAAATCACCACAAAACAGAGTGACTTAAAGCAGTGACTAAGGCTTGCTCATCACGGTAGGTCAGTGTTTGGGGATGTGTTTAGGAGGATGGTTCTTCTGGAGTTGTCTAGAGTCATTCACGTAGCTCAGGGACTAGTGGTCTAAGGAGACAGCAGTCTAAGGAGGGCTTTACTCAGTCACCTAGCACTTGGTGCTATCTGTTGGGCTGTTGCCCTTCTTTATCCTCAGCCATTGGAGGCTAGGCTCACTTATAGGTATCGTGTTTAAAGAGACAGTCAGAGTCCTGGGCATTCTGTTGGTATATCTCTAAATTTACTTCTATCAATATTAGTATCCCTATTTTTTCTCTCTCACACACAAATTCCTATCTCTAACTCCTTTTTTCTTTTTTTCTTCTTTTTTCTTAGATATTTTCTTCATTTACATTTCAAATGCTATCCTCAAAGCCCCCTATACCCTCCCCCTGCCCTGCTCCCCAACCCACCCACTCCCACTTCCTGGACCTGGCATTCCCCTGTACTGGGGCATATGATCTTCGCAAGACCAAGGGCCTCTCCTCCCATTGATGGCCAGCTAGGCCATCCTCTGCTATATATGCAAGTAGAGACACAGCTCTGGGGGGTACTGGTTAGTTCATATCATTGTTCCTCCTATAGGGTTGCAGACATCTTTAGCTTCTTGGTTACTTTTTCTAGCTCCTTCATTAGGGGCCCTGTGTTTCATCCAATAGATGACTGTGAGCATCCACTTTTGTATTTGCCAGGCATTGGCATAGACTCACAAGAGAGAGCTATGTCAGGGTCCTGTCAGCAAAATCTTTCTGGCATATGCAATAGTGCCTGGGTTTGGTGGTTGTATATTGGATGGATCCCCAGGTGGGGCAGTCTCTGGACTGTCTTTTCTTCTGTATTAGCTCTGAACTTTGTCTCTGTAACTCCTTCCATGGGTATTTTGTTCCCCATTCTAAGAAGGAGTGAAGTATCCACACACTTTGGTCTTCCTTCTTCTTGAGTTTCATGTGTTTTGTGAATTGTATCTTGGATATTCTAAGTTTCTGGGCTAATATCTGCTTATCAGTGAGTGCATATCATGAAAGGAAGAAGTCAAAATATCACTATTTGCAGATGATATGATAGTATATATAAGTGATCGTAAAAATTCCACCAGAGAACTCCTAAACCTGATAAACAGCTTCAGTGAAGTAGCTGGATATAAAATTAACTCAAACAAATCAATGGCCTTTTTTTACACAAAGGATAAACAGGCTGAGAAAGAAATTAGGGAAACAACACCCTTCACAGTAGTCACAAGTAATATAAAATACCTTGGTGTGACTCTAACTAAGGAAGTGAAAGATCTGTATGATAAGAACTTCAAGTCTCTGAAGAAAGAAACCAAAGAATATCTCAGAAGATGGAAAGAGCCTAGATGTCCCTCAACAGAGGAATGGATACAGAAAATGTGATACATTTATACAATGGAGTACTACTAAGCAATTAAAAACAATGATTTGTGAAATTCTTAGGCAAATGGATGTATCTGGAGGATATCATCCTGAGTGAGGTAACCCAATCACAAAGGAACACACATGGTATGCACTCACTGATAAGCGGATATTAGCTCTAACTCCATTTTAACTTCTCTTTCTACCACTATCTGTCCCTGTCTCTCTTTCCTTACCTCTAGTATCTCTACCTCCATCTAAATCCTTATTGAGATATCTATCAGTTTCTCCCTTTCTCTAGATTGCTACCCTTAGCTCTATTTCTATCCCTATTCCTAAGTCAGTCTATCTGTCTGCTGTTTGTCTACCATCTATCTGTGTATCTATGTATCGATCCATCTATCTGTCTGTCTTTCTATCATCTATCTATACCTATCTTCTATCTATCTATCTATCTATCTATCTACATACTATCTACATATGAGCTAAAACACACATGTTAGAGAAAATACCTCTTGAAGAAGGCACTTTGCATCCCATTCTTGGCACTATTCATATACATACTATCTATCATACATCATTTATCTATCTATCTATCTATCTATCTATCTATCTATCTATCTATCATCTATTTATCTATCTTTTATCATCTATGTTTCTCTATTTACCATCCCTTCATTTATCTCGATCTCTAAGAACAGTTGCAATCTTGTGAACACACAGGATGAGAGGCATTGTGGTAGCTATCTTTGTAAACAATCTATGTGCCTGAGGCATGCTTGTATTTAGAAGAAAAAAAAATAGGCATAACCAACCTATAAAGTGGAGGGCAGGCACCACAATATCCTTGTGAAAAGCAAAGAGACAACAGATAGCCCTTGTATTTCCATAGTCAAGTGGAGAGCTGTATGTTAGGTACCTGAGAAGGCAGGCTGGATGGAGACAGAAGGATTCTACCATAGAGCCAGTTTCATTACTAACTTTCTCTATAAATTTTACTGAACACGACCTCTCAGCCTTAGGTTCCTTGTAAGTCATGTGAGAAAGTGTCAGTCACATGTCTATCATGGTAGGGAGCTCCTTGACCTATAAAAGTGCAAATAAAATGTCACCAAAAGTAAGTCAGATGAAAGAGCATTGTTCTCCCTGCCTCTAGCGATGCAGTTTAAAACAGGGAATAATCTGAGGTTTATGTAGCTACAAAAGACATGTGTCTGCAAAAATTCTCTTCTATGTAAATGCTATAGGATGACATGCCTGTGAATATAGTACAATCCATGGTTTTTCTAAGGGTACAAAAATGTGTGAAGTTAAATCAGCTGAGAGGGGAGTAATTAGAGGTAGCCATTTGGGAGGGGAAGAAAAAGGAAAGGATGGGGAAATAATATGGGAGCATAACACAGAGCGTGTCTTAGGCTGCACAGGGATAATTAGAAGAGTCCTTTGTGTGCACAGTTTTTAGAGGAAAATTCTTTGAAATGGCAGTGTGTGTATGTGTGTGTTTGTATGTATGTGTGTGTATTTGTTTATGTGTGTATTTGTGTATATATGTGCATATGTGTTTGTGTGTATGTGTGTGTGCATTTGTGTGTATGTGCGTGTATGTGTGTTTGTGTGTATTATGTGAGTTTGTGTATGTGTGTGTATATATGTATGTGTGTGTGTACATGTGTATATGTGTGTGCGTATGTGTGTGTTTATATGTATGTGTTTATATGTGTATGTATGTGTGTGTTTGTGTATGTGTGTATGTGCATATATATGTGTGTATGTATGTATATGTGTGTGTGTGCCAAACTAGCAACAAGAGCTGAATACATGGCTGAGTCCGAAGAACTGAAAGGCAACATTCGCCAAATGCAACAAGTACATTGATTAGGGAATGAGTCATGGGAAGTGGAAACCACTAGATGTTGGTGTTTTCGGAGCAAAGGTGACACTGACAGAAGGTGTGAGGCCTCAGGACAGCCCTGTGAGGTCATCTCAGCCAAGAGATGAAGGCGTGAGTGCATGCGTGAATCTGTTGGGCCATTTAGCAGATATTAGTGGGGCACGTCATTACATCCTTCCACCCACCCACCACTTTGTAATGTTCTTATGGGTCACTGTTCCACTCTCAAGCACATACCAGGTGTCAATTTGCATTTTTCATGTGTGTGTATATATATGTACCATGTGTGCATTTGTTATGTGTTCATGATGTATATACATGGGTAAATACTTGCATATGTGTGCATGCATGCCTGTGGAGAGGCACACACATGGCATGTACAGTAGAGCTCTTGTATCTTTCTCTACCATTCTCCATCTTACTTTTGTGAGACAGGGCCTCTCATTGGATAGGAATCATGAATTAATTCAGGGAGAGTAGCTGACCAGCCTGTTATAGAGATTCTTTGCTCTCTACCCTCTCGGCACGAGGCCTCAGGCCTGGGCCACCGCACCTGGCTCTTTTCTTTTTTAAACTTTCTATTGCTTCTTCGTGAGTTTCATATCATGCATCCCAGTTCTACTCATCTTCTCATCTCCTGATGTCTCTCCTCTGCCATTGCAACCTGTCCTCTACAAACAAATAAAAATAAAACAAGCAATAAAACATCTTGTTGTGGAAGCTGCGGTGTGTCACAATGTGTCCCACAGTATATCCCTCTGTTCACACATCTTCACTTGCAAGAGTTCATTTTGATGGGTTATTCGAGTTCTCTGGCTTCTGCGACACCATGAATATTGGATCCTCACCAGGACTCCTCTGGGTTATCCTGTGGTTGCCCTGTGTCATGGAGGGTTTGCATGTTTGGATCAGCCAGACCTGCTTCTTACATGCATTCTGGGCTTCCAAACTCAGACCTTCCCACTTGTCTGATAAGCACTGTACCAAAACCAGGAGGCCGTTCCTCCCTAGGGCAATCATCAACATGGAAAGAGTTCTCATGGAAACAGCAATGCTTCTGCTTCCCTGTGCTCAAGGGAAGGGGCTGGAAAACTTGGGCCTGTGGGATAAATCCAGGCTGCCGGTTCTTGCAAATAAAGACTCCACTATTCGTTTATATATTGCCTACAGATACCTTAATTCTATGAGGGCACAGGTTGCATGCCTGCCAAGTGGAGAACATTTAACACCAGGCCCTCTGCAGAGGATGTTTGCCAGACTCTGCTCTAGTGGGGCAGTTTACTTAGCTCCCCAGAGAGTTTCCAGCAAGATGGAGACCTGGATGCCCACAACTGTAACCAGCGGTGCAATACAAACCATTCTATTGGTCTCTGGATCCTTCTAGTTCTCTTTTCTATCACTTTTTCTTAGAACCCCTTTGCAGATAAGCTGCTTGCATATGAAGCCATGTTTACCTTGGGGGAAATGAAGACTGAAATAGACTACGATCCTGCTGGTAGGGTAGGCCTTCTTCCTATTCCATGGAGGGGGATCTTGCCTGTTTCTCTGTGACTCACCATGCTTGCCTTGCATGAAGCTGAGGCTTTTGACCGAGACACATGTTACAGGGAATGGCATTTTCCTACGATGTTTCTCTCTCTAGTATTCATGCATGAAATAGCATTGATTTTCACAGCTGTAAAGGATCGCTAACCACCTTTTAAATCCCTAAGTTTATAAGTAGTTACAAGCCCACATTGCATGAAGTTGGGGGTCTGCACACACACACACTGCAGATCGTGCAATAGTAGATTCATTAGAAGAGGCATCAGCACCATGCCGGGGTGGGGGTGGGGGTGGGGTGATATAGGGCACCAGTAGGGAGAAGGCAGAGGACAAGAGGAAACGTCATGGCAAGGTTCAGCTTCCAGCTCTGCAGAAACTGTTCCCCCATCCCCACAGTGTCCGGAACGGGCACCGGCAACTGGCAGTAACAGCTGAGTGAGGGGAGGGTCTGTTAGAGTCCGGCCTCTGTTTTCTCATTTTAAGTTCATACGTGAAATGCATTTGCTTCTTTGTTAGTGTTTATTCATGTATTGTGACATGATGTCATGCTTCCCTTGGCTGACCTGGAACAGAGATCTCCTTCCCGAGTGCTGGGATGCAAAGCACCACAGAGCCTGGCTCCTGCCTGTATCTTCAAGTTCCTTCCATCTGCCATGGTTCACGCCATTGTCAATCCCTTATCCACGGCTTCAGACACTTCATCCTGATTGGCGCGGTTCTGTTTGGATGCTTCTAACTCGAGGCGGTTAGTCTTCATCATCAACTTGACTCATTTGGAATCACCTAGGAGATTTAGTGAGATGTTCCTCTTGGGAAGTCTACAGGAATCAAGGGAAGGAAGAGGATGCCATCTGAATGTGGGTGGCACCACCTTCTGGGATGATGACAGAAGAAAAGGAGAGACAGGAGGCAGCCAGCCAAGTGCCTGTCAGTAGTCAGCCAAGCACGTCTTCTTCTGTCTTTCTGCTTCCAGCTCTGTGATGAAATGGAGAGATATCTGCCACTTTCCCTGACTGCCGTGATGTTCCTCCCAGGGGCATGAAGCTAAACAGTCATGAAATGAACCCACTGAAACCATGAACCACGATAACCCTTTCTTTCTTTAACTTGTTTACGTCAGGTATCTGTCATAGTAGCAAAGAAAGTAAAATTCCTTCCCATCATCCTATGTTCTCCTCCCTCTCTTCTATTCTGAAGCATTAATGGTTTCCAGAAATTGTTATTTTTTACATTTATGTATGTATGTATGTATGTATGTATGTGTATATGTATGTATGTATGTATGTATGTATGTGTGTATGTATGTATGTATGTGTGTATGGACAGGCTGCAGTATATATTTAGGCAGAGAACAGGGTGTAAGAGTTGGCACTGTTTCCAAAATGGGGGTTCCAGGAATAGAGCTAAAGTTATCAGGCTTGATGGCACACAGCCTTACCTTCTGAGACACTTCCCTCCCCTTTCAGGTATCATTCTTTAATGAATGAGTGTGTGTATGTGTGTGTGTGTGTTGTATACTTTTCTTAACCAACCTTACCAAGTGTATTGACTTAATGACCACATCCATGTTCCCAATGTGCCAGAAAAAAAAATTATCTTTAGTCTAAATCTCCCACTTTCAGATTTATTTAGCCTGTTTAATATCTAGATCAGAAGCTTAGCACATCCTACATGGGGCTCATCATCTGTCATGCCTGCCAAGTCTCCTTCACTTGCTCTGTGTGCCATCCTCCCATCTCTGGTACAGTTGCCTGGACCAGTAGCCACAGGACCTTCTGTGCACATTTCATCTCCCCCATCTGGGTGGTCATACATTTCAAATATCTTCCCAGCACTCTTATTGCCACCATCTTAGCCACAAGCTTTATTGTCTCTCCATTGTGTTATTAAATCATCTCTCTCTCTCTCTTCCCTGTCTTCTTTACAAGCCACAGGGTCCAGTTCTAAAATGTCCCCAGCCAGAGTCTAGATTAGGGAAAACAGAAACCAGGAAAGTATTTTAGACAGTTATGGACCTAGTGTTATCAAATGTTGTTTATGAAACCTCAGAAAGTGCGCACCTCTTTGAGAACATGTGTGAACTTGCCATAGCCTGTGGAAGACTGAAGGTCAGAAAAAGCTGAAGTTTGCCAGGAGCTCAAGATCTTGACAGTAGCTTTCTGAGAACACAGGAAGCAGCAGCTGTGGATCACGTTAAGATTTTGGAAAAAATCACTATGGTACCTTTAGCTGTTGGTCGCATCAACGTGGGTGCTTCATACATAGCCAAATGAGAACAACCTGATGTTGGTCCAAGCTCACATGCCTGCTAGCCTCTGCGTAAGAGTAAGCATGACCACTGACTTCTTCCTGCTGTTGGAATCTGGATTCCGAACTGGTGGAGGTCAGACTGTAAAGCAACAATTTCGGGATCTGGGAAACCCAGTCCCAGGTTTTCAACTAAGGGAGCCCAGCAGAGAACACGGAGGATAACACAGCTCTGAGGACTGTGGTAATCTGACATTCAGGAAAAACAAACCCAGCTGGGGATGGAGAGGTGGCTCAGTGATTGAGAGCACTGGCTACTCTTTCAGAGGACCCAGGTTCAATTCCCAGCACCCATATCAGGTACCTTACAACCACCTATAAATGCAGCTTCATGGGGATTGAGTGCCTGCTTCTGGCCTTTGTAGACATCCGAGTCTACAAAAGTCTTTTAAAAAAATCCATAGTTCTGGGGAACAGACAGGCCATGTCCTTCACAAAACGGAAGCTTCCTGCCTCTCCAGCCACCAGTCCGTTCTCCTCTTTTCATCAGTGCTGATCTATTTTTGGTGGGTTGGTTGATTATAAGGCTAGTTCTCATTCTATGGTTCGGGATGGACTTGTGATCTCCTTGCCCAAGACTCTCCAGTCAGGTGTATGCACTGGCTTTGTTGAATGACTCTTAACTTCTTGTTGCTGTGATCAAATATGGGCAATAAGCACCAGAAGTGGGCGGGGCTTCTTTTGATTCATGTTCAAGACAACATGGTCAGTACATTGTAGTGGGGAATCATGACTAAGGATTGGCAAAGGCTAGTCACATTGGTTCCGCAGTCAGGAAGAAGAGAGCTAACAAGAATTAAGCTGGTAAACTTTAAGGCTTGCCTTGATTGATCCGTTTCCTCCAGCAGGGCCCCACCTCCTAAAGGTTCTACATCTTCCTAAAAGGGCATTACCACGTGGGGACTTAGTGTTCAAACATGCCCATGAGGGACATTCCATGTTCAACTACAATAAGAGCACTGACACCACATTCTATATCTTTTCATGAACTTTTATCCATGTGTGGAAGTCCACTTGATTCCATCAATGCCCTCTTGAAAAACTTACAGTGTGGTGTGGTGTGTGTGTGTGTGTGTGTGTGTGTGTGTGTGTACATATCGAGACCAGAGGACAATCTCAGGTATCTTTCTTCAGGTGCCATCCACTTTGTTTATTTGAGACAGGGTCTCTCATTGGCTTGAACTCACCAGATATGCTTGGTTGACTGGCAACTGCGTCACAGGAACCTGTCTCTGCCTCTGGAGAACTGGGACTACCATTTCTTGCTAGCATGGCAGGATTTTTACAGGGGTTTTGGAAGTCAAACTCGGTCCTTGGGCTCTCAAGGTAAGCCCTTAACTGAATACGCAGTCTTCCCAGACTCCCATCTATACTTCAGATCTTCTCTGTGTAGGTCCCTCATCACCCCAGCAATCCTGACTCTTGGGAAATCATTGAACATTTCCTTTGCCTCTTTAGTGGACACACTATCCATCCATGTGTCTGCCTCCTCTCCTGCACTATGATCTCCTTAAATGTTTTCCTCTTTGCTTTTATCTCCCTCATGCCCCACCTAGTGTTTGGTTCACCTCCTATAGAACACATCTGTACATGAAAGCTTCCATAGGGCACTGTGCCTTGAGGTCATGACATTGCTGAAATGGCTTATAAGTGATACAAGGAACCAGATGCTTAGTAATAGAGACACATTTTCTCAATTCCACCCAGTGGAAAACAGTGTCGCAGAGGCTCCAGCTGTCTCCCTATTCACAGCCCTGACTCCTCGTCAGATCTAGAAGATGACTCTGCAGCTGTCTGTTTTCCTACATCCCCAAAACCTTTTCAAACGGATTATGCATTTCGAAGTCGTGTTGGACCCTGACTGGATACTATTCAGCGTCAAAAAGCATATATTCCCCTAGAAAGCTTGCTTTGTTGGGTTGTAATGGGCTTGAAGAAGGAAATGGAAATGGGGTTGAAGACGGGCGCGGGGAAAGCTGGCCATCTTTCTGCACAGAGAATGAGGAGGAGGGAATGGTTTCCTAGGAGACAAGGCTTCTCTTTATTTAAAGTTTCCCCACAGACAGGCTTCTGCATCGGTGTCTTCTTCTTCTTCTTAGTCACAAAGAGAGTACCACAGAAGAGGCAGCTCAGAATTGCTTTAGACAGGGCCTTTCGAAGGGGAACTTCACCTGTTGACCTCAGGTCATTGCTTTAGTCTAAAGACGGCTACGATCCTGAATGCAATAGGGCTTTTAATTATTTGATCTCTTATGCATTAGGAGAGGAACCCTGGTAGGATGTAAACTCAGCTCTTCATACTTTGCCAAGGCCCATACCCCCTCTGTGCCACTCCCTGCCAGCTTTTCCGACCCTCTCCAAGGAAGGCAGGCACACAGTAACTCCTCTATTGCAGGATCTTATCACTGGTCGCATCTTCTTCCCAAGGAATCTCCTGAGGTGACAGGAATGAGAAGTAGAACACATTTAAAAGAGATAGTGACTCAGTTTCCCTGTATGTAGGTGGCCAGGCAGAGCTAGATTCTGTTGCGTGTAACTTTTTTTTTTTTTTTTTTTTTTGGTCTTACTCAGTTGGAAGCCATCGGACACAGGCGTAGGTAAAACTGCACCTCAGCCCCTATGCCATCACTTTTCTCAACTCTAATGAGGATCATCCTCTCCCGAGTCCACAGACTACATTGAAACGGGGTGTGGCAATCAGGGTTTTCAGTGTCTGCTCAGCTCAGGACCCACTCTCTGAGAACTGGCATCCTCTGCACCCAGTTAAGTGTCCATTAGCAGCCTCCCTGCTATACAACATTGTTCTCTGAATACCTGAGATTCAACCAAAGCCTGATTCTAGCTCAAGCTGGGTTAGGTATTCCTTCATGTCTATTGAATGTAGAGCAAAGAATGCTGGTTTCTATCTAAGCCAGATCTGTGAATGAAAAAGATGTCAAAAGCCCATGTAGTAGCCCTGCTGTAGACTGGGGTTATAGAGGGAGGACCAGAGGCACAGAAACCCTAGGGAGTGCTATGTCTGGGATCCTGCTCCTCCTGGTGGGTTGCCTGGCTGCTTATCAAGTCAGCACAGGTGAAAGCTGCATCCTGTTATTTATAAGCAAATGAAGTGAGTGAAGGCATGCATGAAGGACAGGAGAGTCCAAGCACTTAGAGACTCTCCTTGTGCCAGGATTTAAGCAACCAAAGGTGGGGCTTAGGAGATTTCCAGAAAAGGAGGATGTGACGAAGGAGCTGGGATTCAGAGAAGCAGCACGTGCTGTGATGGCTAAGACTCTGCAAGGGATGTGTGTGTGTGTGTGTGTGTGTATGTGTGTGTTCGTGAGCGTGTGTGCATGTGTGTGTCTATGCAGATGTGCTTGTGTCTGTGTGTGCATGCACATGTGTGGATGTGTCCTTGTGTGTGTGTGTGTGTGTTTTTACATGTGTTCCTTTGTGTATGTGTGTGTTTGCATATGCATGCATGCAGGTATGTGTGTGTATATAGACATTTAGTTCAGCTTATACAAAGCCCTGGGTGAATGTGGCCACTGGTCTTCCATTTCTGGGTCACTGTAAGCTGTGAAGATGGAAAGGCTCCTTGCAGAGAGAGGGATTTGGTTGGTAAAAGCCCTGTGAGTTCCTCCCTAACTGGGGCTCTGCTATAATCAAGCAGCATTCCAGCTTAGAGGCATAACCCAGCAGGATCCAGCTTAGAAGCATAACTGGAGAAGAATGAGATCTAGGTCCTGGATGGAGAAACTCCACCGAGGAGCCTTACTGTTCAGGTCCTCTCAGTCCTGATCTCCTCACCTGAAACCCTATCAGCCAGGCTGGAGGCCAGCCCTGGTTGAATGGACCAAATACATATCATAACATATGCCACACGAATTACAATTTCCTGGGGGACCTGGTGGTGCAGATACATAATCCTATCCTAGCTATGCAGAAGCTGAGGCAGGAGGATTGGGGTTTAAGTACCATTTGGGCTACAGAGCAAAATTCATGTCCAGTTTGTGCAGCTTAGGGAGACTCGGTCTCAAAAAAAAAAAAAATTGTGAGAAAGGAGTGGAATTTAGCTCAGTGCTTGAGTGCTTGCCAAACATATATGAGGCCTGAGGTTCAATCTCAGTGCTGTAAAATAAACAAATTAATAAATAAGAAAAATAAAAATTACCGTTTCCTCTAAATCTAGCAGGTCTTGTGTGGCCTCCCCCTCCTCCTGTGCCTAGGAAAATGATGCCTTTTCTTTCCTCGGAGCTCCAAGCTTTCCCTTTCTGTCATCCCCACGGCTGATTTCCAGCGACCTTTTGCTCATGATTTTCCTCTTCCAATGGATCCTATTAACTGATTCTCTTCTCCATGTCAACACAGTCTCTGAGAGAACCCCAGGAAGCACACTGCCAAGGACTGCTCTGTGCAGCTCAGCCTGAGTGTCCGAGGCCACAGCTTCTGCCAGGCGCCCTCAGGAGGAGGATTGCAGTTTTGCCCAAGTGCATGCCCTCTTGTTACCTGGTAACCTCTTGTTTTTATTTTCATCCCATTCCCCTCCCCCTTGAGCTGTTCATCGCAACAGGAGCAAGTCCTCTGCAGAACTCCGAGTGGCTGCCCTCACCACTTCCAGCTTTCTCCCCTTCCTGACCTGGTTTGATGGGCGGTCTAAGCCACAGTTGGTCTCAGAGTCTTTGCCACTGGGTTCTCCCAGGAAGAGAGCAATGACATTTGCCACATTCAATGACATATCAAGGCAGCATTGCCAGTGGGATTCTAGGGTTGCCTTCTCAGGGATGCTCAGGTTCTTTGTGTTTCAGACAATGCATGGGACAAGACACAGAAGGGTAGTAAAAGCAGATATTCATTAACAGTTGGAGCGATGGCATACAGCACACCTCACAGAATAGACTGGGCCCCCACAAACACGTGATCGAAGACCCCTGAGGTCGTTGGGGGTACCTCAAAGTTTAGGTAGAGAGATAAGCTCATCTCTAGGAGCTGGGATAGGGCAGATTCTCACCATGATTAACAGGTTGTTGTAAACCTTGGATAGTCTGCTCATGCATGGCCCATACAACCCATGTTTTAAACATGTAAGCCCCATTATGTATATATATGAGATAGTTAAAAAACGGGGGGGGGTCCCCTGTTCAGACAGATTGAATAAATGGTTTAATTTGTTTGGAAAAAGTCACCTTGTTTATCTCTCTTACTTATTGGGCATGCCTGACCCTAAACTGTTACAGGAATAGGGGAGCTGTGTGACAGTCTATCTGGAAGGGACAGACACCTTCTTCAAAGGGGTGTCCTTATCCTGCCTATCTCAGGGAGACAGAGAGTGGTATGTCTCAGCAGTGTGGCCAGGAGCGTCAAACATCTCAGCCTTGGGCCATGCTGGGTGGGAAAGAACAATCAGACAGGACAACATGCAGCAACAGCTTGAGAGCGGGACTCTAACCTTCTGGTGGTACCGGGGGTGGGCTGTATATGAATATTTACAAAGAATCCAGGAAGCTGGGGATACAGATGCAGTCGATAACACCAGAGAACAAACAGTGTAAAAGTTATGCTAATTTTAGTCATTTATGAGAATGACTTTACCCTTTATAACTAATTATTGCATAAGCCATAGTTATTATGCACATCATTAATTGGTGTCAGATTAGACTTATTCTAAATCTCATCGGCTCACCCTGCAGCATCCCACAGGTGAGCGGTCTTTTCATCTAGCTTGAGTAGAGTGCCTGCTTACAAGTTCCAACAACTAGCAAATAAACTCATAGAGACTTGGGTTAAGACAGAGCCCTTAATCTGCTCTTGTCAAGAACATGTGGACATGGTAACATTATTTGTTTGACAGTAAATTTGTGTGCAAAAAATGACAGTTATATTTAAAATCTCTCCCTCTCTATCCCCACCTCTCCATCCAGCATGGTGTATGAATGTGTGTGGGTATATGTCCCACAATGCATGAGTGGAGGTCAGAGGTCAGAGGTCAGAGAAGCCCCAGTCAGTAGGATGTGATTCTCTCCCTTTATCACCTGTGTCCCAGAACTCAGGGCATCAAGTTCAGCAGCAAACATCTTTCCTGATGAGCTATCCTGCTAGCCCCAGGTACATTTAACATGTAGTTTGTCTCAGTTTTGTCAGAGAGATCAAGCATGACCACCCCATCTGACTTGTCCATCAGCAGTCACCTGTGACTATTTAAAATCTAGGTAACTCGTTAGGTTAATTTCTCAGGGACACCAGGAACATTTCAAGGGCTCAATAGCTGGGTGTGGCTAGTGGCTCCCTCCCATAGGGTACAGACAGTGTTGTTATGGTTCAACTTTACCCTGGTGCTAATGCCATAAGCAACAGTAGAAAGGATAGTTCCCATCATGAACTTTGATCTTTCCTAAGGCTGCTGACACGCTGTAGGTACTCTCTTGATGGGCAGTCCTGGTGAGCTATGCTCTAACACCCAACCTGTGCTCTGTCTACAGTGTGTGGCTGAGCCCTCCAGATGTAGGTTAGGTATAAGATGTATTTTGAAGCAGAAAATGCATGATTTCATGTATTCTAGGATGGCCTCAAACTCATTACGTAATTGGGGATGACCTCAAACTTCTGATCTTCCTTCCTCTGTCTCTTGGATGTAGATTCCAGCCATGCATGATCACACCGGATTGCTATTTTGCTGGGAATTGAATCCAGAGCATGTGCATGCCAGGCAAGGGCTCATCAACTGAACCACACCCCTTTACCTTAGCATGTATTCATCTGGAGAGACTGTATCATAAAGGGTGGAAGAATAAGTTTATTTATTTAATTTTTTTTTCTGATGCAGGGAATTGAACCTACAGCTTGATGTGTATTGAGTAATGCTCTTCTGTCCCAAATGCGTCTGCAGCCCAGAGGGCATCTTTATATAGAACATTTCCATCATTGCACAACACTGCCCGAGGTCTAGCTAGTGGTGAGAGTTGGAACTAGCTGTCGTGGGATGACTTGATCAGTTGGCCCTAGGGTCTTCTACATAGAGCCACAGACTGGATCCCGAGGGCTTCACCAGCAGGGAACTAATGCTGAGGGCAGCAGTTTTGAAAGGAATTGACACATGTGAGCCAGTTGCCCTGGCCTGCGGGGAGGGGAAGGAGTGGAGCAACCACTGGAGGCAGAGTGGGTCCTCACCCCACTCAGGGGCACGGGTCACCATTTGCATTTTTACTTGTTTGTTGTCTTGTTTGTCGATACTGAAAAGCCACATCCAAACCTTTTCAATTGTTTGCCCGGACAGCAGCCGCCTGGGTGTGCTTTAGAGTGAATGGCCGAATGAGATGCTCCCCTCCAAGGCCCCGTCTTTCTGCTTTTGACAGGGTCTCACTATGTAGCCCTGGCTGGCCTGGAACGTTCTATATAGGCCAGGCTGGTTAAAGGTTTGCATCATGAAGCCTGGCTTAGAGATTTTATGATATCAAGGACTTTCATGCATTCAGATCTTTACAGGTTACTTTAAAAATTATTGTACTTTTAATTGTGTGTACTTATGTGCACCTACGTTGAGGCCTGTACAAAAGAGGGCAGCTGCCCACAGAGGCCATGAGAGAGTATGGGATCCCTTGCAACTGGATATAGGCGGTTGTGCTGTCCCACATGCATGCTGGGAACTAAATTTAGGTCTCCTGGAAGGAAGAGCAGCCAGAAATCTTTAAGCCCTGATCCAGGTACAGAGCTTGACCGTTCATATATGACTTTGGTTTATTCTTACATCTGACCTTCGTAACTGTGTAAAGTGTGTAAGAAAACTATTATCATTGTCTTCCTGGTGAGAAAGTCTCTGCCCAGAGAATTGAAGATGTTTTCTCAGAGTCACAGAGCTAGCACATAGAAGGATGGCTTAAGTTCTGGGCTTATGAGTCTAGAAGCTGTTTCACGGCATCACACAGTCTCTTGGGATTTTTCCAGCAGTAGATGATGGCGTGGAACTCATGGGTGCTCTAGAGCTTGGGTTTCCCAGGAGCCCACTCATTTGATAGTCTTTTCGAGTTAGGGCATGACGTGTGGTTTTAGTTTTTTTCCTTTTGCCTGGCATTTATGTTCTGGTTCTCACGAGCAGCCTGCCTAGCCTTCTGAGGTGGTGGCTGGCTGTCACACTGGAGCTTCAGGGAAGGTGGCAGAGGCTGCCATGGGGGGATGGAGCGCAGTGGGAGACACCATGTGTTCAAGCGCTGAGCTGTTGCAGAGCTGATAGGCTTTCAACTATTTTTATATATTGATGTTCCTCAAAATTTTTTTTTCACTTAAAAAAAAGGTTCTTTTGCTAACTATTACAAAAAGATCCACTGTTCTAAAGGATTTTTAGGGCAGCCTGCTTCCTGTGACAAGAAAGTGGGGCAAGCTGAACTCTGCCCAGGCACCATCCAAGAACAGTATTCAAACCTTTCTTCCCAGTTAGAAACAAGGCCTTGAAGTTCAGAGTATTCTACACCCTCTGAAGCCACCCTGAAGCCAGGGTGGGGGCAAGGCAGCAGCCCCCGTGCCACCATCAGAGGAGCTGTGGCTGTTTGATTATGCCCTCTTGTCTTGTTCTAGCATATTGCTGTCCTTCTCTGGGAAGGATTTCTTCATGTTGTCTGGGTCATGGTGTCTTCTAGGTCCTTCTTCACAGTTGTCTTGGTCCTAAGTTTGCTGGCTTTTCCTGGAAGCTCTCTGCAGATGGCTTCAACCCAATTGCCCACCATTCTGGTCACTGTCTCCCTTACATCTGCTCACCTAGTTGCAAAGCATTTTCAGAAGGTCAGAGAAGACCTTGACTCGAATCTTACGGATCTCTGTCTTATGGAGTCTTACAGATTTCCCCTCTGAATAGAAATAATGCCAGATTTGATCAAAGCCCTCCAGACTTGCACATTACGATCCCGACATTTACTGTGTACTTAAGTACTGTGTACTTCATCTTAAAGCTTGCTACTTTTTCATTGAGGGCATTGACAAGCAAGATGCTGATGTTCACACAGGAAAGGATAATGAAGTGTGCCTTGTCGGATGTAGAAGATGAGGTTACCGTGACTGAAACACAAGCAAACCGCACACATAATGAGGTCAGCCATCCTAAAATGTATATACACCTTAAAGGCCAAGGCGTGTGACTGGGGTAGTGTAGAAGGCACCAAAGTGCCACAGCTGCTTTTCCAGCTTTAACATGTTTGAATGTGGGTCTTTGGTTCATTCAAGCTTGAGCTCTTCACAGTACAGACCTGAGGCTCTCTACCCACTCAACAGGAGTTCCACATTCCTCCTTCCCTGGGTGCCCCTAACCATGCCCACCCATCTGCTCCTCATCTTTGCCCCTTTGCCAACTCTACATACCTCATGTAAATGGTACAGAATTGGCCTTTTGTGCCATTTCACTTATTCTAATGTCCTCAGGAGTCATCCATGCTGTAGTGTATGCTGTAGTGTGTGGTGTATGCTGTGTGCTGTAGTGTATGCTGTGTGCTGTAATGTGTGCTATATGCTGTAGTGTATGCTGTAGTGTGTGGTGTATGCTGTGTGCTGTAGTGTATGCTGTGTGTTGTAGTGTATGCTATATGCTGTGTACTGTAGTGTATGTTGTAATGTGTGCTGTATGCTGTGTGCTGTAGTATATGCTGTATACTGTAGTGTATGCTGAAGTGTGTGCTATAGGCTGTAGTGTATGCTGAAGTGTGTGCTGTATGTTGTGTGCTGTAGTGTATGCTGACGTGTGTGCTGTATGTTGTGTGCTGTAGTGTATGCTGTAGTGTGTGCTGTATGCTGTGTGCTGTAGTGTGTGCTGTATGCTATAGTGTATGCTGTGTGCTGTAGTGTATGCTGTATACTGTGGTGTATGCTGTACTGTGTGCTGTATGCTGTATACTGTGGTGTATGCTGTAGTGTGTGCTATAGGCTGTAGTGTATGCTGACGTGTGTGCTGTATGTTGTGTGTTGTAGTGTATGCTGTAATGTGTGCTGTATGGGGTGTGCTGTAGTGTATGCTGTATACTTTAGTGTATGCTGAAGTATGTGCTGTATGCTATGTGCTATAGTGTATGCTGTAGTGTGTGCTATATGCTGTGTGCTGTAGTGTATGCTGTATACTTTAGTGTATGCTGAAATATGTGCTGTATGCTATGTGCTATAGTGTATGCTGTAGTGTGTGCTATATGCTGTGTGCTGTAGTGTATGCTGTATACTGTAGTGTATGCTGAAGTGTGTGCTGTATGCTGTATACTGTAGTGTATGCTGTGTGCTCTATGCTGTACTGTATGCTGAGCTGTTCCGATGTCTGTAGGTCCCACCTTTTATCCATTTGTCCATCTGTCATCAGGGAAGAGTTGGACTGCTTCCCCTTTTCAGCAGTTGGAAATAAAGCTGAGCACAAGTGACAAATATCTTTTTTAAGAGAAAACCTATTTTCAGTTCCTTTAGATATATAACCAGCAGTGGTGGTGTTGCTGGGTCATAGAGAAATTCTTCATTTTTAAGGAAACATCACACTTTTCCATAAGAGCTACATCAATTTATGGCCCCATAGCAGCACACAGGCACAATGGGTTCCTCCTCATCTTCAGCAACGCCCATCTCACCCCTTTTACTAGTAACTGTGTGCTTGTGTGTGTGTTTCCATGTCTATGGGTATCCATAGAGGTCAGATAGAGTGTCAGATCCCCTGGTTGTGAGCTGCTCCCTGTGCATGCTGGGAAAAAAGCTCCAGTCTTCTGCAAGAGCAGCAAGTGCTCTTCACTTCTGAGCCACCTCTCCAGCCCTCATTGTGATGCGCACTTTACTAATGATTAGCGATGCTTAATATCTTTACAAGTACTTATTAACAAGTTGTGTTTTTATGGAGAAATATTTATTCAAGTCAAAAGGTCAAACATTATTATTATTATTATTATTGTTATTATTATGTGTGTATGTAGTGTATGTGTGCATGCAGGTTGGGAGGATACAGATCCACAGTCCATGTCCTCTATTGCTGCTTGTTTTAGTTAGGGTTTCCATTGCTGTGAAGAGATATCATGACCAAGGCAGCTCGTATAAAGGCAAACATTTAATTGAGGCTGGCTTACAGTTTCGGAGGTTTAGTCCGTTACTGTCATGGTGGGAAGCATGGCAGCATCTGGGTAGACATGGTGCTGGAGGAGTTGAGAATTCTACATCTTGATCCAAAGGTAGCCAGGAGGGGACTGGAATTCCACACTGGGTGGAGCTTGAGTATAGAGATGACAAGGCCCATCCCTACAGTGACACACTTCCTCCAACAAGGCCACACCTCCTATTAGTGCCACTCCCCATGGACCATGCATTCAAGCACACAAGTCTATGTGGGACAAAGCTATCTAAGCCACCACACTGTCCATCTCATTTTTTTCACAAGAGGTCCCCCACTGGGGATTTTACCAGTTGGTTGGGTGTGGTTGGCCAGTGAGTCCCTGAGCTCTCCTGTGATTACCAGCCAGCACTGGTGTCACAGGCAAGTGCCAGCAGGCCTGGCTTTTCACACAGGTACAGGAGTATCCAGCCAAGCTCATGTCGTCAACTTGTGCAGCAGGTACTGTATCCACTGAGCCGTCTCCACGGCTTTAACCTGTGCTTTAGCTTTGTTTGTTTTTTATTGTGACTTTTACATTAGGATCCCCAGTAGGATTGACTTGGACCTCACTGTGTAGCCTTGGATGACCTTGAACTCCTGATTTCCCCAAGCAGGAATTCTTTAGATGTTTTGCGCAATATGCCCTCACTAGATAAATGATTTAAAGTTTTCTCCATTTTCTATATTACTTTTTCGTTCTGCTGATAGATGCACACACACACACACACACTTTTCTCTCTTTCCCTTCCCTCTCCCTCTCCCTGCCTCTCACCTCTCCCCTTCTACCTCCCTCTGCCTCCCTCTGCCTCTCTTTTTGGTGCTCAGAATTGAGTCAGGCTGCCAGTGAAGCTATATTCCTAGTCCTCAACAGGATCATTTGCTAAAAGAAAACTTTAGATTTGATGCATCCAAAATATCATATTTTTAGTTTTGTTGGAGTTCCAGCTTTTTTTTTTATATGTGAGTAACCAAATTATTCTAGGAAACAGATGGACAAGCTGAATATTGTCATCTGATAATAAGGTTAGAGTGTTGAAGTGATCATTTGTCTGCTACTCCATTTGGGTTCATGGATCTTGCTGACGGTTAACAGAACCCACAAAATGGTATCTTTATATTCTCGAGAATTATCCAGAGAACCTAGGATGTAGCCAAGGGACCAGAGGAGCATGCTGGCCTTCAGATAAGATGTCTTCTCTATGGGATCATGACATGATCAATGTTCTCTAGGACAACAGAGCCAGTAGGACACATGCTGATTATAACAAGATATATATCCAGAGAACTGGTTCATATGGTTATGAAAATTAAGGAATCCCATGGTCTAACAAGGTCTCTCACCCACAAACTGGAGCACAGTGGACCCTCAGCTTACCTGATGCTCACCTGTGTTGTTGAGATCTTCATTCAATCTAGTGATACAGCTGCTAAGGTCTTCCAGCAATGCCTTCACAGAGACACCTGGAGATTATGCTTTTCTAACTGTCAAGGCGTCTTTTGCCCAGTCGGTGGGTCTCGTAAACTTAACCATCACAGCTAGTAACATTTTGTCTGGCTTTCCTAGAGTAGAGATAAATGGATTAACTTTTTGCCTATAAAACCTGAAGAGCCTTTCACTGATTACGTCAGTGTGTGTTATTTGTTATTAAAATACTTAGTGAAGCAAGGAAGGCAAGAGAACAATCCCTAGAGGTCTCATGGAGAGTTGGGGGCTGGGAGGTGACAGTGCTCAGGAACATAGCAGTGGTCTTCCCGCCCACCAGGCTGCAAGGGGTACTTTCAAAGCTTTCACATGACTTCTCTTCCCCCCTCGCCTGTTCTGCACAGCAAAACTGACGACGGTTTTCATGTCTCCCAACCACTGCTTCTGCTTAAAAGCATGGCTTGTCACACTTCAAAGCTTTGGATTGTCCCCACCCCTCATATATTTAATATCTGTCTCAGCAAGCTCATCTGCAACCTAGTACAGACCCCAGGCTGGACCCCAGGCTAGACCCCAGGCTGGATCCCTCGATGGCATCTTCATTGGAGCAAACGGAAAAAACCGAAAACCAAAAACCACAAGACAAAAACCAAAAACCCAAAAACCAAAAAAAACAAAAAACTAGCCCATGGTGAACTTTTCCAAAAGAAAAAAAAAGGAGACTTGTCTGAGGACAGTGACACTGGCAGGCACCTGAAGGGTGGTGACACTGGCAGGAACCCAGGAGGACCTGGCCGGGACACTGGATTTCATCCCATGATTACTTTGCTCCTTATGTTCTGACTCAAGTAGCTTTGGGGTTATTTAATTAAACCCATCTGATGATCTGATACGAAGAAGCCTTCCTGGTGTGTAGACACAGATACTTTAATCACTGGAAAGATATGTCCCATGCTCAAATTAATAAATTGACATTTTGATTTATCTCAAGTCTCTTGTGAATTTGTTTAGCGTAGGTCAGTTCTGCTCGATTCATTCTACTCTGGGGGAGGGGGGCCCTAAAACCTCAATTTGCTATTATATTCTGTTAATATTCTTCCTTCCTTTCCTTGCTTCGTTGATCTCTTTCCGAGATGCTCAGTGATTTATTTCATGTTTATTTAAAGTTCTCAGAGTCTTTAATTAAAGTTTCTATGGCATCATAAAGTAAGATCCCTTTATATTCTAATGGGTCTTATAGGATGGATAGATGCTGTGGCTTATAATATCACTGGATCCTAGCGGGCCGTACCTTGGGCAATGATGGCTAAAGAGTGGATGAGAAGGGGGTCTGTGTGCTTTCTGTGTTCACTTCCTGTTGTTGCTTTAGGCGATGCTCATAGAGCAGAAATGAGGAAGATCCTGGGTCTCATGCTTGCATCAACACCAAATGACCCAATAAACGAGTCAGCACAGAGTTAATGGTCTAAAAAACACAAATTTACCGTCCTGTAGTCTGGAAGGTCAGAACTCTGCTGTAGGAATCCTGGGAACTAAATCAGGGTGTTAATAGGCTGTCTTCCTTCTGGATTCAGCGGAGAAGCCTCTTTCTTGGCTTTTCTAGCTGGAAGAGGCAACCCACATTCCTCGGCTCATGGCCTGCTCTCACTAGCCAGTTGCAATGCTCCGGCCTCTGATTCCACCCTCTAGCCTCACGTGACTCTCAGACTCTCCCTCGCCTTTCTCTTCTGCTCATTTGCTGCTCTGGATCACACTGAGCCCACCCAGACCATCCACAGCAACACAGAATCTTCACATCCTTAACTGTCTCCGCAAGTTTCTTTTTGTGACATCAAATAACACATCCTTGGTGTCTTAGCGTTTCTTTTGCTGCAACTAAAAACACCATAACCAAAAAGCAAGTTGGGGAGAAAAGGGTCTATATCACTTACATGTCCATATCACTGTTTATCATCAAAGTCAGTACAGGAACTCAAGCAGGGCAGGAACTGGAGGCAGGGGCTGATGCAGACACCCTGAAGGAGTGCTGCTCTCTGGCTTACTCTCCATGGCTTGCTTAGACCGTTGTAGAACCCAGGACCACTTGCCCAAGGATGGCAGTGTCCACAATGTTCTGGGCTCCCTCATAAGCTCCACTAATTAAGAAATATGTACATGCGGTAGTTACTATTGCTTGTGATGTCTTACTGACTTGGAGTCACCTAGGAGATTAGTGAGATACACCTGTGGGTGTGTTGGTGGCAGGTGCTTGTCTCCAACCTGATCTTACCGAGGCATTTTCATAACTGAGGATCCTTCCTCTCAGAGGACTGTAGCGTGTGTCAAGTTAACACAAAACTATCCAGCATGCTTCGGGTATGAATATTAATAGGCAGACATTTTTCCTAGATTGAGCAGTACATAACTGTGATAGGCCCTTACATTTTTTAAATAGAGAGAGTAGCACCATTGAGAGTCCCAGTTGCTCTTACTTGTCTTGGAGACAAGATCTCATATGAGCAAAGGTGGCCTCAAATGTGTTACATAGATAAAGATGGCCTGGAACTCATGATTCTCCTGCCTCTACCTTTCAAGTGATGAGATTACAAATGTATGCTACCACCCTCTCCAGTCACCTTTAAAAATCAACCCATGACACAATAAAGATGCTTAATTTTTTTTATTTGAATAAACAATATTTAAAATTGTTTTCAAAGGTGAGATTGGTTGTAGGAAAGCAAGCCTATACCATAACCTGTTTAATGTCTTAATTACTGATGAGATCAAGTCAAATGAAAGAAATAAGAGATTCATATTGGTAGCACACAAACACTTCAGGGTGACAGGCAACTCAAGTGCTAGACCTTGAACATTCTGTTGTCATGGTCAGTACATACATGTGGTGGCTACTATTGATTGTCAAGTCTTACTGACTTGGAGTCACCTAGGAGATTGGTGAGATATACCTGAGAGTGTGTTGGTGGCAGTATTTGCATAGATTGTCAGCTGAGGGGAAAATGCCCACCTTGGATGTGTAAGGTTCCATGCCATAAGCTGGTGTCTACATGAAGCGAATGGAGGTGAGATAAAAATTGGGGACCACCAGAGTTCTCTTGTTTCCCTACTTCCTGTCTGACATGATACGAACTGCCTCATCCTGCCATGTCCTCCCCTACCAGGATAAACTGCCACTCCTGAAACTATGAGGTAAACTAACTCCTTTCCTATATTGTTTGTGTCAGATATATCTCCGCAGTGACTGCAGAAAGACTCGTACAGCGTGCTCCTACAGGGAGTGGTACACTTCTGTGTTTTCATGTCAAGTTCAAGTTCATGAAGCCTATTGGAAAGTCTATCTCTCAGGTAAGAAGACACACTAGGCTTAAGACTTTTTCAGTGACCCTGGAACTGAATATGTAGAATGATTTTGCTTCACAAGACTGATAAATAGTCTGTGGGAAAGGTGGGAGTCGCTCAATTAAGAAAAGCTGCCTATCTTAAAGTGAGCTTCTGCAGGCCACAGGCAATGTGCAGCTAGGAACGCTTTTTAACTTGCTTTTCTGCAGCATTTCTCAAATTTATTTCATCACAGAACCTTTTGCTGTTGTTGAAAGTTATGTTAAAATATCTCACAGAACAAACACATTTTTGGGAAATAATGCATTAGCATTTTGATTTAGCTTTCCTGTTGTTTTGAGCCTGTGCTTGTAAGTCCGGCTTTTGATTTCCATGTGGTTGGACACATGCAAAGGAAGTGTTTTGATTAGGCTGATGTGGATATTTCTTATACAGGGTGTTATATTTCTCACTGTGGCTTAATACCACGTCCATATGATGTTTACTTTGGTCTCATGTGTGTCTTAGTGTGAGTTGATTTCTGTGTCACCCACCCCCATTTCCTTTCTCATGCTTGTCTGCATGCTGACGTCTGCAGGGCACAGGGGAGGGAAAGCCATATGAGTTAACAGAGTACTGGATGGAGAGCTGAGTTCTGGACTCTGAAAACTTGTCCTGGTGCACTGTACTGTAGGCGTTGCCTCTGCTACTTTGAAAGATAGTAGGATGTTGAATTCAGACATTAAAAAAGACCCAGATCCATAGGGTTGTCATATTTCTTTTAAAAATACTTATCATCATCATCATCATTATCATCACTGTTATTTTGATGTGCCCATGTGCCACAGTGCCCATGTGAAGGTCAGAGGACAACTTTCTCCCCTAGTTTTGGGCAGCAAATACCTTTATTCACTGAGCCATTCCCTCAACTGGATTGCCTTTTTTATTTTTATTTATTTTTTATTTATTTTTTGCATCTAGTTAGTTACTTCAACTTTCCCAATTTGTTCATGGTGAAAGCATCAGTCCATTATCCATATCCTGTGTAGTAACCACAACACCAGGTTAAGACTGACAGGCAGTTACATCTTAGAAGTCAACTTTATAAAATGAAGTTAAACCCTGATTTCCTTTGTGTTTTTCTCATTTTCTCAGTTATAGCTAGGTTCTAATATGTGTGGTGACTTCTACTAAAATCCTTAGCCTCTTCTCACCTGAGGAATACCGAATGGCTGAGAAGCACCTGAAAAAATGTTCAGCATCCTTAATCATCAGGGAAATGCAAATCAAAACAACCCTGAGATTCTACCTCACACCAGTCAGAATGGCTAAGATCAAAAATTCAGGTGACAGCAGATGCTGGTGAGGATGTGGAGAAAGAGGAACACTTCTCCATTGTTGGTGGGATTGCAAGCTGGTACAACCACTCTGGAAATCAGTCTGGCAGTTCCTCAGAAAATTGGACATAGTACTACCAGAGGATCCAGCAATACCTCTCCTGGGCATATATTCAGAAGATGTTCCAACCTGTAAGAAGGACACATGCTCCACTATGTTCATAGCAGCCTTATTTATAATAGCCAGAAGCTGGAAAGAACACAGATGTCCCTCAACAGAGGAATGGATACAGAATATGTGGTACATTTACACAATGGAGTACTACTCAGCTATTAAAAAGAATGAATTTATGAAATTCCTAGGCAAATAGATGGACCTGGAGGGCATCATCCTGAGTGAGGTAACCCAATCACAAAAGAACTTACATGATATATACTCACTGATAAGTGGATATTAGCCCAACTACTTAGAATACCCAAGATATAAGATACAATTTGTGAAACTCATGAAACTCAAGAAGAACGAAGACCAAAGTGTGGACACTTTGCCCCTCTTAGAATTGGGAACAAAACACCCATGGAAGGCGTTACAGAGACAAAGTTTGGAGCAGAGATGAAAGGATGGACCATCTAGAGACTGCCATACCTGGGGATCCATCCCATAATCAGCCTCCAAATGCTGACACCATTGCATACACTAGCAAGATTTTGCTGAAAGGACCCTGATATAGCTGTCTGTTGTGAGACTATGCCAGGGCCTAGCAAACACAGAAGTGGATGCTCACAGTCAGCTATTGGATGGATCACAGGGCCCCCAATGGAGGAGCTAGAGAAAGTACCCAAGGAGCTAAAGGGGTCTGCAACCCTATAGGTGGAACAACAATATGAACTAACCAGTACCCCCCAGAGCTTGTGTCTCTAGCTGCATATGTATCAGAAGACGGCCTAGTCGGCCATCATTGGAAAGAGAGGCCCCTTGGTCTTGCAAACTTTATATGCCTCTGTATAGGGGAACGCCAGGGCAAAGAAGTGGGAGTGGTGGGTAGGGGAGTGGGGTTGGAGGGTATGGGGGACTTTTGGGATAGCACTGGAAATGGAAATGAAGAAAATACCTAATTAAAAAATCCTTAGCCTGTCAGACAGGAAAGAAATCTTGGAGGAAGTTCAGATGAAAGCAACCAAGTTTTGGACTATCACCCCCTTAAAGACTCAGAGAACTCCGTGGAGTTAGAGGACAAGTTGAAGGGTCCCAGGATACTGCCCTGTGATTGACATGGCTGCTGTACTTCTGAACTCTCAGCAGCTCTGGTTGCTGTAAGACTTACATAAGATTTAACTGTCGATATCCACCATGGATGATAGGAAGGGCTTGTCGTTTTGTGTCTGGATTATTTCATTTGACATTAATATCTTACAGTCCCATCTAGGAGGCCTCCTTGGTCATTACTAGCTGAATGGTCATTACTCTGCTGTGTCAATAGGCCCCGTTTTCTTTATCATTTCTCTATTGATAGGCAAGCAGATGATTTCATGCCCTAGCTGTTGTCAGTAGTGTAGCAATAAGGTTAGGAATTCCAACTTTTAATGTACTGATTTCATTTTCTTTTGATATATACTTAGAGTGGGCTTGATTGATCATGTGGTAGGTCTACTTTTAGCTTTTTAAAAGAAACTTTCGTGCTGTTCTTCATAATGGCTCCATTAACTTATATTCCTACCAGAAGTACAGGGGTCCCTCCAATCTCCATGCATATCTTTCTTCCTTTCATCTTTCTTCTCTCTTTCTCTTTCTTTCTTTCTTTCTTTCTTTCTTTCTTTCTTTCTTTCTTTCTTTCTTGCTTGCTTGCTTGCTTGCTTGCTTGCTTGCTTGCTTGCTTGCTTCCTTCCTTCCTTCCTTCCTTCTTTCTCTCTCTCTCTCTCTTTCTTTCTCTTCCTTCCTTCCTTCTTCATCCTCCTCCTTCCCTCCCCTCCCCCCTTCCCTCCCCTCCACTCCCCTCCCTTCCCCTCCCCTCCCTTCCCCTCTCCTCCCCCCCCCCTCTCTCCCATTCACTGTCTGATACTGTCAGAATCCATGTTTTCTTTTCTGTCTGTTTCTTAGGACCCAATATTTGAGAATTTCCTGTCATGCCAATCCACATTAGTCTAAGTCTACAGTTATGCTTTTGTTTAAGAAAATATTCTAATGACTCAAGGTTTGAATTAGACTGAGGTAAAACCACACTTGCCCCCAAAATATGTTCTTTGTATAGAAAGTTTAACTTTATTTTTGCATTAGTAAAGCTTTTTATTTATATCTATTTTATTTTAATTCTTACTTTATTTTAGAGTTTCATGTATCCTAGACTGTCCTTAAACTCACTGTGTAGCTAAGGACATGTTTGAATTTCTGATCCCCCTGCCTCCACCTCCCAAGTGCTGGGATTTGGGAATGTGTCACCATCCACCAAAGCCAGGATATGGTGAAGCCAGGGTGTTGTACATGTTAGACAGGCATGCTATCACCACCTTATCTACATCTGTTTTAGAAAACAGACAAACACAATGAAATCTACACATGACTATTTATACACTCCCAACTGATAACAGAATTAGCAAACTTTGATTTCAGATTTTGGTAGCATTTCAAAATCATGTAACCATGGGGACCTGCAGTTATGCACCCATGCCCAACACCCCCACATACATGAATTAAAACTAAAATGTATCTTAAAAGCAATCAAACAACTTCAAACCAATGAACATTTGGTGTAAAAATAGGAGAAACAACTGTGCTTTTAACTTTCAGAGCATGATTTTGCTTAGTAGGTTCTTTCTGTGTTGTAGACATAGACCGAATCTTGAACCCTTGGGAGTTCTGCTGCTACAGGGTTACAGTCTGAGGATCGACATTCTATGCCTAGAAAGGTCAGAAGAGACAGTATAATTGGCTTTAAGTGCCTCCTCCTCTCCAATTATAAACGGACCTGGGTATCAAAGGCTACACCTCATTTTGGAGGGCTTAAGAAAAAAATTTCTAAGAAAGTTTCTTTGTGAATTTAAAACTTGTAAAAGTTCAGGTCTCTTTATGTTCCCTGTCAAGAAATTGCCCTCACTGATGTTTTTCAGACACATCTAATACACTACAAACCTTAAGAGCTTTGGGAGATAGTACTAGAAATATCTGTGGCATCTGCATCTTCCCCAGTGGCTCTGAATGTTAGATTTGAAAGCTGCGGTCACACATTTTATTAATCCCAATTATTCAATAAAGCTTCATTTCTTAATACTTGTGTCCAATATGGTAGCCATTATCGAAACATGTCTGTTGAGCATTTGACATACATTCAGTACTCACTGAGACACTTTGGATTATAAAACACACACAAGATGTCATATACTCAACATAAATAAAACAATGTAAGAGTTTCAATTAACAATTTATTTCCAATGAAGTGTTAATTTAATAAATAATAATGTAAGAGTTTCATTAATAATTTATTGCTCATCAAATGTCAAACTAATATTTTCATAGATGGGAATTAATATAGAGAACCACAACTCGACAGTGCACAGAGAGCAATAGACCTTGGAACACTTAGCCCTAAGTGGGAGTTTCCATCAAACTCCTCCCCTCAGGTGGCAGGGAAATATTCAGAAGAGGAGGCTGGCAGACTGTAAGAGTCAGAGAAGACATAAGATGCCAAATAAATAAGGCTTTCTGATATACGACACCAAATAAGTAAGGCTTTCCAGGCAGAACATCACTGATGTACATAGGAACTCACAGAGACCGTGGCAGCGTGCCCCGGGTCTGCCCAGATCTAAGCCACATGGGGTCCCTGTACTGATAGTGTATGTGTACACAAGCCACCATTCCTAGCCACGAAGCTATCTCTGACAACTATTAGTAAAGAAAAAATTAGTTTTCTCTAACAGGGTCTCACTGGGTATACAAACCAGACTTAACAGGCAGGCCCCATGCCCAGTAGCAGATGGCCAACACACAATTAACTCTGGAATTTTTAGAGTTTATTTTTATTTGTTTTTTTTTTTTTGCCTCATTTTGCTTTGTTTGGGCATTTTCCCCCTTACTGGTTTATTGCTTATATATTATGGTTTCTGATTTTAGGTTTTTATGGATTTTGTGTGTATGTGTGTGTGTATATGTGTGTATGTGTGTGTATGTGTATTTCTTATGGAATTTTTGTTTATTCTGTTTTTTTCTGGCTTATTCTGTTTTTGTTTTATTCTGGTTTGTTTGCTTATTTATTTATTTGCTTGCTTGTTTTCTATATATAGAGAAAGAAGACGTGAGTTGGGTGGGTGGGGGAATGGGGCGATCTGGAGGAGATGTGGGAGGGGAAATATGACCAGAATACACTTGATGGAAAATTATTTCCAATAAAAATAATATTTTTGTGATATCAAATTAGTTAAAATGATCACATTTTTACTTTATTGGGGTGATTAACATTTGTTAATGAAATTAATTTCACTCTCTTAAAATCCCTTTGGATGTGACTACTAGAAAAACCAGAGATAACATATGTAACACACACAAACACACACACACACACACACACACACACACACACACACACACACACACACACACAAATATATATGTTCCATTTATTTTGAGACAGGTCCTCTCCATGCAACTATGACTGTCCTGGAACTGACTCTATAGACCAGACTGATCTTGAACTCACAAAGATCCTCCTGTCTCCACCTGAATGCTAAGATTAGAAGTGTGTACCACCAGTCCCAACCTATTTTAATAAGTCTTTGGTGTAATTGAGAGTCACTATGAATGAAGTATTTTACATATTTATATTTTCCAGGCATATTTAAACACCAAGAAATTACGGTATCTTTGTGGGGAGGTCCACTTAAAGATATAATAATTTTTAATCTTGATCTAAAGAAGCAGTTTAGTATAACATTTTTGATAAGTCAGTGTCATTTTGCTGCACTATTTCTTTTTTCCAGGTAAACATATAATTATTTTATTATAAATACCTAATTTATATAAAGATGTCAATTAATACTGAAAATGTATGAGCTATAGATCTACTGAAAGGGGGCTGGGCTTCTTTTTCTCCCACTTTTCTTGACAATAAATATGGGGAAAAGGTGACTATAAAATATCCAATGTTTTTACTTGACAATCCTAATATTCCAAGATATTTTCAGGGAAGAATTACAAATTCAAACACATCTGGATAAGTAAACTCTTGGATAATATTTCTAAAAAATCCCTTTCAATAGTTTACAATTTATTTAAAATAAACAAAACATTTTTTCACTCACATTTTCTTTGGGTATTATTTTTCATCAAGTCTCCATCCATCCATCCATCCATCCATCTATCCAATCTATCTATCTATCTATCTATCTATCTATCTATCTATCTATCTATCTATCTATGTACCTACCCATATCAAGTCTTCATGAGCCTATGTGTATCTTCTCCCACTGAGGCCAGACAATGCAACCCAGCTAGAAGAGCATATCCCATGTATAGGTAACAGTTTGGGGGATAGTCCCCACTCCAGTTGTTCGAGACCCACATAAAGACCAAGCTGCATGTCTGCTACATATTTGCCAGAAGGCCTAGGTCCAGCCTGAATATGTTCTTTAGTTGGCAGTTCTTTCTCTGAAGGCCCGGAGGGTCCAGGTTTGTTGACTCTGTTGATTTCCTGTGGAGTTCCTCCTATTCTTCCATAAGAGTCCCCTAGCTCCAGCCACAGTTTGGCTGTGGGTGTCTGCATCTGTCTGAGTCAGATGCTGGGTGGAACTTCTCCAAAGAGCTGTGTGGATACTTTGTATTTTGGGATGGCCTGTCATCATTCCACTGAGAGACGAAGGAGGCCAGAGGTGCCCTTTTGCCAAGTGATGGTGCCTCAGCAGGAAAGAACTTGTTCCGTGTGTGCATGTGTGCTTCATACCCTTAGACACTGACCTTAGAGGCTGTGGTATGTCACTGTGTGTCATATGGGACACCCTTTTGTCCCTACAGCTTTACTTGCAAATGGTCATTGCAATGAATCGTTGGTTTGGTTTGAGGCTTCTGGCTTCTGCTACTCTGTCAATACTGGAACCTCACTGGGATGCCTCTCAGATATCCTGTTGTTGCCCTGTGTCATGAAGATCCTCCAGATTCAGTTTTGTTCAGCCTGTCATCATCAAGGTGGGAGCAGGGCAGCATCTAGGCAGACATGATGCAGGCAGAGCTGAGAGTTCTACATCTTCATCTGATAGTGCAGAATATTCGCACTATTTCTTTATGTTGTGTTCTATTGATAACCTATGAGTTAGGGAATCATGTAGAACTGTCTGTCTCACAGAAAAAGGTCCTGGCTGAGGTGTGCTTGTGATTGGCAATCTAGCTGTTTCCCTTATGCTCTCCAGTTGCTCCCAAGGGATTCCTGTAAGCTCTTTATGAATTAAGTAAACCCGACCATTTTCCAGAGGAAGCAGTCAGGCAGGTCATGAGGTCTACAAGCTTTTATAGAATTGTAGATCAGCAGGCCCATAGCAGCCCTGCTTCTTCTGTAGATAATGCTGGTGTGCTTTCTTATCCTTTCAGGACAGAAATCTTTTTGATTTCTGGATTAGTTGTAATGGGCACAATATCTATGGCTGCCCAAAGCCTTTGTGCTAATCTACTGCTTGTAGCATGAGGCATTTGCAAATGATGTTGAAGTTCATGTATACAGTTGGGGGAAAATCATATAAAACATGTAAAGGGTTAATAGGCTCAGATGGATGGTAAATATCAAAAATATATAAAGAACTTATGAAGTTAGACACCAACAATCCAAATAACCCATTTAAAAAAGGGATGCAGAGACAAACAGAATTCTCAACAGAGGAATCTTGAATGGCCGAGAAGCACTTAAATAAATGTTTAACATCCTTTGTCCTCAAGGAAATGCAAATCAAAACAACTTTGAGATCCTACCTTGCACCCATCAGAATGGCTGAGATTAAACACTCAGAGGACAGCACATGCTGGTGAGGCTGTGGAGTAAGGGGAACACTGCTCCACTGCTGGTGGGAGTGCAAACATGTACAACCACTCTGGAAGTCAATTTGGCAGTTTCTCAGAAGATTTTGACTAGTTCTATCTCAAAACCCAGCTATACCACTCTTGGACATATACCCCAATGATGTTCTACCATCCTACAAGGACACTTGCTCAACTATGTTCATAGCAGCTTTATTTGTAATATCCAGAATCTGGAAACAACTTAGATGTCTCTAAACTAAAGAATGGATACAGAACATGTGGTATATCTACACGGTGCAATACTACTCAACTATTAAAAACAAGGACAACATGAATTTTGCAGGCAAATGGATGGAACTAGAAAATAACATCCTGAGTGAGGTAACCCAGACCCAAAAGGACATGCAATAATATGTACTCACTTATACGTGGGTATTAGCCATAAAGTAGAGGATAGCCATGCTATAATCAACAGACACAAAGAAACCAAATGACAAGGAGAGCACAAGGGAGAGTGGTTGAATCTTTCTTAGAAGGGGAAACAAAAAGTAGATATGGGAGGTGGATAGAAGGAAGAAACTGGTTGGAAAGGAGATGGAGGATGAGGCAGGGCAAGGATCATATGTAGGGAGAGCAGGTGAGAGAGAATGGAAATTGGCTGAGGGATTGGGCAATCTCTAGGACATGCCAGAGACCTGGTGGGGGAGAGGTCTCAGGGGGTCTAAGGGGCGACCCTACCTGAGATTTCTGGCAGTGGGGAATGTGGATCCTGAAGTAGCCACTTCCTGTTGCCAGAAGGGACTCCCAGTAGAAGGATAAGGACAACAACCCACCCACAAAACCTTCAACCCTGCCTACAATATGTGCAAAGGCAAAGATAGAACAGAGACAGAGGTAATGGCCAACAAATGACTGCCCCAAATTTAGATCCATCCTGTAGGTAAAAACCAATCCCTGACACTATTAATGATATTCAATTATGCTGGCAGACATACCATAATTACACCTAGCACAATTGTCCTCTGAGAGGCTCCACCCAGCAGCCAATGGAAAGAGATGCAGAGACTCAAACCCAAACATTAAATGGAGCTTCAGGAATCTTTCAGAAGAGTTGGGAGGAAGACTGAGGGACCTGAAGAAGACAGGGACTCCACAGGAAGACCAAGAGAGTCAACTATCCTGGATCCTTGGTGGCTCTCAGGGACTGAACCACCAGCCAAAGAGTGAGCAAGAGCTGGACCTAGGCCCCATGCACATATGTAGCAGATGAGCAGCTTGGTCTTCATGTGGGTCCCCCAAACAACTGGAGCAGGGGTTGTCCTTGAGTCTGTTGCCTACCTGCCTGCCTGTGGACCCTGCACCTCAAAATGAACAGCCTTGTCTGGTCTTAGTGAGAGAGGATGCACCTAGTCCCGCATTGACTTGATGTGTGGGGTGGAGTGGTGGGGTGGTTGGGGTTGGAGAGATAGGGTAGGTGGAGAGGGGTGGTAGTGAGGTGGGGAGAATTGGGGGTTGACACCCAGAGGTGGAACTTCCCCTTCTAAGGGAAATTGGTGGAGGACTTATGTGAGGGGGTGCTGGGAGGAGAGGAAGGGCAGATATTGGGTTGTAAAGCAAATAAATAGATAAATTTAATAATAAAAATAGACTCAGGTGGAATTATTCTGTTGGCTTCTATTTCTTTACGATGACACTGTGGGCCCAAGCCACAACTGTTAAGCTCAAGGGTGGTTCACAAGAACATACAGGATGAAGTATGCACATGTGAAATTCGACCTAGGTTTGGCAGGTGTCTGCCCTTGTTTAGCTATTCACCTGCATCCTTTGTTGCTGTGGCTGCAGCTGTTTTGTACACCACTGCTTCTGCCCAGCAGCCTGAACCTCCATTCCTCTGCTTGCTGCTGGGTTTCAGTATGTTCTTATGGCATTTATCCTGCTCGCCTTGCTTGTGATTCTCCTGGCATCAGCTTCCTTATACAATAGCTCCCCAAGTGTCCCGCTGTCTTCCATTCTCTGTGTACACACATTCCAGCAGAGCATCAGTAGAAAGACCAGCTCAATGCCGAGACTGACAATGCCTCTTTCCATGCTGGGGAGAGGTTGGATTCTTAAGTTAACATTCTTACGTGTGCAGTAGTATTGTCCCTAACACACAGACATCTATTCTGACCCATAGACATTGCATTACAAATAGCTATTTAATATAGCAAGTGAGGCAGGCTAAGATGCCTCATTCTGTATTCAGAGTTTTAGGTGTTGAAACTGCACGGCAAGTGCAACAGGCAGAATAAGGGTTTAGATAAGAAGCACAGACGTTTAAAGTGTATCCTTTTGAACATTTGATTTGCAATGCCAGAGTAGCAGAGAAACTCAACGTAGATCGAAACTTAGTGGATCAGTCTTACAAAAGACACAATTGTATTTTTTTTTCACTTTCTGTCAATAACTCTCAGAGGCAAATGGCTATCTAAGTCACCTTTTATCCTACTGTCCCCTCATAACAAAGAATTTCATGATAATCCATACCAATTGTTTTGTTGTCTCAGGGCAAACAGTGATGCTTGGAATGTAGATCACTCATCCAGGGTCTATCAGAAGGACTGGGCAAAGCAGGGAAGGGTATTAGCTTATTATATTGTTGCCAAGGAACAGACTAGCTAGGATGTCACTCATGATAGACAACCATATAAGTTGGCATCGCTGTGTAACAACCATCCCCCAACTCTCAGACACTCATAATAATAAATATTTAATTTCTTAGTTTCACATTTATAGACCAGTATGGTTCAGTTGGTACTGGAATGTACTTGCCTGAACTTGGTCGCCTAAATACTGTATATAGCTCTGCTTCTTATATCCAATTCCCTTCTGATGATGGATGATAGGAAGTAATGGCAGAGTCAGATTATCATTTGAAGCCTTCGATAGTATAGAATTGGTCAATGGCCAATTCAAATGGTAACAGGACAATGAACTACCCTCTCGTTACTCTTGAGAGAGATACTAGAAAGCTATAGTATAGACGTATTTTAGTTGTGTTGTAAGAAAATCAGTGAATCCTCTCTGCAAAACCATCAAATATAAAATAAGATGAAAAATCAATAATATACTTTTGGATGACATGGAAATTGACCTGGAGCAGGCAATAGAAGAGAGGTATTTATTCTTGAAAAATGTACATGAATTTTCTGTAAGAACTATGGGCAGATGTAACCTTTTTTCCCCTTGGGTTTGATCCGATGTGTCCCTTCACCCAGGCTGGTGGTTGACAGTGGTGACTTTAGGACAGCAGCTGAGTCATGAACACAGATAGGTTTGTTTTCTGAGGAGGAAGACTCAACTCAGAATGAAACTATAATGGTTATTGTGAAAACGTGGCAAATACAAACAACAAATAGAAATGTCTAGAACTTTGCTGCCCCAAGGTTCCGGTTCTATCTGATGAGAGTGATGGGCTGTGCTGACATTTTAAGATGGTTCTGGGAGTCAGAGAGGCATGCAGTGCTCAGTAAGCCTTTCACACTCCTGACTGGGGAGCTACAAGCCATGCATATGCACTTTGATGGCTGGAGAAGACTCTCATGGAGAGAAAAGCCCCTGGCACACCTGAGAACGGGTTGAACTCTGAATCTGCCTCTGAAGTTCATACAGTTTGATTAGAAACAAATGAAAAGGTTTTAGGGTCTGAGGTGTAAACATCTGCCCACATTATTAGCTGACTTTGAACATATTAGTGACACATGAGTGAACTCTGATCAGGCAAGTGGGAAAAGACCTTAAAATCCCCAATTTCAGGTCTTAGCTGTATCCATCATGGGAGTCAGAACCTGCAGTTTAAGTTCACTGATTGTATATGTATATGTATATATGTTTTGTGTGTGTACATATATGTATATGTGTGTATGTATGTATATATATACATATATATATGTATATATATCTGAATAAATTGCCAAAATATGTTATATAAAATCCTACCTTTCAACAGAAGTATGCGACTTATTATGTAGAACAGGACAGTAACATCCACGTGTAGAAGAATAAGTTCTCAGTAGGAGCTGAGCTTAAGGTCATGATTTTAAATTTAGCAGAGGAAGAAGTCAAGCATAAACTCTGAATGCTTTTGAGTAATTAAAAGAAGCAAAAGAAAACATCTTGACAATGATGCCATGAATGGGAAATCTAAGCAGGGAACAGGAACTGCAGCAAAAGAGCTGGGTAGAGATGCTACGTCTGAAAACACAGAAAGCGAAGTGGAAAGTATGCTACACAATGTCAGCAGAAGACCTTAGGAGGTCAGGGAAGCCCTTGATTTACTTGAAGCTAGAACAACATATAAGTCAATAGGGAAAGCCAGGAGAAGATTCTTATCAACCAACTTGTAATAGGACATACAAGAGGAGTGAGAGAAATGGAGAGAGAATCTCTTATAAAAATAACTATAAGTGTCTCACATTTGATGTAAAACCTTTATCTGAGCGTTCAGAAAGATCACTGGTTTCCAAGTAGGCCATACAGGAAGGGTTTCACAACTGGGCCAGTCATAATAGAGAATTTAAAAGCTGAATCTTGAAGTGGCAAGCTATTTAATCATAGATGTGGAGTAAAGGCATGTCCAGGAGCCATAGCCTCATAAAATACACAGTTCAGAAGGCAGTAGAATAATACTCAGTGTGCTCATAGAAAAAAATATCAAGATTATTATATTCAGCAAAGCATCATTCAACAGGCGAGGGAGAATAGACTACTTCTCTAGATAAACACAGAACTTCTCCATGAGATGCCAAAGCGCAGGGCTTCAGACTGAAAGGATAGCAAAGCAGAATGATGGCTTCACATCACAGAGAGGAATGAAGAGCAGAGAGACATTGGCAGTCTAGGTAAATATGAAGATGGCCCCATGTGTTGTTATTTCTCCTTGATGTGAAATGCTATCCTCTGGCCATGACACAGACCTTGTCCTCTGAAATTCTTAGCAGCTGTGACTGCCTACAGTAGACTTGCACAAGATTGGCCTCATTTAATTTTCCATCATTAAGGGAGAGTGGGAAGAGTTGGGGCCATTTCTTTTAGTAGAATAATGACTGTTAAGTGGATCCTTGCTTGTGACACAATCAAGTCTCTTGGGGCAGGGGTAAGAAGATGAAGAGTTAAAGACACAGACACTGGGGAGTCAGGCAAGTGGCAAAAGCAGACTCATTTATTGAAGGAACTGGGCAAACCTTTATACCCCCTTCCCAGCATCTCACTGGCTCTCAAATCTCCAGATGTGATGTTGTCTTTCTCATTGGCTTGCTTCATCTCCTGATCCAGCATTAGGAGTCTCTAGCCATGACAGCAGTTTCTAGGTTGGCTGGGGAGGAAGTACCAGCGTCTGGGCCTGCTTGGCTAAGTTCCTCCTACAGATCCCGTAGGTAACCCTCACTGTGCTCTTTTAAGAAACTGCAATCAAACACATTGGTTCACCAGGATGGCCCTGGAGGAATTGCTTCTCTGCTTTCTTGTTGGAACTTTATCTGGTGTGAAGGACACTTGTTCCCCAGGAAAAGCTTACCTAACAGTTTTCCTTTCTTCCTTCTCCCTTCTCTCCCATTGTCTGCCTTTCCTTCCCCCACGTGTGTGTGTGTGTGTGTGTGTGTGTGTGTGTGCACACGTGCGCATGCACATATGCATGTTTGTATGTGTGTGAACACATGGGCAGGTACACATCCATATGTGTGTGAATGCATGTGGAGGCCAGAGGCTGATGTCAGATGTCTTCCTCAGTCTATTGCTCTCTTCCTCCTGTATTTAGGCATGGTCTCTCACTTGAACCCAGAGCTTCTTGATTCCCTGAGTGTACTTAGCCAGCTTCTTACTGTCTCTACTTCTCAAGGTCAGGGGTGACAGGTGGGATGTCATGCCAGCCCTGCATTTCAGTCATGTGTTATGTGGCAAGCACTTTACCTCACAGCCATCTCCCCAGGTCTCTTTTATGATTGGGTTTCTTTGTTTTTGTTTTTTTAAGGCTAGTGAAACGGTAGTTATACCATTATGTTTTGTGGGTTTGTAACACACACGTATATGTGATGATGTCAGCACTAGAGCGAGAGAAGAGAGTAGAAATTACATCACAAAGTTGCTGGTCAGTTATCATCACCCTCAAGCACGTTATGAAGGACTGATGGTGCACATTGTAACCTTTAAGAATTAAGAAAAGAATGAATGTAGTTTGGATACTAATAGAGGCAAAAGCAAGACAACTTGATTTCTATGAGAGACAGGCTTTATATTAAAAAAAAAAAAAAAAAAAAAAAAAACCAAACCGATTCCAGCAAAGGCTAGAAAAGCAAACAGTACCAAAGCACTGGACTGCTTTATTAATACAAATGCAATAAATTTTTACAAGGCTTGAAGAAAAAAAACTGATACTAGAGAAAAATTTCCTAATAAAAATTTCAGTACATGGGGAAATGAGCAATTCTGAAAGCATAAACAGCTAAACCTTGAGGCCCTGGCTCCTGACAGAATTAAAGAGCAGACCAGCTTATGTAGCTTTAGGTTTTGTTGTTATGGCTGGTTGGTTATATTTCAGCAAATCCAATGTCTTGTTGCATCTCCCGAGGCAGACCAAGTCAGATTGCTGCTCTCCACAACCCATATCTGACACTGTCTTCAAACATGCAGTTGAAAAAGTATTTTTTTTTATTCTGTGAGAGTTTCATACAATGTTATTTAAGCCTATTTCCCCCATCCCTCCCCTAACTTCTCCAAGATTCAACCCACTTCTTCCAATACTGTGTCCTCTTTTTGAAGATAACCCACCCAGTCTAATTTGTACTGTCCAGATACTCCTGGGTATGGAGTTTCGATTGGAGTGTGGTCAACTTACCAGGGGTCATACTCTTAAAGAAAATTGGTCACTCCTTCCCCCAGAATCCATAAACTATCATTAGTTTCTCAGTTAGAGGTGAGGGCTTTCCAGCCTCCAATCCCCTGGCTAAAATAGAATTCATGATTTTGTGCTTCACCGCGGTCCACATGCCAATTAGAATCTAGAAGGTTAATAATTTTTAAAATCTTACATCAAATAAGGACTTCTTACAACTACACAGTCACATGCTGCATGGCAAACGTTCAGTCAGTTTATGACCGTGATCTCACCAGATTATAATGAAAAAATAACCAACGACATCACTGCTGTAACTGTGACAGTTTGTTGCTTACATGTGTGATGTTGCTGGTTAAACAAACACTTCAGTTAGTGTTTTCATTGCTGTAAAGAGATAACATGACCACAGCAGCTCTTGTAAAGACAAACACTTCATTGGGGGCTGGCTTACAGTTTTAGAGGTTTAGTCCATTAATGTGGTGGGAAGCATGGCAGTGTCCAGACAGACATGGTGCTGGAGGAGCCAAGAGTTCTATATCTTGATCCACAGAGAGCAGAAGGGGATTGTGTTCCATGCTGGGTGTAGCTTGAGCATAGGAGACCTCAAAGCCGACCCCTACTGTGACATACTTCCTTCAACAAGGCCACATTTACTTCAAGGAGGCCACATCTCCTAGTAGTGCCATCCCTATTGGCCAAGCATTCAAACACACGACTCTATGGGGACCACTCTTATTCCAACCACCCACCTGTGCTGCATATAAATCTTGTTCACTAACGCTACCTGATGTGACAGCAAATGACTGGAAATGGCTGTGATTTGCCAGGATGTACTTTTATTCTTTTTGTTTGTACTCCTAAAAAATAGTTTCCTGTGAAAGAGTGTGACACGTGCCTGAGCTCAGCTTCAAAATGTCCAAGTGATCATGATGTAGATGGCATCCTGTCTCTTGGTTGACTTAGTTCAGGTCGGTGTTGCTGGTATCTACTATAACCCTAGGCCTGTGTTTTGTATCTTCTATGGGGGTCACACTATCCATTCCTGTATCATTTGATTTTCTCTTGCTATGATGAAACACTATGATCAAGAAAGTTTCTAGAAGGAAACATTTGTTTTTGACTTTGATTCCAGAGGGAGAGTCCATAATATGGGGTAGCCATAGCAGCAGGAGAAGGGAGCTGAGAGATCGCCTCATCTGTAAGCACAAGCACAAAGCACAGAGAACAAACTTGAAGTCGGGTGAGTCTATGGAATTTCAAAGCCTGCCTTGAGTGAGAGACTTCCTCCAGCAAGGCTGCACCTCTGACCCCTGACCCACAACAGTGCCACTAATTAGGGACCAAGTGTTCAAATACCACCACCAATCCTTCCTCACTGGTATGCAAAGGACCACAGTGTCAAATTCTTTCCATGAAAAATTCACATGTAATTTAAATTATTCCAGCTCTGAAACACTATCCATGTGTCCTAAGTAGCTGTAATTGTCAGTTTCAGAGAGCACAGAGAGACCTGAGAAGGGAATCTCAATTAAGGGACCACCCAGATCGATTGACCTGTGGACAAGCCTGTGGGGGACTGACTTGATTGTAAATTGATGTACAAGGGCCCAACCTACTGTGAGTGGCTCTATTCCCTAGGAAGGTGGTTCTTGGCTATATAAGAAGCTAGCTAAGATTGAGCTTATAGATGAGCCAGAGAATGCCATTAAGTAGTGTTTTCCCATCATTTCTGCTTCAACTTCCTGCTTGAATTCATCCTTCAATTTCCCTTGATAATTTACTGAGACCTGGAGGTATAAGGTGAATAAATCCTTTCCCTCATGATTTGTTTTGGTTATAGTGTTTGTCACAGCAACAAAAAGGAAATCAGGGCACCATGCAAGCCCTTGGACCCTTATGAAGCCCGGCTGGCACTCTGTCACCTTGTGTCAAGTTCCAGCAGTCAAGAGACTCCCTCATGTATTTCCCATGTTGACATTCTCACTGGTTTTATGGGCAGAGAGGTTCCCCTAATTTGCCTATTTTAACTTTACCAAGAGGAGCAGGCTATGCTCTTCTTCCCATGGTCTTCTGTTGGTTTCACCTAGTGACTTGAATCAAACATCTGGGCCTGGCAGAGTGGAGGTGACAGTGGGGTGGGCGGCTTGTGGACTTGGGGGGGGGGCAGCGTTCGGATGTGCATCTAACTGCTGGTGTTGGTCATGGCAGTCATACACCAGGCTCTCCGAAGGATGGTGTTTTGAACATGGTCTCAGACGCCTTCCTACCATGAAGTTGTGTGAAGTGCACATTAAGGTGGGGCTTCTTGGACCTCAAGTGTTAAAATTTCAGAGAGAACTTTTTTTTCAATCTTTCCTTACAGCTTTCTCTCTTCTTAGGGTCAGAGGAAGAGTGGAGGAATTGCCCAAGCCACTCCAGAACTAAATAAATGCTTACAATGGACACGATGCTTTCCAAGGGTTGAGAAAAACTGCATTGGGATTTTGACTGGATGGATTTTGACAAATGACCATGATAGTATAGTCTGTCCACGCAGGCTTTCCTCCTAGGATAAGCAGAGAAATTAAATTCTATTGTTTAAGACATCATTTTTCTTTTCTCTGCAATATACAGCCACGCCTTGGCACCAGAGGATACACCTGCTAAGCACAGAGGGCGGGGAAATGTCTCTGCATCAGAACAAAACCTCTGATTCTTTTCTATCTCAACTCGAGAATGATGCTCATTAAGGGACGGCATTTGGATGAGCAGTTCTTGCAGCATACAGTTTATCCACATTTCAAATATTAGTTAAAAATAAACGTTTATGTTTGTGAGTCACAGGATCATAAATGGCTCTGAGACAGAGCTGGGCTAACACCAAGGCTTTGAGATAGAAGTCAGAGAGGGTGGCTCTGTTTCCCATGCTCTGTCTCCAGGGAGCTTGGCTGAAGACTGCGCTAGATAAACTCATACTGGTGCATGAACTAGATCCCATAGTGCTGTATGCCAAGTGTCATAATTGCTTTAATCCCTCTGCTTCTAAAGGGAGGCTATTTGTTTATTAAAAAGTAACACATCCACATAACAAGAGATTCAAACATTGAAATTAGGTATGAAGACAGCCATTACACAACTAAGACCTCACGCTGTTCTGTCCAAATAGAGCCTAATAAAGGTGAGTGTGTGTTTGTGCACGTGCATGCGCCCAAGAGTGCTTTGTGTAGCTCATCCTATTAATTGATTCATTTATATGTAAATGCTGGTGGTAATTAGTATTGCACAACTAGATTATTAGTTCCCAGAAGACAGGAGCTGTATCCTGAGTTCACAGCTCACATCACTGGCTCATAATAATCACAAAAGTAATATGTCAGAGATAAATTAAGACACAATTAAGATGAAGTGTCCTCATAGTGACCTTCTGGGACATTTGAACATTGGGACATTTGGGTGTCACAGGGTTTGGAGCAGTTCATCTGATTTGGGTGCTCTGGAATCCACAACTGATGATTCCCCCGAGCAGGTTACAGACAAGTGGAGGATTCTCTTATGGCAAAGCCAGTTGTCACCCTAGCCAAACCATCTTTTTTTTTTTTTTTTTTTTTTTTTTTTACCACAGCTTAAAGATATAAGATCACACACATTCTGTGGGGTAGCTCCCATAGTGGCAAAGGACAACAGGAGAGCTGAGAATACATTTTCCACAATACAGAGGTGAGTCTGTGACATAGAACTAGACTTGAACATTTAGCTATCTGTGGTTATGGACAAGTGATAACTCTGGGGTGGACTGGACATCCACAGAATTTTTCTTGCTCTTGGTATTAGTGTCTCAGGGATGCTGAGAAATATGACCTCAAGCCCAGTAGGTTAAAACAACAGACTATGCTCTTTCTTGGGTCTGGAGTCTGAAATCTTGGTGTCATACTTCAGAGGGTTGCATTCCCTCTGAAGGGTCTAGGGCTCTTCTCCAGCTCGGAAGGGCACCCGGCTTTCCATACCTTGTGTCAGCACAACTCCAACCTTTTCTCTTAATTATCAACGTGTTTTTTTTCAGTTGTGCCTTCATCTTTACTCATAAAATTGTCATTGGAATTACGGCCCAGGCAGATCTCAGATGAATGTGTCTCGAGATATTTAAGTACACCAGCAAAGGTCCTTTTGACCAAATGAAGTCATACTTACCGGTTCTGGATAGATGTGTTATCAGAGAGACCACTGATCAATTCATTACAACCCACCATCTACCCTTATCTTCTCAAGCTTACATCTGTTTCACAAGCAGCACAAACCTATTCCACCCCATCATTCTGTTCCTCAAAGTCTCATCCCACTAAACCCCAACTCTTGCCCCCAAACTAACTCATTGTCCAAATCGGTTCTGGATGACTTTCTGGGTTGACCTCTGAACCCAGAAAACTATTCTTCTTTCCCAAAATACAGTTGCTGGATGGGTACAGTCCAGGTGTCTCTTGTCAAAAATGGAAAAACTGGAAAAGATTAAGAGGGCAACAGTGCCAAGCACGTATCAAGAGCCATTAGAGCTCAAGGCCTGTGATAGTTCTCTGTGTCTATGATATCATCCTATATGCCCAAGGCAGCCTCATTTTATCATGTCTGTGACAATGGCCCCATTTCTTCAGTCTTCTGATTGGCCATATTTTTAACCTCATGAGTCATCAATTTTCTTTCTTTAAAAAAATACAATCTACTTTTTGGCAAAAAACAAATTCTGCTAATTCATTTCTCCTCTGTATAATTTTGGCCAGTCTCAGTCCTTAACAATCCAAGCTGGTAATGAGTCTACTGGCTTTGAGTTTTCTAGCATCTTGCACTGTCAAACAAGAGGGCTCTCCTCAGGTCCTTTCTAGATTAACCTGATCTTTACTGTTTGATTCTGATATGGTGATTTATTGGATCCAAAAGAAATTTGGCTGATTTCTTTAGCCAAAATATTTTACTCTGGTGTCTTCCTTGTGGAGGTTTTAATGAGAATGATCCTCATAGGCTCACATATTTGACTGATCATTCACCAGGGATTAGAATTGATTGAGAAGGATTAGAAGGATTTTGGTGGAGGCAGGGCTTTGTTGGAGGAGGTGTGTCACTGGGGTGGGGCTTTGAGAGAAGGCCACACAAGGTCCAGTGTTCTTCTCTGCCTGTTGTTCAAAGGTCAGAATGTAAAACACTCAGCTACTACTCCAGCAACAAGCTGTTCAACTTCACACCATGCTGATCATGGACTAACCCCCTGAAACTGTAAGCCAGCTCCAATGAAATGCTTTCCTTTATAAGAGTTGCCTTGGTCATAGTGTCTCTTCAAGCTCTTCCTATAAGAGGCTTTATGGACAGTGTCTCATATGGCATCCTTTATGTGGGCTAACTGAAGGCCTCTGAACCCACCAATACTGGGTTGTGTTACTCCAGTTTATTTGAGCAACAAGATAAGCAGGGTAGTACCCTCAACATTTTGCTCAGAAATATTTTCAACTAAATAGTAAAGCTTCCAATAAGTCCCACGAGTCCAGACTAGAGCCCAGCTGCAGTGCAGCCAATTTCTGCCACTCCTATGTTTTGAATATTTTATTTTATTATTTTATCTAAATCTTTAAATTCTTGATAATTTCACGTATTAGTACTCTATATCATTTCTACCCCAACTCCTCATGTTCCCTTTACTCTCTCAAATTCATGACCTCTTTTAAAATTATTATTGTTATATATACATATGCATATGTACATGCATACATGCATGCATATATACATACAAACATACATACATGCACACATACATACATACATACATACATACACACACATACATGCATAGATATATACACAACCTGCTGAGTCCACTTAGTGTTGCCAATATGTATATACATTTAGCATTCACAAGTTTGAATTGGGAAACCTGGCCATGGTGACAAGAGATTCTGTCTCTCTTAGCAGCTATTGATTGCTAGTATCTTCTTATCTAGGTGGGGCCTTCTGAAATCACCCTCATCCATGTCAGCATGTCTTGTGTCATGGTCATTGTGCAGGTCTTGTTTTGGTAACTGTATTGTTGAGGTGACATGGGTGCAGCTTCTCTGTCATGTCTACGTGGCACTATAGTAGGCATTGTGGGCATCCTGTCCTTGTCGTCTTTCTGCCCACTCTCCTGTGAGGTTCCTGAGTTAAGCTTAGGTGTAGGGGTTCCACTGTAGATGTACAGACTGGAGCTGTGCACCCCTCCCGTCATTTGTTCATGGTTCCCATCTGCTGTAAAACCAAGATTCCTGGATGAGGATTGAGGGTTATCTATGAGTGGAAGAACAGGTATTTAGAAAATAGAAATTATTTTTTTTATGGTAGTAGGTTCTCCTCTTGTGTCTATGCCTTGTCCAACCAGGGGCAGTTGTCTGAGTTTACAGTACTTAGCATGAATTCTTGTCTATACAGACAGGCCTTAAGTCCAATTAGACAGATGCTGGTGAGCCCCTAGATAAACATACCATGAATGCAGCTTTGGGGCTGTCTTTCCATTTCTAGGCCAGTGTTGCCACTGTTTTTAAAAAAAGATGTATGTATGTATGTACGTATGTATGTATGTATGTATGTATGTATGTATGTATGTATGTATCCATGTGAGTACACTGTAGCTGTATTCAGACACACCAGGAAGAGTTCATTGGATCCCATTATAGATGGCTTTGAGCCACCATGTGGTTGCTGGGAATCGAACTCAGGACCTCTGGACGAGCTGCCAGTGCTCTTAAGTGCTGAGCCATCTCTCTGGCCCTGTTGACACTCTTAATAAGGATAACTTTTCCTTCCATTTCTAGTACCATGCTGCCCATACTCGTGAGGCCTCAGCAGAAGCACCTTTAACACACATGTTTTCACCAACTATCTCTATTAGCTCATTTAAGGTTTTATGTCTGATGTTTCCCAATTCTTTCTGCCTCAATTTAGCCCAGTTCCAGAGCACCGGCCTCATACCTTATTTTAGTGTACACATTATAGAGATGCTCTTCCCCCATATTCTAAAATCTGTTACTCAGAGTTCTTCCAGGGAAACAGAATCAATAGAGTTCCTCCCTATTTGTTCCCTCTGTCCCCTCAATTTGTTTGAGTGTTAGGCAAGTCCCAGATCTACAGATTGGTGGTAGCTGAAGATGTTTTCTGCAAGTAGATTTTCTCTTGTCTCACAGAAATCTCAGTTTTGCTCCCTCTCCCCTGAAACAGTTACACTGATATAGAATTCACATATTTACATGCTATGAAATTACCCACATGAAGTCCATAATTCAGCATTTTTTGGGGTATGCTTACAGATATGTGCATGCCCTGATCAATCTTCATGGTCAATGTGACTGGATTTAGGTGGCAAGGCATACCTGTGCTATATCTGTGGGGCATTTCCAGAGAGGATTAACTGAGGGGGACATTCAGGTGACCCATCCTGAATGTGAGAAATACCATCCCTTGGCCTGAAAACCAGAAAGAATCACAGAGGAGGAAGAGAAAGCCAGTCATATGCCAGCATGTCCCTTCTTGGCCCATTAGGCCATGAGCTGTTTCTGATGGCCATGCTTTCTTCACTATGATAGACTGATCCCCCTGAAACTGTGAGCCCAAATAAACCTTTTCCTTTTTTTTCAGTTGTTTCTGTCTGATGTTTTGTTACAGCAATGCAGAAGGGCACAAAGTTATCATATACTTAAGTTTGCAGTGACACATGTTTTCTTTAGACTTCTCTTTCATTTTCCATGCCTATTTTCCTCCACCTAGTCCACCCCCCCACCAACTAATCTTTATCTTTTCATTGTTGCCATCTTTAGGGGACCATGCCTCAACTAATGATCTCAAACATCTAGCTCTTAATTTATCTTTGGGAGCTGTCTTCATTTAATGTTATCAACTTCAATAGACTCTTTTCTCTATTTCTTTTAGAATAACTACCTCCCTGTCATGCCCCTATCATTGCCGCCAAATGGTCCTTTTTATCTCAGGTCATATTCGGCCTCCAGCCAATCTTCCATGATGTTGCCTGGTTAACTTTCATCTACGGTCCAGCTGCTCTGTGCAATGGGTACTCCATTTGCCTTTTCAGCATCATGTTCCCACCATCATTACCTCTCCCTGTCATAAACTTTGCTACTACAGCTACGCCCAAATGGCATTGCATACACACTTGTCAATGTGATGTTCCTATTACAGTATGTTTGCTTCGGCCCTTCCAGTGCTTTGGATGCTCTTTCTTTCCCAGCACACATTTTCCCTCATTTCTATCCATTTAGCATTAACTATCTAAAGGGAATGATGGGAAGGAAGTTTCTTCAACAAGGGTGGGGGAAGATTACACACGAAACTGTTTAAAGGACTCTAAAAAGTCCTCATGGCTTAGAAAATTACATGGTTACCCACAAGTGTGATCAAAATATAAGGTCCATTGTTCCCTTCTGACCCCCTTAGTATGCTGTGTACACATTTGCTTTGACACACAGCCACCTTTATGATCTTAAACACACACACACACACACACAGGAAAATATATTTCTGCAGCATTGTAAGCAGTTGTTAAGCTTCTAAAATTGACCAGTATATCAGGATATTCTCATATAATAGATATGCAGGCAGTTTATAATACCACGAATAGTTTATTAAATTTTAATAACTTGAGTTGTAGTTCTGACAGAAGCAATGTGTGTATGTGTATATATAATCACATATAAATGCAAAAGAGGTTTTCCTCCAGAAAGTGATGTGGACTTTAACTCCATAGCCAGAGCTGCTCAGGACCTTCTTGCCGTGGAAGCTATGTTTATTGTCACGGGTCCTATGATAAGCATCTGTTATTATACCTGCATGATTCGATTGTTCTGGAGTTAATAAATTGACATCGGAACTTCTACATAGCTTGTTTCACATAACTGCAAACTGAGTTGTTAAGCTTTAAAGATGTACAAACAGCATCATGCTCAAGGGTGCTATGAAGACCCTGAATGCATGTGTTTATGTGTGAATATATGAATGCCCGGTCCACGCCTCCAAATGCAGTCACTGGGACACAATACTTTTTTGTTATGAAGTCATTTTAAGACAAGGTTTTTTTTTTTTTCTTTTTGTTTTGTTTTGTTTTGGTTTTTTGAGACAGGGTTTCTCTGTATAGGCCTCACTGTCCTGGAACTCACTTTGTAGACCAGGCTGGCCTCAAACTCAGAAATCTGCCTGCCTCTGCCTCCCAAGTGCTGTGATTATGACAAGTTTTATTTTTATATTTTTATACCAAGTACGTTTTCTTCTACTAGACATTTATAATCTTGACTGCCTACTAAACATCTCTTGCATATCCTTGTCACAGAGATGTATAGCTCCTTCCTTCCATTTCCCTTCACCCCGTTTCCCACGTGTAAATCCTTCCATTCTAAGGAATGATGTCAAATCCACGGGAGGCTTTGTTGTACCAAAATAGGATCCCCACCACCACAGGAAATGGCACTAACCGTGTACTAGCGTGGGAGGATTCTTTTCCTCAGGGTTGGGAGGTGATACTTGTATTTATCTGAGCATTAGAATGATTGTGGCTATAATCACATCATTTTTCATGTCAGATGTCTTTTGAGAAATTTTAAAACACTTAAAAATGCCTTTGAGTAAAGCAATGAGATCTGGTTGCTTCTCAGTTCAGAACATTTCAAACCTAAATATTCTTTATTATTATTTTTATTGGATATTTTCTTTATTTACATTTCAAATGTTATCCCCTTTCCCGGTCTCTGCCCTCCACCCCAGAAATCCCCTATCCCATCGTTTTCCCCCTGCTTCTAAGAGGATGTTCCTCCATCCACCCACCCACTCCCACCTCCCCTCCTTCACATTCCCCTACACTAGGGCATCGAGCCTTCACAGGACCAAGGGCCTCTTCTCCCATAGTCTTCTGCCAGTACCTCACAAATACAGAGGTAGATGCTCACAGCCATCCATTGGACTGAGCATAGGATCCCCAATGAAGGAGCTAGAGAAAGAACCCAAGGAGCTGAAGAGCCCATAGGAGGAACAACAATATGAACTAGCCAGTAACCCCAGAACTCCCAGGGACTAAACCACCAATCAAAGAGTACACATGGTGGGACTCATGGCTCCAGCTGCATATACAGCAGAGGATGGCCTAGTTGGACATCAATGGGAGGAGAGGCCCTTTGTCCTATGAAGGCTCTATGCCCCAGTATAGGGGAATGCCAGGGCCAGGAAGCGGGAGTGGATGGGTTGGTGAGCAGGGGAAGGGGGGAGTGGGGAGTGGGGAGGGTGTTTTTCAGAGGGGAAACCTGGAATGGGGATAACATTTGAAATGTAAATAAAGAAAATATCCAATAAAAAAAAACCCAAAAAACCAAACCAAAACAAAAAAAATTGAAAAGTGGCCTCTGGTTTCCATGGAATGTGGGACTCTGGTCCTGATGGAGAACCAGAATCAGAATAAAAGGCCTATTATTCTGTAAGATTACACTGTAGCTATGTCTAAAGTACATTTTTATTATACAAATGCAGTGTATGGTTTTTATATCTTTGACTAGTTTTAATATTTAATAAGACTTTACCTCAAAGACTTAAGTTTTAGTACTACTTGCTAAAAGGAGTTATTTACTATGAAGGATGGTCCCTAGAATCTCTTTTGCAATCAGCAGACCTCAGCCACTGTAAACCAGAAGATGGAAAGAAGGATCCTCCATTCCTAGCTCACCAAGACTGGGTCCATGACTTATACCCCTGCATTTTCCTGGGGTGGTGGTGGTGGTGTGTGAAACAAAGGGAAATTGAAGAGAAAGCTGTTGTCGCATTGTTCTCATATCTTGAGTGCCAGTTTCCAGTCGGGAAGCCACTAGAAGGCTAAGAGGAGATGCCACAATCTGTAATGACAAGACCTGAGTTCAGCTCTCAGAGTCCATGTGAAGCACCCACACACTTGTGCTGGTATGAGCTCACAGTTTCAGTACTGGAGTGGCAAAGACAGGCCAGTAGGGCCTCATTTAAATAGGCCAGTGAGAGACCCTGGCTAGAAAACAAGTCAGCAGTGCCTGTGGAAAACCCCTACAGTTGTTCTGAATATTAGAAAACCTGAGGTGTTCCTAGACAGGGACTAAGGAGCAGAGGAAGAGTGTGGTGATCAAGTTTGATTACTAACTGCATTAACTAGAGAAATGCCCTGGGCATTAGTGAGGGAGAGCTTCAGGTGTGTCTTAAAACGCATTTCAAGGGAGGATTGCCTGAAAGGGATTGCCTGAATGTTATCTGCGCCATCCAGTGGGTTGGTGACACAGACTGAATAAATAGAGAAGAAGGAGAAAGTCCGCCACAGGTCAGCATTTGCCTTCCTGTGCTCTCTGGCTGGCATCCCAGACCACACCCACCCCACCCTCTCATCTTTTGTGTATTTCTAGGAGCTGTGAGCTCTAATAAATCCCTCCTGCTTTGTCAGGTATTCTGTCTCAGGGCCTAGGAAAATGTAAACAGCAAGAGAAAGATGACAAATATTATCTTCTTCTAGACTGACCCAGTTTCATGTTAGCCACCATAATGCAGGACTCAGTTTCCCATGCTTGTGTCTCAAAGGCTTTGCTAAAGACGAAGGCTATCACACCTATGGCTGTGACCAAAGCACTTGTCTTAGTTATGATTTCTGTTACTGTGAAGACACACCATGACCACAGCAGCTTGTATAAATGAAAACATTTAGTTGGGGCTGGCTTACAGGTTCAGAGGTTTAGTCTATTATTATCATGGCAGAGAACATGGCAATGTCCAGGCAGACAAGGTGCTGGAGGAGGAGCCAAGAGTTCTACATCTGGATCTGCAGGCAGCAAGAAGAGAGAGAGACACACTGAGTCTGACTTGAGCATCAGAAACTTCAAAGTTCACTTCCAGTGACATACTTCCTCTAAAAAGACCATACCCCCTAATAGTACCGCTCCCTCCCCATGAGCCTATGTGGGGGGCTCATTTCCATTCAACCCATCACAGCATCCAAGAGAACAATTTAAATGGAAGAATAATTTGCTTTATTTCATGGTTTTATAGACTTCTGTTCATAATACTTAGTTTCATTGAAATTGGCCATGGTGGAATCCCAGCCAAGTATGTGTCAGGAAGATTTCTTTATAACACATAGGAAGCAGAGAAAGAGGAAGGGACCAGGGATCAGGTATTATCTCCAAAGACATGGTCCAAGTGGCACAGTTCCTCCAGCTCATCTCCACCTCCCAAAGAAGAGAGAGAGAGAGAGAGAGAGAGAGAGAGAGAGAGAGAGAGAGAGAGAGAGAGAGAGAGAGAGAGAGAACACCCCAGTTGGAGGCCAAGGTTTCAACTTTTGAGCCTGTGGGTGACATTTACATTCATAGCCTAGTAGTTGAACATGGAAGAAGTACTGTAAAGACTCATGATAGAAAAGCCTAAAAGCACGCGTGTGTACCCATCTTGTTCCCCAGAGTATGGAGAAAGCTGACATTTGCACCAAGCAACAGAAACATGGCGCGTAAGCCTTCTTTCTATGACTACAAAATACCCCAGGCTCAAACCTCTTACGATTAAATTAGTCTTTACTTTCCTATTTGGTCTTAGTTTGCTTGCTGTTGCTATGATAAAACATACAGCAAGTAGCTTGGGAAAAAAAGGCTAACAGGTTACAGTCCATCCTCAAGGGAAGCCAAGGTAGGAGTTTGAGGTAGGCACCTGGAGGCAGGAACTGAAGCAGAGGCCATGGAGGAAGGCTGGCTTGCTTTTCTTGGCCTTCTCAGCTACCTTTTTATACAGTCCAGGCTCATCTACCTAGTAATGCTCACAGTAGGATCTGCCCTCCCTCATCAATTAGCAATCAAGAAAATGCCTTATTATAGACATGCCCAGAGGCCAATCTGATGGAGGCAGCTCTGCAGTTGAGATTCCCTCTTTCCAGGTATGTCTAGATTTGTGTCACGTTGACAAAACTCAATCAGCACACTGGCATCCACCTCTTTCTACAACTGCAAAATACTCTATTCCCCAAACTCCTATGATTAAAATGGCCATTAGTTTCCCATTCCATTTGGATACTCTGCATGCGGTTAGTGCTGTAAAACTATTGAGGCTTTCATCTCCCTCTTATAAAGGAAGATTAAAAGGAAAATGATGGTGCTCCTGCTTGTTTGTGCTGCCCACTCTTAACTACTTTGCCGATTTTGTTTCTATTGCTGATTGGTTTCCTCTTGGGGAACATTCATTTAATGGTTCAGGCACTTCATATACGTTGGGAAGCATGATAACAGCTCTTCTAATTGTCTACTTTTAAGATGAAAGAGAAGATTTTTTTAAAACCATGTTACCAAACAAGTATGATACTCTTCCAGTGGAAACAAAAGCAATCCAATTATATTTTGAAGAAATATGAATTTATGGTAAAAAAATCCCTAAAGGCAATCATAATGTGTAGGATACATTGGAGGGCAGTAATTGAGGACAATAAATTATTCTGGAGTCTTTGCCTGCTTGCTTCCTTCTTATGTCTTCTTTATCCTCCCCAAACATGACGTGATTTGACTGATATGAGCAAGACATGAAGAATTTAATTCAGGAGCATAAATATCCAACTGCCCTACCACTTTCAGAGTTAAACATTGTTACAGATTTTTATTCTAATGTCAAAGGATCATCAGATACTTGAAAAGATACCATTGAGGTCTACGTGTTTTTTACTGGTTGTCTTTTGTTCTGTTAATTGATTCTTTGACCATTTCGTCCATGTGTGCAGTGAAATATGACTACAACCCCCTCCATTCCCACTTCCTTCTCCCCTGTATCCCTTCTAACACATCACTCTCCCAACATCACCACCTCTTCCTCCTCCTTCTCTGTAACTCACTGATTGCAATTAGTGCTGCCTATGTGTGCAAGGGTGTAGGCAACCCACTAGTGCCCACACTGCCAAAGAAGAATGATTCACACTCCCCTAAAATCTACTACCAATATGTCCTCAACAAGGAGTGCAGCCTTGAGAGCTACTCCACTCTCTATTCTGAGGTTTGGTTGGCTTGATCTTGTGCAGTTGACCCACACTTGCTATAATACTATCTCTGTCTCTCTGTCTCTGTCTCTCTCTGTCTCTGTCTCTCTCTCTGTCTCTCTTCCTATCTCTCTCTCCCTATCTCTCTCTCCCTATCTCCCCCCTCTCTGTTTTTGTCCTATGAATGACCAATAATTGTTATTAACCTTACCTCTCTGAAGGAGGGTAGAGAGGAAGTGAGGTGAGGCTTTGCTTTCTAAGTAGGATGAATACCTTGGAAGCTAAATGTCAGAAAGTCAGAAAACTATTCCTTTGGCTAAAAGCAATTCAGCTGTCCATCCAAGTAATTCACTCTGAGCACATCCAGGCCAAAGAGTTTGGGTCCCTAGTTAAGGAATGCCAACAGAGTTATTACTGAAAAATAGGCCATTGAATTTTTTTTAAAGCATTGCTCAGGGACTCCTTAAACCCAGGTCTTTTCTTAACCCTGTGAGTGAATGAAATTCAGGAAGGGGAGAGAGACCTTGAAGCCTGTACATAAAAAGCAAATCCTTATCCCTTCCTTTCCTATTTGCATCCATTTCTTTCCCTTCATCATTGCTCTAGCTAAAATGTCCATCACTTCAAAGACTATGAGTGTAGTAAGTGGGCATCCTTATCCAACTGCTGATTTTAGAGGAAATGAATTTTTCTCTTTGCTGATGGTTACAGTTACATGACTCTAAAGACATAGCCAGTCAACTCTGCTAAACTCTGATGAACACTTTCAGCAAGGGAACAGAACACAAAATCAACGCACACAAAGCAGTGGCCTTTGTAGATATCAATAGTGAACTTGATGAGAAAGGACTTAGGAAATGCATCCATTCTCAATAGCTTGGGGGGCTGGGAGCTATCTCGGCAGGTAAAGGCACATCTACTCCCAGTAGTTGGGTGGGTGGGGAGGCAGTGAGATATCTGAGCAGGTAAAGGTACTTAGTGCTAAGCCTGATGATCTGAGGACCAACATGAAAGGAGAGAACTGACTCTTTAAGTTGTATTTTGACTTCCACACATGAACTATGCATGGCATGCATACACATGCACATACATGTAAATAAATCTAACAAAAATCTTATAGTGCCTAGGAATAAATCTAACAAAGGTGATGAAAGATCTACTCAATGAAAATTGAAGAAGATGCCACACTCATGGGTTGGCAGAATTAACACTGCTAGAATAGTTACATTATTATGATGGATATTCACTTGGTTGCCAACATCTGGAATTAACTAAAGCTCAAGCATCCAAGTACATTTGTGAGGGATTTTTCTTAATTAAATCATTTGAAGTAGGAAGACCCACTTTTAATTCAGATCTTCTGAGGTAGGGAGGTACAATTTTACCTGGATGATACTTTCTGCTGGCAGCCAATGTAAACTCATGGGAGAAAAAGCTTGCTCTCTTTGCCTGCTTGCCCCTTAGTCTTTCCAGTAAGTCCATTCCTTCACTTGGCATTAGAGCCTACATTCTTCTGGATTCTGGTGTATGCTGAAGACCAGCTGAGACGTTCCATCTTGTGGATAGAACAACTATGGATTCTTGGACCCATTTTTGGAAAAGAGCCATTGTAAATTGGTAAGGAATGGGATCTTGTAATGGAATACAGATGTGTGAGAGGACCCTATTGAAGCTGAGAACTTTGATGGTCCAGATTCTCAAGGATTTACCTCACCTGAGGAAGTAGTCTTTCCATGCGCAGCAGCAGATGTACTCATGCTCCCACCTCCACCCAGTGAAATATCGCCTTTTCCAACTTTGATTGAGGAAATTAATCCTTCATTGTCTGCTAAGCCATTAGTGACTTTTTCTGAATGAAATGGCAGCTAAGACCACACTGAAGTGCCTCGGGGCATCACTGATAGTTGCCTTTGGACTTACAACCAGCCTTAAGGCTGAGCAGAGTCCTAGAGAGAAGGTAGATGAGGAAATGCACTACACTACTAAGGAGCTAAATGAGTTTGCTAATTCATTCAAGCAGAAGTCTGGGGAATATGTGTGAGAATGGATTTTAAGGGAATGGGATGATAGTGGAAGGACCATAAGACTGAATCAGGTTGAGTTAATTGATATGGGACCTCTGATTGGAGATTCTAGTTTTAATATGGAAGCTTGCACAGTTAGAAAGCTGTCACAAGTTTGTTTGAATGGTTGGTTGAAGCGTTTGTCCAAAAAAAAAAAAAAAATGGCTTCTGAAAAGGAATTGGAGATGCCTGATATCTCTTAGCTTTGTGTTGAGGAAGGAATTTTAAGGCTCAAGGAAATTGCAATGCTAGAGTGGGTACACTGTGTCAAACATACTCCTCCACAATGGGAAGTCCCAGAAGACACAGTCTTTACTAATCCTATAAGGCACACATGGTGAGAGGGACACCAGCATATTTGAAAAGTTTTGTTGCTGTACTTTCCACTGTGCCAGAACTCAGGCTTGGAGATGCTGATGCCCTGTTGGATGAATTATATTTAATTGGACCTCAAAGTAGTAGGGACCAGGAGGTAGCACTCCATCACCAAGGGCAAGGTGATCATAGTTATTGCAATGAGAAGCATAGTCAAAACAATGTCCACAGTAGTCTAACCCGTAGTGATCAGCACATGCATAGGGATTTTTATAGTGGCATGACTTGTGTGGACCTTTTGTACTGGCTAGTTAATCATGTGTTTCCAGGTATGAGATAGATAAGAAACCTATTGTATTTTTTGTTTGATTTGTCTAAGTGAAGAAAGTCTCAAACAAATAAAGAAGGGATAGATTGGATTGTGGCAAAAGGGAATCTTGGTCTTTGAACTAATTTATAAACATGAGACAGTTTGCAGACTCAGAATCCTTTGAACGAAGGGACAGCCAGTTTCCCTTGAGAAGGGGCCTTGATAAAATACCTATGAGTTTTACTGTTGTTAGCCTTTCTCCAGTCCTTCCCCAGAGGAACCTATAGGCTTCTATAAGGGTACCTATACAATGGGAGAAAGAAAACAACCGTACTTTCTAAAGTTTATTAAATGCTGGTGCAAAATTTACATTGATTCTGGGAAAACCCAAGAAATATGTGGCCCTCCAGTTAAAGTAGAGGCCAATGGAGATCAGGTATTTGTTGAGTTTTGGCTGAAGTCCAACTCATGGTGGGTTCAGTGTGTTCCCATACTCATCCTGTGGTAACTTCTCCAGTTCCAGAAGGTGTAATTGAGATATTCTTAGAAGTTGGCAGAATTCTCAGATTGGTTCTCTGAATTATGGAATGAGAGCTATTATGGTTGGAAAGGTAAAATGGAAGCCTTTAGCATTGCCTCTGCCATGGAAAATAGTGAATCAAAACAATATTGTGTTCCTGAAGGAACTGCAGCAATTAGAGCCACCATCAAGGACTTGAAAGATGCAGAGGTCATGGTTCTCACCACATCTCCATTTAAGTCTCCTATCTGGCCAGTGCAGAAGACAGATGGATTGTAGAGAATGACAGCTGACAATTGAAAACTCAATCGTGTAGTGACTTTGACTGCAGCTGCTGGACCAGATGTGTTGTCCTTATTTGAGCAGATAAACTCATCTCTTGGGACATGGTAGGTAGCTAGTGGTCGACAAAATGTCTTTTCTCAGTACCCATCCATAAGAACCATCAGAAGCAATTTGCTTTCAGTTGTCAAGGTCAGTAGTATTTACAATTTTACCTCAAGGATATATTAATTGTATCATAAAGGGATCTTGATTTTCCATAAAATATCAAATGATTCACGGTATTGACATTATACTGGTTGGAACAAGTGGGTAGGAGTTAGCAACCACTTTGGACTTGTTAGTAACATATATGTGCATTAGAGAATGGGGAAAATAATCACCCAAAGTTTAAGGGCCTTCTACTTCAGTGAAATTCCTAGGAGTCTAGTGCTGTGGGGCATGCAAAGATATCCCCTCCAAGGTGAAGAATAAATTATTTTATCTGGCCACTATCACCACCAAGAAAGAAGCAAATGTTTAGTGGGCTTACTTGGAGTCTGGCAATAGTATGTTTTCTACTTGGGTGTTACTACAGCCCATACACTAAGTAACTCAGAAAGCTGCTAGCTTCTTGTGGAGCCTGGAACAAAAGAATGATCTTCAACACATCCAGACTACTGTGCAGGCTGCTCTACCACTTGGGCCATATGATCCAGTAGACCTGATGGCATTTGAGGTGTCAGAGGGAGAGGAATACTGTTTGGAGCCTTTGGCATGCTCCAATAGGTGAATCACAGAAGAGACCTTGGAATTTTGGAGACAGGTTCTACAATCATCTGTTATTGTCCATCATCAACTATTGTCCTTTTGAGAGACAGCTTTTGGACTGCTATTGAGCTTGAGTAAGAACTGAATACTTGACAGTGTGAATACAGCTATTTTCTCTGGTAAGACCAGGGATATTTCCCATCCTCCAAGGACACATTTATACCCCTTTCATTAAGACTAAAACCTTTAGCCTCTAATACCACTCTGGATCTATGTGTGGTCCTTAATGGTCTCTCTATAAGAACTTTAGATCAAAGCTACCACCTTGACAGTAAGATAAGAGCTGAAGTTTAGAGAGAACAGTCTGGAAAGTTTTTGCTGCAAATTCTGTCTCAAAAAACAAACAAACAAACAAACAAACAAACAAACAAACACTAATGACTTACCCAGGTTGTAAGTCATTCTAATAAAATCCTGACTATCTATCTATCTATCTATCTATCTATCTATCTATCTATCTATCTATCTATCTATCTATCTATCTACCAATCCATCATATACATGGTTATATGTAATTATTTGAATATATAAGAATGACTAAAATATATGAATATATATTCACTCATTCAATAAGTTCTGTTCCTCTAGAGAACTCTCACTAATACAATTTTTCAGTGACCTACAGATTTTTTTTATTGACTAAGTTATTTATTCCACTTACATTCCAATCATCGCTTCCCCTCTTCCTCTTATATCAGTTTTTCCCTTTCCCCTCTCCTCCTCTTTCTTACACTTCTCCTCCCCTCCCCCCAGAAAAGGGGAGGTCCCTTATGGACAGTAATCAGACTTGGCATATCAAACCATAGCAAGACTAGGCACATCCTCTCTCACTGAGGTTAGATGCACAGGGATAGCAATATAATCTCTGACAAAGGTGTCAAAATCAAACCTCAGAGACAATAGTAACCTCTCTATCAAAGGGTATTAGGAAAGACATATGTCCAAATGTAAGAAAAGAGAGGAAAAGAACTAGATCTGCATCTCTCATTCTGTGTGAAACTCAGAATGAATAAGAGATCTTAATGGTAGACCCCAAACTCTGAAATTGCTATATCAAAACATATGCCAACTACTTCAAGACACAAGTATAGGTAAGGACATTTTGAAAAGGATGCTACCAGCACAGGATATAATCCAGGCACGGACATATCAGATCCCATGTGACTAGAAATCTATTTGATCTTCAAGCACGGTCTTAAACATTGAACACAAGTTATGATCTGTGATGTGTGACAATTTGGTCACAGCGCTGAGAACTTGCATCTTAAATTTTCATCCTATAATTGTCTTTTTGTAATTGCCTCTTTTTAAATGTAATCTTTTAGAAAATAGTTAACCAATGTCTACTATTAAGGATAAATATGGGAAGGAGATGTCATGAGTAGATTTATATATTTTTTGCTGTGTTTATGTCTAGTGAACTTGACTATAATTAAGTTACACTTGATTTTCAAAGTTTAGGGTGGTATGATAACAGGTGGATTTTAAATTTCTGTAAACATGCACTAGGGGTGATTGATGATAAAAATATTAATCCTATATGCCAAGAATTCAGTGATGATAGATTCCAACAGCCTTTATAATGTATTCTTTCACTTCACATATGTGTTGGAGTTACTAGAAATATAATATCTATAGAATAATATCCATAGAACTGAGAGTAATGTTTAAAAGAAGCAGTGTGTAGTACTCAAGACCAGGGCTATTTCCCATCCTTCAAGGGCACATTTATATCCCTTTCATTAAGAATAAAACCTTTAGCCTCAAAGACCACTCTGGATCTATGTGTGGTCCCTAATGGTCTCTCTATAAGAACTTTAGATCAAAGCTACCACCTTGACAGTAAGATAAGAGCTGAAGTTTAGAGAGAACAGTCTGGAAAGGTTTTGCTGAAAATTCTTCATGTTTTCTGGAAATGGGTTTCAATGAAAAAGGAGGAAGGATGGCTCCTTTGTGGAGGGATGGGGAGAGAGCCTCTTTCACCCTAAAAATGGTCACAAATTCCAGGACCCAAGCAGCAACTGTGGAGTCTAGAGGAGGAGTGAGCAGGGAGAACCTCATTCTATTCAGTTGCATCTCCCTGGTCTCTGTCTCCTCTGATCCTTTGCCTCCTGCCTTGCTGAAATGAGCACAGGAAAGAAAGCTAACATGTCAAAAACCCAAACCCTGCAAAATATAGAATTGGTCTCATTATGTGTCTTTTCTGACATACACCCATGCAGGAGTCATCTTAGAGATGCCGTTGAATATTCAAAAGTTTGCGCATAAGAAGAGGTTTTATGGTATTCTGTTCTCTCTTGGAACGTGATAGTTCTTTGCATATGTTTTATTTAAGAAAAGAAACACTAAAATGGAAAGTCATCCAACTGTGGAAGGGAAAGAGTGAGTCTTGGAAGTGATTTTGGAACACAATTTGGAGAGGGTTAAGAGTTTTGTTGCTCGCTAATTAACATCATTTTAAAGAAAAATTTACATGTGTAAATATTAGTACAACTTGAAGGAGTAGAGAGTTGATTACAGGGATGTCAACAAAACATTGTCCGTGTCTGTTGCTCGGTTGTTTCAGGCACTTCCTGTCTCTTTTGAGCTTAAACTAAGGGCTTCAGCCACTGATTTTCTTTTCGTCATTATATGTAAGTGTGGTTTTGTGACATGTGATTCTGATGTAGTCCATATGTCACACAAGATATATTTAATGTGGTTTGCATCTGTAGCATATTAAATGACAGCGATGCTAAAAGGATTAAAATACAATGTGGCATAGAGTTAAGGGCATCACGACTTAAACAGAACCATGAACTAACCCTTCACAAAAAAGCAGAAATTATGCTGGAAGCAACAATGATCTATTCATAGGGTGAATGACAGACAGGGGATGCATATAGACTCTATTCTAGTTCCACTCAGTCCCATGAGATCTGTTTTATTAGCCACAGGATAGCCCATGTGAGGATGTGGGTGGTACAGCCTTTCCCACTGTCGTGGAATTAGCAGCATGTATCTTCAACCCTACTTTGCTAAGATTTAGCAAACAGCCAGCATCCTCCATAAGACCGCGCGCGTCATCTATGCTGATCCTGTCGGAATTAATCCTGTCAGTGATGAGAAAGTTGAAAGATTTTTAAATAAGAGATGCCATGAATAGTGTGCCACAAGGAATAGGGTTGAGTCTGTAGGGTGGAAAAGCAATTTACAGTCCATTGTTATTGTTAATCTAATATATATAATTACATATGGAACTTCAGCAACGAAAATGATCTTTGGAAGTTATTATTGTACAGCTTGTAGTCTTAAACCCATGAGAGTAACGTGTTTAATTGGGAAATGAATTCCATACGGGCATAAATATTGTTTCAGCAAACTTTCTGATGCAGTATTTTTCTATAATGGGGATGAGAGGTCATAGGTCAGCAGGAACTTCCCCAACAAGAAACTGTATTGTTCTCTTAACTTGGAAGAGATTGGTGTCTGTTCCTGTTGGAGAAAAGAGAGAAACTTAAAACTACTATAAGACAATGGGCCTTTTCTGAACAAAGTGGATTATTATTGCTCTCTAGTTCCAATGAGATCTTGGTATTCCAGTTAATTTTCTATTGCTGTGATAAGACACCATGACTAAAGCAACTTATACAAGAAAATACTTAATTTGAGCTTGTAGTTTAAAAATGTTAGAGTCCATGGTAGCAGAGCAAAGATGCGTTGACAGGAGCAGCTGAGAGCTTATGTCTTAATCCATAAGTATGAGGGAGAGAGACAGACATAGGGAACCCCCCTCACCCAGTCACCTATTTCTACAAGGCCACACCTCCGAATCCTTCCCAAATGGTTGTACCAAACTTAAGATCAAGTATCCATACATAAAGAGCATATGTGGTCTGTTCTCCTTCAGCTACTACATTTATCCGTATTGTGTGTGTGTGTGTGTTATGTTCCTGAATATTCAGAAAAGTATTGCACATACACATGCCATATGATATGTACTCTGTGGATGGCAAGAACTGACTGTCTTAGGTATATTCACCAACTTCACAGATGTATAAATGGTGCTTATATGCCAGGTTTAGCTCTCATATCTATAATATTGGCCCACTGAGTAATTCATGCAACCATGATGGAAGGAAAAGTAGAACCAATCAACACTCGAAGACTCGAAGACCCGTAGCAATGTAGACGATGATCTATGATGCTGCGGGTTTATGACATGAGTTTCTGAATTCCCTTAGTTAATTTTGTAAAAGAAAAAAATCTAAAAATTAGGATATTACAGGGGAAATTCCAAAACAAATGTGACAGGTACCGTGTGGGGCATGCACCTGTATCGAGGTTGACTAGAGGTATATTAAGGTGGTAGGTTTTTCTCTCTAAGATGATTGGCTAAAGAAGATGAGACAAGCATTTCTGTATGAAGATGTAATGAACAGTAGGACAGCATGTCTGGAGAGAAGTATGATGCATAGCAAATGTGGAAGAGTATTCCTCCACTCTTCCATAAATGAATCTAAGGAAAGCAAGAGTAAATTTCCAGGTTTGCAGACCGGGAAGAAAAGAGGCAAAAGGCAAGAGGAACAGAGAATCTTCCTAGAAGACGCTAGGAATGAGGGCATCGCAGAAGACCAATATCCTTATTTTGAGGAAATGTCTCTGCCCCTATAAATCATAAAATTTAAAAGTATGTTTATACCTTGTACTTATAGTAAATGATTCCTCATAAAAAAAATTAGAAACAAACTTGAGAGATGGGCTAGTAAATTTCACCTCTTAAAAATGTGAACTACATCCACATCTAGAAAAATCACACAAAATAGATTCAAGCAGAAAAAAAAAGGGAACACAAATAACATAACTATGTATAATAACACAAAATTTAGGCTCAGATACACACACTATGAGGGTGAAAGCAAATAATAAGCAGCCAAGCCAACGTTTTCACCTTTCTGTTTTATTCTGATTTGAATAGAATCAGGCCTCAGGACCCTGCAGCCCAGGTAGGTCAGGACTGCACCATGTGGCTTCACCTGCTGCAGTTGTCTTTATGTAGCCTCTGAATTGTGGGGACTATAAACCTGAGCCACCACACCCACCTTAGATTATGTTTTAAAGCTAAAGTATAGGCAATGGTGTTCTTTAAGAGAAAAAGAAGCTGGAAGACCTAATACAGAATAATCTTATTAGCATTTCTAAATTTAAGTTCCTTTCAAATAAAACATGAATCATTTTAAGAGTCAAAGGGCAAGGAGGACATTGAAATGAATGGCCTGCTTAACTGATTGCCTATGCATGGTATATGCCTGTGTGTAGTATAATCCTGTGTGTGGTATATGCCTATGTATGGTATATGGATGTATGGTATATGCCTGTGTGGTATATATGTATGTGTGGTATGTCTTGTGTGGTATATGTGCATATGGTATATGTGTGTGTGGTATATGCATGTGTGTGGTATATGCATGTGTATGGTCTGTGTGTCTTCCCCTATCACCTTATCTTTTAGAGGCAAGATTTCTTCCTGGCCTAGAACTCACTGATTGGCTACATGGACTGGGGAGAAAACTCCAAGGATCCTCCTGCCTCTGTTTCCTCAGCTCAAGGATTACAAGTGCCCACCACTCTGCCTGGCATTTTGCATGGATGTTTGAGATTCAAACTCAGGTCCTCATGGTCCTCTTTACTGACTAAACCATCTATGCTACCCTACTTAATCAGTGTAACAGACTTGGTGTCAAGGGTAAATTAAAAAAAAAAAAAAAGAACCTTACACAATCAAGACAAGCATGTTTCTCTGGAAAGTCTTAATTAAGCCAATCTAGATTAGTTAATTATTTTCTTTCCTTCCCTTTCCCTTTATCTTTTAACATTATTACACAGTTAAGATTTTAGTTCTAACATTTATCATGTCATGAACTGTATCTTTAAAAAATAGGAGGGTCTCCTCCATCTTCATCTCCTAAAACTGATGGTTGTGCTTCAGTCAGCTGTGTGTCAGAGGCCTCCTAACCTGCCTGATGAGACTGTGGTGAACTTTCTCAGGGACAACAGAGACCTCGAACTTTATTCCCTCCAACTGCCCTTCTGTCTTGTCTGTCCATGTGCCCCACCACTATCAAATATTCACTTTTAAAATATTTTTAAAATACTATTTTTGTTTTCAAGTACGTGTTTGTTTTGCTGACATATATGTCTGCACACTGTATGCTTACCCGGTACCTGAAGAAGGCAGAGATGACCTCAGGTTCCCTGGGACTGGAGTTACAGATGATTGTGGGTGCTTGGAATTGAACCCAGGTCCTCTGGAAGAGAAATAAGAATTCTTAATCACTGAACTGCCTCTCCAGCTCTAGAAATCCAGCTTTTAAAAACATGCATTTGCTAACAGCTGAAAGAGGACTCTCAGGGGCCACCACCCAAATGTTGCCAAGAAATTGTATTTATTGTATTTATTTTACTTTATTTTTGAGATGGTCCTGCCCTGTACCCTGGGGCTTACTTTCAACTCTCTAAGCTTCCTCTCTCTGCCTCGCAATGCTGTGATTATTGGCATGCAGCAGCACACACAGCTAAAAGAAGATGTGTTTTGTTCAACTTTTTGTTGAAAGGTTGTTTTTAATTTTCTCCCCCTGAACCCTGACCTTCAAAGCCTGTTCCTGTGATGTTCAGTTCCTGATGGCCTCACCATGCCTGGGTACCACACACATCTGAATTCACCACCCTTCTATCTCTAAACCTCCTCAGAGCATCTGCATTCTCTTCCTCAGTGGCCTTTGAAATCGTACTTCTATCAGGGACCCTCAAGGTCACACATCTCTGTTTGTTTGTGTTTGTTAGCATTTCACAGGAGTAGTCTTACTCCTTAAACTGTAACTCCCTTGAGTAGTGCATTGGCAACTTTTCCTGGAGCAATGTTAACAAATGTCTTTTCACCCCAGATTTGAAAAACAAACAAACAAACAAACAAACAAACAACCAATGACAGGCCAAAAGAAATGGATTCTACTCCAGTCTGGCTTGATAAATAATCTCCTTGGGGGTTGCTTACAGAGGCCTGGGTGAGAGGTTACTCACGAGAGTGTGGGTGGCTCACAGGCAGCTGCAGCACTGAGGAACCCACCCCAGCCTGGGTGGTAAGCCATGTAAGTTTCATCCCTGATCTTCCATCTCCTTCCCCAGCAGTTTATAGCTTTACAACCTTGGGGAAGGGCCTTGCGAATTTTGTAATTTTCATGAGGGTTCTTACTCTTACAAGCCTCCTAGCCTCCTTCTACCCTCCAGGGAAGGTTTTAGTTCAGAACATTTAGCTACACAACTCAGGGGCAGGTCTTAGTTTTCCAAAATGTCTGGTAGAATTCCTTTTGTCTAGATGCTTCTATGACTTAAATGGCTGCCGGATGTATAACTGAAGGTGAGTGATGACCCCATTGGCAGGTGAGACGGTATGGTTCTTGTGTCTAGAAGTTTGCAGAGAAGAGGGTGATGCTGTAGGATTCTTCTCAGTCAGCTCTAGGCAAGAATGGAACACTGAAACAACACAGATTCCTGCATCTCGAGGAGAGAGTTAGGGGGTGGTTAGAATAGCAAGCACACACATGCTTATCCAAATTAGTGACTTGACCTAACATTTTAAGGCAGAATTGCTGGTATGCTAATGTTATTAGAAGAAGATTTAGGGAGGTTGATACCAGTACTGTTTCTCGGTATTTTTGGCTGTCCTTGTCAACAGGATTGCAATTTCTTTGCCCTGTGAAGGTGGGCTTGGCCATGGCTGTAGCAAGAAAGAGATGTATAAACACACTGGATTGACAGTTCAAGAAACATTATCCTTCTGTTTCCTCTGCAGCGGTCTTGGTAGTACATTTGTTGTAAAAGTAATGTAGGATGCACCAGATAGTGTTTTGTCAGCCCATGCATAACTTTGTCTTGAAGGGTTGCTTGAATATGCAATGGATTTCGAAAGAAAAGAGGTAACTTTTTTGGTTGTATCAAGTGTATTGCAATTTTAATCCAGCAAAGAGGTTGCTGTGATCACATCCAAAGACATTCTAGGTCTGTGCGATCTAGTTGGAAAGCCTGCATGCCACAGACCTTTAATTCCTCTGGTTGAAATATAGATAGGCATGCCCTCAGTACACACCTTTAATCCCAAACAATGATGTCTCATTGAGGGACAAAGTGAAAAAAATCAGAGAATGATGTAACAGTATAGGATATGGGAGGACAGTTACTTCAGAGAGCATCCCAGAGAGCTGGAGGACAGTCCAGGAAGGGCAGTTCAGTTGAGTTCAGTTTGTTGCAATTCAGTGCAGTTCAGTCCAATGCCGATGAGTTGGGTTTTTGCAGTTCCTTTCAGTTGTGTTCACTTTGTGAAGTTAGTGCGGTTCTGTTTGTGGAGTTCACAGGCAGTTTTTTTTTTTTTTTTTTTTTTTTTTTACAAGCAGAGTAATTCAGCGAGAAGCCAGTTTGAATCAGTCAGCTTAGAGAGGAGTTTTGGACAGCTGAACTGAACCAGCCAGCCAGAATTCTAAAAGAACTAGAAAGGGTGAGCACATTCAGCAGTCAGCCTCTGAGACTACAATTCCGTCTGGCAAAGCAAAACTGCGTTTACATCCAAGCTGTTGTTGTCTAGGGGTTCTTTACTACAGTATAAGCCTGACACTCCCAAAATACCTGCTAGTGCAAGGCCACCTTTGGCCTAACGATCTTTTAGGATGATTTCATCACCGTATAGTTATCAACGGTTCTAGAGTTGTATTGCCTGGGTTCCTATCCAATTTTTAGTGCTACTTGGACATGTTCCTTAAGCTCTTTGATTTCTTTATCAATAATGTGGGATGTTAGTTTCTGGTTTCATCTCAGTTGCTGTGACACAACATCCCCAATAGCAAGTGACTCTGGGGTGAAAGAGTTGATTGTAGTTCGTAATTCCAGGTTGAAGTTCATCATTGTAGGGGATTCAAGGCAGGAACTCCTAGCAGCTAAACACTTCACATCCGCAGTCAAGAGTAGAGAGATATGAATATATGCATGCTTGCTAGTGCTCAGCTCAATTTTTCCACTCTTACACAGCACTGGACCCCTTGCCTAGGGAGTGGTGTTGCCTGTAGTGGGCTGGGCTTTCTGATATCACGACTTTATTAAGACAATCCCCAATAGACATATCCAAAGGCCAACCCAATGTGGACAATCTCTCACTGAAACTTCCTTTCTGGGTGATTATAGGCTGTGCCAAATTAACAATTAAGCCGACACATCACAGATGCTAACAATACCTACTTGTTATGGTTGGAATGTAAATTGTACCCCACAGGCTTATGTATTTGAGCATGTATTCTCCAGATGGTGGTGCTTTTGGGAGATGTTATGAAACCTTTAGGAGGTAGAGTCTTGTTGGAGGAAGTGAGTCACAGGAGAAGCTGGGGTGGACATTTATGTTTTATAGCCTCCTTTTGAAGCCTCTCAGTTTTCTGGTAGATTAAGATGTGAGAAAGCAGCTGTGACTTGCTCCTATTACTACGGAGCTTCCCAAACCCAAGTTTCTTAAACTCAACTTGGGTTCTTATTTCCAGACTTGCTGGTTCTATGTATACTATCTGAAAGGTATTGAATCCTGCTCTTTTTTTTTTTTTTTTGAGACTTAGTTTGTATTTTATTTTTTTTTTCACTGTTTTTTTTTATTACATATTTTCCTCAATTACATTTCCAATGCTATCCCAAAAGTCCCCCATACCGCCCCCCACTTCCCTACCCTCCCATTCCCATTCTTTTGGCCCTGGCATTCCCCTATATTGGGGCATATAAAGTTTGCAAGTCCAATGGGCCTCTCTTTCCAGTGATGGCCGACTAGGCCATCTTTTGATACATATGCAGCTAGAGACAAGAGCTCCGGGGTACTGGTTAGTTCATCATGTTGTTCCAACTATAGGGTTGCAGATCCCTTTAGCTCCTTGGGTACTTTCTCTAGCTTCTCCATTGGGAGCCCTGTGATCCATCCAATAGCTGACTGTGAGCATCCACTCCTGTGTTTGCTAGGCCCCTGCATAGTCTCACAAGAGACAGCTATCTTTGGGTCCTTTCAGCAAAATGTTGCTAGTGTATGCAATGGTGTCAGCGTTTAGAAGCTGATTATGGGATGGATCCCTGGATACGGCAGTCTCTAGATGGTCCATCCTTTCATCACAGCTCCGAACTTTGTCTCTGTAACTCCTTCCCTGGGTGTTTTGTTCCCAATTCTAAGAAGGGGCACAGTGTCCACATTTTGGTCTTCATTCTTCTTGAGTTTCATGCGTTTAGCAAATTGTATCTTATATCTTGGGTATCCTAAGTTTTGGGCTAATATCCACTTATCAGTGAATACATATTGTGTGAGTTCCTTTGTGATTGTGTTACCTCACTCAAGATGATGCCCTCCAGGTCCATCCATTTGGCTAGGAATTTCATAAATTCATTCTTTTTAATAGCTGAGTAGTACTCCATTGTGTAAATGTACCATAATTTCTGTATCCATTCCTCTGTTGAGGGACATCTGGGTTCTTTCCAGCTTCTGGCTATTATAAATAGGGCTGCTATGAACATAGTGGAGCATGTGTCCTTCTTACCGGTTGGGACATCTTCTGGATATATGCCCAGAAAATTGGACATAGTACTACCGGAGGATCCAGCAATACCTCTCCTGGGCATATATCCAGAAGATGTCCCAACTGGTAAGAAGGACACATGCTCCACTATGTTCATAGCAGCCTTATTTATAATAGCCAGAAGCTGGAAAGAACCCAGATGTCCCTCAACAGAGGAATGGATACAGAAAATATGGTACATTTACACAATGGAGTACTACTCAGCTATTAAAAAGAATGAATTTATGAAATTCCTAGCCAAATGGATGGACCTGGAGGGCATCATCTTGAGTGAGGTAACACAATCACAAAGGAACTCACACAATATGTATTCACTGATAAGTGGATATTAGCCCAAAACTTAGGATACCCAAGATATAAGATACAATTTGCTAAACGCATGAAACTCAAGAAGAATGAAGACCAAAGTATGGACACTATGCCCCTTCTTAGAATTGGGAACAAAACACCCATGGAAGGAGTTACAGAGACAAAGTTTGGAGCTGTGATGAAAGGATGGACCATCTAGAGACTGCCATATCCAGGGATCCATCTCATAATCAGCTTCCAAACGCTGACACCATTGCATACACTAGCAAGATTTTGCTGAAAGGACCCAGATATAGCTGTCTCTTGTGAGACTATGCCGGGGCCTAGCAAACACAGAAGTGGATGCTCACAGTCAGCTATTGGATAGATCACAGGGCTCCCAATGGAGAAGCTAGAGAAAGTACCCAAGGAGTTAAAGGGATCTGCAACCCTATAGGGGGAACAACATGATGAACTAACCAGTACCCCGGAGCTCTTGTCTCTAGCTGCATATGTATTGAAAGATGGCCTAGTCGGCCATCACTGGAAAGAGAGGCCCATTGGACTTGCAAACTTTATATGCCCCAATACCGGGGAATGCCAGGGCCAAAAGAATGGGAATGGGTGGGTAGGGAAGGGGGGGTATGGGGGACTTTTGGGATAGCATTGGAAATGTAATTGAGGAAAATACGTAATAAAAAAATACTAAAAATTAAAAAAAAAAAAGAAAGGCACACTTGCTGGGTGGTGCCTTTGATCCTAGCACTTGTGAGGCAGAGGCAGGCAGATCTCTGAGTTCAAGGCCTGCTTGGTCTATAGGACAGCCAGAGTGATAGGGGGCTATACAGAGAAACCTTGTCTTGAAAAACAAAACAAAACAAAACAAAACAAAACAAAACAAAACAAAACAAAACAAAACAAAACACCAAAAACCAAACAAAAAGGCAACAGCACACTTTTATTTTTTTAAGACAGATTTTTACTATGTATCCCTGGCTTGCTTAGGACTCACTCTGTAAATCAGGCTGGCCTTGAACTAACAGACATGCTCCTGCCTCTGCCTCCTGAGCACTGGGTTAAAGGTACACACCGCTACTCCTGCCAAATAGCTTATGTTTTTGTCATATAAATGATCTTGAACTTTGGCTCTATCTCTGGCCAGATGTAGAATTTGAGGAAAGTTGCTTAATTTTTGTTTTTCTTTTCTCCTCTTTAAAGGGGATACCAAAAGGTACTTCCATGGTTGTTAAGATCACCAGCAATGCTCTCTCTCAACATGTAGCTGGGAATCAACCATTCAATTTGAGTACTTCTCCCTCCATTGAATGTGGCCCATATTATTGTCAGTTTTAATTTCATGGCCAGGCTAGGTCCTGCTTTACATTCATGGATGTACAAGAGGGCGTAATCCCTCATCCCACCTCTTGGTTTTGCATGAATATCTCTCTGCAGTCATACCATGTTTCTCCCTCAGTTTGGAATGCCTAACTGCCCTTTTCAACAACAACAACAACAACAAAAACAACAAAAATCAGAAATGGTAACATATCCTCTGAGATTTCAACCTTCCTTCATGTAATCAGCTTGATAGTATCATAAAATCAATGCACAACAAATGACTCTCGAGTTCAGTGGATCAGAACATCAAGTATTTATTCTTAAAGATCTGAAGGTTGTCAATGGTTACCTACAGGAGGATGCATTCACTTGGAGTGTTGGTTTTTTTTCTCTGCATGGCTCTTCTTTCCTCCTGCTGAAGCTGAACATAAGGATGTTTTCTTAATTAGAAAGAGGGTCTCAAGGCAAACTACTCACTCCAGGCTGTCCACTGCAGTATCTCATGAATTACATGGGGAGAAAACCATCAGTTTCAACAATAGCTTGAGGTGTGGTAGTGCACACCTATAATCCCAGCACTAAGGAGATGAGGGCAAAATATCTTTGAGTTCAAAGCCAGCAGTTAGATAGAAAGACAGGCAGGCAGACAGACAAACAGGCCGATAGGAAGCTTAAGGAAATAATGAACACTCTTGATGTTTGCAGAACTGGCAAATGTCTCACGATTAGCTGACTGGCATTCCCCAGGTCTCACCTGGTTCAGGTGACCAGTCTGAAAAGAATTACACCTGTCGATCTGAACAACTCCCGAATCAGCATCCTGGCAAGGCAGGTGGACAAGAATCTTCCACTGTCTTGAGCCAATTTCTCAAACAAAGTCATTTTCCTTGCTTCAACTTGATCTTGTCTCTTGGCTTAACTGGCCCATTATATGGCAAGCATTCAGACTGGCATCCATTCACACAAGGGCCAACAGAATTGTCTAGATGTGCTCTTCTTGAGGCCACAGCAGGAGTGTGATATCTTGAGCAGAGGCAGACAGGCTTCGTTAGTTCTAGACATGGAGATGATGCTTCATAGCCTCTGCCTTATTCGAGTGGAGAAGGCGAGTCATGTGGCCAAATCCAAAGTCAATGTGTTGGGGAAAATGCCCCTCCCAAGATGCTGTGTGTGTATATCATGTAGTGAAAGGGCAAATGTATTGTAGGAGGATGAAAAGGATTCAGGCCGAAATGCAACCTTCCAAATTCTAGTTGGAATAGATAAGTCTGCTTATAGAGTTATAGACTCTCCCAAAACAACAGACAAACAAACAAACCAGAAAAAAATGTTGTGAATTTTCTTCATGGGTAGGAGTAGGTTACTTCTGTCCCTGTCTTTCTTAGGTTCCAACAACAAGCCAAAGTTTGAGTCCACTAAAGTTCCCCCTTGGGGAATCAGTGAGTTTATGGGGTTTACGTACAGAGCATGGGTAAGGGGTTACTATAGAAACATGAGTGACTCCAAATCAGCTATACTGGAAAGCCTTTGCCTGGCATGGATGGTGGTTTCCCCATAGCTACATAGAGGTAGGTCCCCTCCCTTTGTCACACAAAAACAAATTTGTGGAGTGTTTCTGTGAAAAGAAATTCATAAATTGCTCCTAAATAATGGTTAATAGAGTTTTTCCCCTCTAAATAATCAGTAAATTATATGCAAATTAGTGCACACGGAAATCATTCAATAGGTAAGAGAGAAATTTGCCAAGAAGGGACTTTGGAAGGATTTGAAAAATTGCTCCAGTAAACACAGATCTAGTAGAAGGAAGATTTTCATTTGCAGAATACAAAAGAATATCAATTTTGTTGTTTTGTAGGTTATGGATAAGGTTATGATTGTGCCTTGCCAAAGTCATCATCAAACCCCTATTTATTAGTACTCGCAGTCAGCCATTACATGGGGGTACTCACTAACAGTCAGCCATTACATGGGGGTATTCACTAACAGTCAGCCATTACATGGGGGTACTCACTAACAGTCAGCCATTACATGGGGGTACTCACTAACAGTCAGCCATTACATGGGGGTACTCACTAACAGTCAGCCATTACATGGGGGTACTCACTAACAGTCAGCCATTACATGGGGGTACTCACTAACAGTCAGCCATTACATGGGGGTACTCACTAACAGTCAGCCATTACATGGGGGTACTCACTAACAGTCAGCCATTACATGGGGGTACTCACTAGCAGTCAGTCATTACATGGGGGTATTCACTAACAGTCAGCCATTACATGGGGGTACTCACTAGCAGTCAGCCATTACATGGGGGTACTCACTAGCAGTCAGTCATTACATGGGGGTATTCACTAACAGTCAGCCATTACATGGGAGAACTGCACTGAACAAATTTTCTTTCCTTTGTTCTCCCTTGGAAGTATCCTTATGGACTGATAGATTCTTTTTCAATCATAATGGTCATTTAAAAAATGTTATAGTAGTCCCAAATTGGCCTATAAGACCCACTAAGCCAGTCTTTCTCCTTTGACACATTCTTATTGGTCTAAGAGAATGTTCCTGAGCCCAACAAAGCTATCTGTTTTCACCTTACTACTGACCTGAAATTTGTCACTCCTCCAACCGTCCTTTTTCTCTCCCACCAGAAATGGTATTTAGAAGTTAGGTGGTTCATGTGCCGATTGTCACTGGAATGTCATTGCACACACACACACACACACACACACACACACACACACACACACACATATTATATAAGTATATAATATATATATTCACTTGTAAATATAAAATTTTTAGCATTGCTCACAACTGCTGCTCTAATACCATTGCCAAGAACAGACGTTCAGTCTGAAGCTTTATACCTCAATAATCTCTTTCCTCGAATTATTAGGCAGTGGGGAACATGGAGCATGGTCTCCAATTGTCACCCAGTCAAGGACTTGTTAATGAAAGAAAGGAAGATGAGCCTTTACAATGCTGACATCTGTCAATCACCTCCACATTGCCAGTTGAATTTGACATCACTAGTCACGGGTCTAGCTTTGTGCAACACCTGAGATGATGCAGCAGGGAGGTTAGCAATATCAAGTTGCCGAAAAATATTATCCCTAATCTATTCAAGAGGAAAAGAAATCAGGCAGGTCTGATGCAAAATATCCTATAATGTTGGCTGTGATGATTAATCTTGTCACTTTGGTGCCACTTAAAATCACCATGGAAATGAACCTATGGGAATGTCTGGGAGGAAGCCTCCATATTGGGTTAACTAGGGTGGGAAGACCTACCTTCAATGTTGTCTTAATTAGGGCTTTACTGCTGTGAACAGACACCATGATCAAGGCAACTCTTATAAGGATAACATTTCATTGTGGCTGGCTTACAGGTTCAGAGGTTCAGTCCATTATCATCATGGTGGGAACATGGCAGCATCCAGGCAGGCATGGTGCAGGAGGAGCTGAGAGTTCTACATCTTCATCTGAAGGCTGCTAGCAGAATACTGACTTCCAGACAGCTAGAATGAGGGTCTTAAAGCCCACACTGACAGTGACACACCTACTCCAACAGGGCCACACCTATTCCAACAGGGCCACACCTTCTAATAGTGCCACGTCCTGGGCGGAGCTTATGCAAACCATCACAAATGGGGTTGCACCATTTTATGGGCTGGGAGGTCTCGTACTGAGTAAAAGAAGCAAGAGAGCTGAGTACCAGTGTCCATTGATCTCTGCTTCCTCATTGTGGGCGCCTTACTCTCTTCCCATCATGGTTTCCTCACCAAGATGGCTGGTTCCCTCCTTCGTGAGCCAGAGCGAATCTTTCCTTCCTCAAGTTCCTTCTTGTCAGGATGATGACAGCGATAAGAAAGGTAACTAATGCATGTCCACCCGCATTGTGAAAGAATGCCAGTGCCAACAGGTAGTCTGTCATATGCCTATATTCCCAAAACACTCTGAAGATGAAGGCAGCAGGATTGCAGGTTCAAGACCAGCCTGCACTATGTACTGAGACTGTTTCAATGAAGCAAAGCAAAACACAACAAAAATTAATGACATTCGAAGAGGAAGGGAGGAACTACTCTAGATGAAAATGGACTAAGGGGACAAGATAACAAAACAAAATACACAATAAAGGACATTCACACAACAGCTAGAAACTCTGTGTATTGATTATAATTATGACACCTGTGTATCAGAGGGCGTCTAGATTGGAAACGTGTTTATTTAATGCATTGGTGACTTTGTCCGAGACAGGAAGCAGACCCCTCCTTTTTGTAGACGTCAGTAGATAATGAAATGCACTAAGAAGTTAGGAGGTAACAAAATGTGCCATTTTTCATTGTGGGGGAATCTATCAGAAATTCTGATAGATAAAGATAAAACAATTCTATCAGTGATCTTTGGAGAGTAAAAATGGAGGTGGTGAAGAGGCTAGGAGGCTCATGCCCAATGGTTTTGATTTCTTTAAACTCTCCACTCATACAGTTTTGATAATATAACTTAGAAAAAAACCAGTTTTAAAACAAAATAGAAAAGTGCAAGTGAGACGGGGGGGGGGGGGGGGGGGAACCAACTTGGGTCAGGCTGTGAAGGCCTTCATATCCTGGGAGGATCAGAACTAAATCCTGGGGAACCCTGTGGAGAAGTTCATGTGGGGTCACCGTACTGCAGCATCGTAGACAGCCTTTAAATATTTACTGACCTCCTTCTTCAGGCCTCTTGCAAGTCCTTCATTTATTCATCTAGACACTGTCAGAGGGACTCAGCAGGCTCCTGGGACTCTTGGGGCGTTTACATGGCACACCTCTCAGAGAGTTGGCTCTCACTTGCTTGCATGGATTGTGGACATAGTCCTCCTTCCACCAATTCAGATAGAAACCTCAGAATTCTTCCAGAGCACTGTGTGTGTGTGTGTGTGTGTGTGTGTGTCTGTGTGTATACGTTTGTGTATAGGTTTGTGTATGTGTCTGTGTGTGTATCTATGTGTGTATATGTGTGTGCTTGTCTTTCTGTCTGTCTCTGTATGTTAATGAAGTCCAGATTTCTGCACAGTCTCCCCTGTGTTTTGTAGGTCCTCACGAATGTCATGTTCTTCTGGGACCCTTTGCTTCTTCAGTGTGGCAGTCTTACTTCTTACCCCCATCTCAAGCAGGAGATCTCAAAGCTGCTTTGTTTTTCTGTCTTTAATCAAGCTTCATGTGAGTTCTTCTCGATGTTCACAGAGACTGAATGGTGCAGGATGACAAGTGACGAAGGCCATCTGCCTTTTACAGAAGTGAGCAGACATCACTTTCAGTGAAGATACCCTTGAGATGAGTTGACTTACTAAAGAGGAGTTGAAAAAGAGATGGCATCTCTGTGGGCATGATGCTAGTGATGCTTTGAGGGTGAAGAGCCACTTGGGAGGAGAGATATGATGTGTAAAATATATATTGGCATCTTGATACTGCCCATAGAGAAAATCCTGAAATAAAGATGGGGAGAGAATTGAGTGTAGAGGGAGAAGGGAGCTGGGGAGATGTGAGGATCCAGTCCATCCCATTGTTTGCACCATTATCTGATTGTCTTAGCTTTTGCTAAGATATTTCACAGTGCCTTAAGACAGTGACTACATCTCTCATCCACAATGTCCGTGATGGGAAAAAAATAGGGCCACAGAGCCTAAGAAGTTCGAGTAACCTGATAGTAAATATCTTCTCTGTGTGATTGTAACAGTGAGATTATTTTTCATATTTTGATCTCTCTCATACACACACCATAGATATTTAGAGAGATGAAAATTAAAATTCTAAGGGATTTCTTTAAAACAACAACAACAACAAACAAACAAACAAATCCTGAACAAGGGATAGGGGCGATGGCCCAGCAGTTAAGAGCACTGTCTACTCTTCCAGAGGATCTGAGTTTAATTCCTAGCACCTACATGGCAGCTCACAGCCGTCTCTAACTCCAGTTCCAGGTATCCACAGCCCCTTCTCAGCTCCTCAGGAACTGCACACACACAGTGTTCATATGCACATATATACAAACATACATATGACAAAACACACACACACACATGAAAACATTTTCAAAATAAAAAAAAAATTCCTTGGGCCAGATATAGTGTTACATCTTGGTTATGTTAAAGGGGGAGATCAGCAATAGAAAACAAACAAACAAAATAAAAGCAAACCAAACAAGTAAGGCAATGCTAACACTAACTGTGCTGACTAGGGTTGCTTCCAATTTGGATGTTTTCCTGCAAGAGTTGAGCGACTGTAGAAAGGATGCTCTGTGCAAATCCTCCCCTTCTGGGGTCCCCTGGTCCCTTCCCACCACACTGCATCTTCCTCCTTCCTAGAGGCCACCCTTATTCCCTCACCTCTGCTCTCTTGTGTAAGTTTTCTTTTTTCTTTTTCTTTTTTATATATTTTTTTTAATTTTTAATATTTTTTATTACGTATTTTCCTCAATTACATTTCCAATGCTATCCCAAAAGTCCCCCATACCCCACCACCACTTCCCTACCCACCCATTCCCACTCTTTTGGCCCTGGCATTCCCCTGTATTGGGGTATATAAAGTTTGCAAGTCCAATGGGCCTCTCTTTCCAGTGATGGCCGACTAGGCCATCTTTCGATACATATGCAGCTAGAGACAAGAGCTCCGGGGTACTGGTTAGTTCATTATGTTGTTCCCCCTATAGGGTTGCAGATCCCTTTAACTCCTTGGGTACTTTCTCTAGCTTCTCCATTGGGAGCTCTGTGATCCATCCAATAGCTGACTGTGAGCATCCACTTCTGTGTTTGCTAGGCAAAGACCGGGGCACATATAAGGAGCACAGTGTCACAAGAAAGCACACAAGAGGCTCCATAGAAGGCATTGGGAAATGAGTAATCTTCATGGTTGCTGGACAAGCAAGCCTTCAGATAAGGGTGCAAATTATTTATCTATCCTGAAAAAGATTACCCGGGCTGAATAATTAATATCTTTATGACAAGAACAAAACAGAGATTCTCTGAAAAGAGTTAAGACGAGAAGGCAGGAGCTCAGCGTGCTGGTGAGAGGCATTAAAACCAAATGCTCTCCGAGAGCAAGCAAAGGAAGGTGCGTTGGATTTAGCACAAGGGTTTTCTACGCTCGTTGTCAAATGAGCCCTTAACAAATTATCTTTTCAAAGATTAAAAAAAAATCATTCAAGTGTTTCCCTCAGAAACAAGAAGCCTGCTGTTTATTAGGTTACAGAGCAGAGGTACTTTGAAGTATAGGCAGCTTCAGAACCACAGTCCCATCTCAGACCATGGAGAGCCCGTAATACTGTCTGTGGATATCTGTCTGTCCTTCCTTCCTTCCTTCCTTCCTCCAGTGTGTGTGTGTATGTGTGTTCACAGAGGCTTACTTCTAGCGTTGTTCCTCAAGAGCCATCTGCTTGTGTTTTGAACAGTTCTCCCCCACCCCCTCTCTCTTTCACTGGGACCTGGAGCTTGCCAAGTCACTCAAGATGGCTGGCCAATGGATCTGTAGTGCTCTGCCTGTGTTCCTCCTCCCCAGTGTTAAAAGTACAAGCGTGCACCGTAATGGCTGTATCTGGTTTACAAAGTATCTGCTTTAGATTTATGTGCTTATTTATTGTTTCTTTGTATGTGCGCGCTTGCTTCTCCGAGCCAGAAGGCGGCAGCAGATTCCCTGGAGCAAGGGTTACAGGTGTTTTTGAGCCACCATGTGAGTGCTAGGAACAGAATCCGGTCCTCAGTGAGGATAGGCACTGTTAACCACTAAACCATCTCTCCCCACCCCCAAGTATCTATTTTAAACATGCTTGACAAATTCGAATTTTGTTTAAAGAATCTGTGTGCACCATTTCCCCACTTGAAAGGGGCTCAGGAGTTTGGCAATGAGCTCATCGACACCAAGTTTCCAAAATTTCACTAGGCTTGGGAGAGAAATACAAGGCACGTGTCCCACAAAGTTCAGGGAACGAATGCAAAGCTTGGTGCAGTTTGGAGGGACACTTTGGGACCTTTTAATGAAGGAGGGCCCAAAGATGGCAGTCACTTAGGGTGTGCTGAAAGAGCCCCTCCTTTCTTTCTCTTTTTCTTTTTTTGGTTTTGGTTTTTTGAGACAGAGTTTCTCTGTGTAGCCCTGGCTGTCCTGGAACTCACTTTGTAGACCAGGCTGGCCTTGAACTCAGAAATCCCGCCTGCCTCTGCCTCCAGAGTGCTGGGATCAAAGGCATGCGCCACCTCCTTTCAATAGCTATATATTCACTTATCAAAGAACCAAGAGAAGACGCATGGAAATTAGTGAAACGGAAAACAAAAGAGTTCAGCCGAAGCCGAACACCAACATCAGCAGAAATTAGTCTGAGAGAGGGAGCCAGTGCAGCCCTCCTCCAGCTCCACCAGCCCAGATCACATAAACCCGGAGTTCTCTTAGAAGAGAGAGAACTTTGAATAGAAATAATGAGCCGACTGCAGCATTATTGGATAATCTAATTAATGAAGGGGAGTGACTCATACGGACACCTAGGAAGAAAGATTGCGATTCCTCTGTCTGAGGCTGCCGCTGATAATGTCAAACCTAAAACTCGTCGGAAACTAGTCAGTTTCATCGTTTCTAGGACAATTCAAGGTGAGTTCAGGAAAGTTGAAACTCTTAAAACATTGCAGCTACAGGAAAGTGAAATTTGATGATCCTTTTTCTCCCCCAACCTTGGCAATTCCCAAAAATGTATATTCCATGTCTCGCAATAAGAAAGCCATTATTCTAAATTATCTCAAAAGTGAAAAACAGTGCCAACTTCCTGTTATTTTGATTACTTTTCCTGGGCATGTCACTTTAAATCATTATGTAAATTGATGCTCCAAGATGTGTATTTTAAACACCGAAGCAAGTACTACAGCGGTGTCAGGCACTTTCCTCACAAGCATTGTTATTTAAATTTTTTGTTTCATAACATATATGAATATTAAAGAGTTTTAAATTGTGATTTATTTCTACATTTTAAGTATTTACATTCATACCATAAAAAAAATCTTTCTCTTAAACAGGCAATCTAAATTGTATACACTCCAGGCCTCTCTTTTGTTACTACTGTCTGATATGAGAGGCATTGCCATATCTGTATGGTATGTAAGTATCTGTAGTCCTGTAAGGTGTGTAACGGTATGTGTGTATCTATAGTTCTGTAATGTGCTTTATGTCTGCCTATTGGGTTAAGAACAAATGTTTGCAGCCTCTCTCATATCTTCTTTTTAGTTCCAGCCAGCTGGCAGAATACTTTCAGCTATGTCCTTAGCAGCCTGAGGCAAGAGCTTTTCCTCAATAAAGAAGGCTTCAAAGTACAGGCCACCATCTTCTCTTGTTAGAATACCACCTTCTGTGCAGCCTGGCTGGGGATAAGCAAATGTCTTCTCTGCAAAACAGAGAAATAACATTACAAATTCATGAGTCCTGGGGGTCCCTGAGGTAGTTCTTTGGAAAGTTTGTGGATTTTTGTGAGAAGCCCAAATGTGGGTGGGTGGAGCCTGGCTGGGTGGAGATTCCAGTTAATCAGGACACCAAGCTCAGAGGTTTTCCTGAGCTACGTGAGTGCGTATGTGGGTTCAAGTGCAGCCTGGGTGACATAGTGAGACTGTCTCAAAATACAAAGTAGGAATGGGGCTTGGGATATAGCCTAGTGCTGGGGCACTTGCCCAACATGTTGGGCTCAACTCAGTTCCAAAAGAAAAGGAAAGAAATAAAAGGTGGGTGTCACAAGTCTGAGAATCAGGGAGAGAAGCCCTCGGTTCCAGGGAATGTATGCCATGGAGGAAGGATAGCACTTTTCATTTAGCTCTGTGCTTCCTAAGATGACTTAGTCCTGTCATCAGAACAACTAAGCAGGTCAGAAACCTCAGAAAAACCCAAGAATCACTAAGTCCATGAAAGAGTGGGCAGGGAGGCCTGGGGATGTTACCAAGTACTATATACTCATATGTAAGAAATTCTCAGAAAAAATAATTTTATACAAGGAACTAAGCAGCTGGTTGGGAAGACAGGAAAGACACTGAAGGATACAATTCTCCATTGAGTTTCATGAAATTGCCTTTTTATTATAGGTCAATAATGGTTCCTTTGTGTGATAGAGACTTTCATGATTGAATTGCCAATAGTACTGTGTGGTATAACGCAGATGGCTCAGGGATGTTTTTTCTTCTTCTGACTGGTCAGCTCTTTCTCTACTGTGCTGATGTTAATATGCTACATACCGGGATGATCCACCCAAGAGGTATCTCTCCGTAACTGAAAGTCAGCGGAGTGAACCGTGCGCTGCATCTCTACACGGAACAGGTAGACTCGGAGAGTGAGATGGCCAGATGCCACCTCTCACTATCAAATCCTTGAAATGCTTACAGAAATCAGTTCAGGCTTGGATGATGAAAACGACCCGGAATTAGACTCCCAAAGGAGAGCATCGTGAACTGCACCACGGGCAGAGGAGATGTGTGTTCCTTTTTTGCTCTCTGCTAGGGAAAGTGAATAGGCTGAAATGGAAATGTTAGGTTTGGGCAACAGGAGAAATGAAAACAAATAGAGTAATATGCAAGTTTTGGAAAAGGGCATCGGGAGGGAAGGGTGGCCCACGAGGTGAAATGGAAAAGATAGACATATTCAGAATAGTAGGTTACCAGTCAACCCACAAGGGAGCCTAAGTGGGTGTAGATCTCATTCTGGAAGACCAAGGGCAGCGTGCTTCACTGTGTCCTGGCTTAGGGCATCTGCCTTTGTTCCAGTCACTAGAACTGTGCACATGACTGGGTTGGGTTGGCCATTGTGTGCATCCAGCAGAGAGCAGTGGCCCCATTCCGCACTTTCCCAAAGGAGTAGATGAGCAACCTCACTTTGTCTCATGAAAGAATGGGAATGGTCACAGAGAGGCACACGGTATTGCTTTTGAAAACGCAGTATTTGTGTTCTCCTTTGTGTGTTGTGAAAACATTAGATGCCAAGAATAAGCCTGACAAAGTTCAGGGAACGGGAAAAAACACTGCTGTCGAGAACCAGCCTGAGATGTTCCTGGTGCTGACTGGACTAGAGGCCAGTGCGCATTGGCCCATAGACCGGAGGTCCAGGCTGCTTGGAATGGGACCGATCCCTGTGTGTTCCGGTCACATTCTCCCAGGTTGGTGAGTGAGAAGTCCGTTGTTTCACTGACATAAAAGTTCACCTCCACTGTAACAGAGACGATGGATGAGAATAACAAGGATGTATCTACAAGGATATTAATATTGAAGAATAGATAATACTACAAGTGATCACAAGGACTCCCAAAACATAAAACAGCTCAAGAGGGAGAGAAATGGATGCTATTTTCCTTTTTAGAGAAGCTGGGTTAGTCAGTGCTGTAAAATCGTTTCGTATGGGAAACATTCGTTTGTCTATCATTTTTGCTTGAGATCTTTAAATAACGCAATCCACTTAAAAAAGAACCCCAAAGTCCTCAAATCTTTCCCAGCAGCCGGAAAATATCACACACACACACACACACACACACACACACACACACACGCATACATACACACACATGCACATACACACATACACACACACATACACACACACATACACACACACACGCACACACACACACACATACACACACACACACACACACACACACACACACACACACTGCTGTACAATTCAGCCTTTTAATTACATTTACCTTTTCCCCTGTTGTTTAACTGTCAATCTCCTGCACTGAAGACAGATCTTAAGCTCCCTGAAGACAAGAATCCTGTCTTCAAGTTGCACTCTGTATCTGGAAAGCAGGTACCAAGCAGAGACTGCTGAATGGAACCAGGGGAGGGGTTACAGTGTCAGTCTGCAGCATGGCCTTCAGGTTGAGGTGCACAGCCCTGAGCGGTGGTCCAAGGTGGCCACTGTCTCCCCTCACCCCTAAGCTGCCCCATCTCGCTGCTATTCCTTCTTGCTGCCAGGAGGAGGCACCACGGCCTCGGGTTAAGCTTTTCCCACCCCCTTGGCTACCCCACTTCCCCCAGCTCATGACGTGAGAAGCAGCCTCAGCCAAGAGTCTTAGCAGTGGGAGTGAGGGGGTGATGGAGGGGGTTTGGGGATGGGGAGGGGTGGGGGGTGGAGAGCAAGAGGACGCGCGTGCACACACACCCTGCCTCTTGGGTTTCTCCTCCTGAACCGGAGTGTGAGAGGTAGGGTGTGTGTGTGTGTGTGTGTGTGTGTGTGTGTGTGTGTGTGTGTGGTGTGCGCGCGCGAGCGCGCGCTTGAGTGGCACGTTCCTGGGTGTGAGACCCAAATCAAGACCAGGACCTTTGATGTCCCCGCCCTCCCCGCGTCGCCGGTGATTAATACCCATTTTTCTTACTCCCCCCCCTCCTCCCCTGCTCTTCCTCTCCTGCTGCCGAACGCTTGACTTGCCCCCGCCCGCTTCCCCTCCCCCGACTCCCATCACCACCAACTGGAATCTGGGCTCTCCTGCCTCTCCACCCCCCCCCCTTTTTGAGAAAAGAAGGTCCTCCCCCACCCCCTTTCCAGCACCACTTCCTTGGGTTCCTTCACCTCTAGGAAATCTCGGGGCTTGGCTCTATGGAGAAGCGCTTCTCGGGTCAAGCTGCCTTTCCATCCCCGGCATCCAGCGGAGCTGGCAACCGAATACATTTCCTTCTGCTCTGCAAAGAGTCGTAGTGAACTTCCCAACCCGGGAGACTGATCCATCTATCCTGCTTTGCAGGAAAGGAAACCTCTCAAACCCTCGACACCCGCCACCCCTCTCCGGAGACTGCCACCGCAGAGGTGCTCAGAACCGGTACGTAAATGCCCGCTTTGGAGTCTCAATTTTGAGGGTTTGGGGAAATCAGGCAGATAAAGGCTCGAAGCCTTGGCACTGCTAACCAACCTGGTATTGGGTACAGCTTTCCAATCCAGCAGCACCGGCCACTTGCTATTTTGGATGGTTTTTAATTTTTCCTTTTAAACAAAAGGATATTTTTGGGGAGGGGGAAGGGGACAGGACTGCCTTTGGTCTTTCTGAGGTGGTTAATCCCTTCTAGGGGAGAGGCTGGGCAGCGGTGCCAGCAGCGGGAGCCACGCGCTGCGACCCTCCAGTCCAATCCTCGGGCTGCAGGTGCAGCCCGGTGCGCTGCACATCAGCGCGCTGGCGGCGTGAGTGTGCGCGGGGGTGAGTGTGAGTGCGCGCGGGGGCGCGTGCGCGTCGGGGGCGTGTGTACGCGCGTGTCAGTGTGCCCCATCCAAGAAATGCCCAGTGTGCGGCCGGTGCACAATCAGAACCCATTGAGCACGAGCCCGGGGTGGGAGGAGGCTCCGCTGCTGGAGGAGATGAGGAGAGCGAGCCAGACGTGTCAGCAGCATTGCAGATGGGGCTGGGGGCCGCACTCGCTGGCGAGTTAAGTGGGGATGGTGTGCGTGCGTGCGCGCGCGCGCGCGCGTGTGTGTGAGTGTGAACTGCTGTGTGGAGCCTCCTCTCCCTGCCTTCCTCCTTGCTTCCCACTTCCCTCTTCCCTCTCTTCCATTCAGGTTGGCTTTTCTCACCTTTCATCCATGCCTGTCCCAGGAACAGCATAGGCAGACCTTTTCGGAATTATTTATAGATTGGTGCCAGCTGTTTTCAATTCCTCTCGTGTGTACTCTGTGGGAAATGCAGGATTTCCTCCCCCTTTCCTTATAACGACTTGGTATATAGATATATATATTATTTTTTTCCGGCATGCATTTTGCTAACCCTCCGGGGGACACTCGAATCAAACCCTGACCTCCTCATTTTTTCCCCTTAGGAAGGGGACGGTTTGGGAATGACCACGCTCCACGGAGGGACAGAGCCTGCCCCCAGCTTCTCCACACAGAGACTCCTCTACTAAATCTCCAAAAAATTAAAAAGAAAAAAAGAAAAAAGAAAAAAGAACCCAACCCTTAATTGCCGGAGACTCCTTAAATCTATATATTCGGGCTACATGCACATGGAATAATGACTCTGGATTCTGCATTGTGAGCCGCTCTCCACACCCTGAGATTCCCTTTTACATTTTTTTCTTTGAATTTACATCTCTTCAAGACACAAGATTAAAACCAAATTCACACTCCACTGGATTTTAAATGTTCTTCCGTTCATTTATCCTCCGTCTTTCTTATGTGGATATGCAAGCGAGAAGAGGACTCTGGATATTCCCAACATGCGCTCTCCCTTAATCTGTCCGCCTAGAGCTTTGGCTTCTACAAACCAAGGTAGGGCACATTCTATTTTATTCTTTTTCCTCACCTGGGGTGGGGATTTCTTGTTTTAAATCTGTTTTTTTTTCCAGTGTCTCAGATGATTTTTTTTTCCTTTGGGGGAGAAAAAAAAATAACATGATCTCAAAATAATGCCGTTTTGTGGAAAAGGCTTCTGTGACAAAGAAGGGGACCTCCAGGTCGTTTCTCGTGCTTCTGCTAGCTAACAGGTTTTGTTTTTCCGGGAAGGTGGTGGGGGTGGTTGATTGCAGGCACAGAAGAGGTTGGAGGCTGGAAGGGGTGTATGTCTATATGCAGACACAGGCAGCCAGGGGACCTGTATGCTTCTCCGACTTAAGGAGCATTTGATTTACACAGAGCTAATGTTAGATTTTGATGGGCATCTAGATAAATATTTTTTTCTCCAAGCTGAGACTTGTTCCTTGCCATCTTCCTTTCTGTTTCCCTATCTCCTCTCTTTCCTTTTAGGGATCCTTTCTATGCTCTGTAAATATATGTATACACACACACACACACACACACACACACACACACACACACAGAGAGAGAGAAACAGAAACAGAAAAATACTAATCGGGGTTATCGTGGCTATTGCCCTGGAACCTACTTGGTGTGTAAAGAAAGGGTTGAAACTGGGCCGTAGATCCCAGGAGGCCTATTGCAGAGGTGCAGGTGCAGGTAGGGACTGGCTGGTCTCAGAACACCTGGATGCTGCAAGCTGGAGTCTTCAACCTTAAGCTTGAAAAGAAGGGAGTCTGTCAATATTCTGCTTTTCATTTGTATCTTTTCCCCGTGTGCTATTATTTTTTGAGCTGTAAATTTCTCCTTCTGTCCACACATCTATTTATACCCGCACATCCTCCAAGCAAACTGTTACTTCCACACTCTTGCAAAATGGCTATCTTGCAGACTTCTAAAGCGCCGTGCATGTGGAAGGGGTGCAGAATTCGACATGTGAGCCTTTGTGTTAAACAAAGAGATGTGCTGCTTGCATGTGTTCATCTTGTACCCTCAAAAATAGAATTGATATTTTAATTTCTTTTATCTTCCCATTCATTTCAACAACATTTGAAATTGTTATATATGTGAAGAAATATATATAACCTATAATAAAATATATATAAATATAAAAATATGTGAAATATGCCCAATATATTGGACAGCATTTGAAAAGGGAAATAGCAACAGGAATGGAAAAGACTTAGCTAACAGTTCTTCTGCTAGCCACTCAGGCAAGCCAAGACAACTCCTGAAAAAATCATAGCATCTCTGGCTCGAGGGCCAAGATGGGGACCCAGCTGCTCATCTCCTTTCTACACTGTCTATACACCCTGGAATCTCCGAAGATGTTCTCGTGCAGGAGTGAGGTTGGGAAAGGGTCTTCAAAAATATTTAGGAAAGTCATGAGCAGTCAATAGTCCTTTCCCAAACACTCCCTTCCCCTCCAGCCAAGTCGTTTACAAAATAATCATCCTTTGGAACAACCTAAAAATACTAGTGTTGTAGGGGAGGTAGTAGAAGGTCCTTGCCAGCCACTCAGAATGACAGTTGGCAATAGTTCTTTATTGTTCAATAAGGATGGATATGGATCTATCCAAATCTCCTGCTCCTCTCCCCTAGGCCTCATTCTTTAAGCTCTCGTTGCTGAAGCCTTAATCTGTAACCATGGTGTAATAAGAGTGAGGTTGGGATCCCAATTTGAACCATGTTCTCACCACGTCTACAAATAGCTGAGGTTATCTGGTGTGTGTTCACCTTAGAGCCACCTGAGCTGGCTCCCTGACTTCTCCTCCTCCTTCAAGTAGGAGGAAGAACTCTTCATTTCACTTCAAAATAGAACAGAGGAATGGGTGAGGATGCCAGCTCAATGTGCGGAGAGTTGGTATGCACGGGTGGACGAGGAGAGGTGGCTATCCACAGGGCATGTGGCGACTGTTGCATCACAGTTGCCTGTGATAGTGTTCTGCAACTGAGTAGGACCTTGGTGATAAAGATCAATGTTCTTTGGTGATAAAATCAATAGGGAGACTTTGGGCAGGGTCTCAACCATGCATGCCAGCAAGATGCACTCAAGTGCTAAGCTGTCATTGGTTGGCCCAAGGACTGGGCAAAGGAGAAGAAATTAAAGAGTAGAATACAGAGGAAGAGAAGTCAAAGGGGCTGAGAAAGCTAGAGAGAAAAGAGAGGCGATCCAGTTGGGAAAGACTTGTCAGGTATCAAGGAGGCACTGCCACAGGTGGCCTGCAGCTTTTTGGTATTCCAAACCATTTTGAGTTCTCTGTTGTGACCTGTCATCATGAGCAGTGCCCATGATGCTTGACTTGGTGGCATTCTGGGCCTTTCTGGGTTTGTGGTTGTGGCTCTCTTTGCTTCTCATCACTGAATGGGTTCCCTTTCATCTCCTTGCTTTTTGCCCTCACCATTGTGGCATGGGCAACATGGGGAGTGGTGAGACTGGTGGGATGAAGAAGAACACATTCGACAGCAATGAAAGAGCCTCTGTAGTCTGTAATTAAGGAAACATCAATAGGAAACTATGACTTCCCAGGGAAGCAGGGCTAAGGATGTGGTTTTAAGGGGAGTGAACCACATGTGGCTCGATTCCTGTGCTCCAGGTATGCCAGTGCAGGGTGGACCTGGGGAAGGAGTGACATTCCAGGGGCTAGTGTGCAGGGACAGAAGCAGAGCATGCCAGAGAATTGTCTAATTTGTCTCTCTTGTTGGTTCCAGCTCTAGGAAGTCTGCCCACCTGCAGATTCTTGTTCTGCTACTGATGGTGTGTGATCTTTGTCAGGGGTGGATGTAGGCAGAGAGTACAAGTAAGGAAATGGCAGAAAGGAGAGGAGAGGAGAGGAGAGGAGAGGAGAGGAGAGGAGAGGAGAGGAGAGGAGAGGAGAGGAGAGGAGAGGAGAGGAGAGGAGAGGAGAGGAGAGGGAGAAAAGTTCTTTTTGTCACTACTTTGCATCCCAGGTGTGTTTGTTTGTTTGCTTGTTTTTTGTTTTTTGACTGGTTAAGAAGAGCGACTTCCTCTGGAGGGAGGGTGAACAACAAGGGGTCTTGTCTCTGTGCTTCTGTCTCCCAAAGAATGGCTTTATAACTCAGCCATTTTCTCAGACCTTCAACTTCCACATAGGCTTGCATGGGGAGGGGCAATGGCTACCTTTGAGAGAGACACGGGGATAAAAGTTGGCTGGCATAATGAGTGACTGGTGTTTGGTGGGAGAGAATCAGGACTGAGTGGATCCTGCGGCCTATCATAAACTTTAAGATGTATTTTTCATCTCCTTTATGGCTGTGGTAAACCCAAGGGCAGGGTTTCTTCTTCAAGGATCTAATGAAGGTAACATCTTCACCAGTATTGGCCAGCTACTGTAAACATTTAGTGAATACTTGGGGGCTGTGAGACACAGAAGGAAACAGGGGGAAAGGAAGTTGAACATGAAGAAACCATGACCTCAAATCAACACCTAGAGCCACACAAGAGATGGAACCCAGGGATGACCTGACCATTGTGGAGGTTGGATGCAGGTGTTCCAATTGACGGCCTGCTTCTTGAACGACAATGATAGCAAATGACCTCATCCTTGGTATCTTGATGGGGGTCAAGAGTAGGGGTCAAGAGTAGGGGCTGCCAAAGTTAAGATTGCCTTCTTTCTCCTTGCCATTTTACAGTCCTTAAGAATCCTAGAGATTACATCCTTTTAGTGAACCCCGTTTTTAGTCTCCGTGACCCTGTACTCGATTGGGAATGACTGCACTGTTCCTATGTAAACAAATATAGATCAAAAGAGTTGCTGGTGTAATGAATTGTTTACATTTATTAAAGTGCCTCTCTTCTTTGTAACCATAGAAGAAACCTCCAGGGAGAGATTAGTGGTTGAATTGGTATTGTCTTCCAGGAGGCTGAAGATGGGAAGAACTGAGCACAGTCAGTAGAGGGAGCACACAGAACTCAGAGGAGGTAGGTTTCTGGTTTCTGAGGTCTAGATGCAGTGGAGATGTTAACTGTTTGTGACTATTAGCCCGATTCACCTGGTGGGTCAACTTCTCAGGATGTGTAGACCAGAGAGGTGTGCTCAGGGGCCTTCTTTGCTTTGCTTGGTGTTCCGGTACCTTCTTTCTCTCCTGTCACTCTCTAGCCCTGTCAGCTGAGGTTGGCAGGGAAGAACGCAAATGATTTTGTTGTACCCTGGTAACAGTTCTTCCTCACTGCCCCCAGCAGTGTGGTTGTTTGCCCTCTCTGTGTTTTACTAGCATGTATTTGAAGTTCTAAGACCCCTTTGCTTTCTCTTATTTACGTGTCCTTCTTCCTTCTCCCAGAAGCTCACGAGCTCCTCAAGGGCAGGGAGAGATGTGTATTCATCTTGGAATCATTTGTACTCAACGCAGAGACAGGCATCTGATAGATACGGGATAGCCCTGGGAGAATGAGCTAGGACAGGATGCACAGTGTTTATCAGTCAGAGGTGCTTTTTTGTTATTTTATTTTTTATTTATTTATTTTTTGCCTGATGGTATAGAATGAGGTAATGGTATGCTGGGAGATGTAATCAAGAACTTGAAACTCAGTAGGCCACTACTCTGTCCTCATCCCATAGATGAAGAAGCTGAGCTCTGGGGAAGTGATTGTCCCAAGGTTATGTAGCTCCTTAGTGCTGACGTTTCCTGCTATCCACCATTGATGGTAGTGAGAGCTGGCGATTGTTTGTGCACTTTGCATATCTGCATCATTCCTTCTCAAACTTTATTGCATACAGAAGTCACGGGGGTGTGGGGGGTGCTATTAAAATGCACATCCTGATTTGATAGGTCTTTGGTGAGACCTGATATTCAAGTTTATCATGTCAGAGTTCTTGTATGACCAGGTCCAGGTCCACACCCACTATACATCTGAGCACCATCATAGTTAGTGCCTAATCTTCATTATTTGTGGCATCCACAGCATCTTTGCTTTATTTTTTTTTCTAATCAGAAAAAAATATGTTTAATTTTACCTGTTTATTCTACTTTTTTTGTTTATAATTCTTCTACTCAAGTACCCCTTTTTTTGTTTCCTCTATACCTTCTTATTTCTGGGCTTTCTTATAATGGATTGTCTTCTCATTTTCTCCTGCTTCTTAGTTTATTTCTCATGCACACAGCAATTGCTTTATTTCATTTATCTGTATGTTTTTTGCTCTGTTCAATTATTCAATAAATACTTGATAAAAAGGCAATATTAATCAAGCTATAAAAAAGAATTGGCGTTTCATATTCCAGTAGCAGATAAGCTATATCCTGGAGGTCCTCAAGGACACAGGGTGAAGAGACCTTCACTTGTTTAAAACCTTTCAAGGCAAGATGGTGGGGAAGAGGTTTGGAGGGATTCATGGAAGGAGTTGGTGGTTGAATTGTTTCTTGGAGAACAAACAAGAGTTTTGGAGGCAAGGATGGACAAGCCATTCCGTGAGGATGCATCGGGTGCTATAGTCAGGCTGCTATAGACACCCATCCTCCTTGTCTTGCATCCCTGAGGACCAACGCAGGACTGTGCTGGTTCCCTAGCTCAGAGACTCTGACCACAAAGGACCAGGGTAGAGGGAGGGCTGAGGCTCTCTAATTTCTGCTTTGGCGAGTCTACAGTTAATGAATCCTCACCCGGTTTGTTAGACTTGCTTCTAGAATGAGTAAATGATGTAGTTTTCATTTTAGACCACTGGATTGCAACTAACTTTATTGATGGCCATTACAAAGAAAGGGACAGCTGTTAGCTGATTCGTGTCCAAGGAAAGAGCTGGATCCCAGCCCAGGCCAGGCTACTTGGAATGAAGGACCAGCCGGGCCCCATGTGTTTCTCGAGTAGTGAGGTAGAGTGCCGCACCATTCATCTGCTAGCAGCTTTCTGTAGCAGCACAGAGGGGCGAGGAGAACAGAGGTGCCCATTATTCTCAGGCACTCCATGACACATTTTAGTTGCCTTATTGGAGTGGCCTGATATTGTAGACATTTTTACTTTGAGGGATGCCTGGATGTAGGGATGATGGGTGACATCTCGGTCACCTTTTGGTTAAGCTGTAACATGGGTGCTTAAGGAAAGATGAATTTGAATGGACTCTTTGCTAAGTTGTATTTCATCTATTTCTACTCCCCACTCTCCCTGTCTCTCTGTACGTGGTGAAATTTATTAATTTTATTAGGAAAAGCTTATTATTCAGCTTGGTCTGAAGATTTCTTTTAATTTTAATTTTTGCAGTATTGGGGATTCAACCTAGGACCTTGTGTATGCTAGGTAAGGTAAGCACTTGAACACCAAGATGCATGTCCTATGTATGTCTCCCACTCATTTAAAACACTTCTTTTTTGTGGCCAAGTAATCAGGGTGGTCTTGAATTTATTCTGTAGTCTACAATGGCTTTGGACTCATGATCTTCCCCTGTTAACTTCCCCAGTGGCTGGGATTTTAGGCAAGTGCCACCAGGACTAGATTTCATTCTGGAGACACTTTTAAGGTCCATTTCACATAAAGAGTATGGTGGGAATGAAGATACAGGGGTGAATAAATATCTTGACGTAAAGGTCAAGTGTTCTAAGGTGACTGGAATAGAAACAGAGCAATAAGCTATTCTTTCTCTGGTTAGTTGATGATGGGGTAAAGCAGAGGCTAGGCTGGACCCGAGGAATAGCAGATCAGGAAGGAGAGGGAAGTGATTGGCCTTGTCCGTCCTTGGGGATGGATGCTTAAGAGAAAGAAAAACCTCCAACGGACAGAGTGGTGAGGCCAGTGTGTGTCTCCACACATTCTCCTACTCTGGCCTCCTCCTCCTCCTCCCACCCCCTGTTCATTCTCCCCCAAGTCGTCTCTGATCACTGGCCCACTAGGACTGCAAATTCATAATTCTGTTTCTCTCAATGCCAAGTTTCAAGTTCTCATTCCTCTTTTTGTAGACCCTCTCAGCACTTTAACTGGGTGGATTATCTTAGGAAATGAGGGGATTTTATTTCTTTTGAGTCATGGGACTTAGTTAAATACTGTTGTTTAAAAGCATTGTACTATTAGCAATATGGGGAAGAACCATTCCTAGGGTTTACATGGCGTCTTTAATCCTCCCTTCCCACAGCTCCCTTGCCTCTGTGAAAGTGACCAGGTTTTCTAAAGTAAGACTCCCCCATTATTATGCCATGATCCGCTCACATACATTACAGCATCTGGGTTAGAGATCAGAACACACACATGCTACTTCCTCATCAACACCAAACATACTGCAGGTGCAGTGACTTACCTACTCTGAACATTGGCCTGAATCACCAAACGCATCAAATGTGAGATATATTGAAAGGTTATACAATTTAGATCCAGTATAGCCTTGATTTGTATGTGTATGTGTGTGTGTGTATTTGTGTATGTGTGTGTCTCTCTGTGTGTGTCTGTGTGTGTCTGTGTGTGTCTGTCTCTGTGTGTTTGTGTGTGTGTGTATGAGCATGTCTGGGCCAGAGATGAACAACACACACAATGCTGACAATCACAAGCAGTGTGTGTGTGTGTGTGTGTGTGTGTGTGTATGTGTGAACAGTAGGTCTGACAATGAATCTTAAATTCGTGCTTCACTGCAGAGGATAAACCTTGAGTTAGCCAGTGATGGGCACTCACCGCGCCACAGATCTTGGGAGCACAGGTCACCCCCTTTGTAAGTCAGGCGTCCCTGTAGGGTTCAGTCTCATTATCCAGCAGATGACCAAGCAGGTGGTCTTGGGGGAGAAATTTATATTTGTGTCTGTGCTGCTTCTTGCTTCACAAGTGTGTGTAAAACTTCAGCTCTGGGACTCAGACTTCTCACCCAGTAATGGAGGCGATACAACCTTACATCCTTCCTTAGCCTTTGTTAGCCTTCGTTCTACACCAGAGCTGAATTGAAAACAAATTTTAAAAGCTGAGCAACCGAAAAAGAATCTTGCTCATTGGATCATCATCACACGACCCTAAACCATTCGAAGAGAACTCCCAGGAAGGGACTGGGGAGATGGCACAGCAAGGAAAACTCGAGAGCCCGAGTTCTAGCCCCAGAATGCATATAAGAAAACTGAAGTTGGATTTAGCACCACATACATGCAATCCCAGCCCTGGGGAAATGCAGACCCATGGAGCCCTGGTGTTCACTCCCAGCCTGTCCAGCCTGCCAGGTCAAGGCGATTGAAAATCCCTACCATGAAGAACAGTTGTGCTTGCAAAATGATATTTGGAGGTGTCCTTTCACCTCCCAAAACACCTACAGTCTAAACACACCTACATATACAGGAACACACAGTCACACATGGACACACTCAGGAATACACATATATATACACACACAAAATACACAGTCATACACACACACACACACACACACACAAACAATCTCAGGAAGAATTCCAACAGTAGCCATTTTTAAAAGTCCCTTAGGGGAGTCTAATGTTACCTTATTTTATTTTATTTTATTTTATTTTATTTTATTTTATTTTATTCTATTTGAACTCTCACTACGTAGCCCACACTGGCCTCAAACTTATTATAGCCCTGCCTCCTAACTGCTGAATTAAAGGTATGCACATTTACTAGGCTATGTGTGGTCATATTTGAGACTCTTCCACTAGCTGGTTGACAAGGTAGGTGTTAGCCCTGATTATGACACAATCTAGCAATTTGATTGTATAGAGAGACCCTGTAGAGAGCCAGAGATGGGAGGGGATTCAATGCAAGGAGTGTACACAGAGTTTGAGACCTGGGTTGCACTAAACTCAGCGCCCCGCTGACCATGTGCCTGAGCTTTCCCAATGTTGACATGGGCCTGGTGTTTAATGTTAGGAAGCATAAGATGAAGGCTTTCCCTGACACCCCAGGACAGGTGTGGCTGTGAAATAGGGCGAGCAGCCTCCGCTTCTGCCAGCATGCTCCGTTCCACTTAGTCGGTATTGAGGGTGCCCCATTTCTTGTTTCAGAGAGAGAGAGAGAGAGAGCCCCATTTCACTCCTTTGTACACTGTAAATGCAGGAAAACTATTAATAAATGGGGCTGGATAAGCAGCCCCTGATTGACTGGCGAGGGCCCTGAATGGTGCAATTATCCTGGAGCAGTTGGAATTCACTAGGCCCCATTGCCCTCCCTCTCTGTGCCCGGAGTGGAATATTAAAGGCATGGAGGGAAGGCAGAGGGTAGGAGGCATTAAGACGTCGCTCTTCCTGACTGTAACTTTAGTCACCGATTATTAGGCTGGCTGGGCTAATAGTTTTTTCGCATCCTTCCTTCTCAGCTTCCTCCCTTCCCTGTTTTAAAATAAATGTGAATCTAAATGTACAATGGCAAGAACAGAATCCAGATTTATGGGTCTGTTTTCTTTTCAAAGACAAACCATTGTTCTCTTTTGGACATCTGCTAATAGCCACTGGGGATGGGGATGGGGATGTGGGAGGGATGGCTGGGATGCTAGTGGTGTTCAGTGCGCACTAAATATTTAGGGGAGAAACAGCCAAAGATCTGAATTTCAGAATACCTGCTGGGTGGCCTTTTGTGTGCAGAAAATTCTGAACGTGAGGACATTGTAGCACTATCCCTGGGAATGGCTTTCATGTGGCTCAGGCCTCCTTCCCCCGAGTTCTGTGGGGGCCAAAGTGGATGGCTCAGACCCCGGGGTTGTTTCTGACTTTCCGGGGAATAGAGAAAATGTCAGTCCTTTGCAGATTCTTTCCCAGTCTAGATCCTGGCTTTTCCTGAGACAGGGTTCAGAAAAACTCTACCTGGCCAAATCCAGATGCTCAGCTTTCGAGATCCTCTGGATTGTGTGGGCCTTTCGGGTATTTAAAGAAAGGAACACTTAGAGCTGATATGGGGAGAAGTGAAATTAACTTTGTTTCTTGTGGATTTGTCATCCCCGTCCCTTATTCATGTTTGGTGTCACTGTGTGTCCTCAGTCCTCAGGTCAGGGATATCAGTACATGGCCAGCAGTTGGAAGATGTTGGCAAAGATGGCAAAGGAACAGTGTGATTGATGAAGAAGGCGTTATGTCTCTGCTTCTTTGTCAGCTAAGAACATCTAGCTGCCTTGGGTGGGATCAGCTGAATCTGAGAGCACACAATCATGCTTAGATACAGCTTAGGCAGCAGGAATGAAAATGCACCCCACCCCAGCATCCCACATCACTGGACTGGAGTCCAAATCATGCAACGGACATGACAACTCTCTTTAACCATGGCCTTTAAATCCTTCCTCCAGGTCTGCCTCACAGGGAGTCTCCCTCATGAAGCCTTGCTTGGCCTCCCTCTGTGGAAATAAGCTCTGTTAGGCTGCTTGTTCCCAGAATGCTTTTCTGCTTGTCCCACTCTTCTTATGAGGAGTTCGTTGTGCACAGACCTCTTCCATCAGGGGTTTCCAATGCTGTCTGTCCCATGACACTCTCAGTTTTTTCAACCCCGGGCTGTCTGAGATTGCTGTCATTCAATCTTCCAACCTCAGGTTTTAGCCTTTACCTGCTTCCAAGGAGTCTGTGATTTTGGGATGAAGGCTGGCACCAGTGATCTTTCAGTGGCCATAGCAAGGAATCGATGTTGGTGACGAAGCTTGCGTTGATGCACCTGGAAGAGACATTAGATGGCAGGACTGGGAAGATTCTGGAAATAGGTAGCCAGAAATGGTAGGGTGTTTTAATCTACCAGGAATGGTAGATTTAAAAATGCTAAGAATTATAGCTGTCTGCCCAAATATGACAGTCACACATAAGGTCTTTCCTTGTCTTCTCTTGAGACAGCTTCCTGCGGAGATGGGGCCTTGAGTTGCCTGGAAAGACTCATGGTGTGCCAGTGATGTTATGAGTTATGTTGACCTGGGTTATCTCATTTAATCCTCTCTCTAAGGCCGATGTTATTATTTCTGTTTCTTAGACTAACAGGGTGAGGATTAGAGAGCTGGAGGACACACAACTGTAAGCTGCAGCCAGATTCCCAAATTACATCTTCTGCGTGTGACTAACCCTTGGCCCTTTAAATTATAGGGAACTTCTGCTGTGTAATAAAGGATACAGGATTATGTGGACTCATTAACATAATAGGCTGTGTGTTTGTGAGTGTGTGTGTAAGCGTGTGTGTGTTTGTGTGTACATGTGTGGTATGTGTATATGTGTGTAAGTGTGTGTGTGTATATGTGTGGTATGTGTATGTGTGCGTTTCTGTGTACATGTGTGGTATGTGTATGTGTGTGTAAGCGTGTGTGTGTACATGTGTGGTATGTGTATGTGTGTGTAAGTGTGTGTGTGTGTGTGTGTACATGTGTGGTATGTGTATGTGTTCATGTGTACACATGCCTGTAAAGGTCAGATTCGCAGAGTGGTTCTTCCTCCTACATTTAGGACAGGGTCTCTCACTAACCTATAGTCCGCTGACTTAGCTGGACTGGCTACCTGGCAAGCTCCAGGAACCTCCTGTCTTTTCCCCAACTACCAGTGTTTTCTGTGGGTGTCGGGGGCTTGAACTCAGGTCCCTGTGCCTGAGAGACAAGCACACTGCTTAGCCATCTCCCCAGCCTCTAATGTGATAGACTTTGACACTCCAGCTGAAGCAACTTCCTTTTTAGAATTCTTCTCTTTGGGCTTTGCTCTTGGCAAAAGGCAAGGTTGTTCTAAAGTGGAAACAAGAATTCCTATAGGATAGACAATTCCTGGATCATAATTTAATTTGATGAGGATGAAAGGTAAGACATTCAGGATGCTAGCCAGTGCCGCCTTCTTTCATATAGAGACGGGCTGGGAAGATTTCCTTAGTCTCCTTCTATTCTGTGCATTTACTACATCCTGATCTTGTAGACTCGAGTTTCTCTAGGATGGAGTAGTTGGTCCTTCTCCCTGCACAGACTTGTTAAAGATCACCTAGTTTCATATATCTCTTTTATTCTAAAGCCTATGTTAAATTTCTACCTTGAGTGGAGAATGACAGCCGGGAGAATCACTCCATGTTGGGTTCTGCCACAAGTGTAAATATTATTATATTATTATTATCATTGAGACCAGGTCCCACCGGGTCCCACTAAGCTGACCTGTGTGATTCTGGCAAGCTTTGCAACCTCACGGAACTTCATTCTGTGTCCGTAAAATGATAACTTTAGGGCACGAAGTTGTACTGCAGATCAAATGAGAAAAATGTAAAAAATCCTCTCAAGTGTAGGCTCAATATCTACACACGCAGGATAGCATTATTAAGAAGCCTGTCCCGCTCTGGGCTTTTGATACATTCTGGGGCCTTCCACATGTTACATCTACTCCCGGGGGATGAGAGAACAGAACACATTTAATGGGGAAGACAGACAACGGTGGCAAAGAAACCGACATTCTGAATACAGAGCAACAACACCCAGGCACTGTGACCCGAGAGAGTCTTTATCTCTGGCCGGTGTCTCCTTCTCAGGTTCTCTTTCACAGTATTTATCGAGAAAACTAGACGAATGCTTGTCAGACAGGAGAGCAAGACCGATCTTTCCGGCTTTATGTGTGGAACTATTTTTTCCAGGCTCATCTTTCATCTTTACATGACTCAGGAAGAGCAGGGATGGAAATGGTGACAGAAGCCAAGAAGGATAGTCTCAAAATCTTGCCCCATAGGCTTGTCACTCTGTGTACAGTGTTCTCCCATCTCACCTGTGCCTTATGCCTAATCCACCTTTATGATCTTCCTCCAGGACCTTATGCTCCAGGTCTTCCTGTCCCCCCATAAGCTGAATCACCAAGCCCTTTGTGTATCTGCATCCCATGCCTGTCAATTTCTGAAGGGTAGAAACAGCATCCAGACTGTGCCCCTGTGTGTGTGCCCAATTCAGTGCTGGGACCATGCACATTGACTGGTGTCGCTGCTGTGTTGTGGGGGCTTCAGGAATCACCTAATGTAGCCCTTCTCACCACCATAGGAGGGATGTGAAATGAATATCCTATATGTACCTTACAGATATGTAACCAGTTCAAAGCCTGCTTAGCATAAGTGGCAGAGCCAGGCTTGGGATTCGGGAGTCAGGCCAGAGCTACCCTCTTAAGCTCTTTTCTCTATATCTTTGTAGTAAATGTTTATGGGCAAATTGTAGTCACAGACTTAGGAGGGACATAGTGTGTGCTCAGCTCTATATAATGAGGACAGTGGAACAGGGAAAGGAGATGCACTGTGGGCTTTAATGATTGTGGTCAGGATTTGTTTGGGTGTTTGAGGACTTTCAGCTCCCCGTATGCTCATCATCGAGAGAACACACCCAGGATAGTTGTCTAGAGATGCGACGGATGCAGGTGGCACCGACATGAATGGAGGGTGAGCACGCCGTTGCTCCTGCTGCCCAGGTTCCTGCTGTCCCCTTGGATGGCTGACATTGATAGCTACCATCTCCACCATCCTTTCTTATTGAACATTCAGAAAGCAGAGGATGAGAGCAAGACCTGAGGCTGCAGACTGCCAGACAGCCAAGGACAACATCCTCACTTCTCTGTGATAGACCATTATTTGGCCATCGTTCTGGCTAGTCAACGGCTTCTCTTATTTCACTTTGAGCAGGTCTTGTTGAAAGTGAGTTTCCCAAGAGTCCTAGTTACCATGGCCACCCCTGTTCCTCATCTGGTATCTACTCTAATGGGAGTCAGTTTGGGTGCTGGAGGAGTGATGTTTAATGTCTTGTAGATGGAGACAGTAGTTGCTACTGTATCCCATAGACTTCCAGGTCTAATCTAGTGTTGACTTTTCTGAGAGATTCATCAAGTTATACCTGGAAAAATAAAATATGACAATATGGTGACATTTTAAAAATAATTATTATAATTATAATTATTATTTTGGAGGACACATTCTTAGTACAGAAAAATGCAGAAGATAGCCTCAAATAGAGACTCATTTGTTTAAGATTTACAGGTTGAAGTAAACCTTGGGGAAATTAGCTATGAACTGATCTAGAGTTGAATAAAACGAATAACTGTAAAGAAAGCTAAACACAAAAAACCAAAGTGCCAGGAAGGAAGGTTTTTCTAAGAATGACATTAACAAAAGACAGAGCACACTGGCTAGAGCAGTAGCCCCCACTTCTATCTTTCTGTAAATTCTGTAGCTTGTGGAGTCTTCCGTGTGGATTTCTTTCTCTGGTCATAGCTTTTCTTTGCAAGGAACCCTGGACATTAACAGATGAAGAAACCAAAGTATGAAGTCATGTTTATGAAAGCAAGGATCCAAGGCGGGCGGGAGGCCCAGAGTTCGTTCTCAGCTCTTCTGAATCTCAGGCCTAGGCTCCCTCTGCTCTGCCCAGCCCTGCTGTTAGTTTAGAGTAGTATGCTTGGTGATGTCCATCTCAGGTGAACAATGAATTTACTATGGTGGCTATAGTCAGAAATGGTAAAGGCCACGAAGCCTGCAAAAACAAGGTTAACATTCCACATGAAACACACAAGGGTGAGGCTCCTGAGGTTCTTGCTGCCAAACCTGATGATCCGAGTTTGAACCTCAGGACCCCCATGGTGGAAGGAGAGAGCTGAGTTCAGCATGTAGTCCTTTGACCTCCATGTGCAGGCATGTGTGAGCCCCTGCATTCAACACCAATCAACCCAAAAGAACATGCATTTTTAGAATTTCTATTAATTTGTGTTGAATGTGAATGAAAATTGAAAAGACATAGAGGTTTAGGAACTAGATAGTAATTATTATTAATTTTGTTTTGGTTTTTCGAGGCAGATTTTGTCTGTGTGGCCCTGGCTGTCCTGGAACTCACTCTGTAGACCAGGCTGGCCTTGAACTCAGAAATTAACCTGCCTCTGCCTCCCAAGTGCTGGGATTAAAGGCATGCAGCACTACTGCCCAGTAGGAACTAGACTATTATTATTTTACCTCCTTATCTTTTTCCTTATCCTAACAAAATTTCTATTATTTTCATATTCAGAAAAACTGATTAGGATATTTTATGTTAACAACTAAATAAAGGCAAAATAGTAAATCCTGTCTCCACAGAGCCAAGGCAGGAAATCCTTGTTAATTTCTGAGGGCTGGCAAGATGGCTCTGGGGTAAAGACACTTGCTGCTAAGCCTGGTGTGTTGAGTTTAATCCTTAGGATGTATAAGGCAGAAGGGAAGAGCTAACAAATGTACAGGTTGTCTTCTGACAAATTAAATAAATAAAATGTAACAAAATTTAAAAAGCAATGTCATTGAAAACTAGTTGCAGATACACAGTGATGCTGGTGTGTGTGTGTGTGTGTGTGTGTGTGTATGTGTGTCTATAATTTGAATTTTACTGTAAGCTAGGGAACAAAAAATGATTTAACATTAGAGAGAATTTTAAAATATACATTACTGAGAAAATAATAAACAGCCTCAGGTCTTAATGATAGAAGCTAAAATATCTTAAGAAAGAAATGGTCATGACTGGGGCCAAAGGAAGTCATTGGAGACTATTGCACAGGTCAGAGAAATATATCCAAAGGCTAGCTTGGCTTGTCCTCTTTCTAAAGAGTGGTGGCTAGAAACTACAGAATCATTAGCATAAATGGTTGGTTGAGAATCTATGGAGTCAAACTGTCAGTTTTTAACACCTTGAAGTGTCTAGGGCATGGTGGTCATCTAAATAGCTTTCTAAAAGACAGATCTTGATGGATCCATGGCTCTGCACAGTGGACGGGCCTGCAGAAAACTTTAGGAAGCTGATCTATGCAGTTAAGGGAAAATAAGTGCAGTTAGTCCAGCTTCCACAGCTAACTCCTACACGGGCGGGGGGTAATGCTGTGACTGATAACACACCTAGTGATAGATTTGTTCTTGTCCTGGGCTGGTGGGGCAGTGGATTGGAGTCCAACCTCTCCTAACATCCTCAGCAAGGGTGGGACCTCTGAAGTACTGTGCTGGGCTCCTCCCCAGAAAAGGGGAAGGTACTCTGTTAGTCAGCTGCCCAGCCAGGGGGCTGCAGAGCACCCCAGAGCACCTGTATGGCCACCCCATCACCTTCAAACTCCATCCCTCTCTGTCTTTGGCACCCCTCACTTCTACCCCTACCTCCAAGTCATATCCTGGTTAATCAGCTGTGCCTAAAATGAATGTTCTCGATCATTTTTCCAGAAAGAGCCACTTTCCCACCAGGCTCAGAGATTCCTCCAGTTGAAATGTTAAGGGATTTGGAACCCTTGAGGTTCCTCCTTAATGCCAGTGTGTGAAGCATGCTTGAGAACCATGTGCCCAGAGCTCACCTGCTGGCTTTGCAGCTAATTGTGTGGTTTTAGAAAGTGGAGATCTCAAGGGACAGTTTTCCTTGGGACCTTGTTCTTCTAGAAGCAAAGAGTCTGGTGGCTGTATGGAATGTGTACAGTGGTGTCTTTGTTAGGACAGGGTCGTCCGGCTTACCGATGATCTTCCAGGAGCTGACGGGCCATGACTGAGACTCAGGGAGAAGTTTCTAGAGAAGGAGGCAGAAGGAAGGTGTCTCTACACTGGCATAAATGGAAGGATGGGGGTGAAGCAGCAGAGCTGTACAGGGAATGGGATGAGGAGTCCTGAGAGGGGCTAATGTGGTTCAGGTAATATGGGAATACACAGAAAATTGGCTTTCTTTATGCTCTTCTGGGTGTCACTGTGCATCCTAACAGACTTTGTGTTCCTTGCCTGAGGCCTTGAGATCAAATTCTTGTCACAGATGAAGATTCACTTACCTTTGGGACCTTAAGGGTTTAAAGATTTCTGATAGTCTTTTCCTCCCCTCCACAAACTCCATATGCCTTCTCACAGTGGGAGATACGTCTCTCTTCTGGTAGGCCGGCTGTGCCTTCTTTGGACACTTCTGTCCCATGTTCTCAGGGTTTCCAGGCTGGGGCTGCTGCGGCTCTTACACCAAGGCAAACCTCTAACTTTAGAAGCTGGGGTCTGGAGGGTAAGACTGGTACTGTACCACTCCTAGCATCCTTAGGAGTCAGGAACAGGGATTTAACGTCAATGAGACTTGAGTTTGGACTCTTGGATCTGTCGTTTTTCCTGTGAGTGACATCGGGTAGGGCACCTGATTCTTTGGCTTCTAGCCCACGCAGGTGAGACGAAGGTTGGGTAAGGTCAGGGAGGTGAAGCACCGGGAACTTAGCTCTGTTGCCTGTCTTGTTCACCTTCCACGAGCAATGCTGCTGGATGCTCGGCGGGGCAAGATAAAGAAATAACAACCGTGAAGGATGTTCTGCGTTTTCTTTCCTTTCTCCATGTAAATGTGTCATGCTTATGATGGAGATGCTAAAGCCACAGAAAACCATTGTCTCAGGTGACACTGGGCGTGTCTGGGAATCAGGGGACCTCTGCCGTGAGAATTGGAGCCTTGGTGCCTTGAATTATCAGAGATTGGCAGAAATAAGGAAAAAGAGGTAGAAAGAGAGTCAACAGAGATAGTGAGAGAGGGGGGAGGAAGAAGAGAGGGGGAGGGAGAATATGCTTAAGATATTAGTGTGTTCTGCTCCTTCACCTTTATATTTATTTTATTTTATTATATTTTATTTTATTTTGTGGTGAGGTGGAAAAAATCAGGGAAAGGGGAAATATAAGAGCAAGGGAGAGGCAAAAAAGGTGGAGGGTGAGTGAGCTGTCAGGGAATGTCCTCTTCCTAGACATCTGGAGGAGACCCAAGTGGATAGACCGCCTGGCCAGCTGTGTTCTCCAGGGAGGGGCTGTGCTGAATCCCCACTGCTCAGTCCTCGATTAGAGGACAAGTCAGAGGCAGTATTGGCACACTTCTGGGGGAGAATCAGAATGCGACAGCTGCTCTGCCACCCTGGGAAGTTCAGTCTGGACTCCAGGGAGCTTTTGCAACCTCTTTGTGGAGGTCAGCCAGCCTGCCCGCTGCCAGCCCCTCCCGGGCTTGCTTGGGTGTTACAATCACTGGGACAGTCCAGTCCTCTTCAGCGCTGATATTTATGATGTGTAAGCCCCTTTGTCTCTTACTGCTGCCTGTAAATGGTGGTGAACGGACATTTTAGAAAAGAATTAGGGATGGTATTCAAATGGCATGTGTTAAATCAAGTTTTGAATGAATGCTTTGTTTTAGTTTATTTGTACCTACTAGGAACATAAGCAATTCAGGGCTTCTACACAAAATTACGGTAGTTAGCTACAATCTGAGCTTAATAACCAGAGGCTGGGGAAAACATTGCTCCCGATAGCACCCTTCAACCTTTCTCTTTCCACTGGAGAAGAGGTGTTTAAGGCACTGACTCCAGATCTCCCTTTCCTACTGGAATCAGGGGTGGAAGAGAGAAGGGTGTGGAATCAAGAAGAGACCCAGACTGCTACTATCTGCATGCTTCCTTCACGCCTTTGGGCTACAGCCCAGATGCAGCTGTGGGGGGGGGAGGGGGGGTAAAGCTTAAATGAAGTCTTGTTCCTTGTAGTTCTATTTGAAAGAGCCAGCTTTAGGCATGTGTGAGAGTGTGCATGTGTGAGAGTGTGCATGTGTGTGTGCGCATGTGTGTGTGTGTGTGTGTGTATGCACACGTGCGTGTGAAGATAGATACCATGACAATACAAACCAGATGCTCTTTGTTTGCAGGATATGGGAAACTTTACAGAATGCGCACTGAAGTGGGATTCTAATCTCTACGGTGCTAGCATGTGTGCTGCCGAGTTAGTTCAAACACACAGTCAGGCTTGGGAATGACTCTGTGGACCTTCTCTGCCTGCCTTCAGCTGCTCCTTGTCTAGTGTGGAGAAGTCAAACATCCTTGCTGTGCCTGTGCCCGCCATGTCTGTGATGGAGGAGGAGGAGGAGGAGGAGGAGGAGGAGGAGGAGGGGGAGAGGGGAGGGGGAGGAGGAGGAGGAGGGCACTCTGCTTTCCTGTAACTCCCGGCCACACTTGGGCTCCATTCCACTAGACTCCTGCTTCCTGAAGATTTTGTGGATTGATTAAATAAATGCTCTTAGTGCTGTAATTTTATGCACAGAACTCCTCACGCTGTGGAAATAACTGTTCTTAGATTTTTCATCCTAAGTGGATGGCCCAGCGTGCCCAGAGGGAAGGAACTTTGTCTGATCTTAATAGAACGGGTGTTTATTTAGTTATTCAGATAAAATGGTCAACAGCGTTGTTCTTTATTCTGTTTTTTTTTTCACCTCAAAGATTTTCAGTATTTTGAGTTCACGAGTTCTTTCACAATTCTTTTACACAGAAATTGTCCCTTGCTGGCACAGAAGTGTCTTCTCTGCTTTGTCATGCCCTTCCTTACAGCTTTCCAGCCAGGAGCCATCCCAAAATCCTCTCATCCCCTCCCCTAAGACCTTATTTCCTGTCTTGTGATAGCAGGCTTCGCTTTCTCTGCTTCAGGTGGGTTACTGACATTTGACCTAACCAGGTGGCATCTTAGATACTTCTTTCTCCAGAGTGTGGATACCATTTGTTTCTTTCCACCCTGTCTTAGGGTTTTACTGCTGTGAACAGACACCATGACCAAGGCAACTCTTATAAGGACAACATTTAATTGGGGCTGGCTTATGGGTTCAGAGCTTCAGTCCATTATCATCAAGGTGGGGACATGGCAGTGTCCAGGCAGGCATGGTGCAGGAGGAGCTCGGAGTTCTACATCTTCATCTGAAGGCAGCTAAGAGAAGATTGGCTCCTACGTGGTTAGGAGGAAGGTCTAATTGCCCACCCCCACAGTGACCCACTTCCTCCAACAGGACCACGCCCACTCCAACAAGGCCACACTTCCTAATAGTGCCACTTCCTGGGCCAAGCATGTTCAAACCACCACATGCCCCTTATTGTACGTTCTTTTTCCCATACTCCAGTTCAGTTTCTCTGTTATGGATCAAACTCTTTATAATCCTGTCCTTTTCTCTCCCTCTATTTTGTCACCATAACATGAAAGGCAGAGAAAGGAACTTCTGAAAATGAGTTCACCTGTCCACTCTGGAGTTCTTCTTCTCAGATACCACTATGTCTGGACGACTGAGTGACAGACCTTTACTTTGGCGTACCCTGTACCACTGTACCTCTAGTCCGTGGACCATTAACTCTCAGAGCATCTGTGTGCCTTATTCCTTCTCTTACCTGTTAGTTGCCACTTCAACTGCTTCCTGCCAGCTGGTCACTGTAAAATCTCATCTTTCCACCCCTGGGCTGTTTTCAACATGGTTACTGGAAAGTCTTACTTGTTGCAACCCAAAATGCACTTTCTTTCTTCAGCCCTGTCATTCTTTCTGGAGTCCACATTCCCAGACAAGTTGTCCTGTCCCAGTGTCCCAGTTCCTCAAGCCTGATGTTTCTGGTATCTCACACATCCACTTAACACTCTCCTCTCAGCCCCAGAGGGCTCTGAGGAGTCTGTCTCCACAGTGTGTTTGCATATGATCCCTACTTTTTAATGATAAGACACTAAAGCTTTTTGTTTTGAAAAACAAACAGACAAACAAGCAAACAAGACTCAACCAATCAAAACCAAACCATGAGCCCTGTAGACACACTGCCTGCCCTTGCCAGATCCTGGTATTTGGAACTTTGAAAAAGCTCCTACTTAACTTCCGAGTCTTGGTTTCCTAATTTAGGAATAATGGAGAATAATAGCAGTTACAGCTGCTTCAGCATGTTGTTTGGAGAATTCAATGAATGAACACATCTGAAGCCCTCCCAACAGTGCCTAGAACAAATGGATGCTGTTCTCAGTTCTCCATCAGTAGCTCTTAGCTGGAGTCCATTTGACAATATTTGGAGAAATATTTTTGGTTGTCACGATTGGGAGAGAGGGAGAGAATTGTCATCTAGTGGGTAGAAGCTAGAGATACATTCCCCTCTGCCCAGGGCAGTACCCTGCAGCAAAGAGCTAAGCAGCCCCAAAGGGCTCCAGTCCAGCTGAGCAAGCCAGCAATCCCTCCTGCTCTCCGTGTGCATTGTTTTCTCAAAGCATCATCTAGTTCCCACTTCCCATTGCTTGGCCCTCTGTTCTTTAGACGGCTCATTTTCTCACATGGTTTCAGTTACATTGATTTTGATGGTTCTGAAATCTGCATTTCCAGCATGTGATTATGTCTCCAGTGGTTTATAGAAAAATCTCCCCTGGCATGTTATCCTTGTGTTGAAAATAGTAAAGGAGAGAAAACCCTCAGCTTTTTCCTCCCTTCCCAGTCTCAATGGCCATGAGAACCCCAGCTTCCGTTGTTTTCAACCGGCACACTGACCTGGCACCCAGTCCCACTGGCTCCCTCTCCAGCAGCCCCTACTTCCAGTCCACACCAGTCTTTGCCAGTTTTTTCTTAGAAAGGCCTCCTCTGATTCTCATTTCCATTTCTATGGTTCCCTGCTTAGTACTGGGCCCTCACTGGCTTCCCTGTAGGCCTCTCTCCATCCTCCACACAGCTGCTGGAATTGTCTCCTTTAAACACTGTTTTCCTCTGCTCAAGAATCCGTCGTGGCTCTACATTACTGATTATTAGGAAAGGGAAATTCCCCACAGAGCCCTTACTGCCTGACCACGCTCGCACCTGGGCTTCACCCCAGCAGCTACCTGCCTCTTACCTCACCAGCCATCGTTTCCCAGCATGCAATTGTCTGAACTTGTCCTTCCCCGCCTTTTCACTTTGAAGTGCTATCTTTTCTTCCTCCCCCTTGTTTGTCAGACCACACCATTACAACTTTCAGAACAGGGCTCGGTGTTCAACTCCCCTGGGAAAGCGGCTCAAATAACGAGCCAGACTCTTCTTATTCTCCAGGATCACATCTGGATTCCAGTGTTTGTTAGACTCCACTTATCCTGCTTTACTCTTCCAGATGTATCGGAAGAATCTCCAAGTCTATTATTTGCTTATTCGTAGCGCTGGACATTAGATGCAGAGCATCACATATGCTATCCAAGCACTCTGCCCTTAAGTTGCATCCCCAGCTCCCTAAGGAGTTTCTTAAAAACGTCTCCAAGAGCTTACATTTTATTTCCTCTCTACCTTTTTTTTGGCCACTATTTCACCTCTCCCTCTCTTTTAAAGAAAATCACAAATAAAGTGTTCTGAATAGAGCAGAACTACAATGAACGATGGCCATGTAGTTGCTTCCTTTCATTCTCAAAGCTAAGGAAGGACCCATGGCATACTTCATGAGTCTTTGTAGTGGTGTTGGTGGTGGGAGAAAAAAACAGAAGGAGGGAACCGATCTAATGCCTAGCCCTTGCTTAGGACATTGCCACAAACAGCCACGTGAATCGAGCTGCTTGATTTATGGGGTGGCTGTTCTGATTCCATTATGAAACGGAGGGAGAGGAGATCAGGTGACTTGCTTCTGGGCACCTGGATTGTGCTGATGTTTGGACTCCTCCCTTGTAAACTTAGGGATCCTGCTTCCCTTACTGTCTCTGGCTGCCTCTTCCTACTTTGTTAGGTAAGGCTTTAGGGCTCACCTGTCTAGATCAATGCCAGTGTTTAAGAAGAAAGTGCCATTATTAGACCATTATTAGTGAAGATGGCCTGAAATTAATCCTAATTAGTGCTCGCTTCTCTTTATCGAAAGCACTCTATTTTAGTCTTAATTTAAGGTGCAACTGGAACTTGTTGAAATAATCTGGAAACCAGCGCTGTCCAAGAGAGTTTCTACCATGTTGGAAATATCCAATTTTCTTTGCTGTCCAACGTAATAGTCACTGGGCCATGGGGCAATAGCAAGGCTGGAGGATGCACGTTATCTTAAACTTCAACAGCCATATGTAGCAGGTAGCTTCCACGACAGACACAGCCATTCTAGACTACAGTGATTGTGTGAAGAAATTGATTTGTAGTCAGAAAGTAGCCTCTCTGGGTTTCTGCATTTCCCTTCCTGCTTGGGGACTAGGATGTATCAGACAGAGGATAGAGCAGAACCTTGTCAGAGTATTTGTGGTACCATCATTTTGAACATCGTCATGAGGAGAGAGGAGAGAGTTATCAATGTTGCAAAGGATGGGATTGTCTTGCTTCTCCTCTCTTCTCCTTTCCTCCCCTCCATAGCTCTCTTCTCCCCTTCCCTACCTCCCAGTTCCTCCATCCCCTCCCTTCCCCTCCCCTCCCCTCCCCTCCCTCTCCTCCCCTCCCCTCCCCTCCCTCTCCTCCCCTCCCTTCCCCTCCCCTCCCTCTCCTCCCCTCCCTTCCCCTCCCCTCCCCTCTCCTCTCCCCTTCCGTTTGTCCTTTCTTTTCCCCTTTCTTTGTCCATCCCTTTTCCTTTTTTTTCCCCATCTTTTCCTTTTCCTCCTCCTTCCCTCCCTCCCCTCTCTACTTTCTTTGTTTCCTCTCGCACTGTGGATCACACTTGGGCTTTCTTTATGCTAAATAAGTCATAAACCACTAGGTTACACCCCTAGCTCTACCTCCTTTTAGATTTTACTCCTTAAATGAGCAAGCCAGAAAGGGAAATGCTACACAGCTTCTCTGGTGCATGGCTTCTAGACTTCTTGATCCTATGGAAGTAGAGACTAGAGTGGTGGCTGTCTGGTGGGGAGATGTTGGCCAAGGACATAAAATTTCAGTCAGATGAGAGAAATAAGTTCAAGAGCTCATCATTCAGTATGATTACTATAATTAATAACAACATATTGTATTGAATAGCGCAGAGTGGATGTTAAGTGTTCTTACCACAAAAATGATAACCCAATGAAGTAATTCATATGTCAATTAGCTTAATCTAGCCATTCCATAATGGATATATGCTGCAGAATATCATGCTTCACGCAAATAAATACATACAATTTCATTTGTCAATTAAAGAGTAATGAACAGTAACAGAAGGGAGTAGGGAGGGCTGACTGCTGCCTTCAGGGCTAGCATTGAGTGTGTGTGTGTGAGCATCCGTGCAGCATCAACCTCGACCTTCCCTCCTGGGCCTCCTGCACCTGTGTGGACGGATCACCTACACCTTCCATGGAGAGACGAGCTGTGGAGGAAGGAGCCTGGACCTGGGAAGGTACAGATATGCTTCTCATAAGCCCACTCGGAGGAGGGTGTATGGCAGTGGTATGGATGACAGGCAGCCTTCTCCATGGCCACAGTGGGAATGTGGCTGAGGTCGCTGATGCTCTTCCTTAAGTTTCTATGGAGAGGTAACAGAAGCACCTTGTGGGTGGTTAAACCCCTTTACCCGCTCTCCTCTCTCCTGTGTTTGTATCAGTGTGTGTACACACGTGCATACATGTGGTATGTATCTCATATGCCCTTCTTCCCATGCTTTCATGACTTCAAAAGTACTAATTACTGCATTAACAGGGACTGACTCCTCAGAAAAGACTCCCAGTGAGCAGTCTGTGGCTGTATTAGTAAAACGGTGGAGAGCAAAGGACATAGCTGATGGCAGCCATATTTGATCCCATGCTGTGACATGGCCTGCCCTTCATCGTTTCTGGTTTCTTCTCTTTTCTGGTTCACATATTCTGCTCAGATGGAATTGTAAACTAGTTCATTTTTATTCCTTCTAAAATGAAATGCTGAACTCTCTTTTGCCTGTGGGACATCTTTACTCCAGATCAAGTCTCTGCACACCTAGGGTAGAATGGAGGGACTTCTTGTGGAAACTCAATCTTACGACATTGGCAGGAAGATTCCGGATGACGATTCTGTGAGTTTGGAAAATTCCAGAATAAGATAACCTTGAAATAACTGGTTAAGGGACACAGAGGCAATTTTTTCCCCCTCATTCGATCTTGAATACTTTTTGATTTTCATTGTCATGTACGAGTTTATGAACATAGAAATTGGGTGGTTTGTGGCTGAGCAGGCCCTCAGGAGACATTCCAGGGTTGCTCCTGATGTCGCAGCTTGTTGCTGGCCAGACAGATGTGCCAGCACACAGGGTATCCAGAGTCCAAATGGAGTGAACAGTTGGAGGCAGCAGCCTGGAGAATTAAAGCACTTGTTTTCATGCCGAAACGTTTTAAGACAGAGCGAGGGTAGGCACATCCAGGGCAGCTGTGACAGAGCGAGTTATGGCCCTGATAAGAGATCTTTTCCTTCCTTCTTCTTTTTTTTTGTTGCAAAATTTTCTCTGAGGAATATGAATTTGAAGAACATAACTCACATTGCCACGAGTTGTCTTCTAAATCAGAGATCTAATCATATCTGTCGTCTTGGAAACCTTTAATAGATCATCATCGCGTGTGGAATGAAGTCCTGCTACCCTCTGAGAGCTGCTTGGGTATTGCATTATGGCTCCAGGAGGCCTTTGCAGCTCCCTGCACATCTCTGTGCCACCTCCTGCTCTCTAGCTCACCTGTGCACTGTGCCCACGGCCTTGACAGGATCTCTTGGGATTGGCTCATGCCTTTAGTCAGGTATAGGCATTGTGAGGTCCTCTTCCCTGGCTCTGTCAGAGAACTATTCACTCTCCATGCTTCTGCTGGAGTTCCACTCCCTCAGAGAAGTTTCCCGTGTCCTTCAAACATGGCTTGCATCCCCTGCCCTGGACCTTTTCCTACACCTCTGTGTGGTACTAGGTACGCATCACTCTCCAGTCTTGTTTCTACGTTGTTAATGTAAGTGTTTGACCTTACCATACAATTATGGGTCCCCTAGGATTGGGCATTGCCTCTGTCATCTTCACATTATACTAAAAGACCACTGCATACAGTGGATGAATTGGATGGAGTTGCTCTTTGCAGACTGAACCTGCTGTCTGCTTACCTTTATCTCTTCATTGTTTCAAGTTATCATTTATTATGGGCAGCCTCAAGAATGGGATTGAGATGAATTCTTCCCACCCTAACTCAATATCATTCAGATGTGTATCTAATGTTAACTAAGTGGGAAAAGTGTGTTTTGCTTCAGTGGAATATAACTCAGCTTGTTTCCCACTTTCCCTCCATCATCAGAGAGGAAAGCTTGGGATTTCAGTGTCTCATGGGTTCTGCTCTGGGTACTGAGTGCCAAGGTGGCTTGGGTAAGACTCAAGTAGGCCTGCTGCAGGCACATGGTGAGAACCCAGCTCTTTTAGTTAGATCTTTGGCAACCTAGTGCATCTTCAAGGTACTGGTTTTGGAATAGGCTCTCCTTAATTGTATTGCTGAAAAGACATTCTGGTGCTTTTATATACCCTCAAATACTATACAGTTGAACAGAAATTTTGCCATTATTATCATTATTATTACTATTCAGTATATGTGGTGTGCACATGTGAGCACGGGCATGTACATATGTGTGCCATAGTATACATATGGAGATCAGAGGGCAACTTTTGCCGGCTAGTTCTCTCCTCCACCATAGGTTCTATAAATTGGGTTCAGATCAGTGAGTGCCTCTACCTGCTGAGCCATCTCTTTCTCCCGCAAGCAAATTTTTTTTTTACTTAAAAGTACATGCTCATATTATTTCTAGTTTTTATAGTATTTCCTTTCTTTTAAATATCTTAAAGATGGCCTGTTAAAGTTTACAGTCAATCCACACACTAAAATAGGAAGGAGACACAGGCTTTTGGGTGTGGGTAATTTTGATGGCAAGCCATATGTGTATTTGCATGTGTATGGGAATGTGTATATGCATATCACATGCATATGTATATGAATATCTATATACATATATGTACACATATGTATATATGTGCACATATAAATAGGTATATATATATGTATGTGTGTACATATATGTGTGTGTATACACACATATATAAGTTCTTGGATCAGATAAGGGACATGGGCATGAATTTCTTTCTTTGCATGTGACCCACCATGAAGTAATGTGCTGTCTCATTTGTACAATTTTATTTTTGTAACAAGCTATGTCTTCCTGTCAAGAAGAAGCTCTCTTTCGGTGTGGGGAGGCAGTGCCTCCGTGGCAGGCCTGATCTTGGGTCTCCATTTGCAGATGGCTAGATTCATTTGCAGGCTCCCAGTCTAAGTGGCCGTCATGGTTTTCTCTAGAGCTGAGGCAGTAGAACTTTTCCTGTGACTGGAACTCTCACGCTACTAGCCTCATGTGCTGATCCTGTTCCCAGCTTGTACTGCAGGTGAAACACCAGGGACTAGCCATACCCATGGACCTGGCTCCAGCTCTGCCTACTCTTGCCAACACTGTATGTGACATCATGTAGCCAATTATGTTTGCTTGTTAGTGCTGAGTTATTTTGAAGGCCAAGGTGAGATGTTCAGAAGTAAGGTCCTCTAGGTTGGACCTGGATCTGGTGAGTAAATTATATCTGAGAGGCAGTCAGAGTGTGTTAGTGCCCAGAGATTTCATTCACCAGGTGGCTGAGGACACAAAGGCAGGCCCATGAGCTAAACAAATAGCACATAGGTAATGGCTGCTTTACAGCCAGTGTTGTGTTAGAATTGAGGCTCATCTGGACAGATCACACCAGGCTAGTACAATTCCATGGGAGAGAGGTTTATTGTGGGGGAAAAGGACAAAGGGGGGCAGTGAAGACAAAGAGAGTAAGAGAGGGAAGGCCAGGAGGGGCCTGTCTTTTATTTGGGCTGTGATGTAACTGCTCACACCCCTGGCGCAGGTAAGGGTGGTCGCTAGGAATGTATGGTGATTGCCATGGCAACAGATGTGCGGGTCCCTGTTGCCTATGGGTGATGTCACCATCATTGCTGAATTCAGAGGTAACCTGTGATCGACTGTAAAGTTGGTTCCTGATACCAACAACCAGAACTTGAATACCCCGACTTCCGTTCCAAGGTTTAAAATTACATTACAGTTCTATATAATTCTTTATTATCCTATATTTTTTCAATAAAATATTTTGGTCTATTTATTCCCTTTCTGTGTATTTTTATTATATAGCCAGTGAGTAGTTCAAAAGGAGAGCTTATCATTGGGGATTTGTTAAACAGGGATCAGAAGAGCTCAAAAGCTAATGGCCAACCACATACAAAACCCCAGATTAGCAAATCGAGAAGTCAGTGTGAACTTTTGGGTCAGAGAGAATAAGGTAGAAGTTGTCCCTTGGGATCCTGAGCAGGTGGTGGCTGCCTAGCAGAGATAGAATTTATGAGGAGGAAAGACATAGCCACTGGGAAGATACCGACCAGATCAGAGAGAAAGGGAAAGGTTTATTGTAGTTGGTCACTTGTTCTGTATCTCCTCGTTCCCTGGGAATCATTCAGGTACTTACACATTACCAAGATTCTATTTGGCAATGTGGTCTGCAGGGCCGTTGCTACCGGAGGGATCTAGCATTGAAGAGAAGAGCTGAGGAGACAGAGCTCAAAGCAGACGGTCAAGCTGGGGACAGATATATTTGTGAAGGCAGCAGCCAGAGTGCATCTCATGCCATATTTTTTTCTCTAATGTGATGCGACACTCCTCATCCTTGCATCTGGGTGGCTTTGAAATTGCTTTGACTAATCAAGTATGGAGAACGTGAATCTAGGTGACTTCTGAGCTCATGTCTCAAGAGGCCATGGGGTTCCCACCTAATCCTCTCCATTCCTGCTCCGGGACGGTACCGTGCTGTGCTATGTGGTACCTCCTGGAATATTACATATAGATCTGTGGTTGGTCCTACTTGGGTCCAGACAAAGTTGAAACATTCCAGCCATGTATGGTTGTACACACCTTCTCTAACATTTGGAAGATGGAGGCAGGAGGATCAGTATTTCAAGTAAGCCTTGTCTACCTCACAAGTAAAGGGACAGCCTGGGCTACATGATAACCAGTTATAGTTCTTACCCCCACCCCTCAAAAAATTAGTAGCAGGTAAATTCAGTACCCAGTTCTTGGAGTGACTTTATTTGCAGACATTTGCTTCTTTGCTTAAGGAAAAGTCAAGAGACTAAATCAAGCCCCTTTGGCTCTGTGTCATTCAGATTTTAACCTGCAGAATCTGTGAGTTTAAGAACCTGGCATTCCATGTCACTTTTACAAGTTTTTTTTTTTTCTGCAGCCTTACAGAGCTGTAGTCCCAATGACCAGGATGTTTGTTCAATGCCTAATTATATACACATACTGTCTAATAGACTGTGCATGCTATAAAAGCACACATAAAACGGGTATCAAAAATAGTCGTGCTAAAAATAAAAGTGAAAAGATTTTTCTCACTTGTTTTCACCCATAACTAGCACGAGTCATCCTGGAAAGCACGCATTGTACACATTAAATTTATGGTCAGTAGAGGATACACGGCTACACTGACACTCTGTTAATCAGCCAATGATTGCTCTAGCAGAGGAAGGAGGATGGGAGGCCATGCTAGCAAAGGGCATGCTGGGGAGGAGCTTTGTGATGGGATGCTTTGTGGACAGGAGGGTAAGTGCAGACAAGGAAAAGTTCTGTGACGTAGAGCAGGGGCTCCTGGGGCAGAGGAGACTTTCCCGATGCTGCGCCAGGCATCCAGAACATGTTGGTTTTATTCAGTGATGCTGTCCGTGGGATCCATGACTAGATCCCAGTTTTCAGAGCTTCCAGGTAGACAGTATAGAGGCAAGCATGTAGGGATGTTGTGTTGCAATTCTATTAGCACTACAGGTCTGTTAGTGAAAGCTAGCTCTGTGGTTGAGCACCTCACGATCTGTGTATTCTTAGCAAGGGGTGATGCTGAAATTCCCCATCATGTTTCTTATTTACTTTGAGGAGGCTGTAGTCTGTCACACGTGTTGTACCTGACATATACATATGAGCATATCCTTAAGGCTCTACTCATTATCTCATTATTTATCTTTATCCCAACATCTGCCTATCTATCTATCTATCTATCTATCTATCTATCTATCTATCTATCTATCTTCCTTTACCTGCCCTTTCAAAGAAAAAGACAACCCAGCCAAGACCTTTGCTGGCTTTCCTTTTCACTGCTGTACAGCACTCAGATCTATCACTGAACAAAGAATGCTTTGGAGGCCAGGAGGCTGCGCCAATGGGTACAATCCTTGCTGTTCGGGCACTCGGACCCCAGCACCCACACTGTGCGTCAAGCCTGGCAGTGTGCACCTGAAACCTCAGTGCTGGGGCAGGGCGCAGAGCAGGGCTTGCTGGCTAGCCAGTTGAGCAGAAGGCTTAGCAAGAGACCCTGTCTGATGACAATCGTGAAGAAATGGCTGAAGAAGACATGTTGGCATAGACTTCTGGGCATGAATATGCCCAGAATATGTCCTCACAGAACACATACACACATGTTTATCATGTAACATGTACACATGTATACGTACATGTATGCACATGTACACCCATGCACATATGCATGGACATATACATACATACATACACCATATACACATGTATATACACACAAAGTGTACTCTGTATAAAACTAAATGAGGTTCTTTCTCTCCCTCTTCCCTCTCTCTCTTACACACACACACACACACACACACACACACACACATTTATTTATTTATTTATTTATTTATTTATTTATTTATTTATTATTCTTACCTGACCTTCCCCTGGTAAAGTCCATTTGGCAGCTTTCTTACTGCTGAACTGTGTTGTAGCAAGACACGATTAGGCCTGGAGTCGCTCTGACAAGTGAGACCCTGTCCCTTTCCTCGAGTGGCTCAAAGTTTAGAAAGCCATATAGACAGACTATTCTTGTATCTTGGGTGCCGTGTGCTGTGATGTTGTAGTTAGTGTTCTGGAGAGCATGTGGTGTGTGCACTTAGTTTCTATGAAGTCTTCTACAGTTGTGACAAATGGGGTCAATTATAGAAGTCTACCAACCATGAATTGCATGTGCTCGGCTTTTGAATATAGTCAGCTTTCCACAAACAGACTGGATTGTTTGACCTGCATATCTTGGTAACAAGACAAACTAATTTTGCCCAAGGAGATGTCTCTGCCTACCTCTTTAAAGTCAGGGCACATGTTTTCATATTGGATTTTCTTGTTCAGGCTTCGGGTTTCTCATAGCCCGACTACCAGGCAGAGACATTTTAGATCACTCTGGGTCCCCCCCCTTCTTAGTATTTCAGTTTCATTACTAACTATAATCAGCCAACATTCAGGTTGTAACCTATGTCACATGTAGGTCACCAGACTTAGTGAATTAAAACAGTTAAATTGAATTTCTAATAACACTTCTCTGGCATAATTTTATTGCAGATACTGTAACGCTTGCATACTCCTGGAAGTCCTCATTGGCTGTTATCACTGAAATTCAAACTCCAACTGCGGTCCTATATTTTTTACCTGGGAAGCCCTACCACTGCCCTGCTTTGGTCTCACTCTTTTTGCGATGTTGACAAGGGAGTGGAAAGTTTGAAATTATTGTTTCTAGAGCTACTTCTGAAGTGGAGATTCTGTTCTTCATTTTTCTCTTTCCTGGTCAAGCTTAGCACCCCCCCCACACACACACACCCCTGCTGCTGCCCCGCTCCCCCATCCACATATGACCTCACCTGTCAATCACAGCCTCTGTGCTGTGCTTATTTCTGGGATGAAACAATGATAATATTAAACATCTGGCTTTCGGTTGAACTGTCTTACTAGAATCACATTGTACCTAAAACTTATGTCTGTCCATAAATTTTAAGGGGAAATGCTTGCTAAGGAATAACTCGTGGTAGGTTTAGGGAGCGAAGGCATTTCCGATTGTGCTGGAATCTTGGCACTCCTGGTCCGTAGCTCTTTATCATTGACTGTGATCTGGCAACTGGGTCTCTGGGAAAGTAACTTCTAGATGGTAAGGAAGCCAAACACGGGTAACAGCAGTAACAGTGATTCTGAGGGCATGTTCCAAGCACTGGGTTTGATTCCTTGCTTAAATATTCACAGTTAATCCTCACATTGATTAAACGAGGTGGTTACTGTTCTCGTCCTTGTCTTCCAAAAGGAGACCCAAGCTGAAAGAGCCCAGATGCTGTGCCCTACAATGTACAGTGGGCAAGTTAGGACTTTTATCTCATGATAGTTTGACCAAACACCTCCTACTATCACACTATCCTATACTGGGTGGGGACTGGGCTTGCAGTGGCCGTAGGAAAAACTCACGGATTGATGTATCTAGTCTGTTTCAATAATTACTTTGAACATGCAGGGGCATTTAACAACCTCATTAATTAATTAATAACTGCCTCTGGCGTGTGAGGCTTTATGTTAACAATCTGCTGCTTATACACAATTGTAATATTTTCTTCTGCACCAGAAAACCACCCCTTAGCTTCATTAGAAATCACAAACTGATCAATATATTCCTTTAAGATGGCAACACCTATTTTTTTTCCTACAGCCACTTTTCCAATTTTCCATTTGGGTTTTAAAATCAGCATCATGGTCAAAGATAATTCAAGTGCCCACTTCTTACCAGTTAGAGCCTTTTGTTGTTGTCTTTTGAGTTTCTCCTCAATTAATACAAGAAGAATCATATGCCTTTCATGTAGAGAGTTCGTAATAAATATGGGCTTGATTGCTTTGGCTGCTGTAGGCTTTTGTATTCTAGCAGAATAGCCTGGAAACATCGATTGATGAGCTACCCTTGTTGATTTCCTTCAGTGTGTTTCATGTTGCAGTGTGTAAGTCTATTCGCTAGGCTGGAGGAAACCTGGTAGTTTGTGATCTTATTCTATAATAGTAGAAGATGCACATAGATAAAATGTCACTCTTGAATCTGTTATTGGATATCTGATTCCCTAGATGTCAAGGCTAATGTGCCCCCTGTAGCTCTCAAGAACCCCACATCCTAAGTTCTTGATCAGAGCCTGATTGCAAAATGTCCACGAAGCTCTACGACATCAGGAGATCCTGTTGTGCTTCCTACTGAGCCCAGCCTGAGGCTCAGAACCCTGCAGCTTCCCCTGGTAAGGGGGCAGGGAAGGGGTGAGAAGTTCCTACCACCCATCTCAGTGGAGTGGAATGAGCTTAGGAGGTGCTACAGACAACTGTGAACACTCGGAGATTTCCCCATGGCAGTCGGGTTCTTGAGAGATATCTCTGCTAACTCTTTTTACCTAGCTGAGGTTCGCTTGCTGTCCAGGTTAAGAAATGAACCAGTGTCTCCTGTCTGTCCCTTCAGAAACTTGGGTTCTTTAGCCAATGGACTTAATCCTGATTTGTGCCTTAGAAGGCTCTTAGGGTTGAAGTAAGGACTTCGCAAATGGACCCTACCACATAGACTTTACTGGCACACTACCAGTTGTGGAGACTAGATCTGAACTCATGACAGGAGGGGGCTGGAGATGGAGGGAAGGTAGCTGTCATCTGAGAGTGCCCTCCAAGGAGTGAGTTCATTGAAGTCTCCTTTCCTGAGCACTTAGTTCTTCCAAAGAAAACTGTGGTCTGCATTGCTCAGGTCAGTGTGTGGTCCTGGGTTTCTTATGCCTCTCCCCATCAGTTAAAGGAACCAAAGGATGAGTAGCTCTAAAAAGAATCCCAGCTGCTCATCAGCAGCCTTCCTTATGTTCCAGATGCCTGAGCACCACAGCGTTTGAGTCTAAATCTACATGCACCATCTTTGATGTGCTTATGGTATAACCCCCATGCAGGGTGGGCTTTCAGAAAGGCTGTGGCCAGAGGAGCTGCTCTCCTCGTCGAATCCAGGTCTCTTCCCTTCAGAAACGTGGCTTTGGAACAGTCTTTGTTAAGTCACCAGTGTTGGCTCTGCTGCCACCAATGGTGTTAAAATCTCTGGCATCAGAGCAGAACCGGATGACTCTGGCAAAAATGAATCTGTATATCCCCCAAGATCCGAATCAGTAGGGCTGTGCTTTGTCTGAACACAAAGAAAAGTAGGACTCCTTTGCTATTTACGGTGTTGTCTCAGCAAGGCACACACTGCAGCATCTTTATTCTCCTGGAGGGGGAACAAAGCTTTGCTGTTCTTTCATGGAGGAGTGCTTTTGAGTTCAGCATTTAAACATGTGGGGCACGGTTGGATTGATCCTTATGAAAAGAGAGAGCTTCACCTCCAAGGATCCCCCTGGCAGAGACTTTCTTTAGTTTTAAAAAAAAAATTCCCTCTATGAGGCAATGTGGTTATATTTGCCCCAGAACATTCTCTTTCTTTTGGCTATGTCCATTCAACAGCTATTTGGCATTTGGTATTAAATTTGTCTATGTGCTAGTTTTAAATACCACCTCATTCTTCCCTAATAGTGCTTAAACAAATCAATTTACTGAAGTCTTTTACTCAGTGACCTGCAAGGGCCCCCTCAACCATGACCCTTGGCTTAGTTCTGATGGCCGTCATCTGTTTGAGGATCTCAGGAGTGAGAGCTGTGTTGGTGTGTGTCTGCGAGGAAGGCTGCATGTGTGTCTGTAGATAGAGTGTACCCCAGCTTACAGCCTTTACTAAAATTCACTTTTCTCCATGTGACTACAAGTTTTGGTGGGCTCTTCACCCAAGAGCCTTTTCTTTGTACACCTTTGACCCAGTAGACACAGGGCTCAAGGGATTTTGCCTTTGAGGCTAATTTGGTAATAGAGTTTCCTTCCTTCCTTCCTTCCTTCCTTCCTTCCTTCCTTCCTTCCTTCCTTCCTTCCTTCCTTCCTTCCTGTCCTTCCTTCCTTCCTTCCTTCCTTCCTTCCTTCCTTCCTTCCTTCCTTCCTTCCTGTCCTTCCTTCCTTCCTTCCTTCCTTCCTTCCTTCCTTCCTTCCTTCCTTCCTTCCTTCCTGTCCTTCCTTCCTTCCTTCCTTCCTTCCTTCCTTCCTTCCTTCCTTCCTTCCTTCCTTCCTTCCTTCCTCCCTCCCTCCCTCCCTCCCTCCCTTCCTTCCTTCCTTCCTTCCTTCCTTCCTTCCCTCCCTCCATTTATCCCTCCTTCCTCTCCCCCTCCTTTTTCTCCCTCCCTCCTTCTCTTTCTTTCTTCCTTCTTTCATCTTTTTTTTCATTCATTAATTTATTTATTCACTTTACATCCCGATTGCAGCCCTGCTCCTCCCAGTTGCCCCTCACAAGCTCCTCTCCCACCTCCTCCCTTTCTCCTCTGAGGTGATGGCTTTGCTGTCTCCAGAGAGACCCAACAGCCATCAATCACTAGTGAGAATAGACAGCTAGGGCTGCTGCGATTACATTTTCATGAAAGCTCAGTCATTGCTTTTCTACAGTTAACTGAAGTTCACGTGCCATGTATGTGTACATGCTGTGTGTACATGTGTACTTGTGGTGTGCAGAAGCCAGAGGTTAGTTAACATCAGATATTTTCCTTAATTATTTTGAGACAGTACCTCCCACTGAAGCTAGAACTCAGCAATTGGGGTAGAAAGGCTGGCCACAGAGTCCCAGAGAGCCACAGGGGTAGATAGGCTGGTCACAAAGTCCCAGGGATCCATAGGGGTAGACAGGCTGGCCACAGAGTCTCAGGGGTCCACCTTCCCAGTGCTGAGGCCATAGGTGTGACCTCATTTCTATTGCATGGATTCTGGGGTATTGAACTCAGGGCCTCACACTTATGTAGCAAGCAATTTACTGAGTCATTTCCATAGGCTTTGCTTGACTTTTGAATTCACGGAGAGGCTATGCTTTCAGAGACTGTAGTCTCTAAGCAATGCTACCCTGCATAGAGGAGAGTAAAAGGAGACTTTCAACTGAAAACTGTTGTGTCCCTATTTGGAACAGACCATACAGACTAGGGAGGGTAGATTTCATGGTTAGCATTATGGAGTTGGTTTAGAGAATCCTTGCTTCATTCTCTACCATATAAGGTATGGCAATGATGGTTGTCATGGTGCCATGTTTGGTGTCACCAGTGGGTTTAGTCTGTGAGTAGGAAATGCAGGTTGTCAGATGGGACACTCTTGGACCAACGGCCACTGACTGAAAACAAAATTGAGATGAGGTAATACTTGATACCTCAGGAGGGTCTGACACTCACTATGGAGCCAAGCCTGACTCCAAACTCACAATTCTCCTGCCTCAGCCTTTTGGCTTCTACCATGCTTCCTGTGTGATAACTTTTGAGCTAAAAAGAAGTGTTGAAATTATTTTTTAAGATACTCCTGGACATGTAGGAAGTTTTTTGTTTGTTTGTTTTGAGACATAAGCTCTCTATGTAGCTTTGGTTGTCCTGGATCTCTCATTGTAGACCAGGTTGGCCTTGAACTGTGGGAGTTCTGTTTGTTTCTGCCTCCTGAGTGCTGGGATTAAGAACCACCAATCCTGGCCTAAAGTAACTTCCAAACCTCCTTTTTTGATTCTACTTTTGACCAGTATTTGAACCCAATGTCTTGAGCATCCTCCGGAATGTCCCACAGTGCCACTGTCCTCATTCCGAAATTAGGCTTGGACATCACTTCCTTTGTACTGCTGCATTATTACAATATGGTGTTTGGTGTCCTAGGCTGCCCTGCACGGTGACTGTATAGTCATTGCTTAAAATTAATTCTAATGGTAGATGGTTAATACCCAAATGTGATTGGATCATTCTGTGTTTCTGAAATCACCCAGTGGCTTCTGGTCCCCCACATCTGTGACCTCAGTGGTAGTAACTGTCTTGTTACTACTGCCACCTCAGAAGTAGAAAGGATAGCTCTGATGGCTCCTGCACAGCACATGCCACTGTGGGGCAGGCACCCAGGTCCTGGTGTATCTGCTGGGCTCTGTAAAGGGGCTAATTCTAGAGAGAGAAAAGCAGGCAGTTTGTAATCTGCTGCCTGTGTGTGCATAAGACCTTCCTTTGCTATAGCAGATCTGATGCAGATGCTAGTGGTGGCAGGTGATGTGAGGAGCTTTGCCAAGGCCACCTGTGCAGAGCCAGGCTCTAGCAGCCACATGCAGTAGTGTAACAGGAACCTGCAGTGATAGTGGAAACAGCATTAAGGAAGAAGTGTAGGTTTGTTAAGTTATTGTAACAACTCCTAAGGATGCTTACTACCTGTCACTTCTCATTCATCTCTTCCTGCTGTCATGGAAACAGTATACTCAATGGATGGGGCAGCTCCTGTGGATTTATTTTGTTTTGTTGTTAGACTTCTGTCTTACCCCTACTTGTTTAAGGCATTGGATTTCCAGTCAATTATTATTACCCTATTTGACATAGGGAGCCAAACTGAATAATTTTATTCTTTATCGCACATGAGTGCACACGCAGACATCATACACACATACATATACATGCACACCATACACATATAACACACACACACACCACACACCCTAAAAAGCAGTGTATTTGTGTAGCCAGCCATCTGATCAGTGAAGTGAACACTGACAAAGAACTCCGTGAGTTACAGGTACCACACACATGAGTCTGACCAGGAGTCCCAAGGTCTGGAAAATTAACACTGAGAACTCCTCTTCTCTTAAGTCTTGTATTCCAGATTGCACACTGCTATGGCTGATTTCTACTTTTGTTTGTTTGTTGTTGTTTTAACTTACCACAAGATAGTGTCATCTGGGAAGTGAAACTTAAATTGGGAAAATATTTCCATCAGATTGGCCTGTAGGCAAGTCTATAAGGCATTCTCTTGATTAATGATTGATGTAGGAGGATTCAGCCCACTGGGGGTGATACCACTTTCGGGCATGTATTTTTGGGTTGTATACGAAAGCAAGAAGAGCAATCCAGAGAGAGTAAACCAGTCAGCAACTCTCCTCCATGCCTTCTGCCTCACTTTCTGCCTCCAGGTTCCTGCTTTGAGTTTCTGCCCCAAATTCCCTCAGTGACAGAGTGTGATCTGAGAATTGTGAGATGAAATAAACTATGGTCCTTCAGCACATATTCAGCAAGGTACTTTGTTCATGGTATTTATCACAGCAAGAGAAACAAAACCACCATGCAGCCATGTTCTTAGGGTAATGGTTAGTTCATGGGGAAAAAACCCTCAAAAACCAAACCCCAAACCAAACAAATCCAGTTTGATTAGAAGACAGACTTGACATTTACCTAAGACTATAAGAAATGTTTCTTCTTTGGATTCAAGTTAGATGTGATTTCACTTCTCTGACCCTAGGGATAAAATGGTCCTTAAGTTTTCTGAGACTCCAGTGCTATCATTTGTCGAGTGAGGAGTGTCAAAGCCACTTTGCTCAGTTGCACAGTTGCGAGGACACAGGGAGACAGGTGTGACAGGTATGTAATGGACAGAGCTCAGGACCCACGGTGCTATTGTTGCCCTGTCTCTTAAGGAAACTTTATTGTCTCCCTATAACACAGCCATGCTGGAATCCAGCTATGAAAATTAGAGGGAAAATATGTCTTCTATGAGAAGTCTGTAGCACTGACTTGGGGCAAGGGCAAGAATCCCATCTGTAACAATGCAACGCTGCTCATGTGGTTAAGCCAGTGAAATGGTTTTTGTGACTAAGAGTGGCCTTGAAGTAACCACTTTCCCTCAGCAGTCTGATGTGGGGAGACTGAAGGCACTTATGGATGAGTTTGGAGCAGAGAGTTCAGGTTTTAGAGAACAACAGAAGACAGTGTGTGTGTGTGTGTGTGTGTGTAGATATTGAACAAGATGGGCAATGAGTAGGCTCATTTGCACACAAGTCTAAGGTTTTCCTTCATAGATCTGTTTTGCAGATGAAAGTTACAGAAAAGTGGGAAGTGTGGATACTTCCTCCATTCATTCCTAATTCAGCAGATATTTATTGTGGTCGCCTAGGGCTATGAACTGTTGTAGTACCAGCAGTGAGCAGATGAGGTAAGGCCACAGCCAGTCTGTAGCTTTCACCTCTATAGGAGAGATGGCAAACAGTCAGATGGTGATACAATGGCCTGTGAGAGCCATCACCCTGTGAGGACACCTGACAAGGGTGAGGATAAGACAGGGCTGAAAGATTCAGGCTTAGACTTGTCTGGAAAGCCGTTCCCATTGCTGAGAGGGGCTCTGTGATGTGAGGGGGAGTTTTATGTTGATAGTGGGCATGAGCACCTGAAACAGAGGAAACAACCCAGGCAAAGATACCTAGGCAAGAAGGGAGATCGTGTGTGGACGGTTGCTGATGGAGGAGCCAGGAGTAGGAAAGAGGAGGTCACACTAGCACATGGAGGACTTTGTGGGCCATGACAAGACTTGGAATTTTGAGTAGGAACATAGCATAGTCTGACCTAGTGATCCTTTTATATAATCAGTTTCCCCCTAAAGGCCCTTTGTTTTCATTTCTAGATGATTAGCATGGCAAGCCTGATTGGTTGATTCTAATTTAAAGAATGACCAGAGGAGGAAGGCTCAGCAGATAACAGCCTGGTCTTACAGCTCACACTGGCATCTGAATCCTATCTTACGTCTCTGGATTTCACAACCTTGGGTGAAAAACTTACATTTTGAACACTTCTCTTTCCCCATATTTCAAAGAGTAGAGTGATTAGATGTACCCAAACTGGGCATGGAACTGCCTAATTATATAACCTTAGGATTTAGAAGGTGGAGGTCTGGTAACCATGAGCTATAAGCCACTGAGGATAGCTGATAAGACCCTATCTCAAAAATAAAGAAACCCCATATAAATAAATAACTAGATACACATAAATAAAAATAAAATATTGCATTGGCTTGTTCTATGTCAAACTGACACAAGCTAGAGTTATCTGAATGGAAGGAGCCTCAATTGAGAAGCTCCCTTCTTGCCTAGGTACCTTTGCCTGGGTTGTTTCCTCTGTTTCAGGTGCTCATGCCCACTATCAACATAAAACTCCCCCTCACATCACAGAGCCCCTCTGAGCAATAGGAACGGCCTTTCCAGACAAGTCTAAGCCTGAATCTTTCAGCCCTGTCTTATCCTCACCCTCGTCAGGTGTCCTCACAGGGTGATGGCTCTCACAGGCCATTGTATCACCATCTGACTGTTTGCCATCTCTCCTATAGAGGTGAAAGCTACAGACTGGCTGTGGCCTTACCTCATCTTCTCACTGCTGGTGCTACAACAGTTCATAGCCCTAGGCGACCACAATAAATATCTGCTGTGAGATCTAAGTGGAAGGCTTAATAACTGATTGATATGGGAGGTCCAAGCCCATGGTGGGTGATGTCATCCCTGGATTAATGGTCCTGGGATCTATAGGAAAGCACGCTGATCAAGCCAGGAGGAGCAAGCTAGTAAGCAGCACCCTCCATGGCCTCTGCATCAGCTGCTGCCTCCAGGTTCCTGCCCTGTTTGAGTTCCTGCCCTGACTTCCTTCAGTGATGGACTATGATGTGGAAGTGTAAGCCAAATGAACCCTTTCCTCCCCAACTTGCTTTTGGTCATGGCGTTTCATCACAGCAATACTACCCTTACCTAGGACAAAGATCAAGTGAAAAATTGCCCTGCGAGTTCTAATCAGGTTGAAATGAGTCGTTCAGAAGTTCTGGTGGCCATTGTTCTGTCAGAGTAAGCAGAGAGTGATGGGAAGTCAGGTGCCTCCCCCATCACCCCATCATCCTCACAATCTTACCCTACCTGCTACTAAGGTAGACGTTTTTCGATGACATGAGATGGTAGGATCTCTGTAACGACCAGAGTAGTCAGGAGTGTGATGCTGATAGTGTGGGCCGAGCAAGGCGACTCTGACACTGGCTCTCAGCATGCTTTGTGATTTAGCCGTATAGGAAGACATATAATAGAACTGCATAAACTGGATAAATATTTGCTGAGGACGGTAGTCCTTTCAAGTGCTTATTGTTTCTATGAAAGACACCGTGTTATAAATTCCCACCAATTTCCTTTAATTTATATAAAATTGTGCTTGATCTTTATACTTTGAATGAAATGAAGAATGGGAACTAACTAACTTAGGCATATCAGGGCACGGTTAATTAATTTGCTTCATTTTTTTTTTCTTTGCTTAATATTCTCATGTGTCTCTGTGTAAAGTGCTATTGGTGTAGCCATTAAAAGTCATAAGATAATTACTTCCTATCGAATTGAGTTTGGACCGATTTTGACAGGAAGGTCTAGCTCTTAAATAAAAGAACAACCAACAAGACAAACGACTTCAACTCAGTTATGTGCCGTTAGTTGTAAAAGCTGAGTTTTCAAGCATCAAGTACAAGGGCTGCAAGCAAGCTCTGTTTTATACGGTGGATGCGGATTGGGATTTTTTTTGTTTGTTGTTTTTGGAGACACAGATGAACTGTTACAGGCTGAGAAACAATGAAAGGTGAATCTGCAGGATGTTTTGATGTTTGGGACTATAGTTCTGACATCCATCCTGTCAACTTTTCCAGTAGGAAGTTCCAAGCTCTTTCCTCATCTGTTTATGTCCATCAGGGAAGACTGAGGGCAGAAGCGAGTGGGGGAGCACAAATGGGGGTGGGCAGGGAGGAGGCTTGCAAGGAGAAGATGGGGGAAGCTGTTTTTTCCCCCCCAACAGTTTGTAAAAGATTGGATTAAAGACTGACCACCTCGGGGCTCACGAACTTGATTCAGTTATGACTCACACGTCTGAATGGATTTGACCTCTCGCCCAGGAGAGGGCAGTAACATGCTAGCGTTTAAGCTCCGCTACCTGCCCTTACCAGAGGCTGTACTGTATGAGCTGGCAGGGAATTAGTCACAGCCGGCCTCACATTCTCACCTGGTCAGCATTCCATGTCGGCTTTAGTTCAGACTTGAGCTGTTGCCCTCTGCACACAAGACTTAGCAGGGATGGTTAAGGATGCTGTTCCTTGACTCACAGCTGTCTTACAGGCTGGAAATCTGCAGCATCCTCCCTCTGCCTGTTTGTATTGCTCTGAATGCTGTGTGCTGTGCCATGATGACCATCTCCTGGTGGGCAACCTGTAAGTATGGTTATGCCTCTCCATCTCAGCAACCATCCTACCTATATTGTCACCAATTATAAATGTGTCCCCAAGGGTTAAAGTCTTCAGCCTACTGAAGGGAGTTATACCTTAGACTTAGAAACAAAAATGCACACCTGGGCTGGAGAGATGGTTCATTGCTTAAGAGCATGCATGGACTGTTCTTCCAGGAGGACAGGGGTTCGATTCCCAGTACCTGCTTCAGGTGGCTCCCAGATGCTGGTAATTCTAGGTGATCAAACACCGATAGCTTCCATACGCACCTGTGTGCGCACACATGTAATTAAACGTTTTAAAAGATCAAGCCGGCCATGGTGGTACACATATTTAACCTAACACTCAGGTGGCAGAGACATGGGGAATCTTTGTGTGATTTTGAAGCCAGTCTGGTCTACATAGTGTGTTCCATGACAGCCTAGGACTACCCAGAGAGGTCATGTGTTAAGGGAAATAAGGTTCACACCTAGATTCTTCACAGCAGCAGATTTTGCAGCCTGCCCTAACCTGAAACTGAGCCTCTTCAGTGCAGGCAGTTTTTGCTTTTGACCAGGCCCAAATGTAGGAAGGTGATGTGTCAAAAGCCACTGAAATAAGAGGAGGAGCTGACATAAGATAACCCCCACTATCTAGAAACACTGGATCTCATTCTTCCTAACTGCTGAGCTTAATGGGAGAATCACCTAGGGTGCTTAATTCCCTACTTGCCTCCCTTGCTTCTGCTTGCCCACTTTGATGTGTGTGTCTACTCTCCCTGGCGACGGTCCTACCCACAGTGGGGCATCTGTGAAGAACGGAATGCTTAATAGAGGAAAACACGGGAAGTAGAGGGAAAGTGAGAGAGATGGTGGGCAGGACACAGGACCAGTGGAAGGTCAGAGGATAATAATGTGGTGGGCAGCTAGGAGCAAGAGAATTAGTGTGATGTGGTCTGGAAGCTCTGCAAGGTATGGAGAGAGTCACTTCACTCAAGTTGGGGGCATAGAGGCTGCTTAGAGATTAGGAATGGCTGTGTTGTGTGTGCATGTGCGTGTGTGTGTGTGTGTGTGTGTGTAAGGGATGGGCTCTCTAGAGGATAAAAGGGAAGGCTAGGAGAAATCCTAGTCACACATCTGTCTGTGCCAAGAGAGCTGTTTGAAGGTGAGGAAGTTTCCCCATCGGCTTCTATAAATCGTAGTGATCTGAGGTAAATGCCATGACATCCGGTTGCATGGCTCTACCACTGTCCCTGAGGGTTCTGTTGGGAAGATGCCATCCAGTTGTGAAAAGGTGAACCACTCTGAATGGCTGACTCTCAATGACTGGGGTTCACTTGTAATGACGAGACTGTAAATATGTCAGGAACTGAGAAACTGCTAGACAACAGACTTTTCCACCAAAGCTTGAGCCTGGCATGGAGACTGGGATGGATGCTGAACCAAAGCTCGAGGGTTTCCTACCCAAACAGTAGCTTCCCAGTTTCCACACTGAGGCTGTGGTCAGCCCGGAGGTCATTAGATCTTTCCCATGCTCATATTTTGTGTCCTCCTGTGTGGAGGATTAAGAACACAGCATGGGTTCCTGAGCTTCCCGGGGCCTACAAGAGAATTCTAGAAATGAGACTTTTAGGTAGTTAAACTCTGTTGATGATCAATAAAGCAGAAAAGTAACAAGAATGGAATTGGCTGGCCATTAACAAATGCCTTCAGAGTAGATGGGGATTGGATAGTTATAACCCACTGAAGTAGTTCTGTCATTTTAATGTTCTACTGTGGCAGGTAATTCAATTCCTTCTTTCCCAAGTGGCCATGAGGTGAATATGTTTGATATGGGGCCAGAAAGTTTAATTGGTTTTATGTTTAAGAAGAATTAAATAATCATTGTTGAAGTAATATTCACATAGAATGAAAGTCACATGCTGTTAGTGTACTGGTCAATGGTTTTTTGAGAGGTAACCACTGTGGCCATCATTCTAATCAGAGCCTCTATATCTCCTCAGACAGTTCCCCCTATTCATGGCATACCCCTAGAGTAGTCCACACCCTCTGCATCCCTTCAGAGTGGTCCCCTGTATCCGGTTCACTCTTGAACTCCTGGCCCAATGCAGCTATCAGCAATTCTGTATCCTCACAGTCAAGATAATTCTAGAATTTCATATAAATCAAATTATAGCACATAACATTTAAGTCTAGTTTTATCTTCCCCTTGGGAAAATATTTGTAAGGCTTGTCCATTTTGCTACATGCACTGTAGTATGATCCTTGGTTATTGAATATCGACTTTATGAATATACCACGATGCTTATATCCATTGACCTGCTTATGACAAATGAATTGTTTCTAGTTTTAGATGCTACAAGTAATTCATTTTCAGATATTTTTCTGGAAATGTCTGGGAGTCGAATTGCTGTTTTATACAGCTGTCTGACAGAGTGTCTTCTGTTCTTCTGTTCATTCCTTGGTATTTTAAACGTTTTCCTGGTAAACAGAGTATAATGTTTTTTATCTACAGGACATCTGTCCTATAATTGGAAGATTGGTATAGTATAACTTAACTTCTGATATATTTGGTTTGATGTCTATCATCTTATTATGTGGATTTTTTGTCTTGTGTTTTTAAAGCATGATTTTATTTACTTATTGAGAATTTTGTATACGGTACCGTATTACTTCATTTCCTATCTTCCTCTTCTCCTTCCAATGTCTCTCATGTCTTGCCTTCTCAGATCCCTCTCAAATGCACGAGCCTTTAAATTATTATTGATATATGCGAACTTATAAATATGTAAATTCCACACGCTGAGTCCATTTGGTGCTCCTATATGTTTAGGGCTGACCACTGGTGTGGGATAACCATTAGTGCACTCATCCCTGAGGAAGACAGACTCTGTCTCTTAGTAGTCGATAATTGTTGCAGCTCTTCACTAGGGTGGGAACCTTGAGATGTCTTATGATGACTTTATCTCTGTTGCTCCTTTTGTTTTTATCTTTTAAGTTAATAAAATATAATTTCTATCTAAAGTATTATTTAAAGTACTTCTATTTCATTTTCTTGTGTTAAATATATATATTGGGTAAAGGTGTGCTTTCACAAGGGCAATACATTTAGACTTAACATTTTATCTGTTTACCCTTTATATGTGACTACATAGTTTTTGTGTCCCACTTCTGGCCACTTCCTAATTTCCACTTCCTGTTTCCGATGTCTTCGTCACAAATTTCGTAAATGCACCTACCGTTGCAACTGCCCTGAGCTGAGCATTTAGTTCTTTGCTTGACTGTCCGCTGGTTTACAGAGATGGCTGCTGTGTCTTGTACTTTGTCTTATGTGAATCATGAAGAGAATGATGGTAAGAATCTTGCTACTTACTCCTACATGTTACACTTCCGTGTTCTTCATTTCTTTAGGCAGAGCTGGGTTTATACATCATGTGGCATTGTTCACTCTACTCTGAAGGCCATTTTTTCCCTAAACTTTTATTTATCTTAGAATTTTTTTTTTTTAGCACTTTACAGGTATGTGATCCCACTGTCTTTGGTCAGCATTCATTTTCGACTTATCTTTGTGGTATGTGCATGTATGTACCTGTACGCGTTTGTCTATCCCTGTAAGTGCAGCTACACATGGACACACAGCTTCAGTGGATGGTCTTCACCTTGTATCTCACTTGGGACATGGTGTCTTGTTGGTCCAGTTAACAGTAGCTAGCTGGCCTGTGAGTGCCTAGGCATTCTCCTGTTTCTGCCTCCCTTCTCCCTGTAGACATGCTGGGATTCCAGACAGGCACCACCACACCCAGCTTATATGTGGGCTGTGGGTTGGTCTTGAATTCAGGTTTTTATGCTGTGACAAAATGCTTTCCCCACTGAGCCGCCTCCCCATCCCATGTCTGTATTGAGTCTTATCTTTGGTTCCCTGTATTTGATTTTCCTTTTCTTATTCTGTTTTAGTTTTTCCTTGCTTTGCCCTGAGCTAGACCCTTAGCTGCATCCTTAGGTCTATGCTGGCTGCCTCTCTGAGCCTCGGGCTGATTGGGCCTTCAAGATTTCATGATGTAAGCCCCTTGACCTTTAAGTCCTGTGTTTCGCACTGCATGTGAGATGTTCTGGGTTGTAATTTCTTCACGTGTCTCCTTTTGCTTTAATCATCTTCCATTTTTGGAACATCCATGATAAGTGTATGGCAGTCCCATTTTTCGTCACCCCCATTCCATTTCTGAGCTGTGCTTGAGCACTGGATCTTTTTACTGCAGTCAAGAAATTCTCTAGGCAGAGCGCCAAGGCAAACAACACGAGAGGATAGATCAATGATATTATTAATCTGTCTGTGAGTTCACCAACTCTGTCATCTCCAATTTGCTGTTAAGCGTACAGAGTGTTTTTTAAAATTTGCATTTCTTGTACCTTTTATGAACGTCTGAGACTGTATTTTCATCTTCCCCTGTGAAATTTGTTTTTTTATTGAGACCTTTCCTTTGCTCACTCATTGGGGTCACATTTTCCTCTACTTCCAAACACTTGCCTGTGACAGCTTCTAATAGTTTCATAGTCTTCATAGATGAAATGAAAACCTGGATTTCATTTTCTTTGTAAGTTACTTTTCAACTGAATGCTGGGAAAATGGATAAAATGTAGAGAATTTAAAATGTAGCAACTCTGTTGCTTTATATGGGAAATATCTATTTCTAATTTATCTTACAGTTTAAATGCTGTATAATCATCTTGAACTTGCTTGGGCATAATTTTATTCTTCATTATTTCCTATTTATGGAAAGTGCAAACCATGATTCTCTCTAGTTTTGTGGACTGAAATCTCTAATCTCTGACTCCCATGGCTGAGACAGGGTCTCATGTGGTCCTGGCTAACCTCTAACTCACAATGTTAGCTGAGGGTGATCTTGAACTTCTGATTTTCCTGATGCTTCCTCTCCTAGCCAGAATTACAGACACAAGCCACCTGCTTTATGGGATGCTGTGCTGGAGCCCAGAGCTTCATACATACTGGAAAAACACTTGTGGCTTCTCTTGGAGTTTGGATTTGTGTTTCTTTGGATAAACTGGAGCAGATCTTCCTTTTGGTGATAATCCTTAGTCCTAAGGGTTAGCCTTTCTAGCAACTCAGATTGATGCTAAAGATATCAATCACACAGTGTGAAAGAAGATCAATCAGTCTGCTCCGGATGGGCTGGAAACCAACAAGAGACAGAGCTGTGCTTTACATTCAAGGATGGACTGGCCATGGTCAGGAAAATCTTAGGTGTCTGGCCTTGATCACATCTTAAACAGAACTCACCTCGGATTTAGGTGACTCCTCTTTGTGCATACCCCTCAGGTGCTCCAGCAGCAGGGTTTATCATGGTTTAAATGTTCCCTTAACTTTTTAAAATTTCAATTTTTAATTCATTTCACAAAGCGATGGGCTCCCCCATGACATTTTCATACATATATGCCATGATACTTTTTGTCTTTGCTCACCCCCTCTCCCACCATTCTCTTCCATTTCCATGCTCCCTTCTTGCTGGTCTCCTTTCTCCATGGAAACAGTTCTTGCTTTGGTGTCCATGGCTCGTGTATCCCATTCCCCCCTCCCTTTCCTCTTCCACTTGAAGTGCTTCTTTCCTATGCTTCCTTTCCCCTTTCCTCTTCTCGCCATTACACGGAAATCTGAAAGCTAACACGTGGTGTTGGCTTTTCTGAATTGGAGTTGATTCACTTAACACATTGACTCCCAACTCTACCTATCCCACAGATGTCATGATTTCATTTTTCTTTGTGGCTAAAATGTTCTTGTGTGTGTGTGTGTATGTGTGTATACTATGTTTTCTTTATTCATCTGCTGACAGACACCTAGTCTGGGCTTAGCTATTGCAAACAGTGTGGTACTAGACATGGAGGAGTAAGTTTCTCTGTGGTATGTTGACTTTGAGTCCATTGGGTGTGTCCCTAGATGTAGTAGAGCCAGATGACCTGGGAGTTCAGCTTTTAGTTTTATGAGCAGTGTCCACTCCGGCTTCCATGGTAAATCACTAGTCTACCTTCAAATCAGTAGTCGGTAAGACTCATCCTTCTCTACATCCATACACATATAGTAGATACACATACACATACACATACATATATAGTAGATATTCTATCGGGTGATATAGAATCTCAAGCAATTTAATGTGCATTTCTCACATAAGTAAGGATGTAGAATACTTTTCAAATATTTATTTACCATTTGTATTTCTTATGTCTTGTCCTCCCTAGATGCCAGGAACTCTGACCTCTGCCTCCTCAGCAGAGTGGGGCCGCTGTGTTGTGCTGTGCTGGACTCTGATTTACTGTATTCCAGCCAGGAAATCGTGTCTAGGTCTAGGTCCAGAGCGGTCAGAGGCTTAGCTCATGAATTTCATTTTTCACAGGACTCCAAGTCTTATGCTCTATGTTGTTTGCTGCCTGGTGATGGTTCCCCTACGTAGTCTGTTCTGCCTTACACTTGCTCCTAATAGAAGGGCTGCTATGAAACCAGCCATTCTATCAAGGCAGAAAGTAGATATCCTGCCCTCAATACAGGGTTTTGTATTTAGTAATATTTCGTGCAAGATGTTTCTCTATTGACTTAATGAATAGCATTTCTTAACTCTCACAATACCATGAAATAAATAAGATAGTTATCATAGGTTGGGAACTAGCTGTCCTAGGTGACTAACTCAATGGCTAAAAATTCGGCAAAAATTCGGCAAATATTCGAGACTGAACTCAAATTCAGCCAAGAGGCCATGCTTTTCTTTCCTGACTTGCCAGAAACTGGTGTTCTGTGACTAGCCTTCGATGTCATGTTTGCCACTGATAGAATGCTCTCCTAGGAAGAGATAAAGTATCCCACAAATGCTTATTGATGCGGGACCTTCAAAAGATGCATTTATCTCATGCTCTGCGGCTGATGTGAAATCAAATATTTTGAGTGAGTTCTGTCGTAGTATAAGAACAATTATTATTTATATCCAGGATGTGTCTGATAGACGTTCTCATTGTAACATGTGTTGGTACTTTGGATAGCAGAGGTAGACTAAGCTTGGTCAACCAGCTGCAACTCTTTAAACTCCAACTCTAGCTTATGTTTCCATCTTTTACCCAGACTTCCTGTTTCTTTTGTCATCTGTCTGGAAGGGCTTCCTGCCTCTTCATTCTTAGATATCTTTTTCTTCCTTCCTTCCTTCCTTCCTTCCTTCCTTCCTTCCTTCCTTCCTTCCTTCCTTCCTTCCTTCCTTCCTTCCTTTTCTTCTTCTTCTTCTTCTTCTTCTTCTTCTTCTTCTTCTTCTTCTTCTTCTTCTTCTTCTTCTTCTTCTTCCTCCTCCTCCTCCTTCTTCTTCCTCCTTCTCCTCCTCCTCCTCCTCCTCCTCCTCCTCCTCCTCCTCCTCCTCCTCCTCCTCCTCCTTCTTCTTCTTCTTCTTCTTCTTCTTCTTCTTCTTCTTCTTCTTCTTCTTCTTCTTCTTCTTCTTCTCTCTCCCTCTCTCTCTCTTTCTCCCTCTCTCTCTCTCTTTCTTCCTAAGAGAAAATGCAAGTAGAAGTTGAGTGTCAGCCTCTGGTCAGTGCTTGTTTGTTTAACTCTTGAGCCCGAGAGAGTGGAATTCCAGAGCACATACTGTTCTGACTGTGGCAAGTGATCAGAAGTGGAGATGCACAGGTATACAGGCTTCGGTCACAGCAGATCTGAGACAGTGCTTTCTGTAGATGGTGTGAGGTCTGTGTTGCTCCTGTGTGTGTGGATCAGCAAGCAAAAGTCTGGGTTTAGAACTCAGCCTGCATCCTAGGGTTGATGAAGCTGTGGCTTACAGCTAAGATGTCCTGTTTGTTTTACTGATGTCCTATGGAAGAGACTGTTAATCTGGGCACAGGGGAAGATACGCATTGGTAAAGAAAGGCCATGGAGTTGCATATAAACACACTCAGGTTCTAAGCTGAGTTAAAATATCCTATAACCTTGCATTAAATACTTAACTGTTCTGAGCCTTGATTTCACTGATCCTAAAATGGGACAATCCAATCTTACGGATTATTTGAGAAAATGAAATAATACACAGGAAAAGTAGATTACCCAATCTTGTTTCAGATAGTTTATGGGAGTAAACAAATTAATAAAGCATAATTTCTGACCACTTAATTAGTGTGTAATTTCTGAATTTGGGAAAAGAACAGACAGAAAGAGGTGGCTGGGGAGGTTTAGACACTGGCAGAGAAAGAACACAGGACCATTGTGCTGTGAATATGTTTGACCCCTCTGAAATGCATTGTGAAATTTAAGTCCCATTTGGGAGATAGTAGAAGGTGGAGCTCAGCTTGGACATTCAAGGAGCCCTGTCCTGTCTAAACTAGAGGATCTGGCTCAGGGAGGCTGCTTCACAGTGAGGGCTGGCAAATTGTAGACTTGGGCTATGCCTATGTAGCTTTTCCTTCGGTTCCTACAGTGAATTTCCACCATAGAATTCAATTTCACTTTCTTGATTTGCTTTGCAAATTCTCTGCAGAGTCAGAAACCTGTCTATGAGTCTTAGCTACTTTACCTAGTATTTGGTAGCCTTCCTTTAGAGGTAGCAGCAGCCAGGGGGCAGATGCTGATTTTTTTTTTCCAAGAAAGTAAAGTACTGTAGGAACTGAAGGCAAGGCTACATAGAGATAGCCCAAGTCTACAGTTTGCCAGCCCTCACGGTGGCCTTGAGGAAGAAAGGTCAGAAGTGGAGCCAGGTTAGAACTGTAAGCATAAGGACATTCAGGTGAGGCTATAGCCAGTTGACATCTAGTGTGTCATGGGTGATCCAACAGATAAGTTGCTAGAAATGAAATCACTTTGTTAGTTCTAATCTGTGTGCTCTGTAGTTCAGGTAATGGCCAATAAAAGTGGCATATAGCAGTCCCATTCAGATGAGTGGATGGAGGAAAGATCTGCCTCAGGGAAGGGATTCATTTTTCGGGTCTTTTTCAGTATTGTAGCCAGGGCCTAGCAAGGATGTAAAGGCCCACTCACAAGGGCCCAGTGGAGCAGGGGCTGATGAGCATACCGTTTGCAGATATGTGGGAAGAAATCAGGGACTCAATATGAGCTGATGATGTAATAGCAAGCGAGTATCAGCCTCTGGGAGCCTTTATCACCTCTGCACGGAGAGGTGGCAGTGTGTTGTGTGAGCCTGGTGAGGACTGCAGCCACGGAGCAATTGCTTCCTAGTAGGAGCCGTAGCCAACTTCCTTCTCCCCGAAGGGAGAAGCGGTCCAAGGGGAGATCACATCCTACCCCATCCGGAGTTTTCCTAATGGGTCTAAAGTCAGAATTAGCTATGCTCTTGGCTTTTGACTCAATGTAGGACTCCTTCCTAGTTCTAGAAATTTCCCCGAAGTAGTTTTACTCTTTCTAGAAGAAACTTAGGGCATGCGACCTAGAAAGGGAGCTCTTTCTCTCAGAGCAGCTCTGCCAGGCGCCCATCATGAACAAATAATAATAACAAAAACATTACATCAAAACAATAAGTGCTATTAAATCTAACTAGAACAACAAACAAACAAAACTTTCTTAGAGATCACTTCTGGCACATCCCATCTCTTCCTTAGCTAACAGATTCTAACCGATTCTGTGTCTCAGAGCCTGGCCAGATTCTCAGAGCTGCGTGGGTGACGCATGCGCAGCAGTACTTGGCCGGAGGGCCTTAGGTACACTTTCCAACACTTTGCGCTTGACTCTTTCTTCCAGCGTCCTTTCTTTGGCTGCTTCCAAACATGCTTAAATAACCTCCAAAGTCTCTCCGAGCCCATCTTTCCCTTGTAACCTACTGTCTTCCCTCTCCAGTCTTTCATGGGCGGATTCCTACCTTTGCTATGCGTATTTCTCAGCGCTCACTCACCTGATAACCACAACTGGCTACAGCTCCCATATTCTCTGCCACCTCACTGCATCCTACAGAGGATGAAGGGGTGAAATCCTGAGTGTCAGACTCCTTCTTTCTTCTGACACACCGGCCTGCCCCTTGTATCTTACCCACTGAATCTACACGTGAACACTCTCAGAGATGGCAAGATCGCTATCAACGCGATAGTGGTAACTGAGAATTCTGTTTTAGATGGAGCCGAGATAGGCGTCATTCCAAACTCAGTTCCCTTCAATAAACACCGAATAGCTGTTGGATGATAGGCTGTGTTCTAGAATAAGCATAATCACAAAGATTCCCGAGAGGATTTTAGAGAGTAGAAAACTCAATAAGGGAAGCAGTTGCCACAGCGTTTAGGTTTGGGAAATGCTAGGAAGGAATCGGATAAATGAATTTGATCTTTGAAACTGTGAGCTGGGTGATCCCCCACCGTGCATTAAGCAGACGTTTACTGCTGCTTAGTGGGGTGGAAAACAGACAAGAGACACGCTCCTGCAGATCTGACAGAAATTAACAGGATTTGCTGTTAGAAAGTTGCTCAAGTGAAATAAAAGAGGGAGGAGCCTTTTCAGGTGAAGTTATCTAGGATGCTCTCTGGGAGGAGGTGGCATTTGTGTAGATATCTGATGGATTAAAAAGTACATGCCACGAGGGGATCCAAAGCCCTGGGGAATGCTTGAAGATGGGAACAAGTTTGGTGTGTTCAGGGGCTTTGAGAATGTCTTTTAGGGTTTTTCTGCTGCGAAGAGACACCATGACCAAGGAAACTCTTATAAGGGCAACATTTAATTGGGGCTGGCTTACAGGTTCAGAGATTCAGTCCATTATCATCAAGGCAGGAACATAGCAGCATCCAGACAGGCATGGTGCAGGAGGAGCTGAGAGTTCTACATCTTCATCTGAAGGCTGCTAGCAGAATACTGGCTTCCAGGCAGCTAGGATGAGGGTCTTATAAAGCCCACACATACATGACATACCTACTCCAAGAAGGTCACATTCCTACTCCAACAGGCCATACCTTCTAATACTGCTACTCCCAGGGCTGAGCATATATAAACCATCACAGAGAGGGTCATGTGACAAGAGTGCAGCAGGTCAGGGAACAAGACAGAGACCTGAGGTAGGGGGACCTAGGCTGGTAGAAAGCTTGGAGTTTTGTGCTAAGTGGGACCAAGCCTAGAAGCATATGCTCTCCGACTTAGAAAAACTAACCAAGCTGTTGCTAGTTTGTAGGGGCAAGAAATAGCCAAGTGGCTATTTCATAGTCCAGGTGAGAGGTAGATTGGGGGCAGATATGAATGTGGGGAGTTTGTGTTTTGAGATTAAGATTTACCACCTATTAGACTTTACATGTGTGTGATTGCATGTAGATAGAGAGAAGGAAAGAGGGGACATGGGTGCCACTATGAGTTGGAATAGGGTGTTTGGGAGCAAGGACACCCTGGAGCTTCCCTGGAGCTGATACAGGGAAGGCTCGGGGTGTTGCATGAGTTTCCGCTCTTTCTGACTTGGAAATACACCAGTGGTTTGAGATTGGGAGACTTCTGGGATGAGAGATCTATGTGTAAGAGCCACCACTAAGGTGGGATTTCAAGAGGCATCTGAATGTGATCATTTCAGGTTTGAAAAGCTGTAGAAATTATTCACCTGGTGAGCTGTGGGGGATTCCACTGCTTGCAGAGTCAGGAGAGGGAGGTGGGGCCGATGAGAATGACCAATGAATGGCGAAGAAACCAGGATTCTCTGGTATCATTGGAGCTCACCATTAAACTTACAAATAAGGCCATAGAAGGTCTGTGGGTGGAAGAGGAGGGTGGAATGTCCCCCCTGACTGACCTTGTGATCCAGAGTCATTGGTGACCTTTGTATAACAATTCTAGAAGAACATGAAAGAGGGGTGCCCACAGCAACAGGGTTCAAGGTATAATTTCATTAATGTCTGTAATGTTGATCACACGCCATACAAGTCCTGCCCTACTGGGTGACAGCTCTAGCCCTGAATGTTTCTCTGTTCACTTCTTTTTCTTGACAACCCACTTCCAAATGACCTCTTGTGTTTCTAGATGTTTCCCAGAGTTGAGCATACCACTCCTGTGGCAATCCATGTATGAGTTGTGTCACTTGTAATACACCAGAAAAAAATGAATCTAAGACCCATATGCCTGTTATGGGAGCCTAAGAAATTTCCTCTTCTGAAAGACTCATTGAACTTCTGATTGACACTGTCATCACCCACAAGCCTCAGAGCCTTAACAAGTGGACTATCTCAAATCTTTTTCATCCTGTTGTTGTAGAGATGGGTGATCTGTCTAGTTTGGACTTAATGATGTCATCATTGACTTGGCTATTTTGGGTCCATGTCCTGTCATTCTGGGATTGATGTCACAGTTATAAGCACCCCCCCCCATACCTCCATCATCCAAGTCATTAATTAATAGACTTGTTAATTGCTTCACATATTTTGTGGAAGTGGGTGGGCAGAAATTATAAATTATGATACATGTGTGTATAAATGGCTTTCTACTCAATAATGGGAAGGCACACAAGGTTGAAGGGCTTGTTGTAACTGGCTCAAAACTTGGGGCAGGGACAGTCCTGTTTTCTGGGATCTGCCTATAACATTTTATTGGAGGCTCCATCTGAATGACCTTTAGAGACCCATGAGTCTCTTTGCCTGCACAATTATTCTGCTCGCCACACTCTGCCATAGGTTCACATGAATCCATGGGAAATGTAGTCAAATGCCCCACTGTAAGTCACATATGCATATTCTCTAACTTACAGTCCAACAATCCCATTGTGTGTGTGTGTGTGTGTGTGTGTGAGTGTGTGTGGTGTGTATGTGTTTGTGAGGGTATGCAATATGACTGCAGTGCCCACAGAGCCCAGAAGAGGGTGGTCTAGCATCTCCTGGAGCAGGAGTTACAGACAGCTGTGAACTCCCTAACCTGAGTGCTGGCAACTGAACTCAGGCCCTGTGCAGGAGCAGCAAGCACTCATAATCACCGGGCATCTCCTCAGCTTCTCAGTGTTCTTCAGGGAGGCTTCATGTGGCAGATGGGGAGCTTGATCTCTGAAGTGAAGAGACTCAGCCTGGGTTTCTGGGCTGCATATACATGATACAAGTTACATTCAAAGCACATGTGGGAGTTTGGCTGTGGGACTCAGGCAGGCTGTTGAAGGAGCCTGGTTTCAGGCATGGAGCACAGAGATGGATGCCACTTTGAACACTTGGTATGGGGAGAACTTGGGCTTCATTTGGACCCAGCAAAAGTAGCATGGGGAACACGGCCAGAGACTGGATCCAGGTATCTGCCACTACTGGAAAGCATTTCAGCTACATATCATGAAGCTGGCTTTTTCAGATGCAAGAGTGGCATTGGTGGAGACTACGTTGTTAGGACACTGCGATTATTGGCCATTAGGTTGTGTGAAGGCAGAAATGACTAATGGAGACTCTATAGTGATTCCTGATAGTCACATCTTTCTATATTTTAAAAAACTAACCACAACCAATCACTTCTTAGGGATTTCACATGAATCAATACAAATTAGAACTGGTCATTGAAAATTCTTTTTGCTTTACTATTTTTTTTTTAATGACAGCAAATGCTAGTTCATTTCATTTAGTTCACTTTTAAATTCAGTTTGATTTCTTAAGTGTTAATTGTGACTATTGGTCAAATCTTTAGGTTATATGCATTTAATATGCAAACATATATGTATTCACAGACATGTAGCCTAGTCCAGATTCAAACTTACAATCCACGTGCCTCAGCCTTGAAAGTGCTGTTATATTAATATGTCTAAAAGTAAGGCCTGGAGCCTAGGAAGGTGGCTTGGTGAGTCAAATGCCTGCCTTGAAAGCATGAAGACCTGACTTTAATCCTAAAACTCACATGAAGAAGCCAAGCTTGTTGGTGTATGCTTATAACCCAATGCTGGGGTGATGGATACAGGGAGATCTCTGGGGCTCAGGGTCAGCCAGCCTAGACTAATTGGTAGCTTCAAAGCCAATGAAAGCTCTACCTCTCTCTGTCTCTTTCTCTGTCTCCCCCTCACACTCTCCCTCCCCTTACCGCCCCCCCCACACACACTCCAGGTTACGGTGCCTGAACAATACTTGAGGTTGACCTTAGTCTCATCATACGCTCACACACATGTGCACCTACACAAATAGTAACATGCACACACACATATGTATAAGCATGCATATGAACACACACACACACACACACACACACACACACACACACACACACACGAACACACTAAGACATCTGTACTTCACATCCTTGAGTTCAAGGCTGAACTTTATCCTTACAAGATTTTAATTCTTTGTCTATTCATATAATGGGAAAATGCAAATGATTCCATGTGCCGTGTTCTGAGGACTCAACTGGTTCACGCTTGCTTATTGAGGGTTTAATCACACTGCCTGGTTCACTTTAAGTTCTCAGTAAACAGCTGCTACTGTGGCTGGTGGTGATCACTGTCTTGGGATAGTACAGTTAATTGTCGAGGTGACTGCATCTTCACTGTTCATTTACCATAGAAGATTCAATGTCATCATAGCCCCGACTCCCTTCCCCTGTAGTTTTCAGATCAGCCTCTTTGGTGAAGGAGATGAAGGGACAGATGAAAGCCAGGACCGTCTGTCTTCTCTGTCAGCTTTCGTTTACATCATCACACAAGCTGGTTCTATCACTTCCTGGGTCATTTTCCTTTGAACATACCTTGAACAATTTTTTTATTTTTAACCATTTTCCCAAGCTCTGGTTACTCTCCGTACAAGTTTATCTCTATATTTTTTGTAACTGTCCTGTTTTTATGTATTACAACTGCATCTTTATCTTCTGTATATTTTCTTACATAATCTCACTTAACCACAGATCTTATATTACAACCAGAATGTAATTGCTTAAAATAGAAGTCTTCTTTTGAGCCCCGCTGCCTTTGAAGTTTTGGTAGAACTTTGTTTTACGTAGCTCTGACTGGCCTCAAACTCACGATCTTCTTACCTCAGTCATCCTAGTGCAGGGGTCACAGAAATGTACCTCCTCATCTGGTTTACATTGCCTTTTTAGAAGTAGCCACAGACACAGATTCATTTCTTCCAACATTTTATTATATTCAGATTTTTAAAAACTAAATTATATATTTTTTGTGCCCATGGTATCTGCTTTCTTAGTATAAACCCTAGTCAGGTGTGGCTGTTGGATCATAGGAATATCCTTACTCCTTAGGGCAGGAGTTGGCCAACAGTCACTTTTAGGCAGACATTTTTGATGTTTGTTTTTGCCAATAAAGTTTTATTGGTACACAACAACATTCATCCATTGGCGTGTTGTCTATGGTTGCTTATGAGTTCTAAAGACAAAGCTGAATATCTGACGTAGAGACATGGACCACAAAGATCAGAATATTAACTATTTGACACTTCACAGGAAAAATACCAGCTCTGTTGCAAAGGCTTCCTTGAGGTACAGAATTAAACCCCAGATAGCAATTCTCCTTGAAGGTTTCTTAGCTTTCTAGGAAATGATACTGTTAGGGTGAAAGATCAGATGCCCCATTTTAAAAGAACAAAACCTTCTAGTGTGTCTCCATATCAAACTCTCAGATCCACATCTCCATATCAAACTCTGAGGTCACTGATGGATCCAGCCTTTCTGGTCCTGATGGTTCTCTGGTTTCTCTTCAGGATCCATAGTCAACATCCTCTATCAGGCTTCCAGGCTTGGTGGCTTGTAACACGCTGTGATATATTTTCTCTTATTTTCTCTCTCATTCAGATGCTTTCAGCTATATATCCTGGAATTTCCATATATCCATGCCTTTTAAAAATGACTTCTATATAGGTTTACCTTTTATAGGCTGGGGAAAACACCCAGTCATAAAAGTGCTTACTATGGAAATATTAGGACCTCAGTTTGATCCCTAGAAGTCATTTAAAACAACAATAATAACAACAATAACAACACCACAACAGGCAATAAGGTCTGTATTTGTAATACTTGTGCTAGGAAGGCAGAGACAGGAGGGTCTTTGGGGTTTGTTGGGTAGCCAGCAGAGTCTACGTGATGAGTTCCAGGGCAGTGACACAGTTGTCTCCAAAATACAAGATGGGTGACATCTGAGGAACAATGCTTAATGTTGGCCTCTGGCCTTCACATGCATGAACATATATGTGCATGTGTATACATATACACACTCACATAACAAAAAAAATACAATACAGTCAGTCAAGTAGGAGGCAGAGACTTTGACTGTTGACACATAGTTTGTTTTTCTGCTGTTAAATGCCGGAGCTTTTATGCTGCTCTGATCTAACCACTGCCTGTGGGGCAGAGTATTTAGTGTCTGGAAGGAGATGAAGCAGGATGTGTCTTTCCAAGGTGGCCTCTGAATACAGGCTGTGAAAGTGAGCAGGGTCATCTACCCAAGATGGTAACCATTTTTGCCCCCATAGAGGAAAGGAATTCTCTCTGTGCTTGTGGCTAGCAGCTTAAAGACATAGCAAACAGACAAGGGTCAGTTGTCCCAGGATTATGCACTGGAAGATGAACTTGAAGGTAACATACATCCATAAGTGCCGGATGTTGCATTTCAAAAGAAACTGAATGTGCATTCCTGAATGTGTAAGAATGTCTCCTTCATGGTGAGAGGCCCAGAAGTTCCCTGGACTGGTTTTGTCTCCTATCCACAATTTCTCATTGCCTGAAATTGCATGCTGTCTATCCCTGTCCAGCTGCTGTGTGCACTCCTGCGGGATTTATCACCTTCTAAACTATAACATTGTATAAGCAGGCCTTGGCCTTTGTCTCCTGTGCATTCTTGCCTTTTTCCATTGTCTCTTCTGGCTGTCAGTCACCAATATGTATTCTTTTGTGCCCCTCTCTCATTTTCTTTACCCATTAACTTTTCAAACAGAAGGGAAGAAAATATTTTGGTCTAGAAAGAATGAGGAGAAGAGTTAATGGACTAGTGCAAAAGCCAGTCACTCTCCATTTCAACAATAGGTCATTCACAGTATGTATTGTAAGAGTCGTTAGGACCATCAACAGGTCATTAGTGCTGACTTTGAACCAGCTCATCAGAATCTCATTATCAATAGCTTTAAGGGCTTTGAAAATTGTTTCAGAATGCTTGCACTTTAATGGTCAGGAATAAAAGGTGGCACAAGATTAGGGGAGTGAGTTGCTTTTCAGGCTGAGAGGCACCTGCAGAATGTTAATGGTTCTTCCCACCACTGTGATGCTAATGCGGAAGAGAGGAATGTCTTGGCATCTCTGGGTCCCACCATCAGCAAAACACACAGTAGAGGGAGGAGGGGTCTGACCTGCTGAGCCAGACACATGGTCCTTTTCAAAATGGTGGAAATCAGAGGCAGCCAGCCTTTGAAGAGGCTGTCAGTAAACATCTTGGGTTTCTGACAGCTGACCTACTTTCGTCTGCAGTTCTTTCATGACATAACAGCGCGGATTTGTTAGAGCCTCTTCCAAGTCCTAAATGGCTCCCTGGTTTCTTGATGTTCTCCTTGCTCCGTCCTGCTCTATATAACAGGACTTTGTAGAAACCAGAGTCCTGGGTCAAACTTCTACAGGAGGCCCTGGGCTTAGTCAGTGCTAGGAGCTGGCTCCAAGGTGGAGTCAGGCAAAGTAGAGGTCAGTCACTGAATCACAAGTACCCCACTATTTCAGCAATTAGAATAAATCCTTCTAGGTAAAGGGGCAGCTTTTGCAACAGGTGTATGTTTAAGGAAGTCTTGCGTTCTACCCAGCACTCTCTATGGCACAGACTTCCTCTGTCCTTTGGCATATTTGGGGGCAGTTAGCACTCCTGCCATTCCTTGTATGATTACATCATTAGGAAGGTTTGCTCCATGTTTATGACTGTGAGTAAATGGTGGGAAATAGGACTCTACCACTTTTGCACCCTAGTTGTATAAAAATTAAGGAAAATGTAGCCTGATGAGAGTGACAGGTCTTACTCAGAAATGAAAGTTTTAAAGAGCATCATTCAAGTCTTCAGCTACCCAAGAGGAAGGCTGAGGCAGGAAGATCACAAGTTCAAGGCCTGCCTGGGAAACTTAGTAAGACTCTGTCTCAAACTTTAAATTTTGTTTTTAAAAGGTCTGGAGACAAAGCTTAGTAATAGAATACTCGTCTAGCAGGAGCGCCACACTAAGTTCAACCCCGGGCACCCAAAACTGAACTAAAACAAAACTGAACTAAGTCCACGTATTTGGAGGACTGTGAAGATTGGCTGTGGTGTGAGAGATGTGAATGTACAGTCAGCTCTCTTTCCCATTCCTCATGTGTTATCTCCATTTTGAGACTGAGCTCTCCAGCTTATGTCGGCACTCTCCCAACTCACGTGGCTAGAACTAGACAGAGGAATGCCTGGCTGCATAGAGCAGTCAGGCAGACAAGGCTGTATGTCCGTTCCCCCAGGTCTATGCATCTCTACTGTGCTGTGGGTAGGGAATGTTTAACTTTGCCTCCCAACATTCATGGTGCCTTTGGGGTGATCCCTCTCGCAGATCCGACACTTTCAGCTCCCTCACCTTTCCTCCTTTGGAGAGTTGTGAAGGCTAATCGTGACTGCCAACCTGACAGGATTTAGAATCGTCAAGAATGCATGCATGTCTGGGTATCTTTATGAGTGTGTTTCTAGAAGGTTTAAATGAACAAGAAAGACTCTCGCTGAGTGAGGAGCACGAGGCCCTGGGCTCGGGTCCCAGACGGAAACAAAAGGAGAACTGTACGCATGCGTGAATATCTCTCTCTCTCTCTCTCTCTCTCTCTCTGCTTTTTTTTTTTTTTTTTTTTTTTGAGACAGGGTTTCTCTGTGTATCCCTGGCTATCCTGGACCTAACTTTGTAGACCAGGCTGGCCCCGAACTCAGAAATCCGCCTGCCTCTGCCTCCCGAGTGCTGGATTGTGAGCCCAAAGTGACCGGCCAGTTGCCTCAGCTTCCTGGCTATGAAGAACTGTATCCCTTTAAACCATGATCCAAGAATAAAGCTTCCCTTCTAAACTTTCCTCTGTCAGGTATTTGATCATAGAGCACCGAGAAGTCATTAACACAGGGTGCTAGGAGCTCTGACTTTGGCTTGTCTACGGTGTTTCATTTCCCCCTCTTGGTTTCACCCAAATTACTTCCATCCGTTTAAATAATCTCTCCATTAAGCTCTCGAGGTCTCCATTTGTAGCTGCCAGTCGTTTTCTGTTAGACATGATTGGTACGAGTCTAGGTAGCTCTTTCAGTATGTGATGTACCTGTTGCTGTTCACCCCTTCTCCAGTGTGCGATGGATGGTGTACTGGCTATTTTTGTGTCAACTTGACACAGCTGGAGTTATCACAGAGAAAGGAGCTTCAGTTGAGGAAAGGCCTCCATGAGATCCAACTGTAAGGCATTTTCTCAATTAGTGATCAAGGGGGAAAGGCCCCTTGTGGGTGGGACCATCCCTGGGCTGGTAGTCTTGGGTTCTATAAGAGAGTAGGCTGAGCAAGCCAGGGGAGGCAAGCCAGTAAGAACATCCCTCCATGGCCTCTGTATCAGCTCCTGCTCCCTGACCTGTCTGAGTTCCAGTCCTGACTTCCTTTGGTGATGAACAGCAGCATGGAAGTGTAAGCCGAATAAACCCTTTCCTCCCCAACTTGCTTCTTGGTCATGATGTTTGTGCAGGAATAGAAAGCCTGACTAAGACAAATTGGTACCAGCAGAGTGGGGTATTCCTGTGACAACCTGACCATGTTTTGGGGAGGACTGTGGAAGGACTTTGGAACTTTGGGCTTGAAGATCCTTTCGTTGTTAAGAGCTCTGTCAGATGTTGTGTAGGAGCTTGGAAGATAATGCTGAGAACCAGTGCAGAAGATGGAGGCCTGTTTTGTGAAATTTCAGAGGGAAAATTAAAGACTCTCTTCAGGGCCATTGTTGTTTTTATTGTGAAGATTCTGTAGTTCTGGTTAGCTGGGGCTGAAGAATCAGCTGTGATTAACAAGATACCAGAACTACTAAAGCAAAAACTTTGCATTACTGGGACTATTGATGCTGGTTAGCTGGAGCTAAGAAATTAGTGGTGATTAAGAAGAGACCAGCATCGTTGAGGTGACATCTTCTGGGAAGTGTTTTCTGAAAGCACAAAGAGGCTGTGTTCCAGAGATAGGCAAGGTTGTACTCCTTCTGCAGTGGGACTTGGTAATGTGTAAGGGTCACCCAGGTGGTACTGGTTTTGAAGGCATGAAGGGGTCACACAGCAGCTCAGGCTCCTCACTGTGAGAGGCCATGGAAGGCCACTGGTGAAGGTGCAGCCCCAGTTGTAATTGAAGGCCCAGGACTGAAGGGGTCACGCAGTGTTTTGGAGATGCCAGTACCATGAGATGACCACCAAGAGCAGCAGCAGCAGTGGAGTACAGGCATCTGGAGCCCAGAGGACGACGTGTGTGCTACAAAGGGCATGGCTGGAGAAGTGACCCAAGCCCCTGGAGGAGCCCAGAAGATTGTGAGTTGGATCCCAGACGTTGGACAATTGGAGATTGATTTTTGCTTTGATTGTGACTGTGCCCTGATATTTTCCCTCTTGAAGGAAGAAACTGTTTTAGTGGAGCCCACAGTTAAGAGACTTTTAATTGTAAAAAAGACTTTGGATTTTAAAAGAGATGGATATTTTAAAGAGATTGAAAATTTAAGAATATGTAAAGACTGTGGGACTTTTAAAGTTATTTAGATCTTGGGGATGAATAAGAATGTAAGGGTTGAGGCTTACTAGTGATGTGTTTGTGTGTCAAGTTGACAAGGGGTCAATTGTACTGGCTATTTTTGTGTCAACTTGACACAGCTGGAGTTATCACAGAGAAAGGAGCTTCAGTTGAGGAAAGGCCTCCATGAGATCCAACTGTAAGGCATTTTCTCAATTAGTGATCAAGGGGGAAAGGCCCCTTGTGGGTGGGACCATCCCTGGGCTGGTAGTCTTGGGTTCTATAAGAGAGTAGGCTGAGCAAGCCAGGGGAAGCCCACCAGTAAGTAACATCCCTCCATGGCTTCTGCATCAGCTCCTGCTCCCTGACCTGTCTGAGTTCCAGTCCTGACTTCCTTTGGTGATGAACAGCAGCATGGAAGTGTAAGCCGAATAAACCCTTTCCTCCCCAACTTGCTTCTTGGTCATGATGTTTGTGCAGGAATAGAAAGCCTGACTAAGACAGATGGGTACTTCAGGTCTTCCCAAAGCACTCGGCATTCTGCAGCACAGACGGGTTCCCCCATGGGACCTGCTTATATAGAGTGAGTGTGGAGGAGCAGGGATAGGGTTCTGTTACCAAGGAGGCTAGGAGGTAGATATTTAGTCTATTCAATACTGGGACAAAAGTTCTTTCCAAATTCTTCCTGAAAAACAATGACCATTGTCATTGTTAGAAAGTCGTTTTCTCCACGTGGCTCCCAAAGTAGAGTACGTAAGCTATCCCAGCGGCTGGACATTTGTTCAGTGATAACACCCCATGAGGCTGAGTGGAAGTTGGCCTCAACTTTAGTCTTCCTGTCTTCTTTTAAACTGGAGTAGCTGAGAGTTTTGTAAATAGCTGTCTTCAGCCCTCAAAGCAGGTCTTCATCCTTCAACCTGCATTCCTCTCAAGAGGGCAGGACTATTAGAATCAAGACTAGTGTGTTTCAAGCATTCATTTTTCACCTTCTTGGATAACCTGACTCAACTTTACTATATTTCTCCAAACTCCATTAGACTTATTCTCGTGTGACTTTTACTTTAAAGAAAACACATGGCCCATAACTCAGGCTATGTACTGTAGAGGTCACTTAGAACTCAAGTCTCTGGTTGATGCCTGATGGTTTATATTTTATGCAACAGAGAAGTTAAATAACTCTTGAAGGTATTTCCAACTGATGTGCACCTATAGTGCCAGCCTCTCAGGAAGCTGATCCAAGGAGTGGGGGATGGGTTGGGCAATACAGTGAGACTCCGCCTAAAAAAATACAGTGCTTAAAAAAAGGTGTCTTAGCTCATTGCAATCCTCTTCTGGATTCTCTGACTTCTTGACATCAACTCTATTGTGTAACTATGAAAATCCTTATTCCTGCCACACACACCCTGAAAATACCCATAACAATGTTATTTAAGTTGAATCTAAATACTGATTTTTTTAAAAATGGTTTTCTTTGTATATAGTGTTTCTCTGTCTTAGGTTTTTCATTACTGTGAAGAGACACCACGACCACAGCAACTCTAATAAAGGAAAACAATTAATTGGGGCTGGCTTACAGGTTCAAAGGTCTAGTGCATTATCAGCATGGTGGGAAGCATGGCAGTGTGCAGGCAGACATGGCGCTCGTGAGGTAGCTGAGTGTTCTGCATCTGATTTGACAGACAGCAGGAAGAGAGCATGAGACACTGGGCTTGACTTGAGCATCTGAAACCTCAAAGTCTGCCCCTAGTGACACACTTCCTCCAACACTATCACGCCTTCTCCAACTAGGCCACACCTCCTAATAGAGCCACTCTCTATGGGCCCATGGGAGCCATTTTTATTCAAACCACCACACTCTAATTTTAAAGTCAGAAGAGTGGTCTCAGAATTTCTTAGGCTTACATAAATGTACTTACATAGGTTTAAAAGCTATGACTCTATTAGAGTTGGCATTTATTTATTTATTTATTTATGCATTTATTGCCTGCCAAACAGAATGGCTTCTAAAGACTTTACTTCTTCAAAGATAGCATTGGTTTAAGATTGATGTGTGGAAATACTCTTAAGTGACTGTGTGCTTAAGATCCAAATTTTGGGGCTAGAGTAACTTTTTGGCCCAGCTTGTGTCACTTTGTCATCCTCTGCAAAGCAATAGGAATTGGACATCTTGTTTGACAGTCCTACATAGATTTTTATCCACAGAGGAAGAGTCCCTTGCCCAAGTCCAACTGGACGCCCACAGGAGGTGTGATCCTCGGCAGACAAAGCTAACAGATATCCATTTCAGCATCTGGCTTCAGTCTTCTGTTTTGCTCTCTTCCAGGTCATTAACTAAGATGTTAAATAAAACAGGGCTTACCATGGGTGCCACGGGCTTCACACCAGGCATCCTTCTGCCTCCATACATTAGCACTAATAACTGTCATTTGCCTTCCATCAGCTTTTAGCCTCTGTGAGGTGCTTTACGCTCACACCAGTTTGCATTTCATGTAAAGGGTAAAATTTTGTGGGCTATGGTGTCAGTTTCTTTTTTTTCTTTTTTTTTTTTTTAATTATCAGAATGTATTATTCCGTTGGCTCCATGCTCCTTGTGCTAATCTTGTAATCCTAACCCAGATAGCAACTCTGCTTGGAAGGCTGCCATGTGGCCCAAGCCTTGTTTGTTTCTAGCCAACTCCCTTGTGTCAGCGAGGGCCCGCATTAGGACAAGCAGGGGCACCCTGCTCCCACCATTCTGGCTAATGAACTGGAGATGCAATTTCTATGGTAAATGACCCTGCCGAAGTACTTTAGTGTTCTCTGAACCATTCAGGAAAGATTGAATTAGACTCCATCTAGATGCATAGCCTGAGCATATTTTAGACTATTCAGATCTACTGAGCACAGGCAATGCTAATAGACAGTATTTATGGGGAGTTCGCTCTGTGCAGGGTGCCCTGTTGAGTGCTCTGCCTTCCAGTGTGTGCCCTTGATCTTCTCCCCCTAGTCCTAGAAACCCTACAAAGGAAGTCTAATTATTGTTCTCAATTTTCTGATAGAACCTAAGGAAGTAGAGACAAAATAAATTGGCCAAATTTACATAGTTAACATCTGTATGTATTTCATATGCTTTAAGCTCTGTTCTACAGGTTTTCATATGTCAGCAACTTCTGATAAATGACATCTGTCTTATACATTGTAAGCTCTGTACTGCATGTGCTCCTGACTACTCTTCCACTACCCAGCTACCCACTGACTTCTTGACTGAGATATATATATATATATATAATATTATAATATATATAATATTATATATAGATAGTATATTATATATCAGTGCATATATATATATATATATATATATATCCATTATTGCAAGCATATATAGGCATTATTGTAGGGTAGAGTACCTAACTGACTGACTTGGTATCTTCCCTGCAATGGAGGATCTGGCAGGATGCCAGATCAGATGCACTGTGCATGGAAATGCTCATTTAATTAAACCCTGCCTGCACCAATACTAGAGACTGCACCGACTTTCAACCTGTTGGATGTGGCTTTGCCACCTAAAATCCCTTGTGCTTTTGAGCTTATCTGAAAGGATGAGAAGTGAGTTAAATCCCTTCTGGAACAGGGACACAGGAGAAAGTTGACTACACAGATTCAATGACAGAAAGGCCTGTGGTGTCTCCAATCCATTCACCAAGGCACAGAGGTTGGTACTGCCATCCCCTTCAGTGCCAAGAATGTGATGCAAAGTAGCCTTCTTCAAGAGGTATTTTCTCTAACATGTGTGTTTTAGCTCATATGTTGATTTAAAGTGCTCTTTCTCCTATAATGTCAGCCTATTCTTTGGAAGTTTCCTACATTCCCCTCCTACTGAAGTCCTTCTCTTCCCAGTAAGTCATCCTCCTCCTTTCATGTCTTCTCACTTCAATAATTACTTAAATATCAAAGTAAATTCCTGAAATTATACATCATTGAGGAGAATGTCCAAAGAACCCAAGAATATGGGCCATAAAGTACTTACGGTTTTCAATACCCCTGTTGCCCTTGAGAGGCATGGAATAGATGAATATGTTCAGCCTGACAGAAGCCACCATAGATGTTTTGAACAGGGTGTAGTTTACTAGGAATTTGAACCTTGGGAAACCCATGGAAGTCTAGGGAGGGGGGAAGGAAGAAAAGCCTTATTCAGGAACTGGTATATGAAGGACTACAGTGAAGCTGGTGTGTGACTCTGAGGAGATGCAGGCATCACTGGCAAAGTGACTGTCCTTGTCATGTATGACATGGGATATCGTGGCATCTTTCTCTTTTGCTTTTCACGTTTAATTCAGGTATCCCACAGTGGTAGCATCTAGTCCCTAATCCACTGTTAAGGTATCATCTGACAAGGTTTCTAGGCTAATGAACCTAGCATACAACAGATGACCAAGAGAGGCGAGGGTGGGAATAAAGATTGAAAAACAATGTTCTCTACACTTACAAAGGAACTCTTTGGCCCGAGTTACAATGGTGTGCTGTTTTCTTTGGTCTTACCTCTCTCTTCTCTCTTTAACCCTTCTTGGCAAGCTAAAGTTCCAAGGACTGATGCTTGGTTTAGGAGAGTCCTAATAGAACTGGGGAAATTGTGTTTTCTGTGAATTCTTCTTCCTGGTTTCCCCTTTCTCCTCTCCTTCTTCTTGGCTTTCCAGTTCCCTCTCTAGCAGAGAAGGGCATCAGTCCCAGTCTGAGAATTCCTCTGGGGACTTCTTACCTCTTCAAAGAGAAGTTCTTTTAAAAACACTAATATTTTATTAGTTATTTGAATCTCTTACAATATATTTTGACAACACTCAGCTCTTCCCTCAACTCCTCCTAGATTTATTCCCTATCTCCTGACTCCCTCCCAACTTCATGTTGCCTTTTAAATAATAATAATAATCGTAATGATGATGATGATGATATTAATTCACCAAGTCCAATTTCTCATATACTCATGAGTGTGGGGCCATCCACTGGGGCATGGACAATCCATCAGGGTCCACAACTTTAAAAGGAAATGAATTTTCCTCTTTAGAAACCATCAGCTGTTAATTGTGTCTCAACTCCTAGCCATTGCCATTTTTCACTAGCAGACCAGATGAGTAAGTTTAAGTTGATAGACTGTCTTCCATAATGTGCATACGCTTCTCCTTATTTTTTGAGTTGATATTAAGCCTGTAAGATATGAACAAATAAAAAAATTTCATGTGGGATCTGCCTGGGATCTTTAACATCAGATAGGGCCATTGATTCCAAATGATGGGGCCATCCAGAAATGTGTATTAAGGAATAGCGGGTTGGAAAAAAAAGAATATTTAGAAAACTCGTGAGACAAACAAGTGGGTGTTCAATTTATTTGGGTGTTTCTTAGAATAGAATCCCAAGGAACAGGAGTTCTCAAGACTTTTCTTTACCTCCGTTTCCTCCTACATAGATTATATATGGCGATCCACAAATTCTAAACTAGATTTAAGAGACCACCAAATGCAAAATTTGAACTTCTGCATTTTGATCCAGAAAATGAGGAGTAACAAAAGCCAGGTCTCCATTCATATTTAAGGGAAGGCTTGGTCTTTTGTGCAATGACATACTGAGGGCAGTGAGAAAAGCTCAGATGCCTCTGGGATGGACAAGTGGCTGAGGAAGCAATTGAGCCCCATCCTAGCAAGTTCTCAGAACAGGGACTTAGGAGTCCCAAGGCTGCGGGTGCAGCTCTCTATCTGCTTTGAAGAAAAGACAGGTTGTAAGCAAGTGAAACAAGTCAAAGTGAGCGGGTAAGCTTTCTTGGGAAAGAAGGGAGAGCGAAGAAGAGCCAAGAACCTGAAACTAATGGCTAGGGAGAGAGACCCTGAGAGGGAGGGGCAAAGAAGTCCTTTCCCAAAGATGTCTTGACAAACACACGTATTTTACTCACATTTAAAGAGGAGACCACAAGTTCACAAGAAGCATGTTACAAGCACTTCTTCACGAGGGTTTAGGGGAGAAAGCAAATAATTAGACCTTTATATTTTCTTGACCCTAGGCAGTGTCTGAAGCAGAGTAAATACAATGAAAAGGAAGGAGACCAGGGCGGGCATAAGCAGGAGTGGTGAATAGATGATCAGGCATAGGACTTTTCAGAACTGTGTGGGGCATTTTACTTAGCACACCTAGAGTTCAGAACACGAAACACCTTCTAGTGAGTAAATGCATGGCGTTGGTTATAAAATTTTATTGAAATAAGATACGTCTAACACTGTTTATTTATTGTATGTGTTGAGAAGTTATAGGCACTCATGTCACGGTGCCTGTGAGGAGGACAGCCTGTGTGTGTTAGTTCTTTCCTTTTACCACATGGGACCTTGGAAACTCCTTTATTGGCCAAGCCATCTTAGCAGCCATGGATTCTGGAGGAATTCCTCATGAAGATGCAGTAGGTGCTATTGCTGGCTGAGCTATCTCCCCCAGCTCCTCAAATAAAATTAGTGAATGCTATTTTCCATACATGCTTTATCGAAATCGCAGAATGCACTACAGTTTCTCTTTGACAGTTGGGGAAACTGAGGTCTGGGATGTAAAGAAACTTGTCTTTAAAAATAAATGCCCACAGAGAGAAAGGAGAGAGCAGCCACTGAAAGCCAGGTCTGCTGGGTGACTGACATCAAGCTGTGCTGCTTCCCTCCGTGGCTCTGGCTTCTGGGGACTTCAGTTCTATCACTGATACTGCCAACTGACCATGGTGATGTCTTTATTTGGGAAAATCCACCCAGCACGTCCAAAATTCCTGGTGATGTGACCTAATTTATTAGAGGATAAGGGGAGAATCCTAGGGACAAAACTCTGACATTTTTTTCTAGCATGTAGAAAAAAGAGAAAGCAGAAGGGTGTAGCTCTGGCTATTTCAACACTATAATGTAGAAAGACATAGCTTGACAAATGCTATTCATCCAGAAATTATTTTTAAGGATTTATTTATTTATTTTATGTATATGAGTACACACTGTAGCTGTACAGATGGTTGTGCGCCTTCATCTGGTTGTTGGAATTGAATTTAGGACCTTTGCTCCCTTCAGCCAAGCCCTCTTGCTCGACCCCGCTTGCGCCGGTAGGCCCCATTCACTCTGGTCAACTCCATTCACTCAGTCCCTGCTTGTTCCAGCCCAAAGATTTACTTATTATTATAAATAAGTACACTGTAGCTGTCTTCAGACACACCAGAAGAGGGCGTCAGATCTCACTACAGGTGATTGTGAGCCACCATGTGGTTGTTGGGATTTGAACTCAGGACCTTTGGAAGAGCAGTCAGTGCTCTTACCCACTGAACCATCTCACCAGACCCTCATCCAGAAATTAGAATGGTTTTGAACATAATAATTTAATCCATTGCCTATAACCTAACTTCTTTCTATACCTTGGGGTAAGCAGTCCTTCTTAAACTTGCTTTCTTAAGCACAGTTTAGATGGCCACTATTTTAAAATCTAAAGGCTGGATTGGCTCAGAAATATTCCCATACTTACCTTGGTCCTCATAGTCTCTGTTTTCTTCTGAGTCATTCAGAACTTTAGGGTCACTTTTAGCCTTCAGACATTCTTCTCATTAAATCAATTGTAATTTAGTGTCTCTTATCTTTTCTCTTAAATACTGCAACATGTGGCCACACAGGCAGCCCACACCAATAGGTTAGCCCACACTAATGGGGCTCCAATTCCTCTAAACCTTTTGAGCCGTCATTGAGTGGCTAGCAGGTGTCTTACAACCCCAGTGTGGAGTCTTTCCCTTGTGTAGTAAGCTCACATCTGTAGTGGGTTTGCTGAGACCTTGTTGAAGCGAAATTATTAGGTTTTGTTTGTGGATTTCAGTTTAGAGTTTATGAGAAGTCATGATGGAGTGTGGCCAGAGGGCCACTGTATGTGGAGTAGTGGCATGCATTTGGAAGAGGACCAAGGGGGCAAGCAGGATTGAGAGTACTGAGACACTCCAAAATGTGACAGAGCCAGTGTGCCTGTTCTCTCTCTATTGTAGAAGACACATCCCTCTTCTTTGCTTTCACCCTCTTCCTGTGTTCTCTGGATGTTCTTGTTCCCACACTTGCTTGATATGTTTCTTTGTCAAGGTTCCTTCTTACAATACATCTCTGGTAAAGTCTTTCTTGAACCGCCTTCCCTCCCTCCCTTTCTCCCTCCCTCCGTTCCTCTCCTGAGTCTCTCTCTTTTTTTTTTCTTGTCCTCCTTCCCTCTTTTTCTTTTTCTAATTTGTTTTCGAGGCAGAGTTTCATGTAGTTCAGCCTGGCCTTGAACTCATGGTAATCATGTCTCAGACTCCAGTGTGCTGGAATTTTGGGTGTGAGGTCCTGAATGTAAAGAAACATGTCTTTTGAAAAAAAAATGCAAACAAGGAGGAAAGGGCTGTGCAGGCCTTGAAAGCTAGAGCTGATGCATGTCTGACATCAAGCCTGTTCCTTTGATCACACTGCTCCCCTGTGTGGTTCCAGGGACTCTGTAGACCAAAGGACCACACCTGATGCCTTCTTGACTCTTCCCATGCGGCAGGTGTTGCTCCTTTTTGTGTGTGGTTCCAAGCATCTTTTGTGTCTAACACAACTCAGATATGGTGGTTGTTACAAATTTGTCCCAGATTCCATGGGTGCTCCATTGTTCTCCTTGCCAACCTGACATTCAGCAAAGATTTGGTAGATGATTATCAGATAGCAGGTGTGGTAGTTTGAATGAAAATGGCCCTCCCACCCCAAGGCTCATATGTTTGAATGCTTGGTCCCCAGTTGGTGGAACTGTTTTGGAAGGATTAGGAGGTGTGGCTTCATCGGAGGCATTGTGTCACTGAGGGTGGGTTAAAAGGTTTCAAAAGTCCATGACATTTCCAGTTAGCTCTCTCCACCTTCCAGTTTAGATCAAGATGTGAGCTTTCAGCTAGTGCAGCAGCAGCAGCAGCAGCAGCAGCAGCAGCAGCATGCCCACCTGCCCTGCCTGCTGCCATGCTTCCTGCTATAATGGTCATAGACTCTAACCCTCTGGGATTGAAGGCTTCTTTTGTAACTTGCCTTGGTCATGGTGCTTTGTCACAGCAATAAGAAAGTAATGAACAGAGACAACGGTGACTCTGTTCTTCCATCCCAGATTTTTCCTACCTGTGTCAAGGTTTTTTGTTTTGTTTTGGTCTGGAACAACTCATTGAGAGTGATCCATGCAACCCATTTCACACTCTGGAATGAAAGTCAAAGAACTACAGGAAGGCTCTCTTTTCAAATGAGAGGGATGGCCCTCTCTTTTCTAGGGCCAGTCTCAGCTAGGCAAACAAGATAATTTATTTATGGTTTCAAACCTAACAAACTTACTGATTTAAAATGAAAGCTAACTTAATATTCTTTATTGCTTCTTGGAATCTTATCTTGGCAAGATTAAGATAAAAATATTGTGAAGTAAGATAATTCTTGTAGAATCCTTGACTCAGAGAGATGGAAGCAGCAAGTATCTAATTTTAAGAAATGGCTCGTTGGCCTTCATCTTGGGTCAATGAATAAGAATTTTAGCTGATGGCCTAAACTCTCTGTCTTTTGCCAAAGTATCATGCATAATAATCCTACTGTATGAAAACCTCTGGAGCTGGTGAAGAGATATTTCCAATTTATGAACGTTCCTCAAGAGGACAGGCTCTGACTCTGCTGTGTGTGTGTGTGAATGTGTGTACACATATCTGTGGAGACCCAAGGAAGACATTGGGCTTGCTACTCTAACACCACCCACTTTATCCTCTTGAGACAATTTCTCTTATTAAGGCTGAAGCCAAGCTGGCAATCAGCAAGCTTCCATGATCCTCCTGTTTCTACCCCTGCTCCAAGAAGTAGGGTTACAGGTATGTTCACAGCCATGCTCAGGTTTTTAATGTGAGTGCTAGAGATCCAGCACTAGGTCCTCATGTTTGCACAGTAAATAGTCTTACCCACTGAGCCATTTCTCTACTCCCTTGCATTTTAACGTGTTTTCTAGATGGTCAGTGATTGGAAATAGCCACTGAATGAATTGCTCTCCGAGTGTGCATGAATGTGTGCATGCATGCTAACAGGGTACTCTTGATAGGTATGCAAAGATCAAGTTGAGATGCCAGATGTACATTAGAAAGGTGAAGATGCATTGCCTGGGGTGCATTGCACTGCCTGCACCATGGCTCCAACTGGAGGCATCTTGAAGGCTTTGCTGTCTCATTAAGTCACCTTTGGCCAGAGATGGCTGTTTTACATTTAAGTGGATTAAAATTAAATGAAATAATAGAAATTCTGACTCTAAGTCAGTGAACTACTACTCAAGTGCTCAGAGGCCAGATGTGGCTCCTGTACTGGGCAGAGCAGATAAAGGTCCCACCACTGTTGTAAGTCTTGTTGGACTTTCTGTGCCTGACTACTGGAGGCCTCAATGTGGCATCTTTGACGAAGATGCCTGACTTTCCTAGAATGGCCAGAAGCAGGCCCGGGAGCTGCAGCTTAAAATAGAGAAGAGGATCAGCAGATAGTTTTGGTCTGCCTGTGGCCAGGAGTGGGTGATGCCCATGGGTATAACTAGCAGGCCTGAAACCCAGTGGAGACAGAGGACACGAAGTGGCTTAGACTCAAATTAGAATTTAATGAAGTGCTGTGCTACAAACAAATGCCAGGAGCAGGACAGGTTAGGTTGGCCTCTATTATCCTGTAAGTGAGGCATGGTTTTAAAGAAGTAATATTTTTATTTATTCTTCGAAATTTTCATACATCTCTACAATGTATTTTAACCACACACGTCCTTTTCTACCTCTCTCCACTGTCTATTTGTGCTTCTTTTATGTTTACATTGCCAACAATAACCCTCTAGTTCAGCTTTTGTGTGGGAACGAGTGTAGGACACCCACTAGGACATGGACAGCTAGCATACAGGGGTGAGCCATCAAGTAACATGTACAAGGTCACACAGGGACAGGGCCCTTATTTGAAGTGCTTGTCTGGGTTTAAGAGGATAAGGTAGTTAGGGGGCGGGTGAGTGCAATTGTCAATATGTCAGGAAAGAATGCTTCAGCAGGAGACTTTGTGAGGCGAATGGGCGTCAGGAACCAGGTAGAAACGTGAGTGGTGGTTATACTTGCTGTGTATCAAGTATAATTTCCTAAGCATCTTGATTCATTTAACTCATGACTGACCTAGGAATGAAACAGACCCCATCTTTGATATTTGAGCCAGGGTGTCACTTGACAGCCTGGGCTGGCCAGAAATTCTCTGAGAAGCTCTGGCTGACTTTAAACTCTACAGCTCCCTGCTTCAGATTCCCAAGTCCTGGAATTGCAGCTGGACACCACAATATCCTGCATATTAGCCTAGTTTATAGACAAGAACCAGATTTGGAGTGAGGAGTTGTCTAAGTTCACACAGCACACAGGTCTCTGAGATGTTTATCTCAGCTGGTCCTGGATCAAGGTTAGTGGTGCAGATATGTGGCATCCCTGAATGTTATGGCACTGGGAACAGAGTTGACAGACATGCGTCAATCCCTCTGCTTCTAGATTCACCCCAAACAACAGCAACACCTTAAATAAAAGCCTGGAGACATACCCCCCTTGCAATTGGCCTACTGCAGACTAGCAGAGAGTTTGCAAGCATTTGAGATGCTGGACCAGAGGCTGAAGGCACAGGATGGCTCACCCCATTCTCTCAGACAGCAACCCCACCAACCTGTCACCCTAATGGGTGCCATTCTCAGCTCCCAGCTTCACAGCTGGGGCCCCTCCTTGGAGTAGCTGCTGCTTGAAGGGGGCGCCATGAGAAACTCTCCTTTGTCACTCACTTCACCCATTCTATGGGTGGGTCGGGCTGTATGCTGGGGTTGACACATGGAAGGCATTGGGATTTCCAGTATAGTCTTTGTAATTAGGCTTTTGTTCTCCTTGTTTGTTTTTTTTTTTTTTTATTTGCGACAGGGAATTGTACTACATGCCCAGATGACCTATATAGTTTACTATGTAGTCCAGGATTACCTCAACTTCAACAGAACCCCTCCCAACTTAGCCTCCTGAATACTATGTTGAACTGGTACACGTGGACTACGGCTGGCTGTGCTTTAATGCTAATGTCATTCCATGCTTGCATAAGTTTTTTATTGTCCCAAGACAAACAAATGTAAATGCGACTTAAAGAAGTGAAGACACAGGAAACGTCTCTGTCCAGGCCGCATGTTTTCTTTACATGGGGTCAGTTTCCCAGGGCCACTGGGCTCTATATGTGGATAGAGACCTCTCATGCCTTTCTGTGTGGAGTGAGATATGACCAATGCACCGGGGTACAGAGCTACAAGTCAAGCCAGAATAATAATCAGTCTATTCACCCCCTTGTCTGCTCACCTGCCATTCTGTATAGAGTCGGTGAGTGACCCCAGGAATGTGTAATGCACACCACCAATCCTCCAACTCCTCTACCCATTATGCATGTTGTGCATGTTCATATAAGTACATGCATGTATAGTGTATATGCATGTTTATGCATTTATATGAATGTGTGCATACCGGTGTACACGCACATATGTGTGTGTGGTGGCCAGTGGATTACTCTGCACATTGGTTTTGAGACAGTATCTTCCATTGAACATGGAGATTAGCTAGTGTGGCTGGCCAGTGAGCTCCATCAATCCACCTGTGTCCACTCAACAATCTCATTATGCGGTTATAGATGAACGCTACCCGGTTTGAATTTTATATGTGTGCCCGAGAGTCAAATTCAGGTCCTCATGCTTGTGTGGCTATCATATTATTGATTGATCCATCTTTCCATCCCTTGATTGGCCCCTTGCTTCACCAGGCTGAGAAGCACCAAAAACTGACACTGCAGTTCAACATTTGCACAAATGGTAGCATCTCCCCAAACAAATCTGTGAAGGCCATTATATTCACCTTCATTTTATAGGTGAGGAACGGATATTCCAGAGTGAATATTAAATGGATTGGATGTGGTGACTCAAGCCTGTGATCTCAGGACTTGAGAATCTGAGGCAGGTGCATCTGGAGTTCAAGGCTAGACAGCTATATGGGACATCCTGAGATGTAAGGTGAAACCCTGTCACAAACAGATATACAGATAGACAGACAGACAGCTATTGAAGACATCAGCTGCCTTATAGGTTATTCATAAAGATTAAAGAGGTAGAGAACAAAGGACCCTCCAGAAAGGCAGAAGACAACATTTTGATATAATGCCCGAGGTGAGCAGAAACCAAGAACAAGTGTGCAGAGCACAATCAATATTGACGGGGAACCACGGGAAGGTTGGAGGCCGGCCGGGGTTCTCCAGGCTTGGATCAGAACCCGCTGTTGGAACTGAGCGCCTCTTAATCCCAGGGCCATGCTCCTTCTGTCCTGCATATACTTTGGCTGTTGCAGAGGCCACGTGGAGTTCAGAGAGATCCAGGCCACTTCCTTAGTAGGTGTCAAGAGCACAGAGCTTTGTACAGGGAAGTGGGGCAGTGGTGCCACGCACAGACCCGGTGTGCTCAATGGTGACTTTCTGACAGTGATATTAAATTCGTAGCTCTGATGGGAATACTAATTCCTTAGAGTGTTGTTCATACACTGTTTCCCCCAAATGCTAAACATTTGACAAGTGATTCACTTTTCTCCTTGTTTCATGTATTCCCCCCCCCCCACCCCCTGCCATTCCCTCTGTTCTTCTCTAACGTTCTCTTTCTTTAGCTTTGCTCTTGATCCTGTTTCTCCTTGTGCTGACAGACCCTCTTGGTTATCATTCCCTGCATGTGGTTGATAAATCGTAGCACGGTGAATGTTAGCCTTCCAGTCTCTGCAGTAGCACCTCCATTCTAATGAGTGGATAGCAGGTCACAGGAGGCCGGGTTAAATCCAGCCCAGTCTCCCGGCCTCATCTCTGTCTCCCTGCACCAGTCAGTGTGGCAGAGCTGATGGCTTGGGCAGTCAAGCCTGCTGCTTTCCAGCTAAAAATGGCTTTTGTTTTCACTTGAAGAAATAGGGCAAGGAGATGGGGGAAAGAAGTACAGGAGGAGACTAAAGAATGTGACGGGAAGGCGGTTCTTGCCTATCTTCCCAGGGGTATCCGTGACCACGTCATCTTCCACAATGGATCTGTCCCACACCAGACTCTCATTCTGAGGGGCATTTTATGTAGACTGGGGTGGAAGGACAGTCGGAGGTCTAGATGGGCATTCATGACAAATGGAACAAGGAGAAACTGCCTTCTGTTCACGAGTCTGTGGAAAGGAATGAGGTGGCATTTCGATCAATTGCTTGGTGGGAGCAGGAAGCCACGGAGAACTATGGGCCACATGATAAATAAATACTGACAAACACCCTGCAAAGGGTTGGGGGATCAGAGCATCTTCTGGGCTCATGTGCTCCTGGCTACGGATTTCCTTAGGCTCTGTCTCTCGATTCCCCACAAGGCCTTGTGCTCCAGGCTCTGACATCTACCCTTATCCGGTCTATTTGGCTAAACACCTGGAGCGATCATCCATGAATGCATTCCTTCATTAAAAAATACTGTATTCTTCTTTAGTCTCATTAGCCTTTTAGTTTTCTTATGTATTCTGTGCCAAATGTCAGCAATACAAAAAAAAAGGATGAAACTGTTTCCCAGAAGGGATAGACACGATTCACTATAGATGTAAGTGTTCTACTGGAAGTGTCTACCAGGCGTCATGAAGACATAGAGTGGCTTGCAGTCAGCTCTAGGAATGAAGAAACACCTTAGATATAATAATAGTCTAAACAATAATTCGGTGGCTATGTGTGTGTGTGTGTCTGTATATTTCTCTCTGTGTGTGTCTTTGTGTCTGTGTGTCTATGTGTCTGTGTGTCTGTGTCTGTGTATGTGTGTATGTCTCTGTGTGTCTGTGTGTGTGTGTGTGTGTTGGGGAAGGATGCCCTAACCACCCCTTCAGTATGACTCAGAGTTAACAGAGGTACAAGCAAACACACTTGTGAAATCTTCAAGTAAAGAGAAATAAAATGGAATAAATGTGCCCCCAAGGGAGGCTCCAAGATGCAAGTAAAAATCCGGGAAAGATGCACAGCAGAGAGCAGAGCTTTCTGTGGTGCCAAGGGATCGAGCTGAACTGTAGCCTGAGAGCTTAACCCGTCGAGAGCTTTGAGAATCATCTGGGAAAAATTTGGGCAGAGGACTGACACGATGAAATCTACATTTTATTTAGAAAACATTCCTTGAACTTGATGTGGCAGTTCATGCCTATGATCTTGGCACTAAATCCTAGGGCAACCTGAGTTTTGAACCAGCCTGGATGGACTACAGAAAGATGCTATCACAAGAAACAATGTAGCGAACCGCATCGGGTTTCTTGGAGAAATGTATAAGAGAAAAACTGTCCTTGACAAGTATGCAGGAGGCTCACCAAATCTGTTCAAAGCTGGTTGCAGAGTTCCCTCAGAGACCTCCTAGTAATACAAGCTGTCGAGGCAAAGGCTGAGCTATCACAGCGAGAGGGAGGAGCGGGAGGGAGGACTTGTATGGAGAATTAGTTTTAGGTGAGGTGACTGTATGGTTCTGGGAGACAGAGGCTTCCAGTAGCAAAATATAATCATAGCCAGGCCCATAGGCTTTAACAAATTATTATTACTTTAAAATAATTTAATTTTTTGGTTTTATTGTGTGTGTTTGGGTGTTTGCCAGCATGTATGTCTATGTACCACGTGCATGCAGTGCTCCTGAAGGCCAGCAGAGGGTGACAGCTACCCTGGGACCAGAGTTGTAGATTGTTGTCAGCTACCATGTGGTGACTGGGAATTGAATCTGGGTTCTCTGGAAGAGCAGCCAGCACTCTTAATTGCTGAACCATCTCTCCAAGGCCAGTGCTGTTAAAATTTTATACGAATTGGTTCAGTCTCCATCTCTGCATAACACTTGACATTTGTTGTTGCTGTTGGTTGATGAGTTAATTTTATTTTATCCCAGGGATTATGACAATTATACATGACTTCTAATATGGTCTTTGTTTTGAAGATACAAATGGTAAAGTGCATTTGATTCAAGCGATCCAGCTCTGACCCCTACCTCCTGCCTTGCCAACAAGGAAAAATTAAATTATTTGTTGAATATTTGTTAAAAAAATTAAATTATTTGTTGAACATTTCCTTTTTTCCTCCTTTATTGAATATTTTCTTTATTTACACTTCAAATGTTATCCCCTTATCAGGTCTCCCCTCTGAAACCCTCTCTCCCCATTCCCTCTCCCCTTGCCTCTTCCCCATGTACCCATCTACTCCTGCCTTCCCGCCCTGGCATTCCCCTACATTGGGGCATCAAACCCTCTCAGGCCCAAGGGCCTCTCCTCTCACTGATGTCGATCCTCTGCTACATATGCAGCTGGAGCCATGGGTCCCTCCATGTGTGTTCTTTGGTTGGTGGTCCAGTCCCTGGAAGCTCTGGGGGTCTGAACTGTTGACACTGTTACTCCCTCCATGGGGCTGCAAACCCCGTCAGCTCCTTCAGTCCCTTCTCCAACTCCTCAATCGGGGACCCTGTGCTCAGTCCAATGGTTGGCTGGGAGCATCTACCTCTTTTTTTGTCAGGCTCTGACAGAGTCTCTCATGAGACAGCCATATCAGGCTTCTGTCAGCAAGCACTTCCTAGCATACGCAATAGCATCCAGGTTTGGTGACTATATGGGATGGATCCCCAGTTGGGACAGTCTCTGGATGGCCTTTCCTTCTGTCTCTGATCCACATTTTCTCTCCATATTTCCTCCTGTGAATATTTTATTCCCCCTTCTAAGAAACACTGAAGCATCCACACTTCAGTCTTCCCTCTTCTTGCACTTCACATGGTCTGTGAATTGTATCTTGGGTATTTTGAACTTTTGGGCTAATATCCACTTATCAATGAGTGCATACTATGTGTGTTCTTTTGTGACTGGGTTACCTCACTCAGGATGATATTCTCCAGTTCCATCCATTTGCCTGTAAATTTCATGAAGTCATTGTTTTTAATAGCTGAGTAGTACTCCATTGTGTAAATGTACCATATTTTCTGTATCCATTCCTCTGTTGAAGGGCATCTGAGTTCTTTCTAGCTCCTGGCTATTATAAATAAGGCTGCTATGAACATAGTGGAGCATGTGTCATTATTACATGTTGGGGCATTTTCTGGGTATATGCCCAGGAGTGGTATAGCTGGGTCCTCAGCACTATGTCCAATTTTCTGAGGAACCGCCATACTGATTTCCAGAGTGGTTGTACCAGCTTGCAATCCCACCAACAATGGAGGAGTGTTCCTCTTTCTCCACATCCTTGCCAGTATCTGCTGTCACTTGAATTTTTGATCTTAGTCATTCTGAATGGTGTAAAGTAGACTCTCAGGGTTGTTTTGATTTGCATTTCCCTGATGACTAAGGATGTTGAACATTTCTTTAGGTGCTTCTCAGCCATTCAGTATCTCTCAGTTGAGTGTTTTCTGCTTAGCTCTGTTCTCCATTTTTTTAAATAGGGTAATTTGGTTCTCTGGAGTCTAACTTTGTGAGTTCTTTGTATATATTGAATATTAGCCCTCTATCGGATGTAGGATTGGTAAAGATCTTTTCCCAGTCTGTTGGTTGCCATTTTGTCCTATTGACAGTGTCTTTTGCCTCACAGAAGCTTTGCAGTTTTATGGGGTCCCATTTGTCAATTCTTGATTGTAGAGTATAAGCCATTGGTGTTCTGTCCAGGAAAATTTCCCCTGTGCCCATGTGTCTGACTTTCCCTCATTCTCTTTTATTAGATTCAGTGTATCTTGCATGGTGGTGCATACCTTTAATCCTAGCACTTGGGAGGCAAAAGCAGGCAGATTTCTGAGTTCAAGGCTAGCCTGGTCTACAAAGTGAGTTCCAGAATAGCCAGAGCTACACAGAGAAACCCTGTCTCGAAAAACAAAAACAAAAACAAAAACAAAAACCCGAACAATTCAAAACAAAATAAAAACAGTGTATCTTGCTTTATGTGGATGTCCTTGATCCACTCGGACTTGAGCTTTGTACAGGGAGAAAAGAATGGATCGATTTGCATTCTTCTACTTGGACTCCTGTACAAGTTCTCTGGAAGAAACTGGAGGGTGTGGGTGTGTGCATCCTGTGAATTTTACAGACTCTAAGATCATCACGGGATGGGGTATAGTATGCTGATCCATCTACAATGTGCACTGTTCTTAGCATTCCAGGATACTTAGTAAGCATTTAACAGTAATAAGGTCCAACCCCCAGAACCCCAGTGATGATTGTCAATATGGGACAGTTAGTTTAGGAAGTGACTTGGCTACTTTAAATCTGATAAGAAAATCTCATTTTATTGCACTTTTAAACATGGTGAAACCTCTTCTGCAATAGAACAAGAAAATGGCCTCAGCCTTGTGTTTGCCAAGTCAATATTTTAGTTGATATAAGTGGATATTTTAGCAGTGATATTTCTGTGCTATCGAAGGCTCAGTGGCTTCGACCGGTGTGAGAAAGGCAGACGAAAGAAGCAAATACATTTATGTTGGTTTCCAGAACCTGCATCTGTGACAGAGTATGAACTGGTGGCTGCTCATGCTGATGTCGTGTGTACATAGAATCCCAGAGACCTTGCCACTCTCCTACTTACCGGGCACCTCTGAGCATCTTGATGCTCTAAAGTGGTTGATGAGTGTGCCACACAGAGCACACTGGTGCTGTTCCAGAGGAGAAGGGACACTCTAAGGTGTGTTGGGTGAGACACCATGGTTTCACAATAATGGGAGCAGGGAATAGGGCAGATGAGGATGCTGTACTGAGCAGGTGAAAACTTTACAGTGTATGTTTAAATAAAGAAACAAAGAAAGGGTTTTTAAATATTGTACACATTTCCAAGTGGGAAATTCATGGTCAACAATACATTAAATGTATTCTTCCTTTTTAAGAAGAGATAAATTATTTTATTCTGAATTTTAGGAAACATCAAAAAAGTAAATCCATTGATTCTAGCTTCTTGAATCATTATTTTTACATTTCAAAAAGATACTTATATATAATACATTTAGAAAGATATATAAACCTATAATGAATTTTTGCATACAAACCTGCTATGTTAGTCAGGGTTTTACGGCTGTGAAGGGACACCATGTCCAAAGCAACTCTTATAAAGAACAATATTTAACTGGGGCTGGCTTATAGGTTCAGAGGTTCATTCTATTATCATCAAGGTGGGAACATGGCAGCATCCAGGCAGGCATGGTGCAAGAGGACCTGAGAGTTCTACATCTTCATCTGAAGGCTGCTAGCAGAATACTGGCTTCCAGGCAGCTAGAATGAAGGTCTTAAAGCCCAACCGACAGTGACACACCTACTCCAACAAGGCCACACCTGCTTAAACAGGGTCATACTTTCTAATAGTGGCACTCATTGGGCCAAGCATATGCAAAATCTCATACCTGCACACACACACACACACACACACACACACACACACACACACACACACACAAAGTGCATGTGCAGACATGCATTCCTACCTAGCCAGAGAGACAGTGAATTAAAACATTTCCAATAACCCCAAAGTGTATTCCTCAGCTCTTTATAGTACATGGCATTCCACATCCTGGCACAGTTACCATTTAGACTTCTGACAGCCTGAGATAACTTTTGTGTGTTCTTGATCTTCAGATAAAGAGAAGCAGGTACTAGTATCCCTGTGTCTGAAGGCATTTGCTTAGAGTATTGCCTGCGATATTCTTTTCTGTTGTTTATATAACTAGTTTATGCAAGAGCTTCTTTCCAAGTGTCCTTCTATAAAGGATATTAGTTTGAGGACAGAAAAATCCCTGGTAGAAATGTACAGCATGGGGGATTTGTCTTTAGCTCTGTGTCTACACCGTTGGATTGACAGATAAAGTATCTGGTATCAAAGTGTGTCCATCAACTTGCACAGCTAACTAGTGGGTGAGGGACATGGTATATGGGATGCAAACATTATTCTCAGGGAGAGTCATGCACCTAGTATCTAAACTCTATCCAGAAAGTGATTTAATTAAAACCATAAGTCACTATGATACTACACTGGTTAATCCCATTCACTAATGGAATGGCTTTTTGTAGAAAACACACATTTTGACAATGACATCCTTAGGATGGTCTAGCTATGGGATGTACTATCACAGTGTTCATTCACCCACGTCAAAAAATGAAATTGTCATACACCCCCCCCCACCACAAACCAACACGAACTACCTATAATAGGCCACATGAAAACGAACGATCTATTGGATGCAGTCAGTCACTTCTGTGTTGTCAAACAGGTAGTTGCCTTTCTAAAGCTCATTGCTCCTGGAAGTTTAAAAGTTACTCTGGCGATTGGCTGACCATTGCCTGAAGTTGGAAGGAGATTGAGGGGCGCCCTTTGTGGTTGGTGCCCCATTTGACACTGGAGAGAAAACTATGACTGCTTGTGGATATATGGACACTTCCCAGGCACAAAAGGAAGTAAATGAAAAGACAGAAATGTAAGAAAAGGCTATTTCACTCTTGGAAACATGGCAACACAGATATTCAGACTAATATTTCTATAAAAACAAGTTAGAATGCTGAATAAAAGCATTTCCCCTGGAAAAACATCGAATTTCCATCAGATAATGAGGCATCACAAGGCTGAAATTCCCATGCAAAAAAGCCATAGTGAGCCCCACTGCTGCAGTGGGCTTTGCCAGTGCTAGAAGGTTGGTCGTAGTTTCCTGTCCTGGCCAATGAGGGCAGAAATAAAGCTTGGTACTCAACCCAAGTTGAGAGCCTAGAGGAACCCTTTATATCGAATTATAATCAGAGCCAGATGAGACCATAGTCATGCCACCAGGCAACTCAATGGAGAGTTGCCTGAGGCTAAACAGAAAGGCACCAAGAAGAGGGTAAAAGCATGAAACATCCCTCAGGAATTGTAATCCTAGCTGGCTTCTTAGTTATCAGAACACTTGAAAAGAATATTTGCAACAATGTGTAGTTCAGTCTGAGATGATTCTAAATCGAATCACTAATCCCAAACACCCATCAGATGCAGCATTGATCTTTGGAAGATGACACTGTGATCCGGGAGAGCTGAGAGCCAGCTGCCTCTTCACTCCCTCATTTTCTAGGGTAGTTTGCAGTCAGCCAGTCATAACTAGTATTTAACAAAACCAACAAGCACCACGTGAAATGACAGATACAGAAGCAGAGTGGCCAGTTTCCTGGGCGTGAGAGTCACCAGGAAAATGCCATATTCAAAGAAATATAAAGAGCACATTTAAAGGAAAATGCAAAAGTATTCTTGAAGGCTTTTAAGGGAACCATTCTTGGAATTAAAATTACAATCATGCTATAAAGAAGTTTATGTGGCTGATTTGTATATAGTTGAAGAGAGAATCAGTGAACTGGAAGATTGGTCTGAAGAACTGTCCAGGAGGAAGTAGGGGGAGGCCTTTTCCCTATTCTTCCAGGCATATAGAATTTTCAACAAGTTATACCAAACTAGGCAAGACAGTAGAGAAATAATATCATAGAAATATCCTTGACTAATCATGACCATAACTAGTTTAATTTTCCAGAAGTACATGACCATTTTTGAATATGCATGTGTTTAAATGCATGGCTTCAAGTGTTGTCTATATCCACCTATGGCTATATAACTGTATTTATGATTGAACATATTTATTAAAAAATCAAATCTACCGATTCAAAAGATCCAAGGATCACAAAGAAACAAATTTAAATGCTATGCCTCAAAATGTTTTCTACCTTAAAATTATATCATACTATCCTGTTTGAATACCAACTAGATAGGCAATCTCTTAATAGAATGTAGAGAAAAATATTATAGTGAAATGGTGGGGAAAATGACTGCTGACAAATCCATAGAAACATCAGAAGCTGGGCTGGGAACTATGGAGGGCGAATAACTGGTATTGCAGAATTCATTACCAGTGAATATATTTGCTAAGAATGAATTAAAACTTTTCAGGAAAATGAGAAGCTGACTCTTCATCAACCACAGACTCTCACCCAAGAACTTGCTGCTATTCTGACTTAGGCAGAAGGAACCAAAGCCTAAGCCATACTGTCTGAGCTACAAGTTGGAGTGAGGAATGGGTAGGCAGGTGTGTGAGTGAACTTAAAATGAGCATTAAGGGTATTCAATCCCATCAAAGATAACACACTGAGAAATGCTCATCCAAGATGTACGTTTAACTTAGGCAGGGAGGTCCAGAGGCTTAAAGTGCCCTCTGATGCCTACAGTTCCTGAGATAAGGCTAATGGTATTTAGTCGCTTTAAGTTGTGATAAATTAAGCAGACATGTTTTAATTCACTGGATAATCCCTAAAACAATAGAAACCAATTATCCGACATAATGTAGCAGATAGGAAATTAAAAATTATAAAAATAGTCACTGCCAAGAACGCAAAGAAAGACAGGATAAAAGAAAGAGGAGAGGGCTCAGAGAGAAAGCATCAGATAAAGGGGATAGATTTATAGTGACAGCATACTGTACTATGGTAATAACTAAAACTGCTCACTTTTAAAAAGTAAATAGCAGACTGAGTTTATGAGAAAAAATCAAATGGCATGCTGTACTAGATTGCACATCTGCAAAATATATGGATATTAAAGGTATGAGCACAAATGTTTGGGAAGACATATATCATTAAAATGTTAATCAAACAATGTTGCTATGACTACACTAATAGCAGACAAAATATAATTTAGACAGATGAGTCACTTCAATTGATCAATGTTTTCAGGTTCCTAGAAAGATTTTAGATGGTATAAGTCTAATAGCAAAATAAAAAATATATGTGAAATCAAGAGACTTTATTCTTTAATATAGCTTGTATTTTAAAAATTAACTGAAAGTTAATAAACTACACTTTTCTCATGAAGTTAAAGAAAATTAAAATCTGAAAATGCAAAGGGAAATAAAGAGTAAAAATTAAGTTGATGATAGACTGTAAAGTAAATATTTTAGGAAAAGAAACGTGCCTTTACTTACGACAGGTCAGCAGAAAGTAATATGAAACACATATACTCTAAGAGATAAAAGGGGGCGCTCTCACGCTGGTAAATTTAAAGCAGCTGAAACGGTAAAAACAAACAAACAAAACACCCCACAAAAACCAATAACAACAAAACCCCAGAAGATAGGAGTTACCAACACTGCTTCACAAATAAGTAGGAAAAATAAACATTATCGTAAAAAACATTTAATTGCTAGCAGAAGAAATGTTCCTTTAAAAACCAAGGCAGGCGTGATGGCTTCATTGGCAAAAGTGGTCTAATGTGAAAAGAAGATCTCATTAATTTTTATACAGACTCATCAGGATAATAAAAAGAGATGAGTTTCAAGTGTTTTGTTGTTTTATTTTCTCTCTCTTCAGAATGTTCAGGTAACCTCAATACTAAAACCCAGCAAGAGAGAAAAATTATAGGTTAATTATACTCATAAATATAGATGGGAAAATATCGCAGCAAATGAGATCCAAAATCTTTGAAATAACTTACATATCATGACCAAGCATTTTTCCTGGAGTCCAAGGTTGAAAATATTAAAAAAAAAAATCAGGTAGTATATTTCATAACATTAGAAGTTTAAATGACAAAATTATATTATTTCAATAGGTACACAAAGACTTTGGGAAACATTAAAGATCTAATCATGAGTGACATATTCCTTTTTTAAAACTTTTTTGGCGAAAGATTTTATTACTTATTGTTTTTATTTTAGGTGTCTAGGAGTTTTGCAGGCATGGATGTCACATACATGTAGTGCCTATGGAGACCAGAAGAGGGAGACAGATCCTCTAAGACTGGAGTTAGAGATGGTTGTGAGCTGCTGTGTGGGTGCTGTGAACTAAACCCAGGTCGCAGGTGTTTCCTCTCTGTGTGCTTCCCTTACCACAAGGTGGAGAAGTCCTCCCTCACACCATGGCAGCACCCAGATGCTCTGCCAAAGCTCACTGAGCCTTGTGTGCACAGACTCAAACCTCAGAACTGAATGCCTACTGAAACCGGACTCTGGATGCTTTGTCACAGTGGCAAAATGACTGACACAGACAGTGATCTGCTTCAGACAGAGGCAAGGAGTCTCCTGGGGATGGAACCAGCAGCTATTTGTGTTACATTCTGGCAAAAAGCTTGTCTACATTCTGTTCATGTCCTGACACTTGGTAGAGGTTAGGCTAAATGTGATAGACCAGTTAATTTTTTGAAAATTCTTTTTTAATAAATTATTTTATTAGTGGAGAATGTCATGTAACGCACATTTATTGTGTCCACCCTTAGCAGCTCCTCCCCTTAACTCTCTCCAGATTTACTCTCACCCTAACAGTCCCTTCTTCTCATATTTTTGTAAAAACAAAACAAAAGAAACACAAAAAAATCCCCCTTATAATTGTCCATTGATTCTCATGCTGTTCACACACTTCTATTTGTAGGGTCTGGTAAACCAACCATCATTAAAGAAAACTGATTTTTCTCCTTGCTCCCCCAATGCCATCACCTGTCCATAACAGATTAGTTAGGTATGAGGGCTCATAAGCTCCTTGCCATCCCATGATAAAATGTTATCAATGTGATCTTGTTCAGGTCTTGTGCAGGCAACCATGGCTACTCTTGAGTTCATGAGGGCAAAGGTCCTGTCATGTCCAGAAGAAGCTGTTTTGCTCTTGAATCAGGACTGTCTTGCCAAGGAAGGCATCAGGGACCAAACCAGATGCTGTCTAAGAAACCTATAGATAGCAGTTGTAACTGGCATGGAGTACAAGGCAGATCTTGTCAAACAGTTTCCTGCAGGGAAGTTCTTTAAGTAGGTAGGCAAACAACTCGGAATAGCTCCAGGAAGTCCCTGAAATTTACAAGATTCACTAGACCCCTCCTTTCTAGAGGAAGTGATGGAAGCTGAGAGTTCCTATCAGACTTACTCAAGCTGCAAAGACTCTAGGACCAGACCAGCTGCCTGTAAAAAGCCGAAATGAGTAAGCTGCCTGAAAGAGGTTTACACCAGAGATGCATGGAAAGGACACTCTCTAACCTGCTGAGCTGCCTGTAGGTGTGCAGTATGCTCTAGGTTTCCCAGTTTGTGCACTGTTAACAACAGTGCTGGACTGGGCACTGGTAATGCAGCTGTCTTTGAGTCATTTCTGCTCTTGGAAGTAACCCCTCACCTGTACTCTTGAAAGTAACTCGAATAAAACTCATTGGCTCATCAAGTTGGACTTTAGTGGTATCTGTACTTTGGTCTGTTATGTGATGCCTACTTAGGGGCTGCAGTAGACCTTGATGTTGCTTCTCCCCAGGAAAAGTTGTCACACAACAGCAAGCCCTTCATAAGTCACATTACGCCAGCAAATGACCTACCTTACGCTAGACTCGAATCTAGAAGAGTCAATGTTTGTTCTGCTGGCCTTGGACCTTGCTTTCATCTAGTCCTTCATATTCCTCTTTTGCGATAGAGATATTTACTTAGTGCCTTTGTATCCTTGGAGTATGTAACTCATTCTTGCTTTTATAAAGGATCATAGCCAAGAGCTGGCTTGGTGTCCCAGAGAGGCTTTAAACGGAAACTCTTGAAGCGGATTGGAACAGTGAAACCTCTAGGAATGGGAGGAGCTGGGTTGAATGCACACTGCAGTGTGTGATGGACACCATCCTTGTGGGGGCCAGAGAGGGAGTGTTTTACCTTAAATAGATGCATCTGGGTGTCAGCAGGACAATAGCCAGTGGTTCCTTTTGCTTGCCAATTTTGTGGGTTTGAGAAGGGCCTAGGGGATTTCTAAAGCACATGTATTGAGTGTGCTCATGAGTTTCTCTCCAGAGAGGATAAGCAGAAAAGGACGATGCACCCTGAATGTGACAGTACTATCCCAGAGCTGCCGGTTCTGATGGAATACAAGAGAAAGAAGAGATAGCTCTTGGCACAGGTTTGTGCTCTTGCCCAGCATTCCCTCTCCCCTCTCTTTCCTTTTCCCTACTTCCTCTGTCCCAACTCTCTCTGCCACTCTTTCCCAGGCTTCATTCCCCAGAGACCATTGTTCTCTGTTGTACACACCTACCACCATAAAATTCTGCCCAAACACATGGGTCAAGCTAGAAACTCTGAAATTATGATCTCCCAATAAACCTTTCACCCCTTAGTTTGGTTCATCAGATATTTGACCACAGTGATAAAAAGTGTGACTAACAGAGTTCATTTGTCAAATTATTCAATAAAGATAGCAGAAAGATGGACATAGAAAAGGAAAATATGTTTTTAAGGTAATTGACAGATTGAATATTTAATATTATACTATTTAGTATTATAGCCAGTAGCCACATGTAGCTATATAAATTTAGGTAAATATAATTTCACTTAAACTGTCTTTTCTTTTTATTATCCACATTTTAGGGGCTCCACTGACTGCCCTGTGGGATAGCATTGATCAGGATTTTATAAGCTACTATATATCCATAATAAGTCATGAGGGTACCAACACAACTTTAGGCCAGTTTCCATAGATAAGAAGTAATACTAATTACACAGAAATCGATATTCTTGTACATGTAATGAGAATAAAAGAAATAATTTAGTATTAAAATGTTCAAACTGCCCCTTCTTAGAAGGGAATATTTAAGTAGCTAATAACTATATGAAAGGAACATTCAATCTCATTAGAAAACCAGAAAGTGAAAATTAAAACCATCATATATTATCACTTTGTACTCAACAGATTGGGTAATTTTTGAATGTTTTAAGTTTATTTTTAATGGCTGTGTATGTGGGTATGTGCACGTGTGTGCATGCAGAGCCCCCTGAGGCCAGAAGAGGGTGTCAGATCCTCTGGATCTGCAGTTACAGGTAAGTTGTGAGCTTCCGAGTGTGGCTGCTTGGAACTGGATTCTGGTCTTCAGAAGAACAGTATCTCTCCAGCCCTCATTTTTAAAAAAGGAGACAATGCCAGGTTAAGAGATTATATTGATTATGTTTTGTTTTCACATTGGTGGAATATAGACTTAGAAGGATACATCTATGTGGCCTTTGCAAGTATAATTGGCCATATCAGAGGACCCCATATGTGATTGTATGAATGTTCTTGGATAAGAAATTGAGATGACAGGATGACCTACAATTGGGAATCTGTCCAAAGGTCTCATCTGCATTCTAATACAGATTCAGAAATTAAAGCACAACGTTAGAATGGAACAGAATTTGGTAACTAAAGCAGATGAAGTGCAATGTAGCTGCCTCTCAGAAATACAATATAGAGTGAGAGAAGCTGAGAGGTGAAGTAAATACATGCACTGTGTTTCTCTTCATATAAGGTAAAAAAAGCAAACAGTAACATGCAATTTGGGGACATAATTTGGAGACATCAATTGTCTCTTAGCCTTTTGGCTAAGACAAACTGTGAGGGTCGGTGCCTGGTCTCAGTACATCTTGTCACACCATGCTCGGTTGATATCTCTGGGAAACCTGCTCTTTTCTGAAGAGAAACAGAGGAGCAGCAGATCCAGGGGTACAGGGAGGTGTGTGGGAGGGACTTGGAGGAAGGGAAGGGAGGCTGAGGTTGGGATGTATAGTATGAGAGAAGAACAAATGAAAGGAAAACTATGACGAAAGGAAGAAAATATCGTTACTATACTTGATAAGAGAGGGGCAGAATGAGAGGCTTTGAGTGCCAGGAGATACTCTTGGGTCCTGGAGTAGTATGAAGTTATTCTTTGGAGGAATTAGTAGGAAATGTGCTTTGTTACCTGACAAGTCAGTGGTATGTCATGTGTGGTCTTGAAGGAAGGCTTGAAGACTGCTGTAAATTATCCCTCAATTAAGAAAAAAAAAATCAAAGGAACTCTTGCTCAGGAGAGATGGCCCACTAGTTAAGAGCATGTGTTGCTGTTGCAGAGGACCCAAGTTCAGTTCCCATCAGCCACTTCAGGCTCACAACCTATAACTGCAGCTCTAAGGGGTTTTATACTCTTTCATGGACCCCATTAGCCCTGTCCTTGCATGTGAACCTACATAAACAATGAAAAATGAAATAAATCCTTGAACTATAACTCTGTGGGTGTCGCCATCTACCAAGCATACCTGTGGATTTCTTGAAAGAGAGCACAGCCATGGCTACACATCCCGAGGGGTTTAGATCAGACAAAATAAGAAAAAGTTCTCAACATCATACCAAGCACACTTGTCTTTGTTTATATGATCTAACAGGAAGCAGACAGTTGGAAATTTCCCCCTTTTGACTTATTTAATTCCAGATGAATCATTTGGTTTAACTTATCATTTTGACATATAAAATAATTAAATCTAATATTTATAGATTCCTTAATGTGTGTCTGGCACTTGTTACCACTACGCTGTCTGCCTTCAAAGTGCTCAGGGCAGAAAAGAGACACTCCTTAGGACATTTCTGCCCATTTTCGTTTTCATTTGGATTGAACGTGGCTTATGTAAAGCACCCGATCGGCATGCAATGAAAGTCTTCAGCTTGGCACTGACCCACTTATTTTTGCCAGATCCTCATGTCTTGTCTTATTTTATTGAACAGTGCACCATCCTTTTCCGTGAGGGCCTTCCCTCCCCCACCCTCCCCAGTTTAGGAAAGCGACTTTTCTTTTTGGCTTTGAACAAGTAGGTGTTAGGCTTAAGTTAGCCTCCTATGTCAGTTTCATTAATGTGGTCTTGATTCTAGCATCCAGGTCTTTTCTAGTGTATTTTGAGTTTATAATGCATTTTGACTCTATTGGCTTCTAGACTTGTCTCCACCTTATAAACTAGAATGTCTTGAGGCAAGCCACGGTGCTTTCTGAATTTTAAGTTTTCTCCTAAATGGGAAACATGATCCTTATATAAATTCAATACAGAGTTTGACAAAACTCGGTTCTCAGTCAGTGGTTGTGGAGGCAGCAGCGATAACAATATTCATATTAGGTAGCCATTGTCATTATTTTTATTCATGTTAAGGAATGCACCAGGAAGTGTGAAAGGCAGCCAAGGAAGGGATATCTTGGTTGTATTTCTTTAGTCAGGTGTATGTGTGCAGCTATGTGAGTGTATGTGTGCATCTATGTGAGTGTATGTGTGCATCTATGTGAGTGTATGTGTGCATCTATGTGAGTGTATGTGTGCATCTATGTGAGTGTATGTGTGCATGTGTAGGTGAGTGAGTTTATGTGCCCGTGCACATGTGCAGAAGCCCAAGAAGGCTCGGTATCTTTTTTTACTCTCTGTCTATTCTCTGAGGCAAACTCTCTTCTTTGATATGAGGCTCAACTTTTCTTGGCTAGGCTGAAGAGCTAGTGAGTCCCAGCAGTCTTTCCACAGGGCTGGGTTACAAGTATTTGCAGAATGTGCAGCTTGCAACATGGGTGATGAGATCTGAGCTGCTCTTAACCACCGAGCCATCTCTCCAGTCCCTATGATTTGCTTCTTGTGTTCTCCTTATGGCTATAAGCAGAGGTCTCTGGCTGCCATGGAAACCAAGACACTAGTTACATATTTGTAGTTAAAAATCCCATGCCCAGAAACGGGTACCCTGGGGTTCAAATCTCCACTTTGCTCTGAATGAGTGATATGGTATTTGACCTTTGCTCTGAATGAGTGATATGGTATTTGACCAGATGCTTGATTTATCTCTAATAAGTTTTGATTAGCAAATGCAAATATATGTATAAATGACATGCCATAGTGGCTGGGTATATTATTTTTCAGAAACTTACATTATCTCCTCTAGTTCTATTTCAAATAATATTAGACGCTAGCTAAGAAGAATGAAGTAGAAAATGATACATTCTAATATTAGATACTCATGGGTCCTATTTGTTGATTGAAGGTTTGATTAGCTCAAAAGGAACGGAGGAAAAAAACCATTTAACCCATGGGTATTTGTTGTCAGTGCTCTTTCTCCTCTCTCCTGTCTTCCCTCTTTTCCTCATTTCTTTCCTCCTCTCTTCCTCCCATCCTCCCTTCCTCTCTCCCTTCTCCTTCCATCCTTTCCTTCTTCTCCCCCCTCACGCCCTCTATCTTCCTCATCAATAAAATCAACCCTTGTGGTAAATCTCATCTAGACTTAGGTAGCCTTTTACTACCAATATGACGGTGGGAGAATTTAAGCAGAATAAGATGATAAGGATCAAGTTGCTAAGATAATGAAGCTCTGGAGCCCCATCATCCCCCAGCTGAACTAGTGAACTGGGTAATACTCCTTCACTGTGCCCCCTTCAATAAAACCATGCTCTCATTACATAGCTGTCACACAGCCTCATTTAAATATTTTATCCACCAAAAAGTCTTCGTGCTTTCTTAACATATATGTGTATATATTAAATACTCTTTAAAGATCTGTAGACTATTATTTCTAGCTTGAACTTTTGAGATTCTCTTAAAGGGCATCTTGTGAGAAAGGCACCTTGCTCAGGATCCTGGAGTTAATGATTTCCATAGGTCCCTGGGCTCTGTTGGAGAGCCTGTCTTTTCTATAGATTTAAACAGTTGGGATGCGTAAGGGCTATGGAGATCTTTCTTGGGAAATGACAGGAACAGATGGCAATATTTTCGTTCACACTACTTTCAAATGTTAAAGATTTGGGAGTCTCCTAGCCAGTCATCTTGAGCTCCCTTTATTCAGGTGTTTCTGTTTTGTGTGTGTTCCTTGGTAACGTTTAGCTTTGCAGCTTAATGGGAGTAAGACTGGGGAGCTCTTTATTTGGGAGATGCTCTCCGAGCAGGCAATGTGTTTGGACAGATTCTTCAAGGAGCTCCAGGTATACTTATTCCCTAGTCATCCTGCTGTGAAGGTCTGCCTGGGACTTGCTGCAGTAAGGTGTACTGACAGGGCTACTGAGAGTTTTTTTTTTTTAACCTGCCAGGAATTTCTCCAGTGATTGTCTATTTCTTGGAATTGGAGGAAGGAAGACAGGAGGGCAGAATGGCTGCCTTTTTTAGAATAATGGAAAAGCATGTGGGAAAAAGCAATCTGTCTTATGCAGTTAAGCATCTTCATCGTAACTGTGGTCATAACTAGGATTTGTCAAGAGCCAGATGCTCTGGCCATATTTATATCCACCATCATTCAATTTTCACAAGGATACTGCAGGGTAGATATTTTATGGAAGACAAAACTGTGGTCCAAGACACTTAATAGCTTCTCAAGGTTCCACTGATACTCTATGTTAAAGCCTTGGGAGAGAGAGAGAGAGAGAGAGAGAGAGAGAGAGAGAGAGAGAGAGAGAGAGGAGAGATTAAGTTGCTTGAGACGTGTGAATCATCTTTATGTTTAAAGATCAAAGGCCCAGCCTCTCTGGTGCGTTTTATATTCTGAACTTTGCTGAGGACGCCATCTGTCTACAGAACCATGAGATCACCATACGATAGGAATAAAGAAGCAGCAATTATTTTTTAGCATGACATACAGAAGCTATTACCATGTAGCACACATTATATTCATTCTGGAGATATATCTCAGAAGTTCTAAATGCTGCTGTGGCTTTAATAATCGCATCCTTTGATTGCCCACTTGTCCGTAACTGTGTCTGGGTGGACGGTTTCTACGGCCTCACGCACCGTGGAGATGCTGCAGACGTTTGTTCTTTTTGCTGGGCACCCTATCCTCACCTTGATGCTATTCCAAATATCTGCCTTGATCTTTAATTACAGTCCCCGTGGGCTTGTCATAGCCAAGCTCATCCTGCCCCCTTAGCTTCCTCAGCTCTGCAGCTGACTCCCCGTCCACTATTACTCTGTCCTGGCAATGCCTTTGCTGTTCTCAGCTCTGAGCCGATTGCCAATTAAAGGGAGCTGGCTCATTTCTGGCGGCTTCTATTATCCTGGCCCCCCTTCCAATATCGCAATGTCAGCCTTCATTCACATACTTCGTTTTTAAAAAGTGTGTAACCCATTAGTGTAAATATTGAGCATAGAAAGTGGTAGGCTTTGTTACTGCATTTTCCTACACCTGTGACTGCTCTTTGTTCTAGCCTGGGCCCCTCATCCATTGTCTTTCTCACTTTTCTGTCCAATTCTTGTTGCTGTCTTTCCTTCACTCAATTAGTTCTCCAGTCTGCTTTTATGACACGTGTATTATGTTACACTCCCTTCCGCTCTTTTCCTCCTGCCTTAGATCTCCTTAGATCACACACACACACACACACACACACACACACACACACACACATGTACACACACAGGTGTACACACATATACACATACACACATGCATATATACACATGTACACACACACACACACAAGAAGATTCCATATGTGAGAGAATACATGTAGTATTTTCCCTGGTTCATTGCATTTCACACAATAATCTCCAGTTCCATCCATTTTCCTGTAAATGCCACGATTTCACTTTATTTATGGCTGAAGAATTCCACTGTATAAATGAATCATAGTTTCTTCATCCAGTCGTCTGTTGATGCACACGTGGGCTAGTTACATTTCTTAGTTATTGTGCATCTGCTTGAACTTCTGTATGTAGGAATAATTGTATATTAAAATTTCTTGTTAAGTAGTATAGACATAATATGTAATATAATTAATAATGATCTACACATGTCTATGTTAGTGTCCATTAGATATAAAGGGAGTGTAGGTATTGTGCCAATGTGCTTCAAGTCATGATTTAATCAACTTCTACTATAGGCAATATAGCCACAGACTATCAAGTCAATATAGCCAAGACTATTAAGTCAGCAGATACCTCCTAGGCTTCAAAGTTAGGAAAGAGAGACCTAAAGTTCTATATTCAAAGCTTCTTTTCTCCCTCCCTCCCTCCCTCCCTCTGTCCCTCCTTCCCTTTCTTCCTCTCTTCCCTCCTTCCTTCTTTTCTCCATCCCTCCTTTCCTTCCTTCTCTTCTTCCTTTTCTTTTTCTTTCTCTGTTCCTTTTTTGGGAAGCAGGTTTTCCATATTCTAAATGAACCCTCAAACTCACTATATAATAAAGGATGACCTCAAACTTCTGACCTTTCTGCCCCCACCTCTGAGCACTGTCTCAGTTATGGACCACAATACCTTGTTTTGTGGTGCTGGGATCAAACCCATGCTTACTAAGCAAGAATTCTCTCAACGGAACTGTATCCCCAGCCTTCGAAACCTCTTTCCGAAAACCTCAGACTAAAACCTTATCCACTCATCCTGCTCACTACAACAAGCTTTATTTAGAAAGCAGATAGACACTTGGCTAGAGTTGGGTTTATGGAACCTGTTTTTCTGTTATTTCTTAAGCTTTTCTGAAGTTCTGGCCTTGCAAATTCTCTGAAGAGCCGCTCTGCTCAGGGAGCACCTGGGAAGGAGGCATCGCTTCAGACTCTGCCTTTGCTGCTGGTTGAGGTCACTGACGACAGTTCCTGTCACATAGCAGCTGGTCAAGTTCCTTTAGTCGAGGGACATACAGAATGTCCATGAATGAATAGCTGAGCATCCTGGTGATGGTACTTCAGCTTCCCAGCTTCTCCCGTATGCAGAAGTCAGGTGTAAATGCAGTGGTCTCAACCAGTGGAAAACCTACAAATTGTCCCTGTCCCAAGATGGGTGAGGGAGCTTGAGAAAAGTGACTAAGTGACTTCACTGGGCCTCAGTTTCTTCATAGGATAAAGGGGGGGGGGAGTCTTAGTCAATGTTAGAATACAGCAGTAGATTGCTGTGGAGAGAAACCGTGACCATAACAAGAAAGCATTTAATTGGGGCAGGCCCTAAGTTTCAGAGTTTCAGTCCATTATCCTCATGGTGGGGAGCATGGCAGCATGCAGGCAGACATGGTGCTGGAAAGTTCTACATCTGCACAACAAGGCTGCAGGAAGAGAGAGACATTGGGCCTGGCATGAGCATTTGAAACCCCAAAGAACACGCCCAATGACACACTTCCTCTAGCAAGGCCATGCTTCCTAATCCCTGACTAGTACTGCAGACTCCCTAATGACCAAACACTAAAATATATGAGCCCATGGGGGCCCATCCATATTCCAATCACCACAGAGTGGGGTGGGGGCGTTCTGTTCAATCAACCAATGCTTCTCCGTTCTAATACTCTTGGCCATATGTCTGCTTTGCATGCACGTCGCATCGACACACAGAGTAGTCTTTATAGTCACATGCAAGAGGCTGAAGCACTTTAGCTAAACCAGATAACCCCAAATTGGATCATGACTCTCACTCTACAGAGACGCTTCTTGCCAACACGATCCATCACAAGACTCCTTGAAGTCACGAGTAGGAAACAGAAGACGCAAGACAGATTGATGGACTTAACTTAATTTTGCCCAGATAACGAGGTAAATATTTCACAGGCTTGTAATTGCTAATCACAACATAGTCTTAAAAATTTAGTAGCATTACGGAAAGGGGGACAGGAGTCTTCATTCATCTGGTTATTTGCTTCATTTCGGCTCATCCTTTTTTTTTTCCCTCTGTTTCTTCCTATTAAATGTCTGCTACACATCCTTGAAATATGGATAACATATAACCAGCATTTTTTTTTTTTTTGCTGATTATGAAGGTAGCATATGCTCATTGTGAGATATTTTAGGGAGAAAAACAGAAGTTGGCAGAATGGAAACAAATCACTCACATTCTTGACAAAGACGATGGATATTGTCTTCTAGCATCCTTCGTATGCAATCTTAAATCACTCACATTCTGACAAAGACGATGGATATTGTCTTCTAGCATCCTTCGTATGCAATCTTAAAGAGATGAAACCACGATGCTTCCTCTGCCTCTGTTTTTGATTTAACTTCACAGCATAAGCAAAAGGATTATTCTACAATATTAAAAACTCTTGGTAAACATAATTTTTTAGGCTATTTAGCATTCTGTCATAGTGCTATAGTATAATTTACTTAACCACCTTCTTAGTGTCAGCCATTTAATTACTTTCAATTTTTCACTGTTATAAATGATGCTGCAGTGAAGACTTTGGTGTACAAAGTCTTTCTGTCTGTATTTTGCATTCTTTCCTTAGCAGAAATCCCCAGAAATTGAATTACAGGGTCAGAGGTGTGAACAGTTTTAAGGCTTTTTGATCCATAATATCAATCAGATTTTCTGAAATGCTTTCTGCTCATTTGTGTTCCCTTGTGAATGTGTCATGGTTCATCCTACCCTTGCCTATTGCTCTTTAAAAGTAAGTTATCCTTAGGATAGGTAGATAAAAATTACACTTTAACGCTGGGCTAATTTTTATTTCTATAACTGATTCATTTAATTCTTTTCCATGTATGTTCATTATAATTTCTCTTATGATATTTCTGTTCATATTTGCTATGAATTATAAATTACTTGGCATATTGGTAAACATAATTATATGCCATCACTTAATAAAAATACAAACTCCCCCTTTCTCTTAAAAATGCTGGGCTGGGTTGTGGCTTCTGAGATGACTCACTAGATTTCTTAGTTTTGTTACCTGTTGCTGTGGAAAATACCCCAGTAAAAGTAACTTAGAGGAGAAAGGGTTTATTCTGGCTTCCAGTTCATGTTCACAGCATGTTATTGCAGAAGGTCACACAGAGAGGCGCTCAGGACAGCTGGTCACATTACATTCATGGTCAAGAATCTGAGAGCAAGGAATGCATATAAGCTTCAACTCAGCTTGCTCTCTCCACTCTTCTACAGTTCAGAAACCTTTGCCTAGGGAATGGTACCTCCCAATGTGGGTTCTCCCATCTTTATTAACATAATCAAGATAGTCTCCCATAGACAGGCAGGCCCACAGACCAATCTGGTATATACAATCCTCATGATAACTACCTTCCCAGGTGATTCTCGATTAGTTTAAGCTGACAAGTCAAAGAAACTACTACAAAAGGTAAAGGAGCTTGCTGCCAAGCTTGAACACCTGAATTCTATTCCCAGGACCCACATGATGGAAAAAGAAAACTGACTTTTTCAGATTTTTCTATGACCTCTATGTGTGCTATAGTACACACATTCATTCATATACACACACACACACATATATATATATATATATATATATATATATATATATTCATATGCATCCATACTTACATATACATGTATACACACACATACATATACATATATATATATATATATGTATATATATATGAGTCAAATATTGGGCTAAGGCGATGGATTAGTGATTTAAGCTTGCTATAGAAACATGAAGACCTGAGCTCAGATTCCCAGTACCAAGGCAAAAAACCAGACGTGGTGGTTGATGTCTGTAAACTCAGCTTTCCACAGCAAGATTGGAGGTGAGGATTGAAAAAGGTCTGGAAACTTTTAGGCCAGCTAGCCTGGCCGATGCCATGGAGAATAACAGTAGACCTTGCCTCAAATAAGGTAAAAGGAGAGGACCCATTCAGAGGTTGCACTTTTGTCTTCCAAATCATATGTCATAGCATGCACACCCCCATTAATATATATGAACATACCAAACACACACACACACATGACCTACACACATGCACACACACATATGTATGCATGCATGCACACATGCATGTGTACACATAGATACACATTTTTATTGTTCCTCTTGATGGAGGTTTTTATGTATTATTATTTTTATGAAATCTAGTTCTAAATATAAACTTTCATAATATGATCCTGAGTATATGTTTTTCAAATCTACAGAGATTAAATTATAGAACTGAGTTTGATATGGCTTTTCAGATATATAGTAAAGTGAGATATACAGTCATGTTAATTTTTCACAGACAGCTAGAATTTTATCACATTTTTTTTGTAGTTTGGGATTAGTCAATGTTGATCAGAGGATTTGATGCATTATTAATATCTAATATTTTGATCTCTTCCTACTTTTCACCAATAGATTAGTTGATTTGAACGACAGTGGATAATGGTTTGTCTTCTACTTGATGTCACCATTTGAAGATTTTCCTGACACTAAAATCTTTCTAGAAATATCGTTGTTAATGGTCCCATTGTTCCTTTGCTTTCTACCATTTGTCCCCTGCATGGTTCTCCATTGGCACAGAATAGCAGGAACATATATGGTCTCAGCAGGCAGCCATGCTGTTAGAAATCAGCATGGGTACAGGTCCTATGAATATTTTATTGATAATATTGATGACATACTGTTTGCTGCTTTGAAATATGACTGTTTAGATGCAATTCCAAAGCTGTTCAGAATGACTTAATCAAATTTATTTGTACAGACATACTCAGATATGGGCCAAGTGTTAGCCATTGATCAATGTTGATCAAGCCAATTTGAATATTGAACGAAGCTCAGAGCCAACAGAATAACAAGGATAACAAAGATGTTCTTGGTCAGAAACTCAGTCTGCCCTCAGGTCTTCCTTCCTGCTCCGAGCTTTGAATCCTCTAGGTCCATCAATGAAAATGTATCTGCAGGAGGTCAAGTGCTTACTCATTTACAGCAAGTTTTACGGCTCATTCTCTAAGACGCCTGTCATTTCACACCGTTTGTGGGGACTAGCTGAATACTTCCACTTCCTCAAAGTCTTCAAAAGGTGACTCATATAGGCCATAGGTGGCTCTTGGGACTCCTTTTGGAAGCTTGGGCCTTGACAATGCTGGGCTTTTGGGGATAGTTGGAATTTATAGACAAAACTGTTTTTATTCAGGGTGTCAATCTCTGCCCTACCCCTGTCACTTCTGAGTAGTGAAGTTGATCATTGGGAATGAAGGGGAATGAGAGGTTCAGCTTCATTGTGTGCACTGTCACAGCTCCAGGTACCCGGAAATCTGTTCACCCCAGCCTCCTGGGTCAATTAGGGAACTTCACTTACAAAGGGAAGATAAGTCTATCCCGTGCTCAATTTCATCATAAGAACCTGAGTTAGTTTTAAGCATAATGGTCTTTACAAAGAGAGCAGGGGCAGAGAAGAGTGTGGAACGCTTGTTGAATTCAATATAAAAGCATAAAATACAAATTAGAACTGGGCCACTGGGAGCAGGAGCTTGTGAATTCTTTCTCTCCCTCTGTCATAACACCAGTGAAAGGCATTGCTGAGAGTTAATTTGAGGAGCTGAGCTCTGTTCTTGGGGACAGTTGTGTTAACCTACAGAAACAGTTCCGTTTGTCCCTACTTCTGTATGCACAGTCACGGGACCGTTTCTATGATTCAGATCTAGCCTCTGCCATTTATTAAGTCTAAGAACTTGGGCAAGAGTTGTTATCAGGAAGCTCGGATGACAAGCTGATATTGCGCCTGATATGTAATAAGTGTGAATATTAGCTGTCACCATGATTCTTTAGAAGCAGAGTTGAGGGTCATTAAAAATGAGATTGGTTTCAAGCGGTTGGGTTCAAAGAAAGTGGTTGTTGGGAAGAAGGTAAGATCTATTCCAGAATTGGTATGAGCTTCTCAGAGGACAGTCAATTGTCATCCTCATTTTTGTTTGACTCTTTCCTTTCAAAGGACAAGGCGACTCTTAACATATTATAGTTTTGATGATTTAGAGGGGGTCCTGTCCTCACTAGAGAAATAATTATCAATTTGGTGGTCAGTTTCGTTGACAGTTTCCCTTAGATCTGGGCACCTCCTCAGTGCTGAGGGTGGTGGCAGTGGCGATGGTGTGGGCTGCCGTGTATGGCACATACAGTTCACGATCTGAGGCTAAGCAGAGAAGACAGCTTTACAGCTGCTGGTCTGACCCTGTTTGACCAGCACCATTATAAATCTCACCTTAGAAAGCTTTGTAAACTTTATTTTTTTTCCTAAATTTCTTTAGAAGGCCATGAGGCTCATCTGGATGGTAGGTGAGGACATTTAAATTTAGAATTACGAAAGAGACTACCAGCTTCTATGCAGGTTAAGAATAAAACTCCAGATTGGCAGGGAAGTCTCGGGAGCCCCATTTCACTTGTAACACACCTATTGAGAAGCACAGAGTAATGGTTTGAAATGGGCATTGTAGGCTTAAATGTAATCCAGTGGCACCTACAATTTCCCAGGGCTTAGCATCATTAACGCTGGTCGGGACCTTCATAGAAGGAGAAGGAGGCGCCGATGCACAGAAGATGTTCTTCCTTCTTGAACTGGATTTGCAGTCCCCTCAGAAGAAAAATGCCAATGTCTTGGCAGAAAACACAAATTTGCATATTATTCACAGGCATTTGCATACCGAGTTCAAGAGGCTCTATCTTCAAGTATGTAAAATAAAGAGTGTAATCTACTGCCATTGTGTTCCAATCCAGGATTCAGGGCATTACACAAATGAAATACATAACACATTTAAAGATCACATTTCTGAAGACGGAAGACGGCAATCAGTCGAAGGTGGTGGTGAATCAGAAATACTGACTGGGAGCAGAGACTGTCTGGCGTGGCTGGAGTGTAGGATGGGTAAAACTGCTGCCTTAAATGTCCTCTGCAGAGGAAGTCTGCTTGGGTGGGTCTCACTCCTGCTGGAGTCTGCAGTGTCAGAGCCATTGTGCCAAGGCGTTCCCTCTGCCAAGGTGGAAAATATGCACAGTGGTGTCTGAATAGTTCTGCTGTCTCCTAAATCCTAACTGGGCTAGACAAAAGTCACACTCTGGTAGTTGGGCATGGTGGTGCATGTCTTTAATCTTAGTACTAGAAAGGCAGAGGCAGGTGATGGCTACGAGTTTGAGGACAAGTCTACATAGTAAGTTCCAGGCCAGCTAAGGCTACATAATAAGACCCTATTTCAAAACAAAAGAAAACACCCAAAATAGTCATATTGTGTACAAGAAGAAGCCTGACACCTGTCTTCCATTCCATCCTAGGAATCTTCCATGTCTAAGCCTAGAGACTTAATTACTGGTACAGTAACGAGTTGAGGGGAGGATGGGAGAAATGCAGTCAGTTCTGACTGGACAACCCTTCAAGGAGCAGCCTGTCTCTGCAGTAGGCATTGCATTAATAAAAATGGTTCTACTAAGCGATGCTACTTATAGTTAAGTCCCCCAGCTTCCTCCTCTAACTACATTGCCACCCCTTATCTTCCCCAAAATGAAAATTCTTGAGCTGGTACTAGACAGGCTGATTAGCAAGTTATTCAGATTACAGTATCACCCAAACGTGGTTTATGTCCTAGGGGATGACATTGGGCATGCAACCCTCATAGGAAGTAAAAGCCCAAAGCTTCTCAAAAAAAGCAGAGATGAAGCAAAAGGAGGGGTTTGGTGCTCTGGTACTGAGGACTTCCCAGAGATATGATACCTGTTTGTCATCAGAACTGAAACATTCTCATCTCCTTAATGTTCAACAAGCCATGAAGATCAACTTCAAGGGGCCATGGAATTGGAGCAGCAGACCCAGGGGACAGTGAGTGTGAAGATGGTAAGAGAGCTGGTCTAATCCAGCAGTAAGGGACATACCAAATCATAGGGTCCAGGTGGGCTGAAGGACCATGGGTCTAGACCCATCCCTTACTGAGAGCATAGAAGGAAGGCAGAGGTAAGAGTTGGAAGAGGACCCAGGCTCCAGTTGGTATACTGAAATTCAAGACAGATTTCTAGATGGGGTAGGGCATGTTAGAGCCATGAGGGAAGCCAGGCTACCCAGCTATCAGCCCCATCCCCCACAAGACTGGTGGGCTACAGGGTCCCAGATTCCTCAGTTCAGGGAGGATAGAGTTAGGTCCGGAAGACTGTTTGAGTGGTTCCCACTCACAAGTGGTCCTACCCATAATCTTGATAAAGCTTTAAATGTTTTCTCTATTTATTCATTTTTCTTTTATTTTTGAGGTAGTTAAATTATATCATTTCTCCTTTCCTCCCTTGATAACCTCCAGTATATCCCTCCTTGCTCTTACAAATTCATAGCCTCTTTTACATTAATTGTTGTTACGAGCATATATGCATGCACATATATATTCCTAAATGTAACCCACTCAGTCTGTGTAATGTTACTAGTCCATATGCATTCAGGGCTGACCATTTGCTATTGGGTAACCAGTTCATGTCATCTTCCCACACAAGAGTTTTTTTCACCCTCAGAATTCCTCAGTTAAGTGTACTTCTTGATGTAGGGTTGAGATCTCACAGGCTCCCCCATCTACTTTGTTTTAGGCTCACTGGTGTAGTCCTTGTTCACGTATATTTAGGCAGCCATGTTGCTAAGGCTTTATGGGTAGTTTCTGACATTACTGGGAGACCCAATCTCACAGCGAACTTCCCAATCCTTCGGCTCTTACAGTCCTTGCTTTCCTTCTTCTGAAGTGTTCCCTGAGCCTTAGGTGTGGGGGTGTTTTGTAGATGAAGCCATTGGAACTGGGCCCCACAGCTCTGCGTTTTGATTGGTAGTGTTTGTGCAATGGTCTTCTTCTGTTGCAAAGAGAAGTTTCCTTGATGAGGGATGAGCCAAGAGCCTCAGATGATAGAGCATCTGTGATGCTTTTTTTCCCTGGATCTTGGTTACTTGGTTCAGTATTCTTTGGTCAAGCTTTCCTTAGAGGTATTCTGCTCTACCAGGCTGGAGAAAGACAGTAACTGAAAGTGAGCTCTGTTCGTCTGACCATACATTTCTCTCTGTGACTGCCTCGTGTTTCACCTCCTTAACTCAGATGCCCTTCTTTTTGTCACCTGAATGAAGGCCAGGCCAATTTCACCACTGCAAAAATGCATCTTTGGTGGCATCCCAGAAGAGCTTTAGGGTTGAGAGTGCAGCCATTTCATAGGGTAGCAATGGCTTGGCATGGTCTTGGGGAACAGATGGGCTTTACTGTGACTTGCATGCCAGCCTCTGTCTCGTCACTGGCTAAGTCACTTAACCTCTTGCACTTGCTTTTCCCATTTGCAAAATGGGTGTTTAATACACACGTGCCTCGCAGAGGTTTTGTGAGAATTAATTAAGCAAAGGTTACAAAGTAGTTGGAAAATGAAGCACTAAATGTTATTAAGTTGGGTAATTATTCTATGCTAACAGGCCTGGATATAAAAGCATTTTTCGTGCTCTATCCCAGTCTAAATAGGTAGATGGCAATTTTGTTTTCCATGTCTCTATGTGTTATGTATATTAATTTAGTAGTTAACCACTGCCAGCTCTCTTCTTTTTAAAAACAAACAATCTGGGAGGAGTCAGGAGATGAGAAATATATTGTATATATTTCAGAATATATTGTATGAGAAAAATTCAATTAAAAAAGAAAATCCCTTTGTGTTCATCCATCAGAAAAATCTATATTTTTATTTTATGTGTTAATGAGTGTTTGCCTGCATATATGTACGTGATCAGAAAAATCTATATTTTTATTTTATGTGTTTATGAGTGTTTGCCTGCATATATGTACGTGGAATACATACATGTATGACTGGAACTTGCAGTGGCCAGAGAATATGTTGGATTTCCTGGAACTGGAGATATAGAAAGTTGTAGGCTACTCCTTGGGCAGGGAAGAAAACCTGGGTCCTCTGCAAGGGCAGCCAGTGATAGCACACTGAAGTCATCTCTTCAGCCCCAAAATAACTTCTTTCACATTTCAATTATTTTACCAATTTCTTCACTATTTTTATTTTCTATTTTTAATACCAACTCAACTGTCTTGTTTGCTCAGCAGAGTTGGACGTTTGTTGGTTTCAGTGCTGGGGACTAACCCTATGTGTGCACTAGACAAGGACTTGGCTGCTCAGCTACACCACCCCAGCCTGTAACTGACTTCTCACTGAGACAACACCCCAGTAGATCTCTGGAAGGGATGAAGGTGGTCTGGGAACTTTGCCAGACCTGAGGGTTCAGCTCACGGCCATCAAGTCAGAGCCAATGCCACCATACTACAGGACACAACACAGTTTTCCTCACACTTCAGAAAGAAGGTGGCCATGCCTGGCCACCAAGCCAGCTGCAGAACTGAAGGTCTGAGATCCCAGCCGGGGGAGCATTTATTGGCGCTCTTCTCTTTCCAAGGTTGTGCCAAAGAAATAGAACCCATGAGAGCCACAACTTCCCTCCGTCTGATACTCATTTTCCATAACTGTCACTTGCCCTAAGAGACCGGCAAAGGGTCAGACTGAAGAAAGTCCCCAAGTGCTCTGGAATCGAGCTTCTGATTAAACACAATCTGGTCTTTTAAGGAGTCGGGTTTCTTTTTCTGTTCTATTCATGCTGGCTTTTGATGATCTTCTTTGTAAGAATTCCTTTGAATTCTATGCTTTCTCTTCCATATTAGTTTTCTTTTTCTTTCTTCCTTTCTAAGCTTTGAGGAGAGACAGAACTTTTCTTTCCATGTAGATGTATATATATAGTTATAAAAGCATTTTTAAAACATCAGTGGCAGTTGGTTTTATGAAACATCTTTGAACTGTGTGCCCATTTGTAAGGTACTTGTTTGTGTAACTATTATCCGTTGCAGAGGAAACTTTTCAAAAGTCATCTACATTAGTCAAATGTTATATTCCGTTATCATTTTGTTTTTATTTTCTGCATCTTTCTGTGTTTTCTTCTAAGATATTTCTACTCACCTTTATAATTGTTTTCCAAATTGACAATTTATTTCCCACTTCTTACATTGTGGGTGTCTTTGCTGTTTTGAGCAGACACCATGACCAAGGCAACTGTTATAAGGACAACATTTAATTGGGGCTGGCTTACAGGTTCAGAGGTTCAGTCCATTATCATCGAGGTGGGAGCATGGCAGCATCCAGGCAGGCATGGTGCAGGAGAAGCTGAGAGTTCTACATCTGCATCTGTAGGCTGCTAGCAGAATACTGGATCCCAGGCAGCTAGGGCAAGGGTATTAAAGCCCAAATTCACAAGGCCACACCTACTCCAACAAGGTCACACCTCCCAACAGTGCCACTCCCTGGGCCAAGCATATACAAACTATTAGAGTGGGGGCTGGGCACTTGGTAATCAAAAGCATAAAAGCTAGAGGTAGCTGTCTGGCTATGTGCCCCATCTCCTCCATCCACTCCCTCCACAGTCTGGGTTAGTTATTTCAATCTTCTGCACTTCAGTTTATTTTATGTTATGTGGACTTATAACCTGGGGTTGCACAATGTGTAATTATTACTGAGAGGAGCCCTTGGGGCATATCGCATAATAAGTGATACTTGTGTGCCTAAGAGTGAGTATTTAGTCTATGGACCTCTGTTGTCATATGACATGTCATTAGGAAACATCAAACCCTGGAGCTGGCATGTGTCATAAGATCATTGGAGAGTCAGGATATAAGTACATCTAGATTATTGGTTCTCAACCTTCCTTACAATGCAACCCTTTAATAGAGTTTCTTGTGCTGTGGTGACCCCCAACCACAAAATTACTTCACTACTCCTTCATAACTGTAATTTTGCTACTGGTATGGATGGTAATATAATATCTGATATGCAGGATATCTGATATGGAACCACCAAAGGGGCCACGCCCCACAGGTTGAGAACCACTGATCTAAAGCAACCCAGCAGAGTGGTGGATAATGGACAACTAATGAGAAGCTAGTACCTGTTCCACTCTGGTCTTTCCCCTTGCCTGTGGGAAGGCCTACTGCCTGGTCTGTATTTCTACTTCTTTGGCTACCTTTGCTTACTTAGCAGTGCCCCGCTATTGAAAATCTATCACCCACTCTAGTTTAAACTCCTAAGTCCATTGTTTACAAGTGACTATCTGTTAGCCTTTCTGTATTTTCAGTTCTGTTTTCTTCATTGGTTGAGTGTGGTCCAGGATTCAGTCTTGGACCAAGGCAGGAGCAAGTCAGGGGAGGTGGATCTATAAAGCAAGGGACATATAGGATGCTCGTTTTAAGGAAGCTTCTATAGGATATGGTTTTCAGTTTTTCAGTAAAATATATAGAGAGGAATGCATTTGACATCAAAGTAGCACATACACCTGTAAAAGTAAAATGGAAAACGACCTTTGCCCTACAGCTTAATAAGAACTGGGCTATATTAATTTGTCTCACTAGAAAAACCACTAGCTACGACTAGCCTGATGCTTGTGTGCTGAGCTAGAGAGGTGCCTCCACTTTTCTAATAAGGACTTTGTCATCTTTCATGCATGACACTTGGGCTTTCATGCATAACACATTGTAGCATGCGTAACATGCTACCTTAACCACCCATGTAAAGCACAGGTTCCCCAGTTCTCCAGTTCCTGGGTGTCACCTGGTTTTGCTTCAGGCCGAAGTTCGACCAGTTCTGCCTAGAGTTCATGTTTTCCTGGTTAAGGCTGGCTCCAGTCATATTGTGACAATACTGGTTCGTTATGGACGTTCTACTAAAATCTTTGCTTTTCCCTCTTTTTTTCCTCTTTTATGCACAAATGCTTTATATTATAAAGAAGTTGGAATCTCAAAAGCATTTCTTGGGACTTTTTGCTTGAAAACAAAACGCAACTTTCAGGTTGTGAGAACTTAAATTCTTAGAAAAAAAGCCATGGGCCTATGTTAAATATTTCACGTAGTTGACTGATTGGAACAATATGATTATGCAGAGTTGGGATATTGAAGATATAGAGACAAGTTGTCTTGGCTATCTTTAGTCCCCTTATCAGCCATTCATTGCCCACATCTGTGTTTGACCTAAACAACCTTTCAGCTGTCACCTCAAACCTTTGAAATGCTTCAACAAAGCAACCTTCCCTAACCTAAAATCTGAGAATGTCACCGAATAACATCCAAACCTGAACAATCTTCTCTGCTTTGCTCTAATACGCCACAAGATTCTGGGAAACGGCCTCACTTATGACTTTCTTTTCTTCTGTATCTATAAAAAAATTGTGCAACCAATTCCATGTTGGGACATATTATTCTGAGCAACACAAATCCATGGTCCAGGGAGACTCATCTTTGCTCAAAGTAAACAGCTTCTTAGTTCCTTTGAGATGAGACCTGTGTTCCTGCTTTAGCAGTATGCGGCTTTCCCAAACCAGATAAAGCTTTCCTGTGGGCACCCTTGCCTTCTACAGCTCTCAGACTTGTTGCTAGAGGAATGAAGGAGGCATCAGGATGTGTGTTATAGGCAAGTATGGAAGACCACACACACGGCAGGAGATGCCATTCATACTAGGCGAAGAAGGATGGAAGGGGTGATAGTCCTTTTATTAACATGGAAAGGTTTGTTGTGAAGCGCTTCTTGCCCTCCTCGCTGCCAGCAAGTTCTTAGGGATGTACAGCTGTGTGCTACACTTAGGGGCAGGGGCCTTTTATGTGCTTTCTTTATGCAATTGAAACTTAGGCCACAGTTTTTTTTGTTGTTGTTGTTTTGTTTTATTCTGACTGCTCTTTTTCTGTGGTTTAATATTTATATTTCATTGCCCATTGGGTTTCCTATGATGCATTGGGTGGCATCTAGAAATGATGTCAGTGGTGCAAACCTTATTCCCCAAGACAGTGATAATGACTTCTTTCTCTACATTTTGGTGCCGGGGACAGTTTTAATGTGATTTCCTCTTCCACCTTCTCTGCATCTTTTCATGGGTTTCAGATCTGTTATCTGATCTTCTTTGAGACTTTTGTGGCCTAATTATGTTCTATGTGAACAGCTATGACCACCTCTATGGTGTCTTCTTTGTTTCTCTTAGCCTCTCTCCCAAACTAGCCCAGATGACAAACTAGGTGAACCCAAAGCCTGTCTGTTCTATGTAAACTCTTTACCACTGAATTTATCTTCAGATCTTCAGATCACATGATTGTTATTATTTTTTTTAATCAAACTAGAATGAGCCAAAATGCCATCAGCTTGATGGAAGGCATCTGCACAATCTCCCGGAATCGTATCTCAACAGTGGAAGACTAGCTGCTCTACCTGTAAGATGAAGAACAAGATAGGGAAGCTCCTGCCTTGATTTCTGTGGATAGCTATATTGGAGGCCATTGCCAGGGATATAAACTAGGAAAAGAAGTAATAGGCAAAAGTGAAGCTGTCTTAATCTGCAGGCAACACGATTGTGAGAAGGCTTAAGTCAGCATGCCCAAGAAAGCTAGGAAACACATTAGGCTAGTCACAAGACGTTAAGGTATTAATTCACAAATATATTAATATATCAACACAAAATTATTTATATATTATTTACTACCAGTGGACAATTAGAAGTAGGCCTAAGATATAATATCAAATAGAGTTTACAGATGTACTCCCTGCAATTTCTGACTCAATGCCAAGAGGGTTTACCTTTTCTCATGTACCTGTGTTATGTTTAACCCTGAGCGTCCTAATAGGCTTTCTCTGTAGACGTTTACAACTGGTTCTAAAATTTATTTGGAAGCTTAAGAAGGCCAAAATGAGTTCAGAATAGAAGTAGGAAGCTGTGGGCTACATACAATACTGCCTGCAAACATGATCAGCTCCGCTGTATAACAGCAGTATTGAAATGATATGTTCTCGAATGAGGAAAACTGTAGCGATTGATCCAGGTAAAGTCCAGATGTGGATTCATGTTCACACCAGCTATGGACTTGACTGATGGTGAGGTGGTAGAGACAGATGATCTTTTCCCCTTATGGTATGGGGAGAGTAGTACATCTGTGTACAGCGTACACAAACACACACAAACCTTGATACATACCTTATGTATAAGCAGTTAAAGGCTCAAATTTGATAATTGTTACCAGAGAATTATGAAATTAAGCATGCTTTGGAAAAAGATCAGAGAAAAAGAACTTCGTGTTTCGGTTATGACAATGATTGCCTAGATACACAAAAAGTTCATGAACCATAACAAAATAATTGGCAAATTGAACTTTACAAAACAATAAGACTTCTGTTTTTTGAACACGAGTGCTAAGGAAATGAGAAGGTAAATATTTAAAGCGGGAGAGAAATTTGAAAAATGCACATCTGGCATAAAGGATCTATATCTAGACTGTATGAATAACTTCAGTAAAACAGCCACACAGAACACTTAAAGGTGGAGAAACTGAGTGGACACTGATAGAGAGGGACACCTGATGACTCAGCACTTGGCAAGAACATTAGCATTCCTGACTAGAAGAAAACTCAAATATACATCTTCAATGAGATAACAGTAAATGAAAGTACAGTGGAGGTGTGTTTGGGGGAAATAAGGAAAGGCAAAGGAGCAGAGAGGAGGGAGGGGAAGAGGCAAGGAAAAGTCAGTTTTATTGGGAAGAAGGTTGATGGGGAATAAAGAGATGGCTCAGCAGGTTAAGTGTGTGCCATGCAAGAGTGAGGCCCTGAACATGGATCCTTAGAACCCATAAAACGCCAGTTATGGCTGTGTGCCTCCACAGTCCCAGAACTCCTGGGGTGAGATTGAGAAACTCTGGATGAATGCTGGCCAGCTAATATAGTGAACACTGTGTTGAAAAGTAAGGGATTCTGTCTCGAATATGGTAGAAGGTAAAGACAGACACCAGAGGTTACCCTTATCGTCACAGGTATGTTGCAGGCCTATGCCTTCTCTCTCTCTCTCTCTCCTTCTTCCCATCCCTGTCTCTCCTTCTCCCTCCCTCTTTCCCTCCCTCCCTCCTTCTCTCATTCTCTTTCTCTCCCTCTCTCTCTCAGAGCTTTTCCAAAATAGAACTAATAAGAGCAGGAAAGGACAGTTGGTGAAAATCCATAATGTTATAGCCTCTTTGGAATGGTTTGCTTGCCCCTCCTTATGAGGTATAAGAACATTTGTCTATATAAGAACTGCATGTGAGTGCTCTGTTAGGTTTATGCATGATCACTGAAAGTGGAAATATGAAAATATGCATCAATAGTGTAGTATCTGCACAGGAAATACTACTTGGAAATAAAAAAGGTTAAAGTTTTCATACAGTAATACTGAAGAATTATAGAAAGGCATACTGTCAGATGATAGACTTTAGACACAAAAAGGCAGCCCACTATTTTATTGCATGTATAGAGCATTCTGGAACAGTAAAAATATGAGGGAAATCAGATCAGTAGTTGCTAGGAGAGAGAGAGAGAGAGGAAGAGAGAGAGAGGACTGACCCTGAAAGCACAGGTCCTCTTGAGGCACTTCATGGTGATGGTTGTTACGTCCTGTATACTTTTATATGTATGAGCCTAGAAGGGTGAATTTTAATGTATGCAAATTATATCTCAGTAAACTGGACCTTAAAAAAGGACTTTGTTATTAGTTAAAATTTACATAGTGATATATGCATACATGAATAATTTATTTGTCAGTTCCATTTAGCAATAACGAACCTCTCCATTTGCATAGCACCTCCTTTCAATTTGTGAACTACTTTCTTCTTTTTCCGTGGAAGTCTTACAACCTCACGTAATGGGCAACATGCTTGGAATTCAGTGATGAGCTTCCCACTGGGGTTCAGAGGGGGACAAGTGGGACAAGTGGTGTATCGAGGTCACATAGAAAACCTTTCTCAAATCGAGTTTTACCTCTTTCTCTCAAGGACTGAGAAAAACATGGAGACAGTTTGGGACATGGTATGGGAATGTGGACAAGCACATAGGGTGAAAAAAGAATGCTGACTGATCAGGTATGGGTGTGTATGGAGGGGCAACAGCTCGTTGACTAAACCCTACAGAGCTAAGGTAGGCTCTCAGTTTGTTCTTTCAAACTATGTGACAATATTTCTATATAGATTTAGGAGGGAAATCGAGAGTAGGGAAGACCACACAAGAGATGGCGTCAGGCCTCTTTTCCTATTGTGGGGCTGCAGATGGGAAAGTCTTACACTTGCTAAGAAAGTTCTCTACCACCAAGTGACAGCCCCAGCTCCAGGCCCAAAATCCGGTTTTAAAAGAATCAAAGCCGTGTGAAAAGCTGCTTTGGAAATGATTTTAATGGGGATATTTTGGTTTGGAATAAAGAAAGACCTCAGAGGAAATGTAAGAACAGTTTACGACATTTTACCAGGAGCTAAAGTATTTGCTAGAAAAATAGAGAAAACAAGGTTTAACTTACATCTGCCCATGAATTAGTCAATGGAGCTGGGTGTGATGGCACACCTGGAGGAACTCGAGTTTAAGAGCAGCCGTACATAGTGAGACCCTATCTCAAAACGACCTAAATAAGTAAGATAAAGAGAAATGGGAAGGGGACACGAAACCTTATTAAAGTGTTCCAAACATGCTAGCCTTGAAGCAAGGCAGGTAGCATGACAGTTGGGCTAATTGTGAAGCTAGACCTTTCTTTACGAGTTAGGAATGAGTAGGACCTGAGTCACCAGCTCATCTGGGAGAAAGGAAGGCACAGGGGCCATGGGTGAATCCCGGGTAAAAATAACAGTTCTGGAGGGAAGGAGGAAGGAAGGGAGGAAGAGAGACAGACAGACAGACAGTCAGAGACAGACACATACAGATAGGTAGATAGAAGGATGAATGGATAGATAGATAGATAGATAGATAGATAGATAGATAGATAGATAGATAGATAGATAGATAGATAGATAGATAGAAAGAAAGAATAGTCCGGAGAGGGTAAGAGAATATAAGAGAGCAGAGGAGGGGGTGCCTGTGCCATCCGCAGGTGTAAGGGCGCTAGCAAATGCACAGAGGCTAAACACTGAGATGATGAGACACAGGTGCAGCTGATCATTCATTTTTTGTCATTCAACACTGGGGAAAATTACAGCATCAAGAAAGGAAGCAACGGCAGCGGCCCGTGTACATGGTACGTCAGGTGCCTTTGGTAAAACAGGATGGCTGCAGGTTTGGAGAGATGCAAAAAGAACCTTCAAGAAGAAATGTCATGGCAGAGAACACAGGATGAGGAAGAGATAAGATGGAGTAAGAGAGGCAGAATAGAAACAAGATTTGTTTTACACATATGCATATGTGTGAACACACACACACTCAGCCAAAATGAGCCAACTGAAAATCGACCAGTTCTTGATAAAGTTGAAGGGTTTCAGAGACACTGCAGGGCAGTGTGTGCATGGGTCAGGAGGAGCAATAGACAGAAAGAAACATGTAGAACATGCAGCCCTAGGATGGAGGGAGGAGGAGAGAAGTTTGAGCACAGTTTGAAGCAGGAGCCCAGGGTTGTTGTATGGATGCTCTTCTCGCCACAGGAAATGTTCCCGTGGAGAAGAATTCTACTCCCTGAATATCATTCCAATCAAACCACTACAGTGCATGCTCTCTCATAAGTGCCTCGGTTTTTAATGATAAAATTGGGGTCTGAACTTCTCAACAGCAGTTGTTCCTTTGCTAGTACCAGGAGGCCAGAGGAACCTCCATTGCCTGAGTAAACCAGCCCCCTTGACATTCTAAGTCTCTCTTAAAGGCAGTTCCACGTCCCATTTGCTGTGGAGGCTGAGAATAAATGGGATTTGGAGGGAGCAGATAGGATCCTTTCCCTCCAATCCTTCTTCTTCTGTCAGTCACGTGTTCAATACTGGTTCCTTATATGAACCTCATTTCCCCCATTCCTCCACTGCTGTCCTCATTGCCCTTCCTGTAAGCCAGGTCACACCAAGTCTGCCATCTTGCCAGGTCACACTGCCTGCCGTCCATCCCCTGAGCATCACTGTGCTGGCCTCCTCTCTGCCTTTCTCAGGGCACCTTGCTCTAGTGTCCTTACTCAGACTAATCCCTTGCCTTAGATACACCAGATCCTCTGAGCTCAGCCCAGAGGCCGCTTCCTGGGGCTGGGGAGATGGCTCAGTTGGTGAAGCACTCCCGAGGGGAGGTACAAACCGGAGGATCCACGTTCTATCCCCAGAGCCCACGTACACAGCTGGGCGTGGTGGTGGAGCTGGGAGAGCAGAGAAAGGAGGCTTGAAGAGCAGCCCGCTTAGCCTAGTTGGTGAGCTCCAGGACCCAGTAAGAGACCCTGCCTCAAAATACTAAGGGGATAGAGCCTGACAGTTCTCACATCCGGTATCTGCCTTCCACTCATACACAGAGACAGTGATGTGGACCCAGTGCGCGAACTGCCCCTGGGCTCCTTTCCAGTAAGGTCCAACCCAAGAGCTCTCTTCCCATGTCATTATTCTTGTACCTCACGCCCCCTTCACACTACCAATGCTCCTTTCACACTTCCCCAGTATTCTGCTACGCCCTGGCTGCCTCCCTGTGGTGAAGTGCTTGCTCATCCTGGGGCAGATGCCCAGCCTTGACTCCAACCCATGCTGCTGGGCTCATGAGCATGGGTGCACAGTGGGGGTTTGTTGACTTGTTGGGGTTTGGAGGCCTGTCTTGGTGTGTGACGTTGTTAGTCAAGTTTTCTGTTTTCCAACTCTAACACGGGGAAGTTACACACCTATATGGTACACCCTGGTGGAATGGTGGAGATTTCTGCCCACAGACTATTGCACTCAAGGTGAGGAGCTGAGCTTGGCCTCAGAAAGGAGGCATGGCCCGAGACAGCCTGTCCTGTCTCCTTTCATAGCTATGACGAGGGTAGACATGGTAATCGGGCTCAATGTTCATGCTGTCCCTGCAACGGCAGAGTGCTGCATTTGGGGACAGCAGCCCTTGGCTGTTTGAAATGAAAACCTGTATGAAGTGTTAGAGTGGCCCATTTGCGATGGCATTATTACCATGGCATGGGTGGATTTATATTTTACTCTTTTTTTTTAATATTTTTATTACATATTTTCCTCAATTACATTTCCAATACTATCCCAAAAGTCCCCCATAGCGCCCCCCACTTCCCTACCCACCCATTCCCATTCTTTTGGCCTGGCATTCCCCTATATTGGGGCATATAAAGTTTGCAAGTCCAATGGGCCTCTCTTTCCATTGATGGCCGACTAGGCCATCTTTCGATACATATGCAGCTAGAGACAAGAGCTCCAGGGCTCTGGTTAGTACATCATGTTGTTCCAACAATAGGGTTGCAGATCCCTTTAGCTCCTTGGGTACTTTCTCTAGCTTCTCCATTGGGAGCCCTGTGATCCATCCAATAGCTGACTGTGAACATCCACTCCTGTGTTTGCTAGGCCCCGGCATCGTCTCACAAGAGACAGCTATATTTGGGTCCTTTCAGCAAAATCTTGGTAGTGTATGCAATGGTGTCAGCATTTAGAAGCTGATTATGGGACGGATCCCTGGATACAGCAGTCTCTAAATGGTCCATTCTTTCATCACAGCTACAAACTTTGTCTCTGTAACTCCTTCCCTGGGTGTTTTGTTCCCAATTCTAAGAAGGTGCACAGTGTCCACACTTTGGTCTTCATTCTTCTTGAGTTTCATGCGTTTATCAAATTGTATCTTATATCTTGGGTATCCTAAGTTTTGGGCTAATATCCACTTATCAATGAATACATATTGTGTGAGTTCTTTTGTGATTGTGTTACTTCACTCAAGATGATGCCCTCCAGGTCCATCCATTTGGCTAGGAATTTCATAAATTCATTCTTTTTAATAGCTGAGTAGTACTCCATTGTGTAAATGTACCATAATTTCTGTATCCATTCCTCTGTTGAGGGACATCTGGGTTCTTTCCAGCTTCTGGCTATTATAAATAGGGCTGCTATGAACATAGTGGAGCATGTGTCCTTTTTACCGGTTGGGACATCTTCTGGATATATGCCCAGGAGAGGTATTGCTGGATCCTCCGGTAGTACTATGTCCAATTTTCTGAGGAACCGCCAGACTGATATCCAGAGTGGTTGTACAAGCTTACAATCCCACCAACAATGGAGGAGTGTTCCTCTTTCTCCACATCCTCGCCAGCATCTGCTGTCACCTGAATTTTTGATCTTAGCCATTCTGACTGGTGTGAGGTGGAATCTCAGGGTTGTTTTGATTTGCATTTCCCTGATGATTAAGGATGTTGAACATTTTTTCAGGTGCTTCTCTGCCATTCGGTATTCCTCAGGTGAGAATTCTTTGTTCAGTTCTGAGCCCCATTTTTTAATGGGGTTATTTGACTTTCTGGAGTCCACCTTCTTGAGTTCTTTATATATATTGGATATTAGTCCCTTATCTGATTTAGGATAGGTGAAGATCCTTTCCCAATCTGTTGGTGGTTTTTTTGTCTTATTGATGGTGTCTTTAGCCTTGCAGAAGCTTTGTAGTTTCATGAGGTCCCACTTGTCAATTCTCGATCTTACAGCACAAGCCATTACTGTTCTATTCAGGAATTTTTCCCCTGTGCCCATATCTTCAAGGCTTTTCCCCACTTTCTCCTCTATAAGTTTCAGTGTCTCTGGTTTTATGTGAAGTTCCTTGATCCACTTAGACTTGACCTTAGTACAAGGAGATAGGAATGGATCGATTCACATTCTTCTACATGTTAACAACCAGTTGTGCCAGCACCATTTGTTGAAAATGCTGTCTTTCTTCCACTGGATGTTTTTAGCTCCCTTGTCGAAGATCAAGTGACCGTAGGTGTGTGGGTTCATTTCTGGGTCTTCAATTCTATTCCATTGGTCTATTTGTCTGTCACTATACCAGTACCATGCAGTTTTTATCACAATTGCTCTGTAGTAAAGCTTTAGGTCCGGCATGGTGATTCCACCAGAGGTTCTTTTATCCTTGAGAAGAGTTTTTGCTATCCTAGGTTTTTTGTTATTCCAGATGAATTTGCAGATTGCACTTTCTAATTCGTTGAAGAATTGATTTGGAATTTTGATGGGGATAGCATTGAATCTGTAGATTGCTTTTGGCAAGATAGCCATTTTTACAATGTTGATCCTGCCAATCCATGAGCATGGGAGATCTTTCCATCTTCTGAGATCTTCTATAATTTCTTTCTTCAGAGACTTGAAGTTTTTATTATACAGATCTTTCACTTCCTTAGTTAGAGTCACGCCAAGATATTTTATATTATTTGTGACTATTGAGAAGGGTGTTGTTTCCCTAATTTCTTTCTCAGCCTGTTTATTCTTTGTGTAGAGAAAGGCCATTGATTTGTTTGAGTTAATTTTATATCCAGCTACTTCACCGAAGCTGTTTATCAGGCTTAGGAGTTCTCTGGTGGAATTTTTAGGGTCACTTATATATACTATCATATCATCTGCAAAAAGTGATATTTTGACTTCATCTTTTCCAATTTGTATCCCTTTGATCTCCTTTTGTTGTCGAATTGCTCTGGCTAGGACTTCAAGTACAATGTTGAATAGGTATGGAGAAACTGGACAGCCTTGTCTAGTCCCTGATTTTAGAGGGATTGCTTCAAGCTTCTCACCATTTACTTTGATGTTGGCTACTGGTTTGCTGTAGATTGCTTTTATCATGTTTAGGTATGGGCCTTGAATTCCTGATCTTTCCAAGACTTTTATCATGAATGGGTGTTGGATCTTGTCAAATGCTTTTTCCGCATCTAACGAGATGACCATGTGGTTTTTGTCTTTGAGTTTGTTTATATACTGGATTACGTTGATGGATTTCCGTATATTGAACCATCCCTGCATCCCTGGGATGAAACCTACTTGGTCAGGATGGATGATTGTTTTGATGTGTTCTTGGATTCGGTTAGCAAGAACTTTATTGAGGATTTTTGCATCAATATTCATAAGGGATATTGGTCTGAAGTTTTCTATCTTTGTTGGGTCTTTTTGTGGTTTAGGTATCAGAGTAATTGTGGCTTCATAGAATGAGTTGGGTAGAGTACCTTCTGTTTCTATTTTGTGGAATAGTTTGTGAAGAACTGGGATTAGATCTTCTTTGAAGGTCTGATAGAACTCTGCACTAAACCCATCTGGTCCTGGGCTTTTTTTAGTTGGGAGACTATTAATGACTGCTTCTATTTCTTTGGGGGATATAGGGCTGTTTAGATCATTAACCTGATCTTGATTCAACTTTGGTACCTGGTATCTGTCTAGGAACTTCTCCATTTCATCCAGGTTCTCCAGTTTTGTTGAGTATAGCCTTTGGTAGAAGGATCTGATGGTGTTTTGGATGTCTTCAGGATCTGTTGTTATGTCTCCTTTTTCATTTCTGATTTTGTTAATTAGGATGCTTTCCCTGTGCCCTCTAGTGAGTCTGGCTAAGGGTTTATCTATCTTGTTGATTTTCTCAAAGAACCAGCTCCTTGATTGGTTGATTCTTTGAATAGTTTTTCTTGTTTCCACTTGGTTGATTTCACCCCTGAGTTTGATTATTTCCTGCTGTCTACTCCTCTTGGGTGAATTTGCTTCCTTTTGTTCTAGTGCTTTTAGGTGTGTTGTCAAGCTGCTAATGTGTGCTCTCTCTAGTTTCCTTTTGGAGGCACTCAGAGCTATGAGTTTTCCTCTTAGAAATGCTTTCATTGCGTCCCATAAGTTTGGGTATGTTGTGGCTTCATTTTCATTGAACTCTAAAAAGTCCTTAATTTCTTTCTTTATTCCTTCCTTGACCAAGGTATCATTGAGAAGAGTGTTGTTCAGTTTCCACGTGAAGGTTGGCTTTCTATTATTTATTTTGTTATTGAAGATCAGCCTTAGTCCATGGTGATCTGATAGGATGCATGGGACAATTTCAATATTTTTATATCTGTTGAGGCCTGCTTTGTGACCAATTATGTGGTCAATTTTGGAGAAGGTACCATGAGGTGCTGAGAAGAAGGTATATCCTTTTGTTTTAGGATAGAATGTTCTGTAGATATCTGCCAGATCCATTTGATTCATAATTTCTCTTAGTTTCACTGTGTCCCTGTTTAGTTTCTGTTTCCATGATCTGTCCATTGGTGAAAGTGGTGTGTTGAAGTCTCCCACTATTATTGTATGGAGTGCAATGTGTGCTTTGAGATTTACTAAAGTTTCTTTAATGAATGTGGTTGCCTTTGTATTTGGAGCATAGATATTCAGGATTGATAGTTCCTCTTGGAGGATTTTACCTTTGATGAGTATGAAGTGTCCCTCCCTGTCTTTTTTAATGACTTTGGGTTGGAAGTCAATCTTATCAGATATTAGAATGGCTACTCCAGCTTGTTTCTTCATGCCATTTGCTTGGAAAATTGTTTTCCAGCCTTTCATTCTGAGGTAGTGTCTATCCTTTTCTCTGAGATGAGTTTCCTGTAAGCAGCAAAATGTTGGGTCTTGTTTGTGTAGCCAGTTTGTTAGTCTATGTCTTTGTATCGGGGAGTTGAGTCCATTGATATTAAGAGATATTAAGGAAAAGTAATTGTTGTTTCCTGTTATTTTTGTTGTTAAAGTTGGCATTTTGTTCTTGTGGCTGTCTTCTTTTAGGTTTGTTGAGGGATTACCTTCTTGTTGTTTCTAGGGCGTGGTTCCTGTCCTTGTATTGGTTTTTTTCTGTTATTATCCTTTGAAGGGCTGGATTCGTGGAGAGATAATGTGTGAATTTGGTTTTGTCGTGGAATACTTTGGTTTCTCCATCTATGTTAATTGAGAGTTTGGCTGGGTATAGTAGCCTGGGCTGGAATTTGTGTTCTTTTAGTGTCTGTATAACATCCGTCCAGGATCTTCTGGCTTTCATAGTCTCTGGTGAAAAATCTGGTGTAATTCTGATAGGCTTGCCTTTATATGTTACTTGGCCTTTTTCTCTTACTGCTTTTAGTATTCTATCTTTATTTAGAGCATTTGTTGCTCTGATTATTATGTGTCGGGAGGTATTTCTTTTCTGGTCCAGTCTATTTGGAGTTCTGTAGGCTTCTTGTATGTTCATGGGCATCTCTTTCTTTAGATTTGGGAAGTTTTCTTCTATAATTTTGTTGAAGATGTTTGCTGGTCCTTTGAGTTGAAAATCTTCATTCTCATCCACTCCTATTATCCGTAGGTTTGGTCTTCTCATTGTGTCCTGTATTTCTTGGATGTTTTGAGTTAGGATCTTTTTGCATTTTACATTTTCCTTGATTGTTGTGCCGATGTTCTCTATGGAATCTTCTGCACCTGAGATTCTCTCTTCCATCTCTTGTATTCTGTTGCTGATGCTCGTATCTATGGTTCCAGATTTCTTTCCTAGGGTTTTTATCTCCAGTGTTGCCTCATTTTGGGTTTTCTTTATTGTGTCTACTTCCCTTTTTAGGTCTAGTATGGTTTTGTTCATTTCCATCATCTGTTTGGATGTGTTTTCCTGTTTTTCTGTAAGGACTTCTACCTGTTTGATTATGTTATCGTGTTTTTCTTTAAGGATTTGTAACTCTTTAGCAGTGTTCTCCTGCAATTCTTTAAGGGATTTTTGTGCTTCCTCTTTATTGTCTTCTGCCTGTTTAGCAGTGTTCTCCTGCATTTCTTTAAGTGTGTTATTAAAGTCCTTCTTGAAGTCCTCTATCATCATCAGGAGATATGCTTTTAAATCCGTGTCTAGCTTTTCCGGTGTGTTGGGGTGCCCTGGACTGGGCGAAGTGGGGGTGCTGGGTTCTGATGATGGTGAGTGGTCTTGGTTTCTGTTAGTAAGATTATTACGTTTACCTTTCGCCATCTGGTAATCTCTGGGGTTAGTTGTTATCGTTGTCACTGTTTAAAGATTGGAGCAGAAGCTGTGTTCCACTCACCAGCAGTCTCTAAATCCTGCGGTGGGGGTCGTGGGTAGCTGACGGTACCCCGGTGCTGGTCCAGCCGGAAGAGGCCTGTGGTCCTACTCAGGCCGTTTTTCTGCTTCCCTAACTAATGCAGTCTCTGGTCCCGCGTGCAATTGGATTGGAGCAGAAGCTGTGTTCCACTCTCCAGAAGTCTTAAGATCCTGTGGTGGGTGTTGTGGGTAGCTGGTGAGTGTCAGCCGACCCTGCGCCCCAGCTGCCCCGGTGCTTTTCTGACCGGAAGAGGGTTGTGGCCCTATGTAGGCCGGATTTCTCTCTCCCCAACCAGAGCAGTCTCAGGTCCCGCGTGATTGGACTGGAGCAGAAGCTGTGTTCCACTCACCAGCAGTCCCAAAATCCTGCGGCGGGGGTCGTGGGTAGCTGGCGGGTGTCAGGCAACCCTGCGCTCCCGCTACCCCAGCGCTGATCCAGCTGGATGAGGCCTGTGGCCCTACTCAGGCTGGTTTCTGCTTCCCTAACTAATGCAGTCTCAGGTCCCGCGCAATTGGATTGGAGCAGAAGCTGTGCTCCACTCACCAGAAGTCTTAAGATCCTGTGGCGGGTGTTGTGGGTAGCTGGCGAGTGTCAGCAGACCCTGCGCCCCAGCTGCCCCGGTGCTTTTCTGACCGGAAGAGGGTTGTATATTTTACTCTTTCCTACTAACTTTAATTTCTTTTCTGTCTATTAAGAACAATAGAGTCAACTGTCGTCTGTTTCCTTGACGCACAGCCTACCTAGCCTTTTTTGTGTGCCTTTATTTCTTTCTACACACTTTCATTTGTGCCATCAGGGACAATTAACTCCAGAAGTCACCTCACCATGGGTTATACTCCACGCAAATCAAAGAGAACAATGAAGGGAATGCAGGGTGATTCTTCAGCAAGGGGCATCTTACCCAGGGCTACATGTCTTTGGGTGAAGTTGCCCTGCCTGACTCTCAATTTTACTGTACAACAGATATTCTGGTAACTTCTGTATGTCCCCCTCCCCTGATTCTCAGCGTTTTATGTTTCTCATTCCAAGAATGTTAGTTAGTACGTAAAGACTATTCTCTGGGGATGTTCTTCAGAAATGTACCCATTCTTCATGGGGGCCAGGTACTCGGAGGGCATTGCTGCTCCAAGACTGCTGGTACGGAAGTGAGGTTGAGCCACAAACATCATCCGGAGATACCCATCCTATTCTGTGGTGGGTGATACCTGTGGCACGCAGGACCTGATTTTTTTTCCAGTTTGAACCAGAGTCTTGTGGGCATGATCGTGGTGGCATGCATATGGTTGGTGGTTAGAGAAGGAAACAGATGGCCCCTTCAATTGGTTTAATTGCAATAGCATTTAAGAAAAGGATTGCTTGCCAATGCATGGACAATGTGCAGAGGCTACAAGAAAGGGGCACTGTGTTGAAGCAAGTCGGAGCTTTGTACAGTGACTGCCCTTGGAGGTCGTGAAGGAGGAGGGAGGGGATGATGCCTAGAATCTCCAGAGGGTTGCATGGAAAGAGTGTTGTGGAGAGGATTCCTGGAGGGAAGCTGTGATGTCCATGGAAGTGCTACATCTAGCGAGTGGACTCCGTGGCAGTCTGTACAGAGCTGTGTGGAGTGGGGAGCACAGCTTGAAGAGTCACTGAAAGAAAGGTGTCCAGGGGACATTCAGATGGGAAGAAACATTGAGCAGGCTGGGGACATAGCTCCTTCTACCTCCCCAGCTCCCCTCAAAATCTGGGGTGTTGGTGGAAGTCTATAATTCCAGCACTCTGGAGGCAGGAGGGTCAGAAGTTCAAGGTCATTCTTGGCTACACATTGGGCTACATGAGACCCTATCTCAAACTTAAAACAAAATAATTTAAAATGAAAGACCCAAGGAGACTTTCAGCAAGCCAGTTTCTCCATTTCACAGAAGAAATCAGAGCCACAGGGTGGTTTGTGTCAGAACTGTAACAATTATAAGACCATCCCATCCACAGTTCTGTGCCTTCGGCTCATGTGGTTATTCCTAGGGAAGGAAAAAGAAGAGAGACAGGGAAATGAGAGAGTTAAGGACTAACTGACGGCGGATGCTCTGCAAAGGGGCTCGATACCGCAGGATGTCAGAGGAATTTAAGCAAGTTTAGAACTTAATTATGATCGGCTGTGTGGTTAACAAATGTGTTTATTGATTGGAATAATAAAGACAGCATTTTATATTAGAGAGAGTCTGATTGTACTTCCCGTATGACCTGATATCCAGCCAGCTCAGATAGAATAGCTTTTATTCCCTATTGATTCTGGACTGGCTGTGGGCATTCTGAGGTACAGTTTCAGAGGTTAATTGTAAACCTAGGCTTTGCTGTGAAGACCGTGATGTTTGGATACTGTGTTTTATCAGCACATGCCAAGGACAGAGGTTTAATGGATACACACACATATAACGCTCATCTGTATGTAGATTTATACTTACATGTAGACACATGCAAATAACCCTAGATATATCAGTAATTACTAACAAAGAATATTGACCTTGGAATAATCTCTGTATAATACCAGGCTATCAGAAACAGGAATGATGCTTATGGTATTTCCCCTTCATTTAAGTACTTTGGGGAATGAAGGTTCTAGAATGCTGCCTTTACTTGCTTGAGCACTGGTGGAGCTGGAGAGTGATGACTCATTATTGGTGCTGCTCATTCCTTCCAGTCACGAATAGGCATTTGTTGGGCACTGATTTTATGCATGTCACTTTGGTAAATACTGGGGCTGGAGAAAGGAGACAGATGTGGTCCCCATGTCATTTCATTAAGGTTGGCATGAGAGGCATTTGATTAGTAAACAGAATGGGACCGAAGTCCTACAGTGCTTGTATTCTCATCTCCGTTCCTTTGGAGCCGATGGCTGCAGACATGACCCTGAGGTACAATGGGTAGCTATTTACACTCGAAGCTGTCCTGTTACTTAGCATAAAAGGAGGCTGGTTAGTGGCTGGTGAGCAGAGGCAGGAGCATTGCCGGCCACCCCCGAGTGTTCGCATCTATTTTCAATACAGCTCATGCTAGATTGTCCCTTGCAGACTTTAAAGCAGCCTATTTCTGAGGTCAGTGGAGATTGCACTTGAGTTAGAGGAGGGAGGAGTGGGGAGGGGAGGGCAGAAGCTCTTGGGTTTCTCTCTAAGTAATTTGAATCAAAAGGAACCCCTTATCTGCCTCCAAGCAGAGAAGATTCTCGATTCACGTCCAGTGAATAAATACCAGGTGCCTGCTATTTGCTAGATGCTTTCAAGTAAATTGTTTAATATTCCCAATGACCCCACGAGAGAAAGATAGTCCCCCTTTTATATGTCAGAAAATGAGGACCAAGTGTTTTCTGGTTCTCTTGTTCCTTTGCTCCCGAGATAAGCAAGTGTCCAAGCCAAGCTTCAACATCAGCACCTTGGACCTTAGAGAATTGTTGTTGTTGTTGTTGTTGTTATTATTATTATTATTACTACTATTGCACTATGTCTTAAAATACTATTAGAGGGCTGGTGAGATGGCTCAGTGGGTAAGAGCACCCGAATGCTCTTCCGAAGGTCCAGAGTTCAAATCCCAGCAACCACATGGTGGCTCACAACCACCCGTAATGAGATCTGACTCCCTCTTCTGGTGTGTCTGAAGACAGCTACAGTGTACTTACATATAATAAATAAATAAATCTTAAAAAAAATAAAATACTATTAGATATTTTGGTTGTATTAGTTAATTTTCTTGTGACAAATGCCTGACCAGCAGTAACTCAAGGAAGGAAGGGTTTGTTTGGTATTGCCATGGAGACAAGAAACTTTGCATCTGTGTCAATCAGGAAGGGGAGAGAGATGCTTGACCCTCTAGCTCCTTTACCCCTTTATATTCACTATAGGACCCCAGCTCATGCAATGAGGCCATCTCTATCCAGGGTGGATCTTCTACTCTCTGTTCCATCTCTCTGGAAGACCCTCATACACATCCCCAAGGGTGTGTTTCCTATGTGATTTCAAACACTGTCCTCTTGACTATGAAAATGGGCTGTCACATTTACTTTCACTTCCTGATGTCTCCTACTCACCAGTTAGCAGCATTAGATGAGCCTCACAACACACGGGGCATCCTCTCTGAGAGCTCGGAGCATGTGACAGTGATGCCCGATTTGTGTGTCATGACTCTTTGGAGATTGGACCCCATTCCATGTTGGGTGTCCTCTGGCACTTAGAAAATGATTGATTAATATTTGTCAGACAAGTCAATTTTCAGAGTCATTCTGACAAGGAGGTTATCTCAGACTTTATGGATAAAGCTGCTGAGGCGGATACAACTAAAGAAAGTGATCCAAGATCTTGACAAAGTTAAGAATGCAGGCTGTACCGGCTTGGAATACACTCAGGCCTTAGAAACAGCCTTTCTCGAGGCTAGGGCTGGGAGAGAGTTTAGTAAAGTGCTTGCTTCACATGAGTTCAGATCTTCAGTGTCCACGGAAAAAGCCAAGCATGGCAGTATGTGCCTACATGCACTGGGGAGGTGGAAGCAGGAGGGCCCCTGGAACCCGATGGCCAGCCATAGATGCAGTGAGAGACTCTAACTCTAAAAGTGAGGTGGCAGGGGCTGAAGGACGATACTTGTCATTGACCCCTGGTGTCTGTCTGCACATGGCCATCATATACATGCATGCATATACACCTACAAACATGTATAGATACAAAGCAATAAGGACATACCACATGCCTATGAAACCCAAAGCTTTGCTCCTGTTACTATGTTCGATGTGTGAGTTTTTTGGAAAATGCTTTCTTGGTGGCTGTAGTGGCTTGGAGTATGCTCAGGCCACAGAAAACAGCTTTTTTTTTTTTTTTTTTCAAAATTACCATTTTTAATTGAGTTCAGGTCAGGCTGTTTTTCAGCAGCCCAGAACTTTATTTTCTGCAAGATATCTGTGGGTCTGATGATCCATCTCCTACCTCTGTAAGATGCCGGTGGGTCCGATGGTCCATCTCCTACCTCTGCAAGATGCCTGTGAGTCTGATGGTCCATCTCCTACCTCTGCAAGATGCCTGTGGGTCTGATGGTCCATCTCCTACTTCTGCTCTCTGTTGTCCTGGAATCTTTGAGTTCCTTCCCAGCTCAGTTTTTCCTGCTTCTCATCTCTCTCTCTCTCTCTCTCTCTCTCTCTCTCTCTCTCTCTCTCTCTCTCTCTCTCTCTCTCTCTCTGTCTCTCTCTCTCTGTCTCTCATCATCCCATTTGTTATCTTTGCCCACCCCCCTCCTTATACTCAGGAACAAGCCAATTTTTTTTTGTATTAACACTTGCAAATGTTCTTTTGCTGTTGGAGCACACAATTGCCCTAATTAGATACCAAACGGTGACAATCAGACTCAGGTTTCAAAAGGTTTGGCTTTCAGCAGGACTACCCACACTGTCCTAGGAGGCATATACATGAATTATAATTAAGAACCATGTGCAGATGGTAGAAGAGAAACTTTGAGCAATGTTGTTGCCTCCTCCTGCAGATCATGAAAGGAAAAGAAGAAAAAGCAGTCACGAGTGACTGCTTGCAATGGGAGTGCAGTTGGTCATCTGCACTTGTCTTAAAACATACATGTGTAAAGTGACCTATAACCCTTCATCAGTGATCGGCAGAACTCTCCTCCAAGACTTGGATATGCGCAGAATTGACACATGCTTGTCCATAAAGTGGGAACAGCCCTGGGTTCGGTCACTGGGAGATCACAGAGCAGAGCAACTCAAGCAGACCCATGAGTTGATGGAGTGAGGGCAAGCAGGCAATTGCTCAGTACAGTTGGCCAAAAAAAAAAAAATAGCTCTGCAAACTCAGAGCCATATTTGCCCTTGGCAGGAATGGGGTGGATTTTTCTGGGGCATCTGAGGAGCTGGTGGTCCTATGACAGTGTGCTTTCCTGCATTGCGAAGACTGGATGGTTTTCTTTCTAGGCACCTATTGCTTGATCTTTCCTCCCCCTCCTCCAAGTCTGTTCTCCATCACATACTTCCTCAGAAGCAACTTGACTTAGGATCTGTTCTCACTCATTTTCTAGTTCAGTCATTTGGATCTGTGGTATCCGTGACGGTGTGGTATCCGTGACGGGCTGACTGACACACATTTCCCACAGGAGTATACTCCTGCTTGTGACCATGTAGGCCCCACGGGTTTGGCCTGTTTGTAAGATAACCCAGTCAATCTGGCATTCTTCGTTGGTTTCAGAGGGATGCAGTCATGGTAGCTGCCCACACTCTCCAGCTTCCCACCGGGCTCAGAGAGCCGAATCCCCAAAGAGGAATCGATGGTGGTTATACAGTGAAAAGGAAGACACAGGCAGAACTCAGACATGGCTGTGAAGTTTCGAGTCAACCCAAGACAAAAGATGGCCTCTTTAGATCTCATTTGTATATATTTAGCTGTTTTTAAGTAGATATTAGACAGCAAGTGCCTAACACTTTCGCATTATTATTAATGTTATTATTATTATTTTGGTGATCATAACCACAATGATGATGAGGAAGAAGACGATGGTGGTGGTGTGAGTGTGGTAATGCATATATGATGGTCAGAGGACAACCTTTCACATCTTGGGTTCTCTCCTTCAACTCTGAGTTCTAGGAATCAAACTCAGGTCATCAGGGTTGTACGGGAAGCACCTCTACCCACTTACACATTTTGCTGCCCCCTGAATACATTTTAGAGATTGAAACTGGATTTGCCAACATGAAAAGTGTGTGGATGCTGTTGCATTTCACCTGCTGCAAATAGATGTTGATCTTGTTCTTCGTAATGGCATCTGACAGTGCAGGCTGGCCATCTGTGCTACCCACACTGCCTGCTCAGATGGCCAGTGAGTGCATCTGCTGCCCAAACTGAGTGTTCTGACTCAAAAAACATGAGCTCAACAGCCTCTGTCTGTCTGTCTGCCTGTCTGTCTGTCCTGTCTCTTCTCTCTTTCTCCTGTCTCCTGTATTTCTCTCTCTCTCATACACACACACACACACACACACACACACAGTTAATAGTCACTGTCATTTAAAGGCTCAGTTTTTGTTTGGTTAGGTATATCCTTTGTCCTCTGTTTAAGACATTTTTTTTTTCAGTCAGGCTTCAAACTCACTAGGCAACGAAGGGTAGCCTTGAACTCCCGTTCCTCCTGCTGCACTCGACAGTGTCAGGATTATAGATGTGTATCACCATGCCTGGTTTTACACTACAGTGTCGAATCTAGATCTTCATGCATGCTGCTAACTAACTGCACCACATCTGCAGCGCTCTGGTCCAGACGGTTAAGATTTAGAATTCCAACTTAAGTAGCTGAGAGGAAGGCTCAGCGGTTATGAGCACTTGTTGCTCTTACAGAGACTAGGTTAGGTTCTTATCACCCCACATATGGGGTAATAGGCACACCTGCCTATCACCCCAGTTCCAGGGGATCTTTCCTCTGCGGCTGCTATATGCACATGGTACACAGACATACATGCAAGCAAACACAAATGTAACAAAAGATGGGTTTTTTAAAAGGGTCTAATTTAAAACCCAAAACTAAGTTGGAACTGACAATTGCAAAAGGATGCTACTGAACAAGTTCTTTGGGCTCTGTTTTACAGACTTGAATTAAAGACATGTTGGCTTCATGACTCACTGGCTTTACAGTTCAGGCAAAGGTGCCTTCTGTCATTTCCTGCAATGGAACTTTAAGTTTTTCTCTATAGACGTTTGGTTAGGACGCTTCCTTATTAATTCTTAAATAATTCACAGTTGTCTTTGCTGTTATGAATATTATGTTTTCTAGTTGGTTAGAAGAAAAGTATTGATTCTTTTTCCTAATAGGACCATTTATCTACAGGCCTGGCTGAACTCTTATTAATTCAAACAGTTCTTGTGCTATCAGATTCTCTATGTAGATAACTATATTCTTAATGAAATGCCATTTTTCTTCTTGGCTCTCCTATCTTTGACACTTAGCCTTGTGGTGCTGATGTGGGTATTGAGCCCAAGAGAAAAGCACTCTCCTACTGACCAGAGCCCCAGTGCCTCCAAAATATTCTTTAGGAATAGTCTCACTAAGTATCAGGATGGCTTTTGGACTTACTAAGTGGCCCAGACAAACCTGGAACGTGTAATTCTCTTGCCTCTGGTTTCCAAGTAGCTGGAATTATATATATAGCTGCCAAACCCAGCTGAACGTTTAATTTTCTTGATTTATTTTGTTAGTGTTTCCAGTCACTCAAAAAAAAAATTAACCTTGAATCTTCTCAGTGACAAGGGGCAAACAGTCAGAGGTTTTTAGTGTGTAGCTTACAGGAGGAATCTTGGGGTCTACTTTCCACCATTAAAGAATGTTATTTGTGTAAATATTTCATATTTCTTTGCTGTGGCTGGGTATTTCAGTTCATGCTTTCTTCATTGCTTGGAGATTCTCCTGGCATCTTTGGCCCTTTAGTATAGGGATGGAGACGTAGAACCTAGTTATCCCATCCCTGCTTCTTGCTGTCAACCATATTTGATCATTACTGATACAATCATTATTAGAGAGATCCCCTGTGTTTTGGCTAGTTAATAGATTATCTTTGCTTTTATGGTCATAGGTGGTAGAGGTCTGGCATTATCTTATTTTGCCTGAATCTTTTACTTCTTTTTATTTTGGCAAGGGTGGAGCAGGGTGGGGGTTGCTGGCTACAAACCAGACAAGATGGGATAAAGCAAGGTATAATTTTTGGTATGTTCGGAATGAGGGTTATTTGTTGCTTTATTTTAAAAATTCAACATTCTTTTGTACTTCTTTTCTTATTTGATATTATTATTATTGTTAAATATTATGCATCAAATTTAAGAATAATTTTTAGAGTATTTTCTTTTATTATTTTATAATCTCTGCTTGAGGTGTCATAATTATGTTTTATGATATGTTTCCTTCACATTTTCCATTATTTTCTGTCTATTACTCATTTTACAGCTTTGTCATTTAATTGCCACTTAAAGGATCCCTTGGGGGCCGGCTATGTCTGTCCTCCGTACTGCATCTCACTGATATCATTTGTCCATTTTCGTTGTCATTGGCTTTATTTAATTTTTATTGACAATTTACACACTATATTCCAATCATGGTTCTCCCTCCCCTATCTCCCCCAACCCTCCCCACCCACCAATCTGACTCCATGCTTTCTTCTTCTCTCTTTCTTTAGAAATCAAACAGGCAAATTTAAAAAAAAAAAAAAAACAAGCAAACAAATCAGAATTTTTAAAAAAAAATTTAAAAAGCACAAGAAACGCACACACAATCAGGAATCATAATGTATAAGCAAGATGAGACTCCCTCAAAAATCAATGAAACAAAAGTATTCATTCTATTTATTTTTAAGAAATTCATAGGTTATATTTTGATGATATTCTTTGCTCTCTGACAGCTGCTCTGAGATTCTCTTTCACCTTCCTACCTATCCAAATTTATGAGTTTTCTTTTTCTTTTAAGAAACAAGCAAACAACTAAACATATGGAGCCTGATTAGTGTGGCCTGCCTACTTCTGAGCACGCGGCCTGCCCTGGGGCCTGTCTCATGCACCTTGTGTCACTCACTCCATTGCAGATAACCGACTTCCGTCTTCCAGCAGCTTTAACCATGTGTATCTTCTTGGCAAGGAGTGGGCCGTCGTGCCTGTTTCTGCTCACTGCTGGGATTCTGTCTGCTCTCAGCTTGTGTGTGAGGAATATGTGTATTCATATATACATCTGTCCTGTTGTATCTTGAACATGCTGTTTCCTAGAAGTTTCCACCACCTCTGGCTTTTACAATCGTTCTTCTTCTTCTCAGGGTTGAGTGAAATATGAGTTATAAATATTATAAACATTAGTTGTCCTCAATAACATTTTATTTTCTTAGAAATGTATGTAAAGTATACATTTTCCCCTAAATGCTCTGGAAATTTTGATGCTCTGTGCTTTCATCGTTATTCTGTAAAATGATTTGTACTTTGGGCTTCCTTTATTTCTTCTTTAAAAGTAAATCTCTTCAAAAGTTTAATGTATGTGATTGAAAAAACTAGTTATTTTAAAGTCAGGTATGGGTAGCCATCTGTGAGTTTGAGGCCAGCCTAGTCTACACAGTGGTCTACACAGGATGGCCAGGGCTATGTAGAGAGACACTATCTTCAAATAAATCAAAGCAAAATGTAATTTTTTTCTCATTGAAACACATTTTTTTAAAAAGGATACTTCTTTCATTTTGACTCTATAGAATTTGCCACATTATAGATTTATGTCTAATGTGTATTCTCTTATGAGCATTTATAGATATCTGAATTAATCCAAGCTTTTTGCTCATACTTCTGATAAAGGTCTTTCATATATTACTTATAAGATGTTTTGTCTGTTGAATTTATGCTTTTTTTTTCCATCTTAGGAATTTTAACTGCACTTTTCTGCACGTCAAACTTGTATTCTTAGATTTATATGTACTCGGGACTGCTGGTTGTATCATATTGGTGCCAGTGTGACATTTATCCTTACTTGTTGATATTCCCGCTGTTGGATTTTGTCTTGGTATCGTAATGTTGAGATGCTCACTCTGACCTTCAGGAAGGTCATGTCTTTCCCCGTGGAAGCTGCCTTTCTTTCCCTACCATTTCATGTGGCAAGTATTCATGCCTGTGTTCCATAGCTTTCCGGCTTCACTCACGGCTTGGGACAGTCCTGGGTCTGAAGCCTGCCTCTGGCACTGTTTTATTAGACACAGTTGCCCTGGGTAGCCCAGATCAGTCAAGCCTGCAATCTCCCTGCCCCAATTTCCCAAGTGCTGGGATTACAAGCATGTGCAAGGACATCTGTCTAGTTCCTAAACTCTTAATCTGTGGTTGACCACTGTCTGGCATATCCCAATGACAGACACTTTTAATGGAGTGACTCCAGGTGGCATCCTGATGGAGCGGTGCTTGGCAATTTTGGCTTACATTTTCCTACACAGTCACACTTCCTGTTGGCGCTATCCTGGAACTCCACTTTCTTTAAGGAAAGAGATGGTCCATCTCCCACACCAGATGGATGTAGAGTCCATTGGGAGCAAGTATAGGCTGTTTCTTGTCATAATCACCATAAAGAATGAAGCCTTCTGTGTGGGTCACTCAGCCCAAATGCCAAGGAAGCACACGGCTGAATAGGTGATGGCCAGTCTCTTCCTTCCTGCAGATTCTCTCGAATCCCCCTTTCCTCACAACCATGAAAGTATGAATGAGGACATCAAGCTTCCTGATGGTCATTCACTACTGGCTCCTAGCCTGGACGGCTCCTGAGTTCAGCCACTTCAGCTACATGACTAGGATTCTGTCAGTGAGGCAGATGTGACTCTGAGGACATTATATGTGACATCTTTTCCAGAAAGTTAGATCAGAAGAGAACTAATGTCCTTTGCCCCATGTGCGGTTCCTCTTAATATTCCCCTCAGCCTCTGTCTGATATTCCCCCCCTACCTCCCACACGCTCACTTTGTGCTGTCAAAAATAGCTGGGCTCCTTGAACAGCTTCTAAAAGCTCAACAGCAATACCCCTTGCATTTGCGGAGTATTTCATAGTCTTCAAAGCTCTTCCATACACATATTTTCATTTTGATCTTCACAAACCCTCTCAGGTATGTAGGTTAGGCCTCTTATCCTGATTTTACCAGTGACAAACCAGACAACAGTAATTAGGTGACTACCGCATCCTAATGCTCTTCATTAACACAAGACGGCTCTAATGCCAGGTTCGTAACTTCATTCATCCATCCATTTGTTCATGCTCACTTCTAGCTACCATACTATCAAAGAATGGAAAGAGAAAGCTTTTAGAATCAGACAAACTTGGGTATGAAGCCCAACTTGCTACATGATCTTGGTCCATGTATTTAACCTCCCAAATATCTTTTCTCACTTTTAACTCAGGGAGAATTATGACTTACAGTGTTTTCATAGGGATCAGATAATGCATGAAAAGTTTCCATCAATCATAGCATCCGAAACACACTCCATGAACTATTTGATATACAAAATGTTATATATCACAGTCTTACATAATGCTCTAATGTAGTGGTAAAATTGGCTACAGTTTATTGAATAGTTCCTGTTCATTGTATATGAGGCAGTGCTGTATCCTCAGAATGTAAATAGAAATGAGACAAAGTATTTCTTTTGGGTCTATCTCTTCTCTTAGATGATGATTCTGAAAGGTAGAGAGAGCATGGCATCTTCAGCATCAAAACTAGTGATCAAGGCTAATAATCAAAACTAATGTCCAGGGTTGGGATATAGCACAGTTATAGATCACTTGCTTAACATGTGCAAGGTCTTAGGTTCGATTCCCACCACTGGGGGATAAACGGAAATGAAGGAGAAACTCTGTCTGCAAGGTAGCAGATGCTTGGTACGTGGTTGCTCATGTAAAAGGCCTGCTTGGGAGGTCTCCTGTTGGGCAAGAAGGGCAGATGCCCCGTTGTGAAAGTGCACTAAACCAGTCACAGGCATTAGGCAGACCTCGGGGGCTTTGGTGAGAGGCCAAGGCAGCACTTTCCAGTTCTGGAGAGGATGAAGTAAAATGGAGAAGAGGAGGCCAACAGCAAAAGCCGGTGCATCCAGTCTGGTCTCAGTGTGTCCGAAGAAAGGAACGGCAGCATTTATCTCAGACCACACACTTTCTCTCAACTGCCCCCTCCCCACCCCACACACACTCTGAAACCGAGTTTGTATTCAAAGCTTTGTGTCTGCTCATGGTCCCTCTGTCACCGCTATCTCCCATAATGTATTACTTTGTAAAGAGCTTTGCTCTATCCCAGTATAAGAGAGATGGTTGGTAAAAACCAGATCCTATTTGCTGGCTGTCACCACTGGCCATTGCATGAAAGAGTGTAATACATTGTGTGAGGGAACATGGAGGAACACAAGAAGTGTTTAAAGAGAGCAAATAAGAGCTTGAAACAGGAGAGCATTGGGTGCATTAAAGTTAATAAACTGCCGTGGCAGAGTGGGCCACCTTTACATGTGAAGAAATCTGATTTAGGGACTTGTAACTGTAGGCATAGAATCCCAGTGGAATGAAGCGAGTGGATAGATTTTGCCAAATTCTGAATCTCTGGGTTCTCATTGAAAATCAGCCCTTGGAATCAAGCAGACTTTTTATTTATACATCTAGTCCCCATCTCCTTGAGATACTAAATCCAACTGTCTCCCACTGACTATCTGGTACTACTTGAGCCTCTGTATCCTACTGACTTTCTTTAAACGCTGGAAGGAGATGCTCAGTCCCCAGTTGTCCTGGCCGACCATCCATAGCTCATCAGCCTGAAAGTTTGGAAGCTTTGGAGTCATTCCTCATTTCTATGGAAACAGAGAGACCAGAAAGCTGTCAGGTGTGAGCTTTGCCGGGTGTGAACCATGGAGACACTCATATTATTTCTTTCCGGAGAAGTGAGGCAATCGATACAGGTCTCCTCTTGGCAGTGCTGAAGGATGACTGTAACAGCAAGAGTTCCAAAAGGTTTTCTGCCAAGAACTGGATTGGATTTTGTGCTTCCTCAGCCACAAAATGTCCTAGCATCTCACTCCGGAATCACTAACGCCCTTCGTGGTCAGTCTGCTCCACTTGAATGCTTCCTGATCTTCCTTTGTTCAATACCTTCATTATGATTTTTTTCTTCTTGTTAGCCAAATTCTCAATATTTTAGGTTCCTAATAATTCCTTTGTAAAGTCCCTCTTTTTTTTTTTTTTTTTTTTTTGGTCAAGGAAGCAGGAGAGATTAAATTGCATTTTCATGTTTGATAGATAAGTAGGAGTCTCTTCTAAGTCTGGGTGCTATTTGTAGGCTGTTTTCTTGGAGAAAAATGCTATGTTAAATCTATTTGCATTCTGGCATTATAACACCATTGACCTCACAGGATTACATAACTGTTTTGAGATTCAGTTTCTCCATTTGGGAAATGGGAATAAAAGGTCTAATTTGTAGAATATTTCATGGGAAGCAAAGAGATTGCAATGTGAGAAAAATACTTGCTAGTGCACAGTGTATAATACTGTACAATAAATGGCCATTTAAAGCAAAGCAACATAGGCAGGGCCCATTCTTATAAGATGAGAGGTGCTTAGGGCGAGTGATGAGAAACCTAAGAGAAATGGCTACAGCTCATGCTCTACAGAATTCTGCATCTTTAATCTGCTGCGTGGCGTGTGCTTTGGGAGCCTGTGTGGAGATTAAAAAAAAAAAGGCTACTTTTCAGTAGGAAGAAGGCAGTGCGTTATACACAAATATAGACCATCATTTCAGGAAGTTATGGCTACGGGATTTTGTTGGGAATAAAGAAAGAACTATCTTCAAGGGTGACACTCCATGACTCCAACTATGATAGTATTTGCTTGCTCCTGTACTCTGATGCATTAGAAGGTCGGGATAATGCTGCCTCTCATAGTACAGGCATCGGCGAGCCAGGGTAGGGTGTATGGTGCTGTGAAACACACATTAGAATGGACATCAGATTCAAGACTGGGTTCAAGATTAATCGTCTTGGGTCTAGAGAGATGGCTCAGCATTTACCAGCACTTATTTGGTTTCCAGCACCCAAACTGTCAGCTTACCATCACTTGTAACTCCGGTTCCATGAGATTACATGATTAGATGCCTCTTTTGGACTCGGAGAATACCTGCACAAATGTAGTATATATTCACAAAGACACACACACACACACACACACACACACACACACACACTTGAATCTGTGTGTTGTTAAGTCTTCTTCACTTAACTTGTTAAGTCTTGGGTGGGTCCCTTAGCTTCATTGAACCTTTGTGTCAACACATATAAAATGAGATGCTAATGTTCCCTTTAATTTTTTTTTCCTGCTAGGTGATTGTAAAGATCAATTAAAATTAAGTGCCCATGTATTGATTCTCTGATTTAGAGTTAAAAGACAGATTCTAAAGGAGAAACACTGAAGTAGTTTCTTGGTCATCACTCTCTGGGAGGCCCAGACAACAAGAACACCTGCCTTCGTGCCTAGAGCTTGCTGGATTCATCTAATCCAGGCCGTGTTTTGTGGCCAGCCTCTCCTGAGCCCCCTTTTGCAGCTCACTTGGCCTAATCTTTGCCAAGGGCAGCTCAAGGGGGGTTATAACTAGAGTGCCAGGGGTCAGGACAGCAAGCCCCCGCCTGCTGTTTCCAGTGTGTGTGTGTTTGGCTGGCTCACACTTTCCAGCATATCCTCGCCTGCTTTATCTCTGTCTGTTGGCTGCACATTTGTCTTGGTCAAAGATTTATTAGGCTCTTGAAATTTTCTTTTTCTCTCATCATGCCCCATGAACGTCAGAATTAAGAGACTGGGTTAGTGGAGAGAAACCGAGTTTCATGAACAGCAGACGGAGACGAGGTTCTCGATTCTCTAGCATTCGGACACTTCAAGGATGTGTTCCACAATGCGGGTCACGTTTTAAATCATTTTCTTCCTTCTCTTTTCAGAGAGTCGACGAGCTGAAGATGAAGCCCAGCGCAGAGTGCTGTTCTCCCAAGTTCTGGTTGGTGTTGGCCGTCTTGGCCGTATCGGGCAGCAAAGCTCGTTCCCAAAAGAGCGCCCCCAGCATCGGCATCGCTGTCATCCTCGTGGGCACTTCCGACGAAGTGGCCATAAAAGATGCCCACGAGAAAGATGACTTCCATCATCTCTCAGTAGTTCCCCGGGTGGAGCTGGTAGCCATGAACGAGACTGACCCAAAGAGCATCATCACCCGCATCTGCGATCTTATGTCTGACCGGAAGATCCAGGGGGTGGTGTTCGCGGATGACACAGACCAGGAAGCCATCGCCCAGATCCTCGATTTCATTTCTGCTCAGACTCTCACCCCCATCCTGGGCATCCATGGGGGCTCATCTATGATAATGGCAGATAAGGTAAAAAGGACGCTATTCCAAGAAGCAAATGATGCATTGGTTTTTAAGGCAAAACTAAGTAGTTCAAGATAGACGTACACCAGAGCACATCGATGAATGAGCGAATGGATGGGAACTAGTCAGATAGTTAGAAGATGAAAGTGAAAACGTGATAGTGGTGTAGAAAGGTCTATAGCAATGCCGCTCAACCTGTGGGTCATGACCCATTCAGGCACTGAATGACCCTTTCACAGGGGTCGCATTGGAGAACACAGATATTACCTGATGATTTATTACTGCTGAAAAATTGTTGTTGTGAAGTAGTAAGGAAAATAATTTTATGATTTGGGGGGGGGGTCACCACAACACGAGACACTTTATCAAATGGTCTCAGCATTAGGAAGTCTGAGAACCAATGATCTAAAGTTTAAGACAGATTTGTGTGTCTGACTAAGCGGTATTGAACTTGGAGTCTTGGTAGATGGCCTTTTTCCAAACAGGTATGTGAGCAGATCCTTCAAGACTGTAAAGTATCCTCTGTTCTACCATCATAGCTGCATTCTCCTCCACAAAGAAAAATGCCCCAGGGCAGGCACCAGGGCGGGCAGTTACTGTCCAGGGAGACTCAAATGTTTACAGGACTAGAAAGGTATCTACTAACATCTCAGGGTTTGCACATTCAGAGGGGTGTTCGCCCCACAAACACAACCATGTTTCCCCCATTATTAGCTTGGAAGATTTTAGCTGGGGTTTCACACCGGAGTCACTGGCAGTGACTCCGAATGGCCTGATATCTGGTTCCATCACAGCCTGAGATTCTGGGGTCTGAAAACCACCTTGAGTGATTCCAGAGTGCAGTTAAAGCTGAGAGCATCAATTTGAAGCTTCTGAAAGGAAATTACCAAATTCACGTTAGATTCAGTGACTAATGACAGACAGAAAATCTCTTGACATCACCACTGAATCTGAAATCACAGAAAAAATGTTCCACTTGGATTTTTACACCACTGCAGTTATTCAGTTGTGTTTCCTCACTGTTGGTGTCCTTGCTAAGCTCCCACAGCCCATACGCCTGGCCTTTTCAGCCATTTCTGTTTTAGAGTGAGTCACCTCCATGCAATACGAACATCATTAGCCATTTTCAGATTCATCTCCACCTTAGTACCACCATCTATGCTTGTTGTCACCAATTTCAGAACTGCCTTTATGTTTCTGAGCATGTAAAGGGCATGCTCTGTGGTCAAAGATGTTTGGAAATACCCAGAGCCTTGCCAAGGCACCACAAACAAGTGTGTTGCTTGACCAGATGAGAACCACCAGCACAAATTTAGTGGAGAGTAACCCCTTATGACCAGTGTCGCCATCTGTTGGTGCCAGGAGAGATGACTGTTGCTGCTTCCTCCCATAGTTCAGTCTAGGGCAGGCTGGAGTGAGAGCGGCAGGGAAAGATGCTTCACTATCAGGTGAGAGGATGTTCTTATGTCCCTGTGGACACCAGAATGAAAGTTAAAGACAGATGCTGGCAGGAGTCGCTGATGCCAGGAAGTGGGACAGACAAATGCAAAGGAGAGGGAACCCAGTGTGGCAAAGCCCATTGAGTGTTTGCTTTGGGTAGGCATCATTTTTAAAGATTGTGGTCCTGGGTAAATTACGTTTTATTTCATGCACGGCATTCTAAGGATGTGATATTGCATTGGAAGAATGGTGACATGATTAAGAGCCAAATTTTGAAATCATAAATAAGTGTGTGCTTCTTCCCAGAGTACAACAGATAAAAATAATTTTGTTGCTGTTGCTCACTTGAGTTATTGCAAACCTGTGTTGTTTCCCTCGAGCGAGGAGCTTGTGCATACGCTGATTGGTTGCATCCCCCTGGTACCTCTTGCAGACTCTCAACATGAATATAAAACTGTGAGCTGAGGTGCAACCCGGGTGGAGGCTGGGCTTTCGTGCTCGCTGGTGCATGCTGGGCGCTGTGAGCGTGCTCACTGTATGCTAGGCAGTTAGCCTGACCATGCATCGTTTTATTTAATACCACTGAGCTAAGTGGCAATGCGTCTCTTTTAGATGTGAAACCAAGGTTCAAAGAGATCAAAGAGCACATCTAAGCGGATACTGTAGGAACAGGAAGCTACACTCTAAGTCTATAACCTGCTGCCCCTAAGGAAAGAACGAGGCTGCTGGGGGCTTCATAAACATTTTTAATTGCTCCTTTCTTCTTTGTCCTATGGCATTGTGGGGGATGTCACAGTCATCTAGCACTCGATTCAATGTCAAGCAATGAAGAAAGCTCATTGCAGAAGAGAATCAAGAATACACCAGGGCAGCACAGTTCTACAGAGAACCTGCTCGCTCCTGCCTCCTAGGAGTAACAGGCAGAATTGATCTGGTTGTGTGGATCTCAGGAGTCTCTTATCATGAGATGCACCCGAGCAACCACTCTTCATCCTGTCCCCATTGTTACCTCATTCAGAAACCTCATCTCACCTTTACTTCACCCCATCAGTAAAAGGAGATGAACAGTGACTATTTTGGAAGAAGTCCCAATGTAGAGTAAATAATGTCTAATTGAATTTTGGTTCAAAGTCAGAAAGAGGAAGGAGGAAGAAGACCCAGGTAGACAGAGAGACAGATGCTTGGTCATGGAGGGTATGGGGTAAAATTGATGGTGGCCACGGGAGCGGTGTCACAGGGCCAGAGGCACTTGAGAGGACAGAAGTGACTCTCGGGCTGTGCTGAGGAATATGCACAGGCTTAGAGGATCTTTGTGAAATCAAACCAAGAGCCCTCCAGGTCATGGCAAGAGAAGCTTTGGCTTCAAAGTCTGAGGTCAGGTGTATTTGGCTTTAAATCAAAGCATCCACTCAGTTGCCATGGTTGCATGTTGTCTAGGTAGAAAGAGGACCTGTGATTTGACAGCTGTGAGCACTAGTTGGGCAACAGGATAACACATTTCAAAATGGAATTGGTGAGGGAACTCTGGGCTACAGTAGGTTCTGTGACTGGAACATAGTAACTAATGGAGCCGGTTTCATCTGCACCTCCTATCTATTTTTTCTTTCCATTGGCTAGAACTTAATGCTCACTCTCCGTATTTGTGGAGCCTTTGGTACCTGAAAGACACCACTGTATAACAGTGGACTTCTGATGACAAAGATGCACAGATCTGCCTCAGTGTCTGGTCAAATGGTGTGCAGTCATGTTTGTATGCACAGACGGGTCAGTCAAAGAGCCAGTGTTCTGCTCTCAGGGAGGTGAATGCACATTGTACTCTGATGGGGAGAAGCACAGGAGACAATGGAGCACAGATGCTGAGAACTCAGAAGCTGGAGTCTGAGCGACTTCAACCAGAACCTTCTGGATGTGGAATTCTGGTTTACTTACCAGCTTGTTATAGTTGACCTCAGTTCCCTGGCTGCACAGTGGGAGGAAGGCAACCATTGGTGAATGGTTAAAGATTAAATGAGATATGTAGCATGCACCTTGCTAAGAGCCTGGATAACACCGACAAAGAAAACTCAGGAGAGAAATCTTGGAGAGAGCTCTGAAGAAGAGCGCTGAAGAGACCTCTTATCCCATCCAGGAGGTTGAGATTCATTAGGGTATGGAAGCCTGCCATGGCCAAAAAAGGGTACACCCATGACAGAAAAAGCTCCGTCTAGCTACTGAAGAACTTATAGCAGAAGGCTGTTGGGAGTAGTAGCAAGGAATGTTTAAAAATGTCTGAGGTGCTTGGCAGTCCCCCACCTGAGAATGAGAATGCATAACGTATTTTATTTTGTGTTGTTATAATTGCTTTACTCTTACTGAGATCCTGGATGTAGGATGCCGATCTGAAACCAGGCTAGAGGCACTTCTCTTTCCAGGAGCTTTCTCCATTGATTGGGTCCTCACATGTTTAGCTTAGCGATGTTAAGTAACCAGTTCAGAACATCATAGCTCCCAGTTAGCAGCAAACTGGGATTCAACTCCTAGAAACACATGTTGGGAAACTCATGCTTTTCTGTGTACAATTTTGCTTCATAAGACACGGAATTAAGAATTATAAGTCACACATTTCAATCTCCATTCCGATGAGCTTGGAAAATGTAGGCAATCATCGCTTAAGTGATATGAGGCTCAGTAGACGGTTTGTAAGATATAAATTGGCTTCCTTCTAACCAATTTACATCGTTTTGAAGAAAATATGGTAAAAATGTTGGAATGGTACCCAGCAAACACACATTCAATAAAGAACACCAGAGTCCCGAAAACCGTTCTGCTTCTGGCGTTGGTGACAATGAGACTGGCTTGGACAGGATGTAGGACACAAAGCAGAAGGTTGGAGATTGCAGCAGGATACAGGAAGATGGAGTGAGATCAGATCTCTGCAGAGAGGAAAGGGCTCGCTGAGTGCAAGTCATGGTTCAGGGTGTATGGGTTGATCAGAGTGAAAGACTGCCTTTCTCCTCACTGAAGGCTGTGCGCATGCTCATTGTGTGTGCTGTGGTTCGCTCTCGTCTTTCTAAAGGATGTGGTTGGGGAGTGATGCTCCATAGATTATTTTCAGGTTTTACTGTTTTCTGATTTTTAATTTTTGTCATTATTTTGATTTTTGTGCAGAAAGCCACTTTGGGAAATGACAGATAGGATGGTGGCCCCTGTTTCCACTCTCTTCCTCCCTATTTCTCTTCCCCTCTCTTTCCTCTCTCTGTCTCTGTCTTTCTGTCTCTCTCTGCACTCCCCCCACATATTTCATTATCCTCTTTAGCCTGTGATTATTGCCTTTGTTTGTTTGTTTTGTTTTTTTGTTTGTTTGTTTTTTTGAGACAGGGTTTCTCTGTGTAGCCCTGGCTGTCCTGGAACTCACTTTGTAGACCAGGCTGGCCTTGAACCCAGAAATCCTCCTGCCTCTGCCTCTGAGTGATTGCCTTTCTTTTTTCTTTTCTTTTCTTTTCTTTTCTTTTCTTTTCTTTTCTTTTCTTTTCTTTTCTTTTCTTTTCTTTTCTTTTCTTTTCTTTTCTTTTCTTTTCTCTTCTCTTCTCTTCTTTTCTTTCTTTCTTTCTTTCTTTCTTTCTTTCTTTCTTTCTTCCTTCCTTCCTTCCTTCCTCCCTCCCTTCCTCCCTCCCTCCCTCCCTCCCTCCCTCCCTTTCTCCCTCCCTCCCTCCCTCCCTTCCTTTTCTTTCTTTTTTGCTATTTCTTTAGCTAGCATCACATTTAAGCCAGGATAACTACATGTTACATGTACCATTGCCAGTGTCTTCTCTGAAGTTTTTGAAGTGCTGTGGTTTTTCACCCACTTTTGGTTGTCTAGAAGATGGCATTCTAGGAGCAAACTGGTATCATGCAGGGGTATAGCGTAGGCCTGGTTCTCGTTAGTGAGTGTTTTAGTTTTTCTTTTCTTTCTTTTTCTTTCTTTCTTTTTTTTTTTTTTTTTTTTTTTGGCTTTCAGGTTTTTTTGGTTTTTTTGAGACAGGGTTTCTCTGTGTAGCCCTGGCTGTCCTGGAACTCACTCTGTAGACCAGGCTGGCCTTGAACTCAGAAATCCGCCTGCCTCTGCCTCCCAAGTGCTGGGATCACAGGCATGCTCCACCACTGACCTAGGTTTTCATGCAATCCTAGGAGCTAAGCCCTAACATTTCCTTTGTCTTAATGAAGAAACTAAACGTGAGTGTTTGTGTACCTTTGTCAAAGTTCAGGAGCTAGAGTTGTTGGACTGGACTCTGAAGTCATGGTTTCTTTCTCCCAGTTCATGCCTGAGGAAGGAAGAAGCCAGGATAGCACTGCCTGTCTGGAGTTTTACATCTCTCCAGCTTTCTCTTGTTCCCTGATTTGTGGAAAGCTGGGCAAGCAGCTCTCTCTAAGGTACTGGAAACTGCAGGTATATAGGCAGCACTCAATTTTATGCAGATTCTAGATTTTTTTCTATCTTCTATGGTGTACATTTTTAATTGGCCTCTACATCATCTCTTTGAAAAGCCTTGAGAATACTGCCCACTTGCCCAGGGCCATTATCTTGCTTGTAAAACTTGAAGCCTTAAGCATGCTTTTCACAGAAATGAAGATTGTCAGCATGAAGCTACCACACTCACTCCCCAACCACCCCTCAGGTACATGATGGAGTCTACACGGGTGCAGAGGCACGGCAAGGGGAGGGTGTTGGCTGTGGAGTGTGGGTTGGTGTGGTAAGTTTCGTTTGTCCTCATTTCCAGCCTTGTACCCTCGGTCCTGCCCTTTGACCTTGCTGAGTGTCCAGTTCTCCAAGGTAGACAAAAGCTCCCGGTTCAGCGTGAGCCTCAGGAGGTGACAGATGTGAAGCACTGTAAAACTCAGACCTTTCGTATGTGCCATGATGTATTTTCAATACTGCACACCATTCCTGAATTGGAAAGGAAAATGACATTTTTATTAACTGATGGAGAAGCCCTTGGGGCATTTGTTTCCATCATCTGAGACCTGGTGGCTTAATTATCCTAAGTCTTTATGCTGTTGTGATGAGAAAGACTGACATTGATAACCGTTTGCTTTCTGTAAAGCTCTGGCCCAGTCACCTGATTGCAGCTTGTCACCTCACACATAACATCTTATCCTATGTTTTCATTTAATTTATGAGACAGTTTGTCTCCGTCTTACAGATGAGGAAGCTATAGGTCAAAGAGGCTTAGCAATGCTGCCCAGGACCTCTAGGTGGTGATTTGCACATAATGGCTTAGACAGATGAGGTCTCAGAAATATTCCTCTGGAGGGGGGTCAGCCACTGAATGACCTGCTGTGTGGGGGCCTTTGGTATTTTTGTCACGGTTGAGATGTGGCTATCCTCACTATCATAGACATCATGTCCTTATTCAAGGAAGGGGAAAACGTTAGGAGAGTGTTCCATCAGGAAGCATCTTCCTCACATCCTGACTTCACCGTCCAAAGTGATGTCTGTCGCATGGCTAGCCCTTGGAGGTATCTGGCCTCCGTGGAAGAATGACAAAGGGACATGGAGGTATGGGTGGCTCTGAAGGTGCCTCTCAAAGAAAATGACAATTAGCAATTCAGTTAATATCCATATGATACAAAAGCCCAAACATCTCTCCTTCCCTGGGCCTCACCTCAAATGCTGCTTCAGTGTCCTTGCTCCGGCTTCTTCATGTCCTCTGGAGTGCAGAGTCCTGACGTCTTTCTGCTTGACCCCTTTTTGCTCAAGAAACTTTTATGTGACCCTGAGTATAATGGTGTAGTAGATAAATATAAAATCTAACAGTAATGATAGTAAATCATAAAGAAATTTATTTTAAGACAATTCTTCGGTATGTGTATAATTTTCCAGATGAAAGCAAATTTGAATATTAAAGAGGCAACTGTGTTCATCCTGCTTTACATAAAGAATTAAATCTTGGCTGAGTACTTGGTACTACAAGGACTGAGAACATCTTCGGTGTATTTCAGATTTGACTGATACTTTGCATTCACAATTTTCAACATTAATAACAACTATCCCTTCACATAAATACATAGTAATCAGTGACAGAAGTATGGTGGAGGCCATTTCAGAAATGTTGGAAATTACGCCCTAATCCCAAATGCAAACTCAATTTAATATTTATTAAATAAGACTTAATTCAGTAACTCAAATGGTAATTTAAACATCAAACTTTTCTTATATGACACAATCCTAGGATATAGATTGGATATCTGCACATTGAAGAATAATGGGCAGAAAACATTATGTTTTTGTTTCCCACAACTAAGTCATTATGTTTCGAGAAAAGCTGAGAACTTTATGTGGGCAGTGTAAACCCTGTGATTTATAACACACTATAGTCTCACATCTGACCTGTTTCAGGTGGAATCTCTTAGTGGCTCATGAAGGCCCATACACTAGAAAAGATGTTTTCAGAACTAAGCTTATGTATGTGAAGTCTCACAATTCAACACAAGTGAGCAGAGATGGAAGCACCTTGATTTGCTAAACGTTTGGTTTTGAATTAATTTTGGGTTCTCGGATGTCTAGAAACCTTTTGCTGATGGAGACCTGAGTCCCAACTTAAGATACTACCATGCTCTGGGCCTGGGTCCTCATTCGCCAGGTGTTTCCTCTGATCTACTTGTTATTATTCTTTCTTCTTTTCATCTTTACTCTTAGGGATTCTTAGGAGATGTTTGAAAGTAGATCAGGACTTGATCAGATGTCACAATGACTGCTGTGCGTATGCATGCTTTCTTTGCATTGCAGGCACTTGAAATGGGGTCACAAAGCATAGGAAGCATCCCATAGTGTGTAATAGCATCCATAGTCAGGAGAGTTTCACTCGAAATATTAGTTGTATATCTATGGAAAAATACCTTTGTGACTCACAATCCTACGCACATCATATCCGCATTAATAAATCTGAGTAAACATGAAAGCTCCCTTGCTCTTCATTCTTCCCTTATAGTCTGATCTGAAAATGTGGGCTCAAACCATGGATTTCCTCATCTCTCACCTTCTCCAAACTGGCAAAGTCAATAGATTTTTCAAGTTGTTCTTGACCTTCTGAGGTACAGTGCACTGTTGATGTTTTTGATGCTAGTTACAGGAAGTATGATGACAAGTGTAATCAGATACATCACAGGTTGGTGGCAGTGGCAACGGGAGTGAGAAGCTGTGGTCATAGAAGTCGAAATGTATAGTCAGCCTTTGGGACTACAGGTATAGAGTCCCATGGGTTGGGCGTCTAGATTATTATACCAGTTAGTTAGCTTCCTCAGTTGTAGGAAGAAGGTGGTTGAGGACACGAGCAGGCTAAGGCTCAGAGTGAAGAGTGGGGAGAAGGGATGAAGGCGTTGGGGTAAAGTGTTGAGAGCAGTGAGTGGATCAGGTTCAAGAGTCAAGAGTAGAGCCTAGGTTTTGAGGTTTCAAGCTAGAATAGCAGGTGCAGAGACAGAGCCCTGGGTTCTGAGCCCAAGCATAAAACTGCATACTGGGCAGTCAAGGTCAGAGCCTTGGATGCAGGGGGTCAAGAGTAGAAGCTTGACTGCAGCATACTTTGTGGGGTGGCCAGGACAGGTGCAAGGCATAACAAAGGTCAAACAGAAGTCCTTTGATAACATTAAGAGGAGAAGAAAAACAAGAGCAGAGTGGGGGCGGGGCGACCAAGAAGGAAACCCAAGAGACACACTCTCAGAAGATGATAGTTACCAGGTAGGGAGCCAGCCCACGCTACTCTCTTCCTCAAGCAATAATCAAGTTCTCTAAGGAGTTCTGTTAGCCCCATCTTCTTAGGGTATCTCCACTGGGTCCCTACCCTATGCATGCATCCTCCTTGACTAGAGATCTAGCGCTGGCTTTCTCTTGCTTGTACTACATGGGTAACCTCATCTGAGATTCCTTAGAGGCTCAAGTCTGATGGGGATGGTTTCACCGATAGCTCTGCTCTGGCTTCCCATGGCTTAGAGTATGACGTGCTCTTTGATCAGGGCTCAGACTGCCTCACCAGGACTTTTCTTAGTCTCCCCGCCCTTGAAGAGCAATGTCAAGCCACACTAAATTTACAGCTCCCTGAATGGTCTTGGCTGGTTTACATCTCTGTGCCTTTGTCTATGCTTCCTCTATTCCTTAGAACATCCTTGTCCTTGTCCCCCAGAGCCATTCTCTTCCTTCAGCAGATCCTCCTGTGGTTCCTACCTTGGAATTTGCAATTTCTCTCCCATTTGTTGATCAGTGCCCTATTTATGTTTCTTCATAATTTGTTTACCTGTCATTCCCCTATGCCATACAGTGGCTTGCTGTGGGAATCAGTAATAGTTTATTCCCAGCCTTTGGCACAGTGTGACACATAGAGTCTTAAAATGAGGAACTTTAAAAGTTGGCAGTCACTGAACTGTATACTCTGTATGAACACTAACTGGGCTGAGTCGTGACCCCCCCAAAAGATATGCCAATGTCCTAAAGAAGCTATACATGTGTCTGCATTCTCATCATTATGACAGTGTATTTGGTGAAAACAACTTGAGCAGAGAAAGACTCAATTTGGCTCACACTTTTAAAGATGGACATCCATCATGTTAAGAAAGGCATGGAGAGCACAGCGGTTCACATCGTGGTGGGCCACAAAGCCAGTGATGGGTTTCTGGTGGTAGAATTGCTCTTTCCTTTCCTGCCATGGTGCAACCAACACTGAGGGCTGGTCTTCTCAGTTAACTCTCTCTTCAGACATCCTCACACACACTAAAAACATCCTCATACTAGGCCTGTCTCACCGGTCTCTTAGGTGACTCAAACTGACAATAGAAATTGGCTGTCACCATGACCTAGTTTAAAAAAAGGGTCTTTGCAAATGTCATAAAGGATCTCATGGTGGTATTATCTTGTATTATTTGGATAAACCCTAAGCTATGTGACAGATACTCTTCTAAGAGACAGAAGAGAAGAAAGACAGACACAGAGATGCCTGTGTAAAAAGTCAGGCTGGAGTTACTGAACCACAAGTCAAGAAAGCCACTTGAATCTTGAAGAAGTAAGGAAGGAACCTCCCCAGTTCTTCCAAAGAGATTACCTGCATAACATCTCAGTTTCAGGATTTTGCTCTCCAGAAACTCCATAGATCATTCATTTCTACTTTTTAAAGGCACTAAGTATGTGATAATTTGCTGTAGTGTCCCTTGCAAACTAACATGCATGCCACAGCTAAGAAGAGACACACCAGATTGCCACTGCCTAGGCTATTACCTGTCTTTACTCCTGTTTACGTGTGGCATTGAGAATTATTTATTATTATTATTAATTTTATCATTTACATTTTTTTGAGCCTTAGTTTCCTAATCCATAAAATAAAGATTCAAGGAGACTCTAACCCTCCTTGCATTGAATCAGGACACTCAAAGTACTGGAGAGTAAGGGGAGATGGTTCGGCCAGTCAAATATTTTTCTTCCAAGTGTGAGCCTCTGGATTCTGATTCCTAGCACACCCTGTAAACATGGAGGTGTAGATCTACCACCCTAGCACTGGGGAAGAGGAAATGAGCAAATCCCCAAAACTCATTGGCCAGACAGCCTGGCTGGACCAATCAGCTTCTTCTGAGATACTATCTCCAAAAACAAATGTAAAGAATGATGAAGACACTGTTAACTCAAGCTGTTCACATATGCATACATGTGCACATAGGTGTGCACACACCTAGACAAACATGTACATATACACAGTAATGAGAAAATACCTGGGAAATAGTGGTTAATAAGATAACCAGAGGCATAAGCCATTAGCTGTATGGTTAGAACTCACCCAGCTCTGGGGTGATTGGGTACGCACTTTGGGTGTTTTCTCTGAGTGTGGTGTTCTCACTTCCTGGGCCTCTGGTTCACCTGCTTTCACCCATGTTCTCTTGCCTCAAGGGGCTTTTCTTTTCTGTAAGTTATCTGTCCTCACTGCCATGACCAAAGTACCTGACATCCTCAACCTGAGGGGAGGCAGGGCTTTGCCTCAGTTCAGTTTCAGAGGTGTCAGTTCACCATGGAGGTGAGGGTGTGGTGGCTTGGCTCACATGGCAAATAGGACATAGAAAGGAATCATAACAGGAAGTGCCCAAGGTCAAAACACACCAGAAAGGACATAGCCTCGGAGAGCTACTTTCTATAACCAAGCCTCTCCCCCACAGGTCTACAACTTCCTGTGCTTAAAGCTTGAATGCATGGGTGTATTAGCCCACATTTTAGCTCAGGGTCTTTATGGTTTATCTCTGAAAATGCCTTTACAGGTGCAGGGGCATGATCTAATTTCCTATGTGATTCTCAACCCAGTCAAAATCGACATCACATCTTCTCTATGATGAAAAGTCAAAACTTCTTTCTCCTTTCTTCCCTTCCATGGCCTGCTTTCTGTCATCACTACTATGACCATAGCAGGTTGCAGTCCCTATTTGTTCTCTCTTCACCCTGTTAGAAGCCTACAAGCTTTGCCAGGGCTGGGGCAGCATCTTTTTCCTCCTGGTATTCCCAGAACCTAGCTTACATTTAGCATATTGTAAGCCCTTAATACCTATTTAGTAGATGTATGTATGAATTCATTATTTTAGGGCAGCAATTCGAGTTGCAATTAAGAGCAAAGTATTTTAAATCCGAATGAAAATGGATAATAGGATTAATGTCTCTAGTTACTGGTGAAGCCATTTCTTATCTCTCTCTGGGATGCTATCTCTATTACCCTCCCTTCTTCACATCTGGCCAGGTACCAGCCTTCCATGTAGCATCAGACTTTGAGTTAGATTATGCATTTCCAGTTTATTTCTAACACATGTGGTCAAGTGGGGTGTCTCCGGTTAGGGGTTCCATGTGAAGTAGCAGAGTAAATCTTTATAACAAAGCACTGGAGTACAGTCAGTCTTGACTTTATTAGCACAAATTTAAAAGAGAAAAGAAAAACATACATTTTTTTTTAAATCTTGAAAGATGAACATAGGCAGTTCCTATGACGTGCTAAATCACCTAGCAATCACCTGACGTCATTAAATGTAGACAGTACCATTTCCTAAGGTATTTAGGAACTTCAAGGAATTTCCAAGATTTAGGAACATCACTTAGCAAAAATATTCTTTCTCTTCATTTATTCATCCAAGCAAAAAGCATTTTACAGTCTCTGCCACTGAAGTTTCTGGAGTTAGAGTCTAGAAGAAAGACTTATTGTATGGAGTGGATTGACAATAAACAGATACTTTAGTTAAGCAAATTTTTTTAAATGGGAGTTTCTGTGATTTGCATATGGCTGTCCCTTGGAAAGGCTCATTTTCTAAGGGCTTGGTGGCCAGATGAAAGGGTGTTTTGTGGGTGACTAGGTCCTGAGGGTTTTGAGGTAATCAGGTAATCCTTTGATATATTAATAGTTGAATTGACTATTGGGAAGGGAAGGAAACTGTGGAAGCTGGGATCTGAATGGAGGAAGTGGGCTATTTCCATCATGCATCGCAAAGATACCCTTTGTCCTTTGTGTTTTCTGTCTGTCTCCTTATGGTTCCTGTCTGTGTTCCTGTGTTCCTTGCCTGTGTGCCTGTGTTTCCTGTCTTCCTCCCTGTGTTTCCTGTCTTCCTCCCCGTGTTTCCTGTCTGCCTCTCTGTGTTTCCTGTCTTTCTTCCTGTGTTTCCTGTCTTTCTCCCTGTGTTTCCTGTCTGTCTCCCTGTGTTTCCTGTGTGTCTCCCCTGTTTCTTGGTGGACATGAGGTGACATTTCCCCTCTCACATACTCCCTCCTCCATGACTATTTGCTGACAGCAGGCATATTGTAGCCATGCCCGCCTACCTTAGCCACAACTTCTGAGGCCAGGAACCAGAATATAATCTTTCTCCCTTAAATTTTTTAGGGGGGGGCGTATTTTGTCACAGTGAGAGAGTCCTGACTAAAGCAGTGGTAAACGTTAATGAACGTGAAGGAAGGAATATCATGAGCTATTTTAGTTAGACTTCTCCCAGAAGGTCCCAGAGGACCTGCATTATGTGTGAAGATGTAAGGGATGATATTTGTCAGAGAGAAGAGCAGGTGAGAAGGCCTTGAAGTGGAAGCATGTTCTTTTATTTTTACTTTTGTTGGGTTTTGATGAGTCACAGGTCAGCGTGACTTAGATTGATGAAGTCGTCTGGGGCCAGATCTTATAGGACTGAAGAACCCTGGCACGTAGTTGGATATTTTTGTATTCTTCCTAGGCATGGGAAGGGAGTGGCCTAAGCTGAGGTCCTGTCCTCTCAGTTGGAGTTAGCATACTTCAAGGGGTTGAAGCCTGGTGAGTTTGAGCTCTGGCTTTCCTAGACTAGGCAATGTCTTCTGCATGTAACTTAGCTGCTTGTGTTTCCTCACCTGTACGATAGGGCTAGTACTTACATGTCCCCAGAGTCCTTCTACTGCCCCACAGACTAAGCAGTCCCTCTTTGGGTTCTCTTGAGTCCTGAATACTTCTGTCTGAAGTGCAAATAACATTATTTGTTACTTTGCCGGGCACATCTCTTAGTGAATAAATGATTGGGATTACTCCTAACGGAATGATTTCTTCAAGCCAGACATGCTCTTGTTTTGGTATTTCTACAGGTTACTTAGTTTTTGCTTTGTTCACAAAATCTGTTCATAACTGTGACAACACTAAATGAATGTAGACAGGTAGAAACATGTGGTTTGTCTTTGTCTTGTCTTCTCGAAATCGTTCCTGTAGTTTCCATGTTAAGGGTGTCCTTTGGCAGCTCCTGGACTTATTTCTACATAGTCACAGCCCAGTGTCATTTTCTTTCTTTCTTAATGGAGTAGGGGTCATCAGAAGTTACCTGCAGGGACTGGTAAATCAGGGGGGATTTGTTTATTTGTTTGATTGTTTGTTTAATAAATGTTGATGACATCAATCACAGGAGTTGAAGCAATAATGGCTTGGCCATCTCAGGTAGCCTGCCTTGTGAGGAGAGGGTTCCTGGCATACCCCCAAGTCCTCATGGCCTGCCACCATGTGTTTTGGATGCATTCTGTTGTCTTGGCAACATGCTCTGTAGAGTTGTAAGGAGCAGCAGCCTTTAACCTTTCAGTATCCTGTTTCCAGGACAACAGACTTCATGGGAAGTCAGAATCACTGTCACTGAGTGTTGTTGCCACCCACCCCTCCCTCCTACTCTGCCTGCCTACTCCTATTTTTGCTGTCTTCCATCTGTATCCCTCCACTTCTGCTTTGATAGATCTGCTGTCTGCACACCCAAACATATTTTTTATTCTTTTACCATGCCTGGGTTTTACTGAAGTAAAGATTATAAACTCTCAAAAGCTAAAACAACATACCTTAATCAGTTAAGGGAATTGTGGGAGTTAAAATGAAGGGCTTAAAAATACAGTAAGAAAGGGAGAAAGAAGTTTCATACAGTTTATATAGTTTGTTTTTAGAGCATGGTAGAGCTGCTGCTTCCTCCTCCTCCTCCTCCTCCTCCCCCCCCCTCCCTCCCCCTCTCCTTTTCCTTCTTCTTCTTCCATTGGTCTACATAGGTTTTTTTTCTTTTATTGAAGATAGATTTTTTCATCTAATCTATTCTGATTACTGTTTTCCCTCCCTTACCCCTCCCAATTCCTATTCACTGCTCTTTCCATCCTGGTTCACACCCTTTCTGTCTCTCCTTAGAAAGCAAGCAGGTAGCTAGAGTATAATAATGATAATGCAATAAAAGATGATAAAACAAACAAACAAATCCTAATACGACAAAACAAGAAAAAGCTCTGAAGAAAAAGCACAAGGAATCCATATAGGTGCAGAGATGCACACATTCTCATACACAAGAATCCCATAAAAATACAAAACCAAAAGCTGTAATATATCTGCAAAGGATCTGTAAGGTAGAAAACAGCAACAAACTAACAAACACCTGGCTTCACATTAAGAGACCAAGACTCTGCAAGGATGCTGCCCACTTCGTTTTGTGTTGGCCATCTACTGCTGGGCATGGGACCTATCCTTAGAAGTGATTTGTTTCCCCAGTGAGGCAAAACCTTGTTTTTCATTTGCAAATGGCTGTCTTCTGTTGGAAATAGCTTTTTGGTTAGGAATAGGGGCATGTGTCCTTTCTCTCGGCTCTAGGACCCCATTTGGGGCAGACCCATTCTGGTCCTGGCCATGAGAATGATGCCACAGTCTGTGTGAATTCATGTGTGCATCCATTGTGTGGCTTTGGAAGGCACTGCTTCCTTTGTATCCTGTCTCCTCTGGCTCTTACACTCTCTCTGCCTCCTGTTCATCAGAGCAGCTTGAGTCTGAGGAGAGGCATAGGAAGGAGAAATATAGCCATCCCTCTTAGGGATGACTGCTCCAAGCCTCTCGCTCTTTGCATATAGTCTGGCTGTGGATCTCTGTATTTGTCCACATCTGCAGCAAGGGGAAGCTCTTCTGTGTAGTAGAATGCCAGGAGACATTTTAGTGAGGGATTCTTGAATATTTCAGCAACAAGATTTTATTTTACTATGATCTTAGGAGAGACTCTTTGGCTTTGTACTCCAGGTTTGGGGTAAAGACGCATTAACTGTTGTTTTCATAAAATCCCCCCAAAGGCTCCTGAGATTCGGCAAAGTCTGAGAGCTACTTCAGAGTAAAACACACCACACTGTGTGATAACACCGTTTGGGAGATGCAGCTCTGTGATAGGTGTTGTCTTGCTTGTTGGGCTTTCTGACTGTGGTCCTGTGAAGGTGTTTGTGTGGCTTCTTAAGAAAGGGGAAGAAAGAGAGAGATGGGGAGAGAAGCTAAAAGATGAGGGGAGGAGAGTGCAGGAGGGAGCAAGCCCTGCGGAAATTGGAAGGCAATGGCCATATCTGGCCTTCAGTTTCGGGGACAGGCTTCTGAGGGCTTGGCCTGCTTGGCCTGCTTGGCCTGCAACTCCATGACGCGTTTTAAACCTTGTAGTGGGTCAGATCTGAATTTTCAGAACAGGTCAGTTTTCTTCCTTTTGTTGTTGTTGTGGTTCAAAAAGCTAGATAACGTCTATGTGGCAGGGTCTGCATGCCTGTGTGCACTTGGTACTGTATGGGTAGTTGGTTTAACCTTCAAAAGATAATCTAGGCTTGAAATAGAAGTATTACTTGCCTTCACTTGCAGATGAAAAGACAGGATTTGAAAGGGAAGCAGTCTGTAGTTTCACACTCATGGTAGCAGGATAGACATTGGAATCGGTGACTATGTGGCCAAAACTTATTATATCTGCTGATATAATTCACCTCCTCTTGAACAGCCTCATGGCCTTGGCCTTTTGGGAATAGCTATCATTTAGCTGGAGGAAGATGTCCCAACTGCTCAAATGGTGCCCGGGTGGCACTTGGGAAAAACGATCCCACCCTTACTCAGCCAGTCTGGACTTGAATCTTAATGTCAAGAACAAGAGACAATTCAAAGGGAAGAGTACGGTTGAGGTGGAGGCAAGACACAGAAGGTAGCTGGAAGGGAAAGGATCTAGAGTGGGCATTTCTAACCAGGCTGGGCTTGGGCCAGCAGGGACCAACTTGGGAGCACTAGACCAGAGGGGTCAGCATGGGAGCACTCATTCTCTCCAAGATCTTCACCCACAAGAGTGCACTTCAGACTTTCCAGAAACCTTCAGGTTTTGACACTTCCAAGCAAACCGCAAAGGCATGACTTGTGGATCGGTTCTGGATTTGAGTTTCTTTCTTTTCCTACCATGGCGTGTGTCAGGAGAAAATGGATCCGAATAGTCATCCATTGAAGGTCTCAGCTCCCACTTTAAAGATGGGACATAAAGAAAGACAAGCAGTGTCTTTACCTCACCTCTACTCGAAATGGCTTTAGGTCTTGGCGAATTGGCTCCATGCTTCCTTCCCAGTGTTGACTCGTCCTAGAGAATTATCCATAACTTTTGTCATATTGTTCCAGACTTCCTTACCAGTTGCTACTCTGAGGTACTATGTCCTTGCTCTTCCACGAGCACCTGCCTCTTTGCTTGGTTTTCATCACACACCCTGCTTGCTTATTTCTTTGATGTTCTGGTCTGTTTATGGGTAAAAGTGGTATTCAGGTATGAGAAAAAAAAATCCATGTCAAGGGCTGGGCTAGCTCTCTGTGTATGCTCAGGCAATGAGTGTAAAAGGCAAATTTCTCACATAGTGTGTGAGCCTCTTTCAAAGGAAAGAGGCCCGTCTCCTCCACCTGACAGGGACAAGGGAGAAGACACAAGGCTCACTTAGTACATATTTGTATATGATGAGAGATCCTTTGCAGATGGGGACAGGCCATGTGATTTTGGACAGGAGCCTACATTGCAAGGTGGGATAGATAAGTGAGATGCGTTTTTGTGTGTTCTTTTCATCAAAAACATCTGCGATTCTATGAATAATTCTCTTTCCCCTGGCCCCAGGCTGGCTGCTTGCCTAGAGTCTCTGCCAGAGCCTACCCCCTTGTGCCCCTCTGAATGGAGATGTCAGAGGGTCCAGATGCAGACCAGGTACTGAGAGCAGAAAAAGACCAAATTTGCAATTCAGAGTCTAGGGTTGAGGCATTCCATCAGGAAGTATGAGGGCAGAGACTCTCAGGACCAGTCAAGAAAGGCGCGAGGGAACTGACCATTAAGGCCATCAACAGATGCTCAACAGCAGTGACAGCAGCAGGTCCTCTCGCCATCATGCAGAGCTGTGGATGGGGCCCAGGCTGAGCAGCAGGACCCACAACAGGCTTCTCTGCAGCAGGGACCAAGGGGTGGTCAGCATCCTGTTTCTCAGCCTGCTTGCCTTTTCCCAGAGAAGACTAACCCTCTGTCAGAGAGTGCTGAGAGACAGGAACACTCTTCTGGTCCCAGCCCCTGCTCACTGCTCGCCTCTGAGACTACGTTGATAGCTATAGCTTTACCCAGTGACAGCCACAAAATTCTCTCTTTGGAGTTCCCTGTGGTTTCAGGGAGCAATAGGAAGTTTCACGAGTCAAAGGGTGACAGTCAGCAGGTGCTAGTGTGACCCCAGCTCTTCCTCAGGGGAGACCAGATCAGCCTGTCGAGAACGAGCTAGTGAGGCAGAAAGGGTTTAAGGACACAGTGCAGCTCTCTTTGTGCTGCATTGGAAAGGCCCCTTCTTTCCTGCCCCTCTTACGCTCTCCTTAACCCAGGAGACCTACCTGGGCACTACAGCAGGGGCTTAGAGACTCCAGGAGTTGCCAGTATCTGCAGCTAGTTCCTTGACTTCCAGGAAATAGCACAAAGGTGTTAGCAGGACTCACTTATGTGTACTCGAATACCCAAGCAGCGTGGTCAGCTCTATCGTCCAGATGTCTGGATGGTTAACCCCAGAGGAGAGTCAATTGAGTGGATGCCTACTGCTTTTCATATTAGATTTTACCTCCTTTCATTTTTGACAACTCAGGCTGCCCTTTTTATCCAGTGCCTTTCTTTGGTCTCTTGGCTGCCCCTTCCTCAGCCCCTATCTTCCTTCCCTAGCCCACCAATAGGGCTTCCCATAAAGCTCTGTATAATTCAGTTCAGACCTGATCTCCACATTGCCCTAGCAGTTTCAACTTATGGGTCTTTGTCTTACACTAAGCTCAGGCTGTCTATTGATTGATTCCTTGCCAGGATCTAAATAAATAAATGCAGCAGTGGTGTGATCCATTCCATGGATACTTTTGGTCTGACTCATTGAAGGGTAAGTGATAGGGAGATCTCAGAGATCTCATGGGCTCATTAGGGAGCCATGTGTTTAAAATGGTAGGTATTTTCTTGAGGGCTGACAGTAGCCTGACCAAAGCCACAGACTCTGCTTGCTGGGTTGCCTTGCAGAGATAGGTCAGTAAGCTTGGCCAAGTAGGGAAAAATAGTCCAGAGACCACTAGGAAGCCTGAACAAACAGTAGCTCCACTGAAGCAACTGGGTTTCTGGGGCTCCTTCAGGGAGGTGGGGAAGAGAGAAATTGGGGTGCTACCCAGGTCAATGAGTTGAGGTGGGGTCACTTTAACTTCCACCGTACAGAGAAGGTGTCAATAGCCCTTTCTACAGACTGTCCTAGGTGCGCTTTGGTAAGCTAGACCAAGGTCTTAGCCTGTTAGGTATGGACATTTTCTGAGTCTCCCACAATTCCTTCTCTATGTTCTCCTTCCTCTCCTTCCTCTGCAACCTACTTCCCACCCCATCATCTCACTCCTGGTTCATGCATTTGTGCCCTTCCCTCCCCTTGCTTCTCTCCATCTCCGTGACCCAGTCTTCTACACGACATACTTTCTGTGGTGCACACAGCTCTCTCCATGCTTCATTTTGTCAGTGGCCATGGCCCTCAGTGGCCTACCTTTGGACCTGGCACACTTAAACGTTCCCAGGTGGTCTGCTCTTGCCTGCTGGAGCTGTCACACTTCAGTTTCAGAGTCTGTGGCAAAGGTGATTGCATTGGTTAGAACTTGGAATTTAATGAGGCCATCCAAGGGCATATGTCTTCTCTCTATAGGATCCTGTTAGCTCTCCCTGATACCCTGGCATACATGAGCACCAGCAGACACATTCACGTTCTCGAGTTGCTTATAGTGGGTGTCTGGGTCAATGCTGAGCCTTAATAGGTTACACAGATATCTAGTTACACTTTACACTGGGATCCTCACAGACAGATAGCTTATAATTCTAAGTCTGAAGGTAGTTCATGCTTAATATACAATGTATGGAATTCAGCCCCAGACATATGGCCTCAGGCTCTGGCTGTTTTTCTGACTTATCCTTTTTGTGGAATGGAAAAGAATGAAGAGAAATGGGGTCTCATATAGTACAGGATGACTTTGGGCTCAAGTGTAACCTTGAACTCCTGATCTTTGCTGTCTCTGCCTCCCATTTCCAGAATTACAGGTATACACTACCACACCTGGACGTTTCTTGTTAGTCCTGAGCCCTTCACATACTTAAGCTTTCTGTACCTCAGTTTCCCTATCCATGCAGTGAGGAAAACAGAGCTGCACCAGTATTTGGCTGCCTTCAGCCTCTGCTGCCTGCAGCCCTCTCTCTTCCTCTCTTGTTCCTAAATCTATTTGGCACTTTTTTGTTTCAGCCATGAGTGTTCTTTAATGTTTTTAGCTAGCGTTTCTCAGACTCCTCCTTCTCATGTCTCAGTGTTACACTATTTTTCCACTTTCTTACCTGATCCTCATTGTCAGTTTCAGTATTTCTTCATCATTTCCATTTCCATATTAAATTTAACATCCCTTGCCAATATGTTTCCTCCCCAATTCCCATCTTCTATGGTTTCTATGCCTTTTGTAGCTTCTGGGAGAATGCATGACTTTTAATTATTTAGATGTGTGAGAGAATAATTAAATAAATGATTTAATTAATTTTCACATAGGTACTAGCACCAGGGGCCGGGGTATACAATAGAAAAAATGAGGTGTATAGGCAGGCACCCTGGACCCACGAATGGTTGGCTTAAGATAGAAAAAAACAAGTGTAGAGGAGACCTTGGAGTTTAACTCTCATTTGTCAAGAAACTGGAAGATGATAGCCCATCACACTAAACTAGGTCTAAAAAAAAAAGGATGTAAACATTACCAGTGTTTAAAATGAAGGACAAGAGGGTAGGCTCATTACTATTATTCAAAAAATAATGTCTTGAGGAGAGAAGGCCCAGTCATTCAGAGGACTTGCAGGGCAAGCATGGGAATCTGAGTTTAGTTTTACAGTATCCATGTAATAAAGCTGGCATGGCCATGAGGGCCTAAAAACCCAGCAGTATTGGTGGAGAGAGACAGGAAGATCACTGGGCTGGCCAGCCTAGCTAGAAATACAACAAGCTATGGGTTCAGTGAAGGACACCATCCCAAGAGAAATAAGGTAAAGAGTGATTGAGCAAAATGCCTCCTAGTCCTCTTAGCATGTGTGTCTGCACACATAGGTGTACCTATAACATACACATAGATATACACATACATACTGAGCATGTACACCTGCATGCATAGGTATACCTATTACACACATGCACACATGCATATACACACTGAGCATGTACACCTACACACGTAAACGAATCTATAACATCACTACTATGAACACAGGTACACATGCACATGCACATAAACACACACACCACCACCACCACAGACACAGATATATATGCACACAAAAAATGAAATAAAATGTGTTGTACAAGCAACATCATAAAACAGGAACTAATTGACGTTGTTAGTTTTTGAGGGACTTAATTGTTGGAGTTGCTTCCTCTGGCTGAATGGGAATATTAGAGGCAGGTCAGATTACAGGGAAAGAGTCTATGCTGACCTACCAAGACAAGCTTCCTTGCTTTATAACCAGCCATGGCTATTTGACTGTGGAAAAATCCCTTAACCACTCTTAGGCCTCCTTGTCTTGATTTGAAAATGAAGGCCTTGAGATTTGTAATCCATTCATGTTGGTTTGTAAGTAGCATCTAAAAGCACATGATGCTGATTGAGGAGGAGGTGACAAAGGCTGCAGAGGAAGTCAGGGAGAGTGGATTAGAACTAGACAAAGCAAGTGAGGATCTGTTGTGCCATGGGAAGAGGTGTGGTCAAATTTGAGGTTTTAGCTTACATCCTTGCTGGCAGACTTTAAGACTGGGTATTCAGAGTGTACAAAGGGAAAGAAAATGGACTCCTAGGAGGACACTCTAATTTCCATTTCAAATCACTTCTGCTTCTCTTCTCCAACATGAAGTTTAGATGGCATGTTGTCTTGCTGGCCTGTGTGGAAGACTGTTCAGCCTGGAGGGCATCTCAGAGGTTAGTGTAATGCCCTTATTTCACAGGGGAGGCTGCTGAGCCAAGAAAGATGGAATGCCTTGCGTCTGATCTCTCCGGGAGCTGGCCTGATTCTCTAGACTACCAGGTCAGGCTCTGATAGGGCTTTAACCCCCACAAGGTGCCAGTCCTACTGCCTACTCAAAGTCTAAAAGGTGGAAGTCATGATGGATGCCTTCTCTCCCCTTTACTGCCTACAGCTGAGGAGGAAGACGTGGGGAGCTTGAATTAGGATGGGGTCGCATGGCATTCTACTGTGGCCTGAGGTAACTGACTGTATAGTAATAAGTAGGTCAGATATTGCTAAAATTGTCACTTCAAAGAATTTTGGCCTATATATTTTGGGAGTTGGTGGATTTATGGGCATCATAAATAGGCAGATGGGAAGTTTTATTTGTTTATTTGTTTATGTTGCTTTCTTGGAGTAACTTCTTTACTTTCCCTTTCGCCTTTCTTTCTCCTTTGGATAAAACAGACTGTTTATTGGAGATTTTTCAGCAATCAAAGGACATATTCCCAGTGGCTGTGTCAAACCACCTTTTTGCAGACTAAAGGTAGCACTTCCCATTTATCCATCAAGGGTACTATTATACCTCCAATGTTGCATGTCCCCCATAGGCTCACATGTTTGGACATTTGGCCTCCAGTGGTGACGATGTTGTTTATGAATGTTATGGGCTTTTGAGGCTAGATAGCCTGGCCCCACCTCCTGTTTATGCTCAGCTTCCTGAATACAGAGTCTGTGTTACCAGCCAGCCTCTTGTTTCTGCTGCAGTTCCTTCCTATACCACAGCGACTCTCCCTCTTGGACAGTGACCCAAAACAAGTCCTTTCTCCCTTAAACTGTTTTTTTATCAGAGGATTTTTATCGCAGCAACAGAAAAGTAGCTAATGTAGGTATGCCCTCCCTCTTCATATGGGCAGTTCCTCTAACTGAGTCACTTGGCAGAGGAAACTTGTGAGTGTGTGGGAATGGATGTGCAGCCGAGAGGCTGTGCTGAAAGAATGGTCTGCAAGAAGCCACTTGTGGACAGAGATTGAGATTTCAAAGGAAAATAAGTGCACACACATACGATGCTTCATAGTTTACAAAGTGAATGCTTAGGCTTTGCCTTAATTTAGTTCTGCCTATTTGTGCCAAGTGGAGCTGTGTGTCTGCAGTCCTCTGAGTCAGAGTCCATCCCATCATCCTCTAAGATGCCAAGAAGTTAAATGAGGTACCTGAGGTGGAGAGAGTCTACGCTTCATGAGGAAGACTAGAAACGATCTTCCAGCCATGTAGTTAAGGCCATGCTGGACAGCATTTGGATAAGTGGTAGGAGATTTGACTAAAGAAATTCTCTATTGACATTGGCTGATGAGTTTCTGGTAAAAGGAAAGAGAATGGGGAAATGGAGAAGTTACTCCAGGAAAGCAAAGCAAACAAATAAGCAAACAAAACATTTATGTATGGAGTCTACATTCTTTTTTCAAATTGGATATTATCTTTATTTACATTTCTTTCTTTTTTTAAATTAGGCATTTATTTCATTTACATTTCCAATGCTATCCCAAAAGTCCCCCACACGCTCCCCCACCCACTCCCCCACCCACCCACTCCCACTTCTTGGCCCTGGTGTTCCCCTGTACTGAGGCATATAAAGTCTGCATGACCAATGGGCCTCTCTTTCCACTGATGGCCGACTAGGCCATCTTCTGATACATATGCAGCTAGAGACACGAGCTCCAGGGGGTACTGGTTAGGTCATATTGTTGTTCCACCTATAGGGCTGCAGATTCCCCTAGCTCCTTGGGCACTTTTTCTAGCTCCTTCATTGGGGGCCCCGTGATCAATCCAATAGCTGACTGTGAGCATCCACTTCTGTGTTTGCTAGGCCCCGGCATAGTCTCACAAGAGACAGCTATATCTGGGTCCTTTAGCAAAATCTTGCTAGTGTATAGAATGGTGTCAGCATTTGGAAGCTGCCCCTCAACAGAGGAATGGATACAGAAAATGTGGTACATTTACAATGGAGTACTACATCTACATTCTTTTTTTTTTTTTTTTTTTGGTTTTTCGAGACAGGGTTTCTCTGTATAGTTCTGGCTGTCCTGGAACTCACTCTGTAGACCAGGCGGACCTCGAACTCAGAAATCCACCTGCCTCTGCCTCCCGAGTGCTGGGATTAAAGGCGTGCGCCACCACGCCCGGCTACATCTACATTCTTAAGAGTAAAAGTCATATTGGAAAATTTGGGCAAATATATTGGGCAGAATTCATGGGCAAAGCTCTATACAACCCATGCAAGCCAAGGATAGCAAACCAACCCTGTACTTCTTCACCTATCTTGTCTTCTCTTAGGGGACAAAAAGAACCACCCCAAAAGCCTTTTGCAGGGTGCACTAGAACCTTTTCAGAACAAAGCCCATGATGGACTGGGACATTTTCCCTTCATTAACACTTCATTAAGCTTTGCCAGATAGGTGCTCTTAGCCAGGTCCTGGCAAGGGACCCTTACCGAGGTGATAATGAGGAGAAAAAGCACTAGGTTTTTGGCCTACTCCAGAGTTGTTGAATGTAGGCTAAAATATATTTTGATAGCATTGGCTTTGAAATGGGTATTAAACATCACTTTACACTGGGTGATGTAAATAAAATCCATAACCATAAACAGAAAGAGAAGACCTCGCCAACATAATATGACACATTTCAGAGAGTGTCTGTGATTTGTTGTAAACAAATTATAAATATCTAAGTTGTGTTGGACTCAAAAACACTCAGCAAAGATGGTATTTTGATAGATTTTCAGCTTGTACCTGCTTTTCCTTATAAATATTCTTTCAAAAATGTTCCTGATAACTTTGCATGGCTCCTGAAATGCTGCTGCTTCGTTTGTTAACAGTTTTCTGGCTGTTTAATATATAGCAAGTAACGCCCCACCCCGCGTTCTTGGAGAGGTCATGCCACGACCTCTCCAGTGTTCCTAAAAGTCCTGTCCCATGGATTTAATATCCTATGATGCCCGAAGGTCCAGAAATTTTATAAAAACACACATATCTAATCTCTACTTGAGGAAGCTTTTAACTGGAACACACACGTGTGCGCGCATGCTCACACACACACACACACACACACACACACATACATACACACACACATACATACATACACACACGGAGACAGGCAGAGACAGAGACACAGAGAGAGAGAGTGACAGAGAGACAGAGAGATAAAGTCAGAGACAGAGACCTAGATAGAGAGACACACAGAGATAGAGACTAAAACTCTAGCAAATTGAGTGTCTACCTAAAAGCATTTGCACAGCCAGCTAAAAGATCATTTTTGTAGTAACCAGCAATCAGTGCCACCCCCAAATCTAAAAGTATGTGATGTGTATGTATGTATGTATGTATGTGCGTGTGTACATTTGTGTGTTCATGTATGAGTTCATGTGTGTGTCCATGTGTGTATCCATGTATATTAATGTGCATGTGTGTGCTCATATGTATAAATGTGAATGTGTGTATTTATATGAATATTTGCACATCTGTGTGTAGCCTTGGGTACTATGTATGTGGATCCTACATAATAAAATGGATGACACAATAGAATTTATAAGGTGTTATTCCTTGGTTCAGGGTTGACACTAGGTTTTTAACGCAGTTTTAGAATAGCAGCAAAACAGACTTTCTCAAAAAGGAAAAATTCACCACCCCAACATCCCAATTGTCAGCCAATGAGAAAAGCAGTGGCAAGGGAAGATGGTTGCCTTCAGAGCACCCGCAGTGTGCCAGGGCTTTGGTCAAGCTAGCTCATTCCGGTTTAGTCAGCTGTTTTGTGTATGGAAAGTCATCACGTTTACCCTCTTTCCATAATGAACTGTCGATGCCAGCTTGCTCTTCAGCCCCATTTTCACAGAAGTGTCAATATTTTGATAATGTCATCAAATTAGCTTATAATTAATGCCCAGGAAAGTGGCCTGGAATTAACTCATTCATTCATTCAGTAAATATAATTGGGTATCCATTAGGGGTTACACATGGTACAAATCACTGAAGATACAGTGGTGATGTTCAAGACAATGAACAGAAGCAGGGTTGGACTCAGGGCTAATGTGCAGGATTCTGAACCGAAGAATGACAGATGAGGAAGTCCAGGTTGAGAAACTAAGGTCCATGGGTTATCATTTAAATTGTGTGTATGTGCATGTGTGCATGTGTGCATGCTCAACTTGGGCACTCTAAGGGCTCACCTCAGAACTCTAAGAAGAAAGCCTATCTGAACTTCTGCACTGGCTGGCAGCACATGGCTCTCACTGACGTCTTGAGGATGAGAAATGGAAGCAAAGAATTAAAACCAAATGCCCAGGGTCACATAGTAAACAGCTCAGGAGACTTAATTCAAATATCCCCGAGTTGGGGAGTGGGGGATAGAATGTGAATATACAAAGCCTTACTCCATCTTCTGGACTCAGAGTCCCTTGCCACCAGCAATGATGGCCACCCTCTTTCACTGGTCTTCTGTTGGAAGTGTTTCAGGCTTGGTGGAAGTGCAGATCAAGTTTCTCAAATTACTAATCTCATAGTGGTGGCGGGAGAATCATGAATCTTTATGTTGTCCCTTAGAGGTTTTAGCCAGTTCCTCCTCACCTCACTGTGCCTTTCTTGACAAAAGGATATTGAAAGTAGAATTACAACCAGAAAGAGTGTGGTATCGGATGCAGGATGCCCCTTCCAATTGAACACACCTCCCTGTGCCACCTGGATGCTATGTTGTCCTTCGCTGTCTTCACTGTGCTTATGTCTCCATGGGCCAATGGTAACTCTATCAGGCCTTGTCATTGATACATGGTTTAGGAAGCATTATGACCAGAGGCAGCATTTTTGTGCATATTACTTCTACGGGATCTCATTCCAGTTGTGCCCCTTGACCTGTCGGAGTCCAGCCTGACAGGTGAGGGGGCTGTGCACACCTCCTGCTTCTGTGACAGAAATAACAGTGTGACAGAGAGTGTTTCCCTGAGCTTCTGTGGCATATCACACTCTCCTCCAGTGACAACCTGATGAGGCACGAGGAAATGGGGGGCGTGATGGATGTTCTGCCTTGGCTTTCTCGAGCCTTTTATTTCTGTCGGCGGTGGCATATTCGTCAATAATGTGAGAGAGGGAAATTTCGACACAACTTTTTGGAGGGAAGATGATTTCAAAAATGTCTTGCACTTTGGTTGCCCCCTCTCCCCCATAAATATGTAGCACATGTACAGCTTGGTTTTCATGTTGGTCCCCTAACAACTGGAGCAAGGGCTGTCACCGAATCTCTTGTCTGTTTGTGGATCCTGGTCCCCTAACTGAGCTGTCTTGTCTGGCCTCAGTGGGAGAGACTAGTCTGCACCTAGTCTTGAAGAGACTTGATGTGCCAGGGTGGGGTGATAGCTATGTGAGCCTCCCCTTCGCAGAAGATAAGGGGAGGTGGAGTTGGGGGGAGTTGCTGCCAGAAAGGAGACTGAGGCAGGGATGGATATTGAAAGGTAAAGTGAATTAATCATTAATTAATTAATTAAAAATGTCATGTAAAGGGAAGAAAGCTCGAGTGAGAGTTACAGTCATTAATCTTTGTATTGTTCATTAGAGGTTTTAACAAGACTGAACGAGATAGCCTGGTTTGGGATGGCTAGCTGAGCAATCTTGAACACAACTTGTGCTTTATTGGGTCTCAGTTTCCTTATCTGTAAGAGGAGAATGGGGTCCCCCAGAGCAGATCTAGTCATCCTCATGATCAAAGAACCCCAACAGGAGCCTTGCACTCATCCACAAGTAGGCTGCCTGGGCTGAGAAAAATGATACATTTCCTTGCTTTGAGTTAATACTGTAACAGCTCATTGATGTACAGTTTTCTCATGTTGCTACAATGTCTATTTATAAAAAGAGGAGAACTATGATTACTTAATAAAGGTATGAATATAGGGCATTATTCATACCCAGAGCAAGGAATACTTTTTCTTCTTCTTGCTTCTGGCCTCTAGAGAAACAAACTGAAAGAATTTCTCTTACATTGACTTTTTAAAAAAAAATTTATTTATTTATTTTTTGGTTTTTCAAGACAGGGTTTCTCTGTATAGCTCTGGATGTCCTGGAACTCACTCTGTAGACCAGGCTCGCCTCAAACTCAGAAATCCACCTGCCTCTGCCTCCCAAGTGCTGGGATTAAAGGCATGCACCACCACTGCCTGGCCTTACAATGACTTTTAAGAAAAAATATATGTAAATAAATCAGAGCAAACCATTCAAGAGAAGACAAAACCCTACAGACATTGCATTTTTTTTTAAAGCAGCTGCTTATTGTCCTTAAAAAATAAATCAATGAAGAAATATTTAGTATATTTTGCATGTAGTAGGTGGTAAGTTGTCTGCATTGAAAACTGCTGCTTACTTCATATTGTATTTCAAGGATTTCATTACCTATTTGTATTTGCTAATTGATACTGCATCAATGAAACTGCTTGGTTTTCTTATACTCTTAGGAAGAAAGTACACCCCATTTTTATAGACGCAATAGTGAGGTTCAGACATAGTGAATGGCTGTCAGGATTTAACTAGGTGTCTGGTTTCCAATCTCAAGCGTCTCCCTGCATTTACAGGCCACACACCGTTACTTCCTAACGTTCTAAAGCATCCAGGGCTCTGCTCTCGGCTCTGGAAGTTTACCTGTCTTAGTCTGATGTTTTGCCTTCCCACAAGCTGACCTTGAATTGTTTTCTGGCTGTACGTCTGGGACAAGCTTCAGTTTAGATCAAATGAAGTGGTAGCAGAGGAAGTGAGTCTGGCCCTGGTGATAGAGAAGGATGCAGTGGGGCAGAACTGGGAGGAGCAGGATGGAACAGCAACACGGGCTGCCTGTGGTGGCATGCATAATATCCTCTTAGGGAGGAGGAGAAGCCTGCCCCACTGCTTGAGATACAAGTGCTCTGGCCTTTCATTAGATAATCTGCTCATTTGCCTCAGCCACGACTGGGAGAAACATTACATTTTCTTTTGAGATATTCAAATATAAATCTATACTATAGCTCTTAGAGAAATGAATAAATATGCGGATGCAGATTTTCTATGATTTTTATTTTAAAGTGTATTCTTTGACAACTTCATGCATGTGGATAATGTCATCTGATGACATTCACCATCTCTTACCCACTGTTACCTGGATCCGTTCTTAGTGTTGCTCGCCTGAGCATGGCTATGGGGTTATTCACTGGAGCAGAAGAACTTACCAGTGGCTTCATCACTGAAGAAAATGACACCCACTTCCCCAGCAGCCATTTGCCAGTTGTTCTCCAGAGAGTCATGGAGGGCTTATGAACCCCGTCCTGATATGATGCATATTTCATTTGACTGTATAGATCCATTAAAAGAGGTGACAGGTTATTAGTCACTAAAGGTGAATTTTCAATATCGAATGGGCAGTAGAGGATTGCTTTAGTGTGTGAATTAGTCGTGGTTCTTTGGGGGCTTTTCCTGTGTTTGCGCTCATTTCTCTGAGGACTGTGCACCGCCGTGGCACAAATCTGAGGAAAAGTCACAAGACCAGCCCCTGACACCTGGCTCTTCACTTTGGCTGCGCCTCCTGTTGGCTGCAGAGCTCTGGCCAAGTCCCTGGACTTTTCTGAGCCCAAATTTCTCTGTCCATAAGATGATAATGGATGATATCATGGTTAAAATGAGGTCTGTAAGAGGCTTTGCTCATCTTTCAGCATCGTGCAAGCATTTAGGTAGGAGCATGACTCCGCCTAGGAGGGATTGAAATGACTCAAAGATTTTCGCCGTGCTGATTGCGTGTTTAGTTGTGTTTAATCTGATTGGACCCATTTCAAATTTCCTTCACTGGGAAGACTTTCGTCCACACATTGCTTCTGTGTAAGTGAGTCACTAAAGCTACTCCTGGACTCCGGGACCCTGTTCTATGGACATGTTGCCACATAACTCATTTTGGATGACAGAAAATCAGCCGGCCATGCTGCAACAGAGACCAGTGTGGCTTTATTCACTGCTTCCTGCGCCAGGGCTGGCTTAACTGGAGGGTGATCAATAAGTACGAGACGCAGAAGAGTCCTTGGTGGCACCTCCTGGTTAACCATTGGCAGGGTGAATGATAACATGTGGACCGGACATTGGGTGCCTTGCTAAGGGACTTTGTGATTTTATTTGCTCCCAGGTAAGGACTTCCCAGTGGATCAGATTATCTATGAATGTGAGGTTTGCAAGTGATGCAATGCTTGGTATAGTATGGAGCTGGAAAGGAGATGGGCTCCATGCCTTAGCTTTTCTAGAGTAGGGCAGGAGAACCTGCAGTTCCAGCTACACAGCTATCTTCAGTGACTCTCATTTCCTGGGTAGGACATTGACCTTCTCCAACTGCTTTCCCCACCCCGCCACCTCTGGCCCTTACCTTCAAGGCCATGTTAGAGGTTCTCTTGTGTCATACCTGATCATCAGTGACAACCGACCAGTGGGATAGATGACATGACCCTGTAAATCCTTGAAGGGGTTATAGGAGAGAAAGAAGATATGATTGGGGGACTAGGGGATGGAAAAGAGACAGACAGCAGGAGGCCAAGGCCAAAAGGTTGGCACTATAATCACAAGAAACCATTTAAGTAATGTGCAGAAACAATGCAGGATAATTCTATTATTCCCTAAGTGCAGGTTAATTCAACAGTGAAGCAGAAAGAAAAACTGGGGAAGTGAGAAAGGGAGATTGGAGCTTAGTGAGAGTAGGAATCCGATGGAGCTGGAAATTGCTCAGAAATGGGGAATTTCAGCTAGAAGTTCTCTCTTCCGTGACTGAGGCAGCCATGGGCATCTCAGCAGTCGCTCAGAAGGGTCCAAATTGGATTTATTGCTAACTTCTTCTGTGTAGGTGCTTTGGAGGTCTCTCTGGTTGTGTTCATAGCTTTAGAGCCAAAGCTTTGCTATGTAGCCCTGGCTGACCCGGAACTTGCCATACTGACTAGGCTGGCCTTGAACTCACAGAGACCCATCTGATTCTGCCGCCCCAGCGCTGATCATGGAGGTCTGCAGTACCTGAACAAACCCTGAATCCTGACTTTGTTGCTCCTTTGCTACTTTTCTTACCTAAGCATTCATCGGTCCCGTTTTTCTAATGTGTCCCTCTGCTATGGAGACGTTTCCTCATTTAACTTTACTGAAAAGAAAATAGCTTCCTCTTTCCTCTTAGTTGTCCCTCCTGAACCGTCACATCTCTGGTTGACTCAGGCACCGGCCAGGAGATGACAGTAGTACAGTTCAGGAATACATAGCATGGTGTTTTTCCTTAACCAAAAGCTTGATCCTGTTTATTAGAAAGGCAGTGGGCCACAGTAGCTCCAGGAGAGGCTGGCCCGCAAATAAATACACACGCTCCATGCAGACGCTATCTGGGCTTTGCAGAGGTCTTCAGCACTCGCTGGAATTGTCACCTTCTGGCCACTCTGCCAACACCATGCTTCTGTGGGGGCAATTTGAGGCCCCACTGAGAAGTGGGTAGAGATTCAATGCAGTGATTTGAGCATCAAATTGGATTTAGTGGCGCCTACCAATTTTGACTTCAGAAATTACATAACCTTTGTGAGCACTGGGTTCTGCACTGTCCAATCAGATGGATAATGCCAGTCTTGCCAGTGAAACAAATGCCCAGGTGCCTAACACATTGCTTGACGAGATGGAAGCCCTTCTTGCTGCCAGGCACTTGGCCCCATGCAATAGATGGTTCATTCAACCCTCTCAATGGTCACACGAAGGAGAGCCGGATGGAGGATGGAAGAAGTTAAGGGTTTGGGACAAGACTTAGTAAAAGGTCTGGCCTAGGGGGCAGGGAGAGGCTCAGAAAAGGGGGCTCACAGTGAGAAAGGCCTGATTTCATTTGTCATGGGACCCAGGGAAGCTTCCCATGTGTTCTATGTCATTTGCCTTGGGTCTTGGCCATGAGAGAGACATGGTAGGCTTCTGGGCAGTGTTGTTGGGGTGGGTACTCAGTGGATGCTCATGTAGAGCAGAAAAGAACAAGTCGCTGGTCAGCTACAGCAGCTGGGGATACGTAGATAGAGCAAGGGTTGTAATGTAAGTTGATGTACAAGAAAGGAGATGATAAGCATGGCCTGGGGAAAAGCGAGGCTCTTCTGGGTTCATTACTGGTGTCCAGCTACAAGGAAAACAGACTCTCCATCCCAGTGTCATCTCCATCCCAGTGTCATCTCAGAGCTTGTCCGGTTGCCTAGATACCTGTGACATACACCACTCCCTCCTTTGACACCGAGTAGCTGTGTGGCATGACCAGCTTGCTGCTGTCTGGCTTGATCCCACACGGCCCAGGCACACGGCACCCTCAGTTCCCACAGGAGATCCTGGCCCCACCAGAGGAGTAAGAGGATGTGATGGGGTAGGTAAGGGAAGAGGAACTTTTGTTGTTAACAGCAGAAGATCAAAAGGGCTACAGTAGGCAAGGAGTCGAGGGCCTTTTTGCCAGGTAAAGCAAAATGTCGAACACTAAGTGTGTAATTTGAGTAATTAATGTTCCAGATGGAAGAACAGTTTTATATGCTAATTCATATTTTCCAAAGGTCCAGAGCCACTCTGAAAACTCTTTTCCAAATTGCTGTCATCGCTGCCTACATCTGAAAGCATCCCACACGGTGAAGCTCACAGAGGCATGGTTTCAGGGTGGCTTTTAATTTCTTGTTTTAAACATGTGAAATGTGCTTCCTCACCCCAATAGCCCAGAGCTGTGTAGGCATACAGACCCCATAGGCCAGTGTGCCGTGTATAGGTTACAGCTGCAGCCACACCATTGCCTAGCTTAGCCCTCTGTGGTCTCAGTACCTTTGCCTTTAGGAGACTACAGTGTCCTGTGGCTCACTGAACAAGACCTCAGAGTGATGTACAGGTTTGACTTTGGGCTGTAGTTCTGAGCATAGCCCAGATGCCCGAGGAACGCCAAGCTTAGCATCCAACTGTCATTGGGGGAGTTTTTCTTAAGGTAGAGGTTAGCTATATACACATACCCAGTCTCCAGCCTGCCCAGATCAGAGAAGGAAGATCCAGAGTGGAGCCCTTGGCTCCACTGTTGAAATCTCTCTTGAAATCCAGCCAGGCCAGGATGGCGGCTCTTTCTGGACCGTTGCAGGCTCCAGGCCTTTCTTTCGGATTTTTAAAAAAGCCCCCTACATCCGTTTCTTTCTTCTTCATAGTTAAACTATTTAACTCAGTGTTTAAAGCCCTGCCTGGCTGCCTTGTGGCGATTCAGGGTTGCCATGGCAATGTGGCCGGGTTCTCCAAATTAGGACACATTGCAGCTGCTTTTCCTTCCTTCCTTTTTTTTTTTCTGATGTGGTCTCTCCATCTCTGTTTCTGTTTCTGTCTCTCTGTGTCTATCTCATTCTCTGTCTCTCTCTGCATGCCTCTCAGTCTCTTTATTTCTGTCTGTATCTCTGTCTCTCTTGGAATGTCTCTCTGCCCCTTTCTGTCTCTCTGTCTCTGTCTCTGTGTCTGTCTCACTCTTTGTCTGTCTCTGTCTGTCTCTCTGTGTCTCTGCGTCTCTCTCTCCCTCCCTCCCTCCTCTCTTGCTTCCTTAAGCCCTTGCCTGCTTTTCTCCCCCAGAATGCTAATTTAAGTACCTGTAGTCAGCGCTGGGTGGGTCTTTATACTTTCCCAATGCTCTCCTACATGCATCGACCAACCCCGTCCCTGGCAGTCTGTGGGCAGCCCATGGAGGTTCCTGAGACCTTCTGAGTCCTCTTTTGCTGTCTTTGCACCTGATATCTGTTTGGTCTGGGTGACACTAAGGAATTTCTGTTTTACCAAAAAGCCTTTTGTGAGAGGAACGTGGCGAGGAAGATGCTCTGCTGCTTAGACTTCCAATGTTCTCAAATCTTTCCAGCAGGCTCACAGCTACTTTAGGAGACGCTAGGGCGATAAAGGGACTCGGCATGAATGGGGGTGCAAACATCTTTCCCACACAAGGCACTTCAGGGTCTGTTTTAATTGTTTTTCTCAGTGCTGTGACAAAATTCCTTCAAATCAACTTAGGAAAAAAGGTTTGCCTTACCTCAGAGTTTGAAGGCATAGCTGATTGTGGTGCGGAACTCATGGTAGCAGGGTTATGAGGTAGCGGCCATGTTTCACCTGTGGTCAAGAAGCAGAAAGAGCTGAATGCTGGTGCCCAGCTTGCTTCTCCTTATTTGGCCAGGACTCTCGCTTGGGAATGGTGCTGTCCACTTTCAGGACATGTCTCTTCTGCTCCATTACATGTTTCTGAGAACAGCCTCATAGATGTAGATGTGTGCTTCCATACAGATGTGTGATTCTAAATCGTGTCAGCTTGACAATGAAACTCACAGGGTCCCAGGACACTACAGACTCTCAGAAAGTTTGGTATTGTAAAAGTGTGATGGTTAGGGTCAACTGCCAACTTCACTTCAGGGATTTTCTTTAATGTGTTTATTGATATGGGAAGTGCCATGTTAATTGTGGCTGGCATCAATCCTTGTCCAAGGCATCCCGAGCTATCTAAATGAACTAAGAACTTAGCAGCAGCATGCTCCCAGTTCTCTGTTTCTCGGCTGTGTGGCCAGCTCCTTACCCACACTTTCCCGTCGTGGCAGACTGTACCTTGAACTGTGAACCGGAATAAACCCTTCCTCCTTAAAGTTGCTTTTGCATCTTATCATTGCAACAGGAAGAGGAACAGAGAACAACAACAGAGGCGGTCAGTGTTCAAAAGGAAGGAGGGAGGAGGTGGGCACAGAGAAAGGTGGGAGAAAAGACGGAGGGCAGGCTGGACAATGGTGGCCTTTCTTTCCCTCGGGGTACTTCTGTTTCACAGTAGGCTACGTGAGACCCTTAAGTTACAGACTGGATGAGAATGAAGAGAGCAAGAGGATGGAGAGGACAAGGTAGACCATGCATCCCTTTCTGCTTCTTTATTATTACATTAAGGTCAATTAGAAAAGACTCTTTTTCATTCTTCTTGAGTTTCATGCATTTATCAAATTGTATCTTATATCTTGGGTATCCTAAGTTTTGGGCTAATATCCACTTATCAATGAATACATATTGTGTGAGTTCTTTTGTGATTGTGTTACTTCACTCAAGATGATGCCCTCCAGGTCCATCCATTTGGCTAGGAATTTCATAAATTCATTCTTTTTAATAGCTGAATAGTACTCCATTGTGTAAATGTACCATAATTTCTGTATCCATTCCTCTGTTGAGGGACATCTGGGTTCTTTCCAGCTTCTGGCTATTATAAATAGGGCTGCTATGAACATAGTGGAGCATGTGTCCTTTTTACCGGTTGGGACATCTTCTGGATATATGCCCAGGAGAGGTATTGCTGGATCCTCCGGTAGTACTATGTCCAATTTTCTGAGGAACCGCCAGACTGATTTCCAGAGTGGTTGTACAAGCTTGCAATCCCACCAACAATGGAGGAGTGTTCCTCTTTCTCCACATCCTCGCCAGCATCTGCTGTCACCTGAATTTTTGATCTTAGCCATTCTGACTAGTGTGAGGACACTGTGCACCTTCTTAGAATTGGGAACAAAACACCCAGGTTAGGAGTTACAGAGACAAAGTTCGTAGCTGTGATGAAAGGATGGACCATTTAGAGACTGCCGTATCCAGGGATCCGTCCCATAATCAGCTTCTAAACGCTGACACCATTGCATACACTAGCAAGATTTTGCTGAAAGGACCCAAATATAGCTGTCTCTTGTGAGACGATGCTGGGGCCTAGCAAACACAGGAGTGGATGTTCACAGTCAGCTATTGGATGTATCACAGGGCTCCCAATGGAGAAGCTAGAGAAAGTACCCAAGGAGCTAAAGGGATCTGCAACCCTATTGTTGGAACAACATGATGTACTAACCAGAACCCCGGAGCTCTTGTCTCTAGCTGCATATGTATCGAAAGATGGCCTAGTCGGCCATCATGGGAAAGAGAGGCCCATTGGACTTGCAAACTTTATATGCCCCAATATAGGGGAATGCCAGGGCCAAAAGAATGGGAATGGGTGGGTAGGGAAGTGGGGGGCTCTATGGGGGACTTTTGGGATAGCATTGGAAATGTAATTGAGGAAAATATGTAATAAAAATATTAAAAATCAAAAAAAAACTGACAAAAAAAAAAAAAAAAAGAAAAGACTCTTTTGACCACGTTCAGAGGAATGAATGAGCCCAGGCATGCTTTGAAATCTCTCTCTCTCTCTCTCTCTCTCTCTCTCTCTCTCTCTCTCTCTCTCTCTCTCTCTCTCTCACACACACACACACACACACACACACACACAGGAGAACTAGGTCATTATTACCAAGTACCTGGGACAGTCATTTTGAAAAATAACTTGGTCACCAGAATGTTTTTTATTGAAGCAAGTGATTTGATTTATGAGCTGGGATAGGGATCAATTTTGAAGGAAGTAATCATGGGTCTTACCCATTAGGGCGTTTAGTAGCCATCCCTGAAACCATTGGCTAAAAAGCGCTGTTTAGCAATTTGGGTCTTCCCCTCTCTATGCCCTGATTATCACCTTTAGCAAATCCAAGGTCACTGACTCAACTGTGTGGACATCATGTTCCTTGACCTGTGAGAGAGGTGAAGGGAGAACGCCAGCACAATTAGCTAGGTAAACAAGGAGGGTGCTGTCATAGGCCAAGGGTCACCAGCAAGGCAGCCATGACAGAATGGGCAATCCAGGCAGGGTCACGGCTGCTAATGGATTTGCACTTAGGTTGAAAGACGAGCTCTTAGCTGTGAGCTGGGCTTGGCATTTTGATTTGCTTTTGGAGTTTGACCTAGAGCTGTGGGTAGAACTTCCCATTGATCTGTTACATCTCCAAAAGTTGGCAAGTAGGTGGCTATATTTTCAGCTTGCACCTCTAGCTTGCCATTACAAGTTAGAGGGGTGTATGTTTCAGGGAAAGGTAGGAGCTTTCCACTGAAATTTTCAGATTTTGTATCACATTCAGAAAGCACTTTTAGAATGACCTTCAGTTTGGGTGTTAACTCTTTGGTTGCTGCTGAGGAGAAATCTGGCATGTGGGTGGGGAGGGCAGTTCAGATGATCCTGGTTTCTCCCTGGTTGTCACTTAGCAATCCCTGATGCTGTGGAGTCGGAATATTATTTCCCAGTGTATAAAATGTGGTGGGAAGCCGGCAGAATGAGGCCAATCGCGACCTCCTCAGTTATGAAGAGGTTGTTACCCACCACGTGCTAAACTTTTCCTATCATCTGGCAACAGGGTGGCATTCTTGTCTTAGGCCAGTGTTGAAGACACGGCAGAGAAAATATATTTCATATATGCAGTATCATGGGCTCAATGATTATACAGGCAAACCCATTGTAACTTACAACAGTGGAACACAGGCTTAATGAAACATACTCGTAAAGAACCCAGCTTAAATAACCAAACTAGGAATTAGGAGGAAACAAGAGAGCACAATTAGAATGCCATAAAGACCAAGGTTCTGAGGGCACAGAGAAGGTGCCAAGGCCAATTCTTGAGAGAGGTCCCAGGATCCTCTTCTGAGGACCAGGCCTGGACAGTGGACCTGGACAATGGAGAGTTCTCACAAGTCCCTACAGCTGTCTGACTATTTGATTTGCATTATGATATGTCTCAGTAGCCTGGTATTTGCCGAGTTCAGATGGATGCCATGCTCACAGGTTAATAAAAAGCCACAGCCTATACTTATGTTCAGTGTAAGGGGCAATAATTAAAAAGAATAATTTTCATATATCAAGCACCATACAGGGCAGTATTCTCAATAATCTCACAACAACAACAATAGCTACAACATCAACAATGATCAGATATGTGCGAGACTCTCCTCCCTTCCCCTCTGCTTTCTTTATTCATGATGTCTTTATCCATCAGTAAGAAGTTCCCCACCCCACAAAGATAAAAGTACTTAAAGTCGTTACACATTCAGGTTGCAAATTCACTCTTGTGAATTTGTGGTAAGAATTTAAATCAGAATAACCTTTGTGCAAGACAGTTTGGCAGTGCTGTGCGTACTCATTCAGTTCTTCAATGCAGACCAGTTGATCCCATGACAGTGCAAAAATAATCATTTGGGAGATAGTCACTCTAACATTATTTGTCAAAATAAGTAATGTGAAGCACTTTATATGTGTTCAGCAATGAAGGGATAGCTCCATGAAATTATAGAATAGATGATAAACAATCATTAAAATTACATTATAGCAAAAGAATATTTAATGAAATGAGAAAATGTCATTTCCATAAATACATGAAAAGCAGCAGGCTGTAATAACAGTCAATAAATATTGAGTCTAGTATATTCAGAGAATGATAATAAGTAAATCGGATAGACCCTTGCCTAGGAAGTTAAATCCATTGTGGTGGTGGAGGTTACAAAGGGTGTGTGAGGGTGTGTGTGTGTGTGTGTGTGTGTCTTTCAGGAGACAGGAACAGGATAATATTGTGATGATATTAGCATTTAAAGAGGTTGGCATGAAGATGCCGAAATAGTGGTGCTATTACCTCTGGATAGCAGCATAGGTAGTCAAAATGTTCTTTCTGGTGTCTTTTAAGTGTTCAGTCCTCCATGATTAATATGTATCACATTATTTTTATGATAAAATATATTTTGCCTTTAAACACACGAGTCTCAGTAACATTACAAGTTCCTTTTATGGAGCTTTTCTACTGCTGTAATAAAATATCATGACCAAGGCGACTTATATAAGGAAGGGTTTATTTGGCATATGACCCATCATGGCTTGGAGGCAAGGCAGAGAGCAATGTGCACGGTGGTGCACGGTGGCTGGGTCAGCAGCTGAGGGCTCACAGCTTAAACTGCAAGCAGGAAGGAGAGAGAAAGCAAACTCAAAATGATGCATGGCTTTCAACTCTCAAAATCTCCCTTCAGTGAGGTATCTTCTCCAACAAGGCCATGCCTACTGAGACTTTACAAACAGTGCCACCAACCCCGGGCCAAGGTTTCAAATCCCAGAGACTATTGGAGACACTTACCATTGAGACAATAACATTTTTTTCATAGACTATTTTCATGTATGGATTTCATTTTTACTTTGCTGTCTTTGTTTAAGTTTGACCATCTGCTTTTACTGGCCAGTATCAATAAATAAAAGTAAGTTAAGAAAAAAATTCTTCACCATCATCAGGATGAAAAAAAAAAGTATACACGTAGATGTGTGGATTTCAGAATTGCTACGTAGAGACTTCCCTTGGGAGCTCAGATTTCTCTGAAGAGATCCAAACTCTTATGTTTGTCACAGTACTTTTTCTTGTGCTCATTCAAGGCCTGCTATTAGTTTCTCTTAATCGCGGTCAGGTTAGTTTGTGCTTCTGGACATGTCACTAAACAGTCTTTGTAAGTTTGAGTGAGAAGAGAGAGTGGAAATATGTTATGACAGAATCCATCACTGGTACTAACAGTGGCCAGGGCATGGGTTAGCTGAAAAGATCTGGAGGTAAGTGTGTGTAGCTGTCAGTCTCCTGGCATGAGCCACTCACCACTTCCTCCTGTCCTTGCCTATTGCTTGTGTGTTCTCAGACCCAATCAGTCCCTTTCAGCCTATTGATTACTGCGTGTTACTGTGCATCAGTGTGAGCTGACATCCTCCTCCTCACCCTTGGGCTTCAGTGTCCTCACCTGGTCTTCATGTCTCTTGGGCCTGAGCTTGTATTTCCAGTATCCAAGCTGTATGCCTGCTCCTGGCATGGAAGAAAGGAGTCCCCAAAGCTGGGGAACACTGAGAATACCCATGCCCAGCTATTCTATGGTCAGCAACACAACACTTGTGTTGGCTTGCATTTTGTTTTAATGCCTAGTTGTGATGAGTGATGAGTTGGACAGGGGAAATAGTCATGATGCTACATATATTGGAACTTCCTGTCTATGTCTCATCTTCTCTCCACTTGGAGAAATAGGGTTTTCTAAGACGTTATACTTCAGCATATCACATAAAACTCCAGGCTGCTTCAGTACAGAACAAGACTTTAGACTTGTATGCCTAGTGCCATCCTGTTGTCGTTTCTCATCTGCAATGAAGAAAGGAGATAACATGCATGATAGTTACTATTGTTGGTCATTTGACAGAATTATAAGGTTAGGTTAGAAAAGAAGAAAACTCTTTAATGACCTAAGCTTCCATGAAGGAGCTAAACCCCTGGGTATGTCTGTGAGGCATAATCTAGATGAGATTAACAGAGGTGGAAAGGCCCGCCCTAAGTCTGTGGAGCGCCATGTGTGGGCTGAGGTTCTGGACCACATACAGAAGAGGAACCTGGGCACTATCATCTGTCTCTTTCTGACTGCCATTTGCATAGGCGATGTGACTACCATTCAGCTTCCTGCCATCATGACTTCTTGGCCATGATGGACTATGCCCTGGAACCGTGAGACAAAATTAACCATTCCTTCCTTAAGTTGCTTTTCTCAGGTATTTACAATAGAAAGTAACTAATATAATGTGTAAATAAGTACATGAATTGTAATCCACAGGTACACAGCCTTGTTCCTCTATTAAAGTTATTTAAAGACAGACTAGTGTGTACGAAAGAAAAAGCAATATGTGGATTTGAAGGAGAGGAGGTCAGGCATTTGTTTTCTTTCCTACAATAATTTCATAGTTGTTCTATGGTTCCCATTCTCATGAAGAGATGAAAGAAATGACATCTCTGGGTGTTCATGGAGGACCACAAAGCTAGATATCATCTATTGGAAAATCCTAGTTTTCGAAGACGATTCATGAATACACTTACTTTGTTTCCATTCTTACAATTCTGGTAGTTTTCTTAACTAAAGGTCTGCATGGTGATGAGTTACAAAAATAGCACTATTCAGTCTGACCACAGGTATGTGCCTGGCTGTGTGAACTTGATCATGCCTTTTGCTCTGGATGTCTCTTAGGATTGTAAGACCTCTCTCTGTAAAGCCCTGGCTTTTACTAGATACCTTCCTGGTAAGAGTCTATAGGACTTAGCTGTGGACAGACCATAGTCATTGTCTGGTGTGGTGATAGACATGCCTCCCATTCTCCCTGGGAGTTAGGGGCAGTTGCTCTGTAATATATGTTAGTCCTGCCACGCAGACCGGAGTCTCATCTCCTGTCCTCTTCTGTCCAAGCTCACTCACCTCTAATTTGTTGTCTCTTCATTTCTTCATGTGCTCCCAACATGAGAAGAGAAGTTATCCTCTTTTATTTTGAGCTGGCTCTTTTTTTTTCGGAGCTATTGTCAGAGGACTTCACCAAGAGATCCTAGGGCAAAAGTACAAAACACATATGGTATTCTGGACCATGCAACAGTCTTATAAATTTGTGCTGATTGAAACCTTAAAAATTGCCTCTCTGACCACATCAGAATTCAACAGAACCATGTGTGCTAAAAACAAACAACAAAAAACAACAACAAAACAACTTTACAATTAAGCAATGTACTTCTAAGCAACACATGGGTCCAAAAAAGAAATCACAAGGGCCATTAAGAAATATTTTGGATTGAATTGTAACAAAATCCAGTATACAAAAATTGGTCTAATACAGCCATTGTAGTAAGAGACATTTGGAGAATTATAAGGTTAGGTTAGAAGAGAAGAAAAGTCTTTAATGACCTATGCTTCCGTGTGAAGAATATGGTACGAACAACACCAGTGCAGAATGAAGCAATAAATAATAAAAATAACAAGCGATCAATGAAATGGAATTTAAACAAGAATTGAAGAATAAAGCCAAAATCTAGAACTTAGATGAGACCCAGTAAAATTAAGAATATCTCCCCAAATAGCAAGAATTAAAGAGATAAAGCACAGATTACCAATATCAGATATGAAAGAGGCACACCACTTTGGGTTGGAAAGTAATTTAAAGATTCGTAAACAAACAATTACCTTTATGCCAATAACCATGGCACTTTAGGTAAATGAGAAAACTCCTTGAAAAGCACAAAACTGCAAAAGCTCTCTGAAGCAGAAAAACAATCACTCATATAACTCCACATACCGTCAAAAGACTGTTTCTCCTTTAAAACGTTTCCCACCGAGCTAAAGCCAGAAAGTTTCAATGGTGAATTCTATCTACTATATAACAGAAACTCCTACATAGAACTTTCCAGAAAATAAAACAAAGAGGCACATTGTAAAACTCACAATCAGTATTCTCCTGGTGACATTATGAGATAAGGTTTAAGAAATATTCCTCATGAACATGGAAAGGACACGTTTTCAATGAAGTATTCACAATTATAAACCAGAAAGACACAAAGAGGATAAACTGTCTTCTCCTAAGAACTATCTCATCTCAGCATTGCTACATTGGTATAGTGTTTGAAGATCAATCAGTGAAACTCACCATATAGTGGGGAAGAGAGACAGAATATGCAATAATCATCATAGATGCAAAAAGTCAGTTTAAACAGATGATTGTAATAAAAAGTAAGAGTGAATTTCCTCTTGATAAAATTACCAATGAAGAACCTACAGCTGGCATCGTAGTTGGTGGTGAAACACTGAATGGTTTTGCCCTAAAATGGGGAAGAAAGCAAGGATGCTTGCCTTGACTGTTTCCACTCAGCATTACACTAGCAATTGTAGCATATGGCATAAGATAGGAAAAAGATTAGAAGCACACCCATAGTAGAAGAAGTAGTAAAACTACCTTTAATATGCTATGACCTTTCATTTTTAGAACATTTAAAGCAGTTTACATAAAATCATGAGCACTCACATGAATTTAGAAAGGTTATTAAATAAAGATTCAGTATGTGAACATCAGTTATATTTTATATACTAACAGGTGATGATGATTCATAGAAATATCAAAACCACACAATAAGGTAGAGTAACATATATGTAATAAAACTGAAAATTAGAGGATTTCTAAGCAAACATAAGGGATCTAAAGAATCCATGTTTTAATATTTAACTTCTCCTCAGCTTCATGTTGTGATTCATCTCTTAGCTGGTAAAATGTTTTAATAAGGGTTGGGCCTGATGGTGAATACCTTTAAACAAAACTTAAAAGGCAGAGGCAGATAGACCACTGTGAGCTTGGTTTACACAGAGAGTTGTATACCACTCAAATTTAAATAATGAGTCCTTGTCACTAAGCCCCCATGTGAAAAATTATATAAGTAAAACTTTTTTCTTTTAGAAAGTTAATGTCATTATAAAAAGTTCCAGAAGAACTTCAAGGGCTCCAAAAAGTCTATGTCATTCTGGACATGAAAGAACAAGACCAGAGGACTTACATGACCATATTTAAAACTTAAAATGGAGCGACAGTAATAAAGACAGTGTGGTATTGGCATAAAAACAAACACAAAGACAATGGAACAAAGCAGGGTTTAGAAAGGAATATGTATCTTAACTTCAATTGATTTTCAGTGAAGGTTCAGTGGGAGGACATTCCACAAATGTTTCTAGCATAATTGGATGGGACTATGGACCAAGAAATGATCCTATGAGGTCACCACCATAAAGAACTGAGACTGGGAAGCATGGATGTGACCTTGGAGTATCTATGTAAAAAAGATAAAACATTCAGTCATCCAATTAATAGCCAAAGAAAGGCTTTGTCCCTATTAAAAAAAAACTTGGCAAATGTGTGAACATTTTTATATCCTAATTGAAAATACAATGAGTAGAGATAGGTTTTTTTTCTTTTTGCACCAGACAGAAACCTCTCTATATTATCACAACCAACCAACCAAAATGTTGCACTGTAGAACACAGTCCCATAGATGCATCTACAAAACAACTCTTAGACATAAAAAGGTCCAGAAAACATGGCAGAAGAGGGGACAGAAAGATTGTAAGAGTCAGAAGATCAGGGACTTTGCTATGAGACTGTATCTCTAAGTAATGTCAGAAGTTCCACTCGTCAAGTTTCACTGGTTGGTTGCCTAAACCTGAGCTCTGCAAGGATGACACCAATGGAGATGCCACAATAGCTGGACAAAAAGGCCCCAAGCCTTCAACCCTATCCAAAGCACTGTAGACAACTGAGGAGGGCTGGGAGCAGGAGAAAGTCTTCCTAGGGGAAGGGCCCAGGAATTGGTTACTTAATGCCATATGGTCAGTCCTGAAAACATCCGTACAAGTAGCGTTACACAAATCACATTTATGTGTGGTGGTGGTGGCACACGCGGGTGGCACACGTGTGTGTGTGTGTGTGTGTACCAAATAACAATTACTGAAAAATAAAGGCCATGAATTTAAAGCAGTAAGAGGTATATGGAAGAGTTTGAGTTTGTAGGGAGAAAGAGGGAGGGGAAATGTAAATTTTTTTAAAAAGTTTTAAAAAATAAAAGAAGTAATCGAAAAATAAAACAGTAAAAAATGTTTATCCTACCTTATTAGATAAACGGACAAAGACAGTTTGTGATGGTGTCATTGTTGTGGTGGTTGTAGAACTTAATAGAGCTGTGGTAAAGTATTTGACTTATTGAATATTTTGGAAAACAACTTTAGTTTTTTAGGAGCCTTTAGTCTAACTCCAAACTCTAAGTTTTCTTTTTAAACTGCTCATCCTATTAGTCTTTGTCTTTTTCTTTTCTTTCCGATCACGCAAGGTCTTATCAGATGGATCCTACTTGGATGGACTATGTGCTGTTTTTATCTGTAGGCCCCAAACCATATTCTAGAACCTGGTGAGTTTAGATCTTGACTACAGCATAGCTTGTGTGTTTCATAGCACTGTTTGGGAAGGATTGGGGGGTATAGCCTTGCAGGAGAAAGCTTGTCACTGGAATGAGCCTTGAGGCTTCCCATTCCCATTTAGCTTCTTTACCTCCTGCTTGTGGATTAAACTGTGAGCTCTCAGCTGTTGTTCCTGCTACCATGTAGTTGCTTCATTATCATGACAATTTAAGCCCAATTAAATGTTTTCTCTTGTAAGTTGCCTTGGTCATTGTTTCTTAGCACATCAATAGAGAAATAATCAATACAGATACTTTTAGAATTATTTTTCCCTTATGCTAGGAATTCAACTCTGGACCTTCTAACTGCAAAACATGGAGCTAAATCCATAGCCCAGAATTCACTAGATTATATGACTGCTTTTAGTCAAATTTACTAGAAAAAAAAACCACCATTGTTTTAACCAAATTAAAGTCCATCATTTTTACATAGTTCTTCCTGTTTTTAGCACACCAAAGTCCCTTAGAAACTGCTGTGTTTAAAACTGCAATTATTTTAAGCCTAGCCCTTGAGAGAATATGTACAGTCCAGAGAACAGAATTTGCAGCAAGCAAGTCCAATTAGTCTCTGATTTTCATTTGAGTTGCTACCTTACTTATGCTAAAGCCAGAACATATTTCATGTCCAGCTTTGAGAATATTAGAGGCTAGCTCCTTAACTATTAATGTCCTCCTGTATTTATCCTGCATAATAAAGAAAGTCACCAGTGTTTATACGCCTTGAAAATTCTAACTGCATATTTTTCGTCTTATGTTTGGATTATTTATTTTTAAATCTGGCCTCGTATAGAATGGCCAGCTTGAAATTCTTGAGGAGTTAACTCAGCTGCTGACAATTTCAGGATCCTGCCTGCATCTCATTCAATCACATGTGGCTTCCAGGGAATATTTCACATGACTGGTATTATTATTATTTTTTTTCTGAATGGCCAAATGATCAAGGTTAGTATATGAGTCTAGGACTGGTCCCTGGTAAGCAGTGAAATGGCACACATGGTCCTTTCTCTTCTTATGCAGCTTCTTTTCTACCCCCTGTCTTCCCCGGGACTACCCACTCTCTGTGGTTCAGCTGCCAGTTCCCTCTCTCTTGTAGACGGCATTGCCCAGGTGCTTTCTTTCCACAGCCGCTTCTTGAAGGTGGAGAACTGCATTTCACGATTCATATTTGGGCCCAGGAATGGCCCCTTCCCAATGTACTGTGTACGGAGACTATATGATGTGTGTAGATTGTGTATTGTGTGTACAGCGTGTGCAAGAGATGAACTGATCCCTTTGTCCTGGCACTTAGCATTCCTGCTTGGTTTCAAAGGAACAGGATAAATTTGCCTGGGGAATTGGAGAAATGATGCTTGAATTGGTCCCAGATAATCACGGAAGGTGGAGTACAAAGTCTTTCGTGGTGTCAGTGAGGGGAGGGCAGACTGTTGTGGTTGGTAAGACCAGTTGAAGTGCCTCTGCTTGCAGACATGTAGACAGGGATCATTGAAAGCAGAGGAGCAGGAAAAAGGGAATAGATTGCCTTTTAGACAGCTCAAAGATGGACTAGACAGCACTTAGTGGCCAAGTTCTCCCTCATGCCAGTTCATTTATCCTTTAATTTAATAAACATTTATCTGAGCTCCATAATGAAGGCCAAACATTGTGCTAAATACTTGAAAAAAAAATCAAAAGATGCTGCTTCTCCATTAACAGGGTTCAAGTAGAATTAGGAAGGCAGACGCTACAATTAACATGAAGCACAAAGGATACTAGAGGGGGAGAGGGACCCGTGCTGTTGAAGAGGAAAGCGCAAAGGTTTCCAAGAAGCCCTGGTACTTTGCTTAGAACTGTATCTGCAGGGCTTAGGTAAAGACAATGCTTGCTCACCAGAGTAAACGAAGCTTGGTTGGGTGGATGGAGAGGCAGGTGACTGACAACATTCTCCCACACTTTAATGCAGGCCAAAGAAGAGACCTTTCCCAGAGAGTTTAAAGATGGAAAGGCGAAGATACACACTGCTGTGTTCCTAGGTGCAAGCATTGGGGGCTCACTAGGTATTCGACTGCAAGATGGAGTCTCCTCGGGGTATCCTGGGAACTCTTCTGGAGGCTTGGAAACTTCTGAGCTAGTTAGCCAAAGTAGGATATGGGTAGCTGTTTATCTGTCTTTTTTTTTTTTATCACCTGAAATTCAATAAAATCTTGTGGAAGCGTCATCCATCAGAAATCAGAGATACTAAGGAAAAAGGCCAGAGATTTTGGAAAGTAGCATCAATCGGGAGTTAGGCCTGATGGGAGAATCCTAAGCACAGTGGACCCTCCAGGCAGAGTGTTAAGGTGGTTTGAAGGTTGCTCCTGTTCACCAGAAGAGACTTCATCTAACTGCCAACCTAGAGATTCAAGATCTCATTTCTTATCCTTTTCCTTAGAAGGTAGATGGGAGCCTTCATCAAGACTTTGAAATCCAACAGGGTTCCAAAAGAAGGCATTTCTGTAGCTCACTAAGCATTAAAATCTCATCTAATCTGAAGCTTCATTTGGCAAGTATGTCTCATTTAATTTGAAATTAATAGCGCTTATAGTTTTTATGTTTCATGGAATAAACATTTGTATGATACCTTAAAGGGTCTTGTTCTGGACACCCCTAGGATAATGATTGGAAATATTTGGCAGTGACACCTCATTATCTTATTAAAATCTGAAATTTTGGCATCAAAAAACTATCCTGCTACCATCTTATATAAAGGATCATGGGTTCTACTTCCTTTGGGTATTTGGAAAGATACAGGACAAGGTACACGTGGATCTTGCATGTGTGCAGGACCTATGCCTGGTCCTCAGGAGGGAGTAGCACTCTTCCCACTATTGGCTGTCTACACTGCCATAAGACAATCCTTAAGACTGGATGGTTTAAACAACAAATACTATTTCCCCACTCCCATATAAAGCTAGCAATTGTTTCTCCTTCCTTGACTTAGAGATGACCACCTTAAACCCATGTCCTCACATGGGTTTTCCTCTACGTGCTAACAATCACTTAAATTTTATCCCTTCCTCAAAAGCCCCAAGTCCAAACCAAGCCACAATCTGAAGTCACCAGGCTTAAGGCTCCAACACATGAAACTCAGATTGACACATTGCGTCCCATCACACTCCTACAGGGTGTTTCAAAGGTGTGAATGTATTCTTCCATGACTGTGCAGTGTGGCAGCAATGGGCGTCTGGGGATGCCGAGTAGCCTCTAGTGTGGCATACTCTGTCTGTGGAGGGACTGTTTGTCCCACAGACCAATGTCAGAGTGAGACTTATGGGAGATTGACCTTTGCCGTGGGAATGTTAGGGTAGCCTGTGTCCCGTTGTAAGTTGATGGCTGGTGATCATGTGTGATTGTGTGTGTGTGTGTGTGTGTGTGTGTGTGTGTGTGTGTAGACCAGAGGTTGAGTTTAAGCATCGTCCTCAATCACTCTTTACCATATGTTTTGTAACGGGGTCTCCCACTGAATCCGGAGCTCATCAGTTGTGCTAGACTGGCTGGTGAGCTCAGGGATGCCTCTGTCTCCCATTCCCCAGCATTAGGATTTCAGGTGCATATGCTAGGTCTGCCTTTTGATTGTGGGTTCTGGAAGATGGAACTTAGGGATTCATGCTTGTGTGGCACGGCTGAGACATCCCCAGCCCTAGTGGCTGGCAATCACAAGGCAATGAGTGTCCCTTCCCTAGAACTACTGAATGCCTCCACATTGAAGTGCTCCCTTGTGTTTTACCTGCGCCCTTTAAGCAGTGTGTTTGTGCCCTGTGAAGCACTTTATGAGGAACAAATGGATTTTGTGATTCCAAGAGAGCTTAGGCAAGATGCTTAGACAGCACAGATGTGGAAGCAGCAGCTATGGATTTTGGAATGGGTGAACTCTGATGTCTCCCAGAAACAGCCTTGAATTCAGCCATGCTCCTGTCTCCAAGCCACTGGTTCCTCCTTCCTTCCTGTCTTTTGATAAGAATAAAGGGGGTTGGACCATTCAGCTTTTCCACTAAACACTGAAATGCTTTGCAAATATCACCATACTCATTAGGGCCATCATAGATTGTTAATTAAATTACAAACCAATATATCATACGAATGTTCAGACTAAACACAAAAGGAGCCTATTTTGCAAGCACTGGCTGCCCAGGCAGGATTCTCTCTCTCTCTCTCTCTGATTTCTTGAGTCATGCCGAATTATTCAGTCCTCTTTTTACAATTTCAACATTGAGGAGAAACAACAGAAAGTGGCAACAATTGCCACTATGAAACATAAATCAAAATGAATAATTCAGAACTCCTGTCTCATTTCACTCTGGCCTGCCTGCCTCTGACCAACCCTGGCTTTGCTTTCCATTTTACAGTGCTCAGTAAGGCAGGCAGAGAATTCTCAGCTTGAGGAATAAAGATACAGACACAGGGCTTCCTCGTGAGTCGCCCCAGAAGATCCATTCTTCAGCTGCAGACTCAGTCTGACATTAGTTCCTCTTTGCTTACACATATACATGCATGTGTGTGTATGTGCACCTGCACACACACACACACACACACACACACACACACACACGTGTGTGTGTGTGTGTGTGTGCAGGCTTGTCTCCCATTTGGAGGTTCAAAACCTACCAGCCTTTTTCCAATCAGCGGTTTTTGAAGCTTTCCACTCTTGTATCCCCTCTCAATAATATTAAACAGCAGCCGGATCTTCAGGATCCTCTCAGCCATGTCGCCTTTCTGTATTCACACAATGCAGGCCAGTTGCCCTAAATTCATATTTAAAAGTGGAGAAAGACCTGAACTCAGGAATGGTATTGCCAGGTCTCAACTGCAATCCCTGGCGGGTGTGCAGGCTGGTCAGCTGGATCAGCAGCCTTTCTCACATGCTCTGTCAAGTTCCCAAGCATCTGCTGGCTAACAGGCTTCTTGGCCTTTGTTTTGCTCCAGGTCACTGGGCATCACTCCAGATGGGATGGAGTCACTCTGCCCAGCCAGAGTCCAGACCAGTGCACTGCAGGCTCACCATCGCTCATTCCCCTGGAGCCACTGCAGAAAGGGAAGAGGGGCAGGGTGGGGCACAAGAACATGCTAAAGAGCCCAGGATTCTTTACGTAGAAATTTCTACTATAGTCTAGAGTCCAAGTCCAAGCTTTAGTTTAGTTTCATATTGACAACCAAGAGATAAGAGTGGAGAGGGGACAGAGGGGGACAGAGGGAAGGAGGGGGGAAGGAAGGAGGGAGAGAGAGAGAACCCTACCAAACACCAGTTAGTCATCAATGGTAAAGATTAAGGAGAACCTCTTGGATGCTCTAAATTAATTAAATCTTTCATATTTGCATGCTGGCATGCCAGGCAGAGAAGAGAAGATAATGTACCCAGTGGATGGGATTAGCATGCCTATGTCTTTAATACATAACTTGGCAAGATTTGTTTTTTATTTTGCAATTTAAGTGCAGGGGTTCAGTGATTTGAGTTTTTATTTTCTCATTTTTTGCCTTTCCCTTTGCACCAAAAAGGGGAAGAAACCTGCTTTCCCCCTCTTATTTTAAGGACACTGATGTGCATTAAGATTACCAGGTTGATGCCTAGCTGAGCCCCTGCCTTCCCAGCAGTCTTTAATCATTTGTGAGGGGGCTGGAGGCATGGTGATACAGAGGTGGGTGTTGGAGAGAAAAGGGAGATGCTTTGGCTTCAGAGGGCCTGGAGGCAGAGTCACTGAGAGCTGTTTCCATGGTAGTGCTATGGAAACCAGGTTCTGCGCCTTTCTTCTTCCTGGAGTGGAATTTCCATGCTTCATATAGCATGGTCTCCAGTGCAGCCCCTGGCATCTGATCCACATGGTGGCTTTACCATTGTCACCTTGTGTGACCTATTCTTCTGGCCTCTTAGAAGTAGGGGGAGTGTAAAATATAAGAATATAGTCTGAAACACGGGGAAATTCTGGATCTTAAAAATCCCTCCCACTCTTTTTTTTTTAATTTTAAATCAGGATAGAGGATAAAAAGTTAGTTTTCCTCTGAGTTGTCCCTTTTACCAGTTACATTTTGTAGCATTGCTAAGTCCCATGGTATTACAGGAGAGAAACACAACACAATGTTTTGCTCCCATTTTCTTAGTATGTTTCAGGATCTGCCATCACACCGTGATCTCTTGCTTCCCATGACTTGGCACATGTGGGCTAGGACGCCGATCATGGTTGAGTCACTATAGGTTCTTCATTATGTAAATTTCTCCCCAGTGTATGCATGGCTGGCAGGGATACAGTAGAAACCTTCCATACACAGGGGACTGTGGTGGGGGGCGGTGCACGTGTGTGCATGGGTGTTCACTCTCCCGACATGGGGGGCTGATTGTGCTTGCAGTGATCACCGGCTTGTGTTCTTTTAATGGAAAGATTCCAGTGTTGGGAATGATGTCAAATGCAGCTCATGAATACAAGTACCAGAGGAAAGAAAATGGGTAAAATCTGCAGGCATGGTTTTGAGAATGGGAGAAAGAAAATGAATGAGGGTTTCAACCCTACCTTTTTACTTCAGAAATAGGCAAAATGAGCTTTTGTGAACAACAGCAGACTAGGCTAGTTTACAGGGAATGCTTATTTTGCTCATTTTGTTAGACATTAAAAACTGGCAAGCTTATACTCACAGGCTTACAGACAAACTCTGCTTGTCATTTTGTAGAGAAACATTCCCAAAGGGCATTTATTAGAATGTGAATCTGTATTTTCTTTGGTATTTTCTATTTTCTCCCTGTATAAATACATATGCTATTCTTTCTCTTGCTCCCGTTCCCTCTCCCTCTGTCTCTCCCTCTCCCCCTCTCTCCCTTTCTCTTTCCCCCAAATTCATCTCCCAATTACCTTCTTTAATCATCCAATTTCAGTTATACCATTTCTTTTCTCAGTTAACAACCCACTCAAGTTGTTTTCTTCCCCTTCCTCTTCCTCCTCTTCTTCTTGTTCCTCTTCCTCCCCCTCCTTCTTTCCCAGTACATTGAATCTTGGGTTTCACACATGCTAGAGGAGTACTGTACCTCTCAAGCGTTAGTAATTTTACTTTTTGTCTTGAGATGAGTCTTGCTAAGCTGTCAGGATGGCGCCGACTCACGCTGCAGACCAGGCAAGTCTCTAATTTGTAATCTTCCTGCCTCAGCCTTAAGAGTAGCTATAACATCAGACCTAATTTGCATTATCAAATTATTTTAAAATAAATTTCTGCTTAAGGAACTTGTAAGTCCCTCCATATTGTGTCATTAGTTCCTATATTTTATTGTCTCTCAATAATGTCTTACTGTGGTTTTGTTTGTGTGATATTAGAATCGTGTCTTCATGTGCTGAACCATATGTCCATTGCATTTTTTTTTAACTTGAAGAGATGTTGCTGTTTAATCTCAACCTCAGTATATCAAGCTGGCCTGAAGAAAGCGCTCTTTCTCAGTGACCACGATTCAACCGTCTGTCCTTTAATTCTTTGGCCACAAACATTTTCCATCTCTACATAATTCTGCTGAACATTGGTCCAAACAAAGAAGACTGATGGCCTTGGGGAGAGCCAAAGAGAGAGAAGGACGGCTGATACTGAGCTGGGCTTTTGACCTATCAAAGGGCAATTTTATATGTTTTAACTGAAGATAAAAGTGAAATGTAAACAAAACCTAGAAAAACAAGGTTGACATTTAAAGATAGATTTAAAAACTCAAAGAGATGAAAGTTAAGAGGGAAGTAGAAATAGTATTCATGGACAAGAAGAACCACAAAATAAAATTCCAGGCTTCTCTCCGCTTGGAAGCTGAGGCAATGGCTAATAGAGGAGCCATGAGCCACCTGTGGCTCTTTCAAGTTAAATGAACTAACATGAAATAAAGCTGAATATTGATTCTCAGTTGTTCTGAACTACAGTTGAAAGGCTCAATAACCACATACAACTGTGAGCTTGTTTGGATCGCACAGACACAGAGCGCTCCACTTTTCCTGGGGTGTTCTAAGGGTTGGTACTGTAATTTTGATCATGGAAGAAAAAATTAGGTGAAGGGAATGTCAGGGTTATTTGTTTGTTTGAGAAAAAGCTACAATGGTAAAGAACAGATTTAGTGGCTTGAAAGGACTGTAGTTATTCTCTGAAACTCATTGGATGTCTTCTTCAGGACTGAGCCTCATGGCCATTTGTAGCCGATGCTGTTATAATTTGAATTTGGAGCATCTTCTAAAGGCTCCCATGGTAAGGTCCTAGGGCCCAGCACACAGTGCTATTGCATGGGACCTGTAAAATGTGGAATCTCGTGGGAGAAATTTTGACTATTTGTTGTAGTCCTTTGTGGGGAGGCTACTGGGATCCGGGACTTTGTAGCTTCTCCTAGCTTTCCAAATGCCATGAGGCTGGTGGCACTTCCCTCTGGGTATTCCTGCATGGTGCACTTCCTAGCTCCCCATCCAAAAACAAGAAGAGTTAACGAACTCCATGGACCAAGATCTCCAAGGATGTGATCCCAAACAAATCTCTTCTCCTTTAGATGCACTCACCACAGGTATCTTGTTACAGTAATGGACCAGTGGCTCACACAATGGCCCAGTGAAGTGTCATAAAGCCTGGACTTCACAAAGCAAGCATCACGTTAGAAAAGGCCTGTAGGCCATCTTTGCCAACACCGAGGGCCATATGTGTCTTTTCTCCGTATAGACTTTCTCACTGAGTGTTAGCTCATTCTGAGGAGCTCCTGAGTGAGGAAAGAGGTTTGTCTTTTTTTTTTTTTTTTTTTCACATGTCTGGAATGGTTTTGAGCCTTCAGCTTCCTGGCCTCAACTCCAAACAACCAAACCTTGATCCAAAATTTAAACATCTGCTCTGTCCTTCCTTCGGATGTAATCTCGGTTAACGTTTCCATTTCCTCCAAATCGAGCCATTCTGGGCTTTCCCTTCAGTTGTCACATGCTTGCCACTATTTCTTCTGAGGCTGTGTTGACTTGTAGGCTCAATAGATGGTTTATGGTGATGTATGGCATAAAGGCACATAGATGAGACTCAAGTCTTCATCTTTCTCCACTGGAGAAACTGGTCAGACTGGTTAAATGACACTGAGAAAAATAAACTCATGAAGTGTGATTTCATTACCTGTGTTGTGAGATTGAATACATGTATTGATAAGGTTGTTGTTGTTGCTGCTGCTGCTGCTGCTGCTGTTTTTAATGAAGGAGTTTATTTTGACTTACAGTTTCAGAGAAAGAGTCCAAAATGACAGGAGAGATATGGTGGTGAGAGTAAAAATCTGGGAGAACATGTTTTCAGCTGCAAACATGCAGCAAAGAGAGAGAACAGAAGATGGGGTGAGACTGTAAACTCTCAAGAGCCTCCCCAGTGATGTGCTCCAAACAACAAGGCTATTCCCCATAACATGTCTATAGCCTCCCCAAAGGCATCACCAGTAAAAAGACCAAGTGTTCGAATTTGTAGGTCTATCAGGGATATTTATCATTTAAACTATGATAGGACTCAACCTAATAGCCCCATTTTAACTTTGTTCTTTGATAATTTTAGGTTTTTTGAGAACTTTAAATATGTTTATCTATGTAACTCTTGCCTCTCCTTCTTCCATGCCAAAGAATGTTCCTTAAAAAGAAATGATAATGTACTCTGACTTATTCTACACCTCAATGAAGGAATTAACACTGTGGAGTTAGTCTAAGTCCCAGGTAGATGAAAGTGTCTTCATGTTTTAGATCTTCAGCTTCCTGTATGCAACAGAACCTTTGTGGAAGAGCCATTGAGAGAGAGGGCGGGTATCCCGACGTCACTGGTGCATAGTGGGCTCTTCTTAACACTGCTGATTTCATTTTGATTTTAATTTTTGTTGTTATTGCTGCTAACAGACATTTTACTCTCGTCCTGCATCTGGCTGCTAGGACCTAGCATCTAAGAAGCACAGGAATGCCTGTGATCCAAGCCAATTTCCACACTTCTCCTTTCCGCTCTCTTATCTCCCTGCCTGTATGTTATGATTTCCCTATTCAGTATCGAAATGGAAAACTCTAGATAACATTACATAATATTCTTTTGGTCTTTACTTTTCTTGATTTTCAATTTTAAATAAAATTCTCTCCAACTTCCCAATTATTTGTCTCATTCTGGATACCAGTTAGCTATGTTTTGTGAGGCTGCTATTCTCCCTTATGACTTTAAGGGAAAGTCTATTACCTTTCCATCCCAGATGCGAATAGTTTGTGGCTTTCAATAGCTCCTTTGTGGTAGACAACCCGATCAAGATCTCTGTCCATGCTATTTATTGCTTTGTTTTTCCTCAGAGCCATTACTTACAGATGTTGTGGCCTACTCTCCATAGATGTCTCAGTTTTAACAGTAAAAACATCCTGGCTCTTTAGTTATTCTATTTTTATATTTTATTTGTTGAGTTTTTATACTAATCTTTGTTTACTGAATATCACAGAATGTTGCTCATGGGAGATGCTTAAATTTTAAATAGATTCAGCTGAATAAAACAAAAAGGGAAATGGAAAAATATGTACCAATGAACATTGAGGTCAGAAAGAATGGGTATCAGAAAATGCTAACATCATAAGCAAACAAAATTCATTTCAAATATCTGGTCACAGAAGTTGTTTCAGTCCATATTTTGCTAATAATTTTTGTTCCTACATGGAAGAAACCCACCCTTATAATTTCTTACAGTTTCTTCTGTTGGTCATAGATCTAGAAGTATTATGATATATAGAGTCTTGGTCACTGTTGCAAGCTTTATAAATACCCATTGAATTGAGGTCTATTTCACTTATTAACTTAAAATTCTAACTCTGAGCCTGTGACTATCATCATACCCTGAAATTCATGATAGATGGTTTACTTTTCACTTTTGAGAGTTCCACAAAGCAGTGGCCGCTGATCACAGGGCTCTCAAGAGTCTGCAGAAAGTGATAGACCCCATTTTCAGAAATGTATCCATTTGCCAAATTTCACATGTTGAGAAAAGATCTCTCAAGACTGATCAATAATCCCAGATTTAGCATTTCCTACCCCACCATCATCTATTTCCCTTATTATCTCCTTCATTCCTCATAGAAATTGATCTCTGTGCCCTGTTCCAGTCAGTCTCCATCATTATGGTCTGTTAGTTGGATCCTGCAGGTCTATACATCAAGCCCAGAGAGTACTGCCTTTGAAAGAATATGGCTGGTGCAGCATCCAGGAAAGTAATATAGTACACATGTCACTACAAGCAAGGGTAAGACCGTTGGTGTTTCTGTAGTCATTGTGAACATATACTTTACAAGACTAGGTTATTTGTTAGTGGCAGCTGTCCCTTGCAGAAGGGAACTGGATGGTTAGAGTTAGATTTTTATACTGTCAACTATATTTTGGCATCTTCCTCATATCCCCTTCCTGATCATTGATATGTGTCCAATTTCATTTCCCTGAACTGAAGCCTTCATGTTTGGCTGGCTTCTATAGTTGGCAATGGATCAGATAAATGAATATTGCTGATAGATGCAATACATTAGTCTTCCTTGATGTGACATGTAGCCAGTGTTTTATTGCAACACTGGTACCTAAATTCAGTTCATAGAGTTGGACTTTCAGACCAGGTGGTACAGCGTTATTTGTGGGAATATATTAGGTGAATATATTCCCTGGAATGAAGGAGAGCCAGAATTTGGGGGATCATTATGAATCTTTCTGGGATCCAGGCCTTGGAAAAATGAGTGCTATTTTGTGTTCTTCTCATCCATCTGGTCATCAAAAAAAAAAAAAAAAAAACCAACATTTGTGAGAGCCTACTATGTGCTTGACAGTTCATAAGCGTGAGATGTATAAAAACTGCCAAGCAGAGTGACACAGGTTCTGATTTTGGTTTGTGTCAAGTCCAGAGTATAACACATGCTCACAACCCTTCATTCGTTTAGTAGCAATGGGGATTACTTCGCGTCTTGGGGTCTTCCACTAAGAAAAATGAGCTTCTAGGAAAAAATAGGCTTCTTTCAGCAATTATCAAGCCCTTTAGAATGATCATGTATTAATCCAATAATGCTTATTTAATAGATATTTATTAAGTATCCATTAGAGAATAGGCCTTGGGGATCCTGAGTGGGCAAGACGGGATCTCTGCTTTTATGAAGTTTGCCTTTCAGTGGAAGGCAGCAAGCTATATATATATATATATATATATATATATATATATATATATATATATATATATAAGCTATTTATATATATATATATATATATATATAATGTAATTTGAGAAAGAATTGTGTGCTTCGAAGTAAGTAAGGAGGTTTAGGAGATTAAGTGTGATTGAGGTTATAAACGTGATATTTAATGAGGTTCATTGAGACACGGTGGCCAGGAAGGGCTCTTGGGAGAGACAGCATTTTATTAAAGTCATGAAGGGTGAGCACAGGAGGTCAAGATGCCCCATGATAGGAAAGGGGTGACCTTTCAGGTATGAAAAGATCTACATAGAACAGAGGGAGTTGGGAGGTTAGAAGTGAGATTAGGGAGGCTGACTGCCCTGATGAGAATCCTGGATCCAACTCTCAGTGTGCAGAGAAGCAATGCCAGGTTATGTGGTTACAAAGGACGCCTCTACTTTCGATTTCTAGGTGGAGATTAGATGGGGTGGTAAGGGCCCCATAGCAGAACAAGAGGCCAACTTAGATTCATGCACATATTCCTTATTCATTTAGTTCTCCTATGTCACAATGTATTTTGCCTTCAAGAGATTCAACTTCTGGTAGGTTTTGGTTACTCCAACCTTCCTCTCCGTACTTGAGCCCTTCTTAAACCATCATTTATGGTGGCCATCTCTGTGGTTAAGACTTCCATTTATGTGCTGACTTTGGCAAGTGGTTTTGTCCTAGATAATAGTTTTAGAAATAAAATAATAACTAGTACTGTTTAACTTATCCAAATATAGCCAGATGGCAAGAACACATTCTGTCTTTTAATCTTCACCAAAGCCTTCCTATCAGGAAATTGTTATTCTCATTTTGCAATGAAGGCACGAAAACTTAGAGATATGAAGTTCCAGTTGTGCCCACACACACTGTATGAAGCAGACTTCTTGATAGACATTTAGATCTCTAAATCTTCTGGTCTTCCTACCATACCACATTCTCCTAACAACATCCTGGTAGATGGCTCAGTGGGTAAAACACTTAGCTCACAAACACAGGGAATTGAGATTGGATCCCCAGGACACATGTTCATCTAGAAATGGTAGTATGCATCTGTACTGAAATCTGGCTTTCCTATGGAGAGACAGAAAACAGAGACAGGATATTTCCTAGAAGCCCTTGGACATGTTAGCCTAGTGTATGTATTGGTGAACAGGAAATCCTTTCCAAGGTAGAAGGTGAAGTGGGTCTTTACACACATGTGTACACACAATTAGAAAACAAAAGACTCTTGAAGAATATGGCATGAACTTATTTGAAAGTAAGGATATTTTTCAACAGTGGTTGCTCGGTGTGTGTGTGTGTATGTGTGTGTGTGTGTGTGTGTGTGTGTGTGTGTGTGTGTGTGTAAGAGAGAGAGAGAGAGAGAGAGAGAGAGAGAGAGAGAGAGAGAGAGAGAGAGAGAATGTGTGTGTGTGTGTGTGTGTGTGTGTTTGTGTGTACACTGACTTTTTTTTCAGGCTACTCTTGTCAATACCTGATGACAATGCTGATGATCACAGCTTCGGGTAGGGTGCCACTGGTCTCTACTTGGTGGAAGATGGGGTGCCCACATTGATAGCTAGTTCACAAAAGTATCCGTGGGTCACTTGAGCAGTTCAGTGCCAGGGCTGTTTCTTTGCATTCCCAGTCTTCTTACAAATGTAATTAGGGCACATTGTGGTTTTTCACTCTCATAGGACAAGTTAGTGACTATGCAAGGAGTCCATTGATATGCTAGTCTTTGTTGAAGGCTAGCTCTTTTTCTCGAATTGTCTGGTCTGTAGGCTGGTAGGGTTAGCTCTTATCTGAGAGGAGAGGAAAGGGGCCCTCCAGGTAGTTGCAGTCATTTATAAGTGTTGGGATTTAAGCCCTGAATGACCCCAACGTGTCATGCCTGACTTCCTCTGCATAGGTGAGAGCAAAGCTCTCAAGCCCTGAGAAGACTCTTCTGACAGAAGGTCCTGAGAATTGCTCTCAGGACATACTTAAAGTCCTGCCCCCAAGACTCAGAGTGTCTGGGAAGCCCTCTGATGTGGTATGGCTGTTAGCACCCCTGCAGAGTTTAAATGTGCACTGTGGATCTGCAGAGATGTCTCAGCAGGTAAAGGGCTTGTTGTGCGAGCATGCTCAAGGACCAGAGATCATCACCAGCCTTATAAGGTAGTATGCTGTGCCTAGTTTGCTAGTGCTTGGAGGTAGAGACAGGAGAAACCTTGGGGCTCGCTGGCCAGCCACCCTACCCAATTAGTGAGCACCAGATCTGGGAAAATCTGTGTCTCAATATATAATGTACAGAGTGATAGAGGAAGACACCCAACATCCACTTCAGTCCTCCATGTGAACGTGTACAAGCGTATGTATCCACATACCAGTACACACACCTGCATGCACCACACATCCACCTCCCATATGTGTGTGTGTGTGTGTCTATGTATGTGTAGGTGTGTGTGTGTAGTATACCCTGATGGGAGGGAGAATAGCCTCCAAAGAGCATCTTCTTCTCCAAGCGCTCAGGCTGCCTTCATAAGATATGAATGACTTGCTCAACCTGGGCAGTAACAGCATCCAGAGCTGCAGAATGTGCGATGCAGAACAAGACTCCACGTAGTTAGTTTACAGGGAATCTTGCTATTCGTACCCATTGGCTGTCTAGATCAAGTATCTCATCCCACTACTAAAAAACAAAATAAACAAACAACAAAATAAAGCAAACCAGATGAGGCCTCCTCTTTCTGCACCTTAACGTTGACTCGGGGGAGCGACCATGCGCTCTTACTATGGGAGAATAGGGACCCAGAGTGAGCTAGGACCCTTGACTCAGTGCCCTTCTTTTAGAAACCTCTCTATACCTTTACTTTCCCTCTGGCTTTCCTGACTATAAAAACGATGCCTTGTGCTTAATAAATGACTGCTTGTAATACTCGGAAACAAGGAGACTAATCAAAGGCCCAGTTCTGCAGAACGGGGCCGCTAAATGACAAGATTAATTTCTGTAATCAAGCAGCTTAATTTGGACATTTTCCCCCTCTGTGTGGCTGATTGAAATTGAGGCAAATTTCACTGTGGTGAGATTCCATCCTTGCCTAGGAGAGCTTACTTACTGGCAGGAGAAGAGGGGAGGCAAGGTGATTGGTCAGAGAGATGAGAAGAGGGGAGAGCAAAGAGAAAGACACTGCATGAGGTAAGCTGCGGACAGGTGGGTCAATGGCGGAGTGGCTGTGTTTTCTAGGGCTTATTATGAAAAGTGTTGAGCAGAACTTTACACTCCTGTCCACACAGCTGCCACTCCACACCCTGAATCATTTTCACAGGGAAATTGGAGCATGTCAGTTACTGGCACTTATACAGCCGTGACAGTAGGGCTAAAGGGGATGATAGGAAGTTGTCCTGTCCAGCTAGAACAACACTAAGGAATGCAAACACTGTCTGTGACTACCAGACCTGAAGGCAGTAAGCCAAGCCTGTTAACTAAGCTGCTGGGACACGAAGGAAAGCCACAGCAGCTGAAGACGAATGAGCCTTAAAGTACTATTACTTGCAAAGCATGGTCAACACATCTAAGCGACAGGCAGTATTTCTCAAAGTAGAATTTGAACTAAACACTTTTGACACTTCTCTCATCCCGTATACAAGATTCCGATTATTTGAATTACAGAGTCCAATGTAAGTCCAGGAACTGTCAACATTCTGGAAGAAAATATAGGAGGAAAGGTGTTAGAGCTTTAATTCATATGAGGAATCCCCCCCCCCCCCCGCCCCACTGCCTTTTCTTTTTGATGGGGTTTTACATATTAAAAGATGTCCTCAACATCACTTGGTAGACCTGGCCACCCTGGAATTTGCTATCCTGCCTCTGTTCCCCAAAATCTGGGATTATAGGGGTCCAACACCACAACTAGGTGTAAAGATTTCCTTTTAAAATATGATCCTCAGAGCACAAATCACAATTTTTTTTTTTAAATGGGCAAATGGGTTGCACTGAGCTGAACCTGTCTTCCCAGAAAAGGAAACAGTTAACAAGAAGTGGTTGCCTTCCGAATGGGAGAACATATGCATTTTCAAGCCATAGATTTGTGAAGGAGTTAATAATCACACTACAAAGACTCAAACTCAACAGAAGAGCCATCTGATGAAAATTGGTCTTGAGGGTGGGACCGCAGCTCATTTGATAAAATACTTTTCCTGAAAATGTAAGGTCCTGGGTCTAATTCTGAGAATCCAAGTGAAAAAGCTGAGCATTGCTGCACACTCCTGTGATGCACACACACACACACACTTCTGTGATGCACACACACACACACACACACACTTCTGTGATGCACACACACACTCCTGTGATGCACATACACACTCCTGTGATGCACACATACCTGTGATGCACACTCTCTTGTGATGTACACACTGGTGATGTAGATGCAGTCAGCGCTCACTGCTCAGGCAATCTAGCCTACTTAGCAGTTTCCAGGCCAGTGAGAAACCCTTTCTCAAAAGTCAAACTGGATGGCTGTCTGAATAATGGCATCTGAGGTTGACCTCTTGCCTGTCCACACATGTGTACATGTACATACATACCCTACACACATGTGCTCCTATACACTGTGCACACATGTGTGCACATACATATGCCCAAATATTCTATGATGCATATATGCATATTTCAAAACATAATTTGTATACTATTAATGCATGTGTAGATGTCTACTAGTTACTCGTCAAGTAAAAACACAAAAAGAATTCCAAGTATTTTTGCACTTTTACTGACATGGAGGGTAATCGTTTGAATATTTAATGTCCTAAGAGAAACAAACATCTCACTATGGGAATCCAGTATCTTGCACTACACTGTACGCCAGCGACATAAATTTCAATGGAACAAGTGATTTCTCTCATGCAAGTTAAGATAAATGTTTGACCTTTCAATTAGTCAGATTTTCCCAGCCTTGGTCTCATTTATGGTCTGAGGTTGTCTCCTGGGGACCCTGGGGACCCTGGGGACCTACCTGGCTTGAGTGGGAATGTGCTGAGGCACGTTTGTCTAGGTGCATAGCGACTTTGTCTTTGTGCCTTTGTGGGTCATTGAAGTGTCCCAGGCTCCAGGTTCTTAACTGTGAAAGAGATAACAGCACTGATCTGCATTTCAGGAGGATAATTCGTCAAGGACCACAAAGCTCTGAATGAGCATTATGTACTAAATAAATACTAAACGATTATGCAAATTGACTCCTAAATTTAAAATATGTCAGATCAAAGCCAAAGTAGACTGACATTTTCAGAAAAGGGGCAAGGCTTTGTGTACCTCTCTGTGTGTACTGGGGACAAACAGGAATCAGTGTATCACCCAGTGGTCCAGGAAACTGGTTTAGTGCAGAAAGACACACAGGGATCGATCCGTTGCGCACATGCATCCTTGCCTTCACAGCTGGGATTTCAGTGAACCCTGGTTGGATTGATTTGCTCATTTTTTTCACAAATCTCAAGTGTCCACTGTGGACATTACTGCTTCCAGGCCCTTTGCTGAGACCTCATGGAGCCTGAGATTTATTGGAGGAGATAAGACATAACCATATGTGTATAGTATAAATCTCTGTGAGCAGCACCATAGGAGCTGCAAGACTAAGTGTTATATATGAACTCAGAAAGAGGCTTTAATTGGACTAAGCAGAGGGCAGTGCTCTGGCATAGATGTCCTGGAAGGACAAGGACCAAGAGGAGGGCAGGACAAGGGAGCCATGGAGAGAACACTCACCTAAGATGTGGAGACTGGAATAAGAAATGGAAAATGTGAACTTTTAAGAATAACCACTTTGGATCTATTGTGTTGCTTTTTGGTGTTGAAGGTGTGTGGAAGGGAAGGACACTAAACTGGGTGGGGGTGGATTATGAAGACCCCAAATAATGATAGACAGCCCAAAAGGTATATAAAATCGAAAGTTATATGAACAGCAACCCAGAACACCAGTGGAACACTGATCTTCCTGGTATGCTGCTAAAACCAGGAAGTAGAGGGGAAAACCCCACAGGCTATGGAGAACAATGTGAGCATTGCATAGGTTGCTTACAAACAGGAACATCTTGTGGCAAGAAAGGACTGCTGGAACCGCAGACATGGGCAGATCCCAGAAAAGATACTGAAGCATCACAGTTTAAACTTGTCTCCCCAGGATTACATATTCCAACGGAGAGATGCAATGTGTGTGGTTGAGGTAGAGATAAACACAGGGTCAATAATGAGTAAATGCACTTAGGAACCTGACAGCTGATATGGAGCACAAGAGTGGAGGGGCCCGGCTGGCTGGTTGACACCTTTCAACAGTAGATTTCCCAGGGGGGAGATGATGTCCACAAGGGTGGACTCTGCACAGAGTGATCCTGTGTGAGCTGTTGTTTGCTTCTGAATGTGTCTTCCATTTTAGAGCCCAGGGCTTGTGGTACTGTGTTGTATGCTCAGAAACACAATTTTGCATCTATTCACAATCGCCTGAGTTTTACATCGTGTTTAACCTTGGTTGAGAGAGGCTTTGGCTTTGTAAAACAGATGTTTTTAAAGGCATATCTTGGGTAAATGAGCATTGTGGGTAGACATCATGGGCAGAGGACAGAGAGGTGGAGTGTGGCTTCAGAAGTATCCTGACCCGGTAAGTCAGTCTGTCTCAGCAGTCCTTGGCAGGGTATTATTCACAGAACTGAGCAATGCCTGTCACATGACCTTCCCTTTCTCCTTCTCCTCTTCCTCTCCCTCCCCCATGCTTAGCAGGAGGATGGCTCAGTGGGTAAAGTGCTTATGCTTGTGTGAGAACCCGAGTTTGAATTCCAGGAACCCACTGATGCAGCAATTTTTATCTATAATTCCACTACTCTTTGGTGAGACAGAAGGTGGGAGACAGGAGAGTCCCAAGAAGTTGCAGGCAAGCTAGCTTGGTGTATGCAGCAGCAAGCATGAGACACCCTGTCTCAAACAAGGCAAAGGTGAGGAGGAGGTGAGGACTGATGCTGGAAGTCATCCTCTGACTTCCACAAACACGCATGCACATATGTTGCTTAGTACGACCTTATTTTTCTTGTTGTCAAAGCAATGTATTCAAAATGGAGAGAGCAGACGAGAAGAAGTTCACCCAGCTGTCTTTCTCCTGGGGAGCAGTTAGCACTCTAAGTATCTTCCTTGTGCTTGGTATAAAACCAAAACCAAGCTATACTACACATATTGTTTTGTATCCATCTTTTTAAATTTTTTCATAAATAATGTTATTCTAATAAATGTTTTGCATCATTTCTCATACTTTATAGGATTCTGTAATTTAAATAATTCATTTGTTGTTAAAATATTGTTATTAATTTAATTTAATTTATATGGGCATTTTGCCTACATATATATCTCTGGATCACTTTTGTGCCTGGTACCCCTGGAGGGCAGAAGAGAGGGTGTTGGATCCCTAGAAACTGTAGTTTCAAATGCTTGTGAGTCACTGTGTGGTACTAGGAATTGAACTCAGGTCATCTGGAAGACAGGTCAGTGCTCTTGAACTCTGAGTCATCTTTCCAGATCCTAGTATATTATTTTAAACTCTGTTTGATTTTATAAAAAATTGATGATTAACATCCTTGTAAATAAATTGTTTGTCTATCTTAATTATTTCCTTATCGTAGATTCATGTAACTGGGTTTGTTTAGTTAATTGTGTCGGCTGCATTTGGAAGTATTTCTCACATTGACCTTCAGAAATTTTAAAGTAGCATTCACACTTAGCAAAAATATGTGACAATATTCACTTCATTTATCTTTGTAATAATGAGAAAAATATCTTTGCATAGTTAAGAAAGTAAAATACTACTATTTAAATTTTACGTAAGTTGAGCTTTTAAAATACACTCATCAGCTACATGATTCTCTTTTGCTTTTATGACTTGTCGGCCGTTTCAGCTGATACTTTCAGGTAGAAGATGTTGTTCACTCTGTCTTCCTGGGTTGGTTTAATGCTATTCTTTATTGGCCTATTTGTTTCTTCATCTGGATTTTAGACTTCTTCATATATTTTACTTGTGTTGGGAGCAACTACCACACAGTAAGGACTCCATCAGCATCTGATGGAGCTATGCATGCCTGGGTACCAAGGAGATGGAAGAAGTGATGAACCAAGGTGAGAGGGGATCTCTGTCTACTCCATCAGACTTACAGAAGTCTGTACAGCAGGGAAACAACTCTTTGTCTAAGCTGTGTGTAGTTTCCAAGACTAGAGCAAAGTCAGTTTAACAAAAGTCTTACAACATGACCTGGTGACCAGACGGGACAGGAGTTCTGGGCATGGGCCCTATGCTAAAACTCCCAGGGAAAGTTGAATGAGGGGCAGCTCAGCATGGCGACCTTTCTTTTTCTTTGTTTCTTTGTTTCTTTGTTTCTTTGTCTCTTTGTTTCTTTGTTTCTTTGTTTCTTTGTTCCTTCCTTCCTTCCTTCCTTCCTTCCTTCCTTCCTTCCTTCCTTTGAGATGTTTTTCCAAAGGATAGCTTGAAATTGACATGTTGACTTCTTCATCCATGACTTCATGCAAAAGGAATTCTTTGTAGTCTTTATTTTTATTGAACCATTTTATTTGGCCAATGACATTTGATTTCTTAACAGAGGGTAGATTCATTTTCTCTCCACCTGCCTGGGAAGTCAGCACAAGGTCGTCGGTTCCCTTGGCCATTTGTGGATGGGTGTCAGGGTACTTTTACGCATGTTGGAAAGCCTGCATTACTCTGTGCTCCCTCTCTTTGGAATTCTTCAGTAATGTTTCTAGGAAAACATCCAAGAATGAAAAAGAAGGACAGAGACTAACGGGAGATGGTAATTTTTTATAAATTAGTTTTGGTAAAAGGGTCAGAGATAATGATCTGAACACATGGCAGGGTGTTTTATGAAGTCAATGTATGCAGATGATATTCATTTAGTACATTATGCATAATATGGTCTGTGAATATTTACTGTCCTTATCATATCAAACTTAATTCTAAATCCATATTTATAATCATGATGTATATATTGATATCGCAGCATCTGGTTGATTATAAATTGTATGCATCATTTGCCTACTGTGTCTTTGGTAGGGACAACTTTATAAATCTCCCATTTATAGTGCATTCAACCAGAAACAAAAGAAAAAGTAGATAAAGTCTCTTGGAATTCTTTCTTAATTTGTATAAACCCTATAACACTTATGGATCTACTAGAATGTTCTCTTTGAAGCAAATGAAATGTGTACACATATAATTTCTATGTATGGTATGTGCATATATCTTACACCTTATGTAATACAACTTATAAACATATCTCCCTGAGAGTATTTAAACTGTGTGCAATAGAAAGTGAGATTTGCCATGTAGGTGGTTTATTGAATCATTACGAACATCCAAGTCTCATGACCTATATTCAGAGCTAACCCTTTTAACATGGGCTTGCAATTTGGTCATCTCTAGAAGCAAACTGATCAGTTAATACATACCTTTTTTTCTCAATTTAATAATATGCTGCCCAGAGCCATGGTGCCCATTTCATTTTGTAACTACTATGCCTATGAATTCAGTGATGTTAACATTTTATTATAAAGACACCTTGAGGAGAAAATACAGGATAGTAGTTTGGAAACTAAAAGAAGATTTAGATCATGATTAATAATTAAATGTAACTAAATTTGTACATAAACAGGTTTCTTTCTCCCTCTAAAAGAAACAAAACAAAACAAGACCCAACCAAACAAAAACAATATGACAAAAAATTACCCAACTACACCAAAACAAGGTAAAAATCACACAAGAACATGGAGTCCTTTTTTGTGCTGGCCAGCTTCATCTGGGCATGAGGCTTGCCCTGGTGTGTGAGTGATATGCTCTGGGCCACTCCAGTGCAGAAAACTGACTTTTTTGATATCACTTTGAAGAAGCATGAGAAAATGGCCAGGAATTCTGATATGAGTCACAGTAAGGTTCACAAAGGTTCACGCTCTTGGGGGTGGGGAGTGGGGGCTGGAACATGGACAGGAAGATGACTGTGCTCTGTAGCTGGAAGGACGCTGTGAGTATCCCTCATAAAACTTCTTTGCTGTCGAGACAGTAAAGAAGATGTGGAAATCTAGTAAGGTAAGTGGACAGGAAGGCAGTCCCCATCATGATCATCAAAGCCAGTGGTGGTAAATCCACCATGGTGCAAGGCCTTGTCAATGGGGGGGGGGGCACTGTTTTGTAAAAGAGATCACTCAGTCACTAGCTGTGATCTGGGTCTTCCACTGGCCAATTCTGGAATGCCAAATCAAGGAGCCTTCCACTGGCTGTCTTTGATCAGGTTCCTTTCCAGGGCTCTTGCTCCCAGGTTGACCCTTTACCCGTGTGACTGACTGGCTATTGTTTAGAGTCCCCTGGGTTCATCAGAGTGGGTCTGGGATACATTTCAGGCTGGCAGCAAAATTTTGCATCTTATAGATTTTTTTTCACATGAGAATCCTAAGTTGCCTTCCTGTCTCTGCTGAGTACTTCTCTCCCTTACTGTCACAGCAGGGGGCAGGGGGGCATCTTTAAGGGGTCCTCACCCCTCACACCTCTGACAGTCAAATTTTCACAAGAAACAATCCAGGATGTTCCAGATCACCTCCCCTCCTCCTTCCCTCCTCCCTCCTCCCCCTCTTTCCTCCTTCCTCCTCCCTCCTCTTCCCTCTCCCCCCTTTCTGCTGCTGATTTGTTATTATGTACTGCAGCTGCCGGGAGGATTTTAAATAGACCCAAAAAGGCAGGGCAGTGCCTCTTTTGGAAATTTAAATAGAACCTTCTTCTTAATCTTGTCTGTGGAGCGGCACCTGGAGGAGGCAGTGGGCAAGAGGCTCCAGGGTCATCACCATCAAGCAACCCTTCAGGTGTCCTAGGATCTGAAAGTATTCAGATTGAGCCTCATGGGTGGCTGTGCCTCAGCCCCAGCCCCAGTGGATTTGCTGCCAGACTGACAGGCTGCTGGACTGGAAGCACAGTCTGATACTAGAGCGAAAGGCAGCAAGGAATTTCAGGGAGAACCAGAAGTCCATTCGCATCCGTCTCTCGTGCCTCAGTGACCCTTTGTGCCTTCAGAGGCAGAATGTGTTTGGCCTTATTAGCCTTTAGCCCTGAGGAGGAACCTGGAGTGAGAAGGGCTAATTAGTGTCAATTACTTCAGTGTCATGATTCTTAAGGAACAGGTGTATAAATCAAGGGGCAGCATAAAGACCTCAGATCAGCAGCCAGGGATGTGACGTGACGGGTGGTCGCCATGACAAAGAACAGTGAATTTCTGATGGAGACCACAGATTCTAATACACAACTCCCAACTTGTCAATTTTTTCTTTTTTAAGTTTAGACTTTACAAATGTCAAACCTTGATATTAAAATTCAGCCATCCAGTGAATATTTATTGAACAAAAGGTGATTTGGGGGACGTTTTGAAATCAATGGGAAGAAAGGGCCATGGGAAATGAGGTCACTTGCTAAATTCAAGGTCTTTAACACTGGGTTAAGAAGCCAGTCAGAACAGAGATTTGAAAGTTCCACTGGACGTCGTGGAGGAATGTTCTAAGATGCGCTACTGAAGAGAAACAGGCCAACGTTTAGTGGCCGGGAATGATGCTATAGAAAGCAAGCAGTGGGCTGGACTTAGTTTGGGTGGAAGGTTGTGTAGAGGATACCAGTTCTTGGAACCATGAGATCAATTACAATACGGCAATTGATATGCTCTGGGCCAATAAGCATCCAACACCTTAGTGTTATGACTTTATGCACACTGCTGTGTCTCATATTCTCACGGCCTCATGAATCGAACAGTGTTATCTTCCTTTTATAGAAGAGAAACCCACACTAATGGATTACATGGTTTCTTCTAGGTCATTCAGCTGGTGAGTAGACAGATGAAGAGATTAATTCAGTATAAGATTCTGTTATTCATTTTTTTTAATCTTTAGGGACTGGCACCATGTATTGTAAGTAGATTTCTTTCCTTACTGATTGAATAGATGATACCATGTGATTTATCATAATACTTACTACGTCTTTTAAAAATGTATTATTATTATTGTATTATTATTATTATTATTGTATGTGTGTGTCCCTGCCTGTGTACATGCAAGCATACTGTAGTATCAGAAGACAGCTTTCTGGAATTGGATCTCTCCTTCCTCTTTGTTGAGGTAGTCTGGTTTCTATTATTTCCGCTATAATGTCAACTCCAGGCTAGCTGGCTTGTGAGCTTCCAAGTGGTTCCGCTGTCTATCCTCCTATCTCCCTATAGGACTGGGGGATTTTAGATGAACACCACGGAGCATGTGTTTGTTTATTTATTTTATGTAAGTTCTGGGAATACAATTCAAATAGTTGATCTTGTACAGTAAGCATTCTTATCCACGGAGGCATCTTGCCATAACACTCATTTCAAAATCAACGCACCTAAACCATGGTACGCATTTTAGAAAAAAAGGGGATGGTTTTGGTGTGTTGAGTATAGTTGCTCATAGGGTATATCCTAGGGTTCTAGTGTTCAAGACATGGTCAACAAATGATAAATATATCAGTGTTCCCCAGGGCATTGTTCGGGTTTGGGGGCCCACCTCTAACTTTCCTAAAGATACCCCCAAGCACTGTTGATTGGCTGGGAACATCCTATGAAGTAGAGTCTGCAGTGTGCTAGGCCTGGGATGGATGATCACAGTGAAGTGTTGGCTGTGACTGTAAAATGCTCCTGTTAAGTTGTGGAAAATGAACGAACACAGAAGGGGACCCAGGAGGCCCGTCATTGTGGACAGTGTTAGTTCATAAGATTTCTAGGAATTTGGATCATACAAAGTCTGAACATAGATTCTTGTCCATTATTAAGAGCGTAGTGTCTGTCTTGTAGATCATGAAACGCTGAACTTTTGGGGGGGGTGGTGAGTGTGTGTGTGTGTGTGTGTGTGTGTGTGTGTGTGTATGTGTGTGTGTGTGTATTCACATGTCTAGGTGGATATATGTGTATGAAATTGGTGTCAAGTACCTTCCCCCTTTCCTTTGCACTTTATTTACTAAGGTGGGGTCTTTTGGCAGAACCTGATTGAGCTTGCCCTTCTAGCTTGTCTAGCTATGCATGTTGCTTCAGGGATTCCCTGCCCTGATCCTGAGTTCTAGAACTGCAGGTAGCTGCTGTGTCTGCCCAACTTTTATGTGGATTTGGGGGACCTGACCTCAGGTCTTTACACTTGTGAGGCAAATGCTTTCTCCAAAGAGCCATCCTCTTGAACATGCGATTCTTCCTATAGTTAGTTGATTTAATAGCTTTTTCTTTCCCTTGTGTTCTCTCTCTCTCTCTCTCTCTCTCTCTCTCTCTCTCTCTCTCTCTCTCTCTCTCTCTGACAAAATCAGGTAGCCTGGGCTGGTCTCCTATTCACTATTTAGCCAAGGGTGGCCTTGTGACCTTGAACTCCTGATCTTTCTGCCTCCTGGTGTACCACCCCACCCCCACCCCCTGCAGAACACTTATTCAATGGCTTTTAAATCCTGTGTTAAAGGAAATTCCAATCGGTTTTGACTTTACTTAGAATGTAATTTTGTGTTCATTTGGATGCAACCGTATGTCCCTGAAAGTGGTTGACCTGTATTCTGTGAATCGATAGTACATTTCAGAATTGTGAACATAATTATGCCTAACTTAACTCAAACAGGAAATACCAATCTCTGCCCTAATGGCAACCTGGGTTTTCTATTTTTCTGCCATCATGTTTAGTAAGGTTCAAATGATAGCATTTGCTGAGGTCTTCCCTAACTCTAAGGACGAAATCTAACTCTGAAAGTGATGCTATTAGAACATGGAGCCTCGAGGTAGGTTAGAGAGGCAGAGCCCACAGGCCTGAAGAAGACTTTGTGGTCCCCTCCACCAGGTAGGGAAGGCCCCATCTCTGAATCAAGGAGTCGGTTCTTGCCATATACTACATTTGCTAGCATTTTTGGCTGGGGCTTCACATTTTCTAAGAACTTAAATTTTATTACGACATGGGCTATAATTATTCCCTCTTCTATTTAAATCATTAGCTACTCAAAATAGGATAAAAGCATGTAAGTTTCATATATCTCACTCACACTAATACTCTGATAATTACAGATGTCCGAGTATGTATTGGGTTGAAGCAGGACAAAGGAAGTCACATCAGGTAACCCCGAAAGCCAGCATCTTGTTAAGATCACAGCCTCCAAGTTCAGTTCCTGGAAACACATCAGTTTCTTACAGTCGCAGTTCCCTATGCGTTCAAAGGATGGAACTGAGACTGTAAGCCCGACCTAGGCTGGATGGCATTTTAAGGCCTTTCAGTTCGGCCTCCTGTGGCTGTAGGGGCACAGCTAGTCAAGCGGGAACAGGGAGATGAGTGGCAGACAGAAGGACTGAGATTTGGCCAGCCAGATGGTGAGAATAAACGTGTTGCCAAAGGCTCGTTTGTCTCGCAGAGGGTTAAGCTTATATGGCTTCCCCTGTGCCTTTTATGAGGTGACTTCGTAGTAGACTAGCTGTTTGCTGTTTGTTAGTGGGCATTCCGGTTTGAAATGATCTTAAAAGCGACCCCAAAGCGGGGAAGGACTTACCTGATACTTGGCGATACCAGCTGTAGTTGACAGCCAGTATTCTGTGGCTCTTCTCTGGTCCTTTTCCCCCCTCCCTCCTCCATTCTCCTTTGTGGGGAGATCTAAGTAGACATTCTATTAAAGGCTAGCGTGTATTAGACTCCCGCTGCCCATTACACAAATGCTTCATATACATCACCTCATGGGGTTCTTAGAATTTGCACAAGAACAGGATTGTGTGTTGTCCTTATTCCTGGTTTACGGGTGAATAAAAAGGTGTTTTAGAGGGTCTCCATTGACAGTACGGTGGAAATGCATGCTGAGGTCAGGGTCACGTTTTCTGAGTAACGTTTGCTGGTTTGTTTGTCTAAATTTGCCATTGCAATAACCAGCCTCACTGTAGGCAAGATCTAATACATGTTTCAGTGGCAACGAATCCCATCGTAGTTCTGCCATGCTCTCTGGAAATGTAGGATCCTGTTGTGATAGCGTTTCCCATCCCGTTGCATTGCTAAGTTAGCTTCCTGACCACCGAAGGCCATTAACTTTTGCCTTTTCAATACAGATGTTAATTGTTTTCCCTGTTACTAGTCCTTAGCTATTAGAGCTAACCTTTGCCTGCTTCCAATGGCGTTGTGATTGTGTGCTCTAGTCCCCCAGATCTAGCAAGGAAGCAGAGCTGGACTCTGACTGTCCCTTTAAGTCCTGAGACATAAGAATGGCCTGGGGCTCTTGGCCATACCCTGCAACCCAGGAGTTGGCTCAAGGCATGTGGCAGCTCCTCTCCTGGCCAGGCTAGCTGGCAGCAGACACAGGGAGCTGAATGTTAGTGTCTACCTGCAGGGCAGTCTGGCTTCAATGTCCAGGAAGACAAGGTGGCTTGGTGTCCATCTGGATCAGCGATCACCTCCTGGGAGAATGAGACCTGAATTAGATTGTCACAACTGAATGGAACAGGGCATTGTGTGTCTTGGAGCTTGGGGACTGGAGAGGTACCTGCCAGTGTTTTGCTGAGTTCTCCCTGCCACAGCTAACTTGTTTTAGTTCCATTTCTCCTGATTACTCAATTGTCTTCAACAATTTTTTTGCACGTGAAAAATGATGTCTCTGTCAGACAACTTAAAGGGAATTCTGCTAGGAGTGAATGGATGCAAAAATACACTATTTTCCTTAATGCCCTGGAATTTTTGACAAGTTTTGCAGGCTTTGTTAGTTCACTGGAAGGTTGTGGTATCAGTATCGTAGAGATTGAAGAGCCAAGAGGTGCTAGTGGGTTCTAGTGTGTGCTCGTTGTCTCTGAGCACTTTAGCAGAGAGATGTGTCTTTGTGGACATGCTAAAATGGCTGTTCTGCTAAAAGGCAGCTCCTGGGCCATTGCCATAGAGATGGAAGTAGTGTTTGGGGAACAGAGAGGTGAGTAAACCCAGGCTTTCCCCTTCATTTTACTTTTTCTTTAACTTTCATTAGGAGTCAGATTTCTCATACATTAGAAGCCCGCCTTCCTGCTCTCCCCCTCTCCCAAGGTCTTGAGTGTGGACAGAACTCAACAACTGTTCTTTGATGCAGAGGCCGGGACAGGGTGGTCATAGGATCTAAACCAGCTTGAAGAGCCAAGACCAGAGAGGCCTTTTCAATCTTAAGGTCTGTAGTGAGGAGAGGGGCTGACGTCAAATTCCTGATGAGTGAATGCCTCAAGTGAACAGGCAGACATTGGTGCAGTCAGCTGCTTCAGAAAGGAGGGGCAGGGCTGAAGATGCTCTTGTTTGGAAAGACAAGGAACACCTTGAAGACTGGAGATCTATGCACTTGAACAGCTCTTAGGGATTCAGCTGTGCTTTGAGATTGGTCCGAATTGCAGCCATCAGGAGTGAACCAGGGACATGACATGTCACACTGATTTCCCCAGACCTCGGTGCTCCAGGAGTGTACATTATCAGCAATGGCCCCAATAGCATTGATTCTTGCTTCCTCCTGCCCTTCAAATTCATAACTACCCTCAAGTCGTCATTCATGAGGTGCTTTGGTGAGGTCTCCGGTTCAAAATCAGTTATGATATCAGATGGGGGTGGCTACCATTTTCCCTGTGTGCCCTAATTTATCCTTGTTATCACTATTTGAATATTTGTGCTTCTCTCTCGCTTCTCTCTCTCTCTCTCTCTCTCTCTCTCTCTCTCTCTCTCTCTCTCTCTCTCTCTATCTCTCCTTTTTGGACTCCTTTTGGTTTTGAGATAAGATCTCCCTGTGTAGCCCTGGCTGGCCTCCTGCCTTGGCTTCTTTCTGGCCAGGATTACAGGTGCCTGCCACCAAGCCTGGCATATACACATCTGCCCATGTCAGGTGTGGCTGCTATTTGTTGCAGGAGATGCATTGATGTGCACGGCTTGTGCCTTGCTCCATGGCCTCTATCAGATCCCGTTCCTTCTTCCATTGAGAACACAGACTCCCTGATATCAAAGTTCCCTGGTGATTATAGTCCTCAAATACATTTGAACCTGGTGATGCTATAGATTCACATGGCCTCTGAAGACATATGTAAGGGAGAAAGCCCCTTAATATACAATCATGCTATATACCACTACTAACATGACTCAGGACCATGGCTTAATATTTTTTAAAATAAAAATTGTATTGGAAATGCTTTCTTTTGTCTTTAGTTTATACTTATGTATACGAATTTTGTATTCCCTGAAAACCTGCAGGCCATATAGGAGAGAGGAGTTTCTGTGCTTACAATTCTGACTTTATTACCTCTCCTCTATCCTGTAAACCCTTGGGTCTGTTAGTGTATTAAATTTAACTCCTTCTTTGCTTAAGTCCATCATTCCTTTACCCACTCCAGTAGACCACAGGAAGCTTCTCCTGGCATAACAAGCTTTGAAAAGTCAATGCTGGCAGGTATGGGAACCTGACCTTCATGGGTCCTAGCCACTGGGTACCTTTGCAGGAAGCTGGAGATGGTGCCAACAGTTATAGTGAGCACCCGAGGATGACAGCAGGCAGGACTGGAAGTGGAGTCAGTACATGGAGTGATTTCCTATCGCATCTGCCAGCTCTATGGCCTCCCACAAGTCCCTCAGTATCTCTAAGGTTTATTTTTTTTCTCATGTGCATATTTGAGTTAAAAAATGACCTCAAAAGGTATTGGGAAAAAATGGAAAATCTAACAAGAGCATATTACCATAAGATTAACTAAGAAAGCTGTGTCCACCAGTAAGGTGAATCATATACTGCCTGAGGCCAATCCTGTTAACCAATAGAAATCTTCAAAAGATGGAATGAGAGCTCCTTTTGTGCTGTATAGATTCTATTTGACCCCCTTAATTTAATTTAAGAAATGTATCTATTATACATTTTTCTGGTTAGTATTATTTTGTTACCTGCTCTGAAGTAAGAAGGGTCACACAGAGAACTTCCCTGAGCTATCACTGTCTCTCTCTGACACTGAATATAGGCTCTCACTCCTACCTCCCTCTGGACCTGCTGTTCTGTTACCAAGGCAAGGTGTCAGCTTTGTCCCTTCCCCTGGAACACCAGTCCCTAGTATGCATGGTTCCACCTACATTTCTATCTCATTCCTGTGGTCCTTAGTTCCACTTCAGTCTTTCCTGGACCTATCTGCCTATCAGGGGTCCTAGTTTCAACTCTGGGTTGGATTTAACTACAATTTTAATTTCATTCTAAAGATGACACAGCAAGAATAACATCTTTATAGCTAATGTTTCTACAGTCTATTTAATTATTTATTTGCCTATCTATCTATCTATCTATCTATCTACCTATCATCCATTTATCTACTTATCTACTCATTTATATCTATCTATCTACCTATCTACTTATCTATCATCCATCTATCTATCTATCTATCTATCTATCTATCTATCTATCATCCATTTACCTACTTATCTACTTATCTATGTCTATCTATCATCTATCTATCATCTATCTATCTACCTGTCTATCATCTATCTATCTATCTATCTATCTATCTATCATCTATTTATCTACCCATGTCTTAGGGTTTCTATTCATGCACAAAGCATCATGACCAAGAACCATTCTGGGGAGGAAAGGGTTTATTCAGCTTACACTTTCACATTGCTGTTCATCAAGGGATGTCAAGACTGGAACTCACACAGGGCAGGAAAGGAACTTGGAGGCAGGAACTGATGCAGAGGCCATGGAAGGATGCTGCTTACTGGCTTGCTTCCCCTGGCTTCCTTAGCTTGCCTTCTTATTGAATCCAGGATCACCAGGCTAGGGATGGAACCACCCACAATAGGCCCTCCTCACTTTATCACTAATTGAGAAAATCCTTACAGTTGGATCTCATGGAGGCATTTTCTCACCTGAAGCTCCTTTCTCTGTGATAACTGCAGTCTGTGTCAAGTTGACACAAAACTAGCCAGTACAATCCATTTATCCACTTATCTATCTATCTATCTATCTATCTATCTATCTATCTATCTATCTAACATCTATCTATCATATATCTATTTGTAGAGACTCTCACAAAATAACTCAGGATTACCTAGAACGCACAGCAGGTAGTCTTCCTGCTACCACATCCAGAGTGCTAGGATTACAAGCAGGAGCGACCTTGCCCAGCCTTACCATGTATTTAATAAGATGCACTGCACCAATAGGCAATGATCCTTAAGAAATGATTTACCACAGAAAATTTATGAGTAGCAACCACTATAAAATGTAATTACGCTTAAAATTATGGAAAACATGCATGACCTCTGCAGGTCTCTTGGTGTTGTCTTTGGGTGCACATGCATCTATTTGGGTCTCTCAGAAAAATAGAAAGATATTCTCATCTGGGTTAGGCAGAGATGATTAAGGAACAGTGTGTTTAAAGTGGGGGACTTTTGTGTGTTTGTTTTTATTAAATGCATCTAACAGTCTGTTGCAGTAGGTGATTAATCCTGCTCAAAATGCCCCAGTAGCAGCAGTGGGTGAAAGTTCCTCGCTATCCCTCCCCAGTGTTCTGGATTCTTGAATGAAAGACAACACAGCCTTATATTTTAATAAGTCCTAAGCAGCTCAATGGTGGGGCCACTCCCAAACCTCCTTGTGGCTAACACCTCCCCTCCAATACTCCTGAATTATGACTTACTAAAATCTATATTACATCTTTGCTGCCCTAGACCCAATGGGGAGGGGGCAGGCTGGGGTTGTTCTTCCCTGGCTCTCTCTTCTGTAGCTCTCTTGCCTACACCTTATTCCTTTCCCAGCATGGCAATTCTAAATCCTTTTCTCTCAATCCCCTTGCCCATGGATCCTAAAGTCCTGCCTCTCTCTCCCTGCCCGGCCATTGGCCAATGACAACTTTATTTACCAATCAGAACTAACTGGGGACAGGGACCTTCAGTGTCTTACTTGCAGATTCTCTTGCAATTTGGGGAACCCAATTAACATAATACAAGCATTAGATCGAATCCACAACAATGGTCAAGAAAATGGATCATTTGGAAGGGATGAAGGATGAGGTGGATATGGAGGCCTGAGGAAACAGGATGGGAGGAGGCTATAGGATGCAAGTCATAGGGATGGGGGTACACGAAGAAGGTGGAGCCTTCAGGGATTCTGCCAGGGGGAACTGAGGTCCCTGTGAGCAGAAAACCCTTTACTGAGGAACTGCATTTGCAGTGGATAGGCTGGCGGAGGCAGAAGAGTGCAGAACTGATTCAGCTGGACCTGAGCAAATATTTTTAACACCTTGCTCAGTGTAGATCAGACCTGAGGCTGGGCTGAGGGCCCAGGAAGGAGCAATTCCCAGGTGACACCCCAAGGATGAAGGGATGTGATGGTGGACGATCCGTGCTTTACACTCACACCGTGCTAAGGGACTTAGGACTTCTGATTCACCTCGTTTCTGTGACCACACATGTGCTGGGGCCTGTTTTACCTTTTAGTGGAGACCATTTGTGTATATGAACGCTTTATCTCAGAAGCTGTGTGGCCTAGAGAGGGACCCAGAATCTTAAAGAAGCAAAAGACTGCAAGCTTCTTTTTCTCCTATCTACAACTAAACCTCTCCTTCCAGTTTGTCTTATGAAAAGTGGTGGCAAAGTAATTGGGGTTGCTACCAAAGCTTGTCAGCTTCTAATGCATACCCTAAATACGTTTGGAAAAGATTTCTCTCATTTTTAATTATATCTGTGTGTGAGCATGCGTATGTCTTGAGAAACTGGGAGAGGGCATCAGATGACCTGGAGTTGGAGTTATGAGCCACCTGGCATGAATTCTGGGAACGGAGCCTGGTCCCTCTGAAGGAGTGGTACTTCTTCTTAACCACTGAACCGTCCTTCCCAGACAGATCCAGGATCCTTTAATCATCACAGCAGAGCCTGCAAGGGCAGAGTTGCTCCTACCTTCACTCTTAACTGAAACTAGGGATAGTAACAGTTACAGGAATTTGCCAAATATTCAGCCATGAAGAAAACTTATCCAGGACTGGCATCCAGTACTAACACTGGGGGATGTATCACCTATATGGTCGAGTCCCATTGGATGCAAGCAAGCTGAGGGCACTCATCTCTCTCACTCTTTAAGCTTCTTTTATCCTGGAACATTTTTGCTGGAACATGGAAGTGATATTGACTCCATTTAATATGACGTCTTTTGTAGACATTGCTTCTGCATATCTGGGTCACTAATGGGTAGCCCTTTGGAGCCACTGGCGTGTCATTCAGGAGCCCTGGCATGGGTCCTATAGAGGCTGTTGTTGAATATAAGAGTTTATAACCTCCAACACTCAAGGCTATGGATAAAACACTATCTGGCTGCTTTAAAAACATTCTCTCTTAGTTAATGAGGTTTTTAAGTGTCTATAGGAAAAAAAAAAGTCAGGACATTTAGAGACGCCTTTGGCAAGAAGCTGCAGAGGTTTAGCTGGGGCTGAGCTGAAGTGTGGAGATGTGCAATTAATCAGGTGGTCAGCAAATTAAGTGAGTGCAGCGCTTGCAGGATGTTTACCGCTCTGCCCCTGTCAGCTTGTGCTTGCTCAGAGGCAAGTGCCCGGGGCCCCTGGGCTGGGCCAGAAGTGGCCTTCCTTGGACAAGAGGGAGGCAGCTCTCTGACAGCAAAGGTGTCTACAGTGGAGTCATGGGTGATCAACGAGGGTTTGCATGGACTGAAGCTATTGGTCCTTACCTCACATACATTGCTGTTAGGGGCAGAACCTACGTACCTAGCAGGAGTATCAATACAGAGAGATCAAAGGTTCTGAGGATGGAAGAAGCCAGATTTCATAGAAGGAGAACATGAAATGGGTACCAGGTGACTTCTGTGTTTCGTTTACTGGAAGTCATTTCATTTCCCTCCCCTTGGGTAGCTTTTTGTTGTTGTTGATTTTTAATAAAGGTGATCGAGTCGATGACCCCTAAATGCCCAACATTCTGTCTGAGTTGAGCCTGTGAATTAGCTTTGTATTCTACTTTTCTACCACCAGCACGAGGTGGTTCTGATTAGTACAAATGAGAGAAAGCTGTCATTTATTTTAACAGCTATGCTTGCTAAAAATATTATACATGCCACCACAGTGGCCTTTCCAATGTTCTGAGAGTCCAATGTCACCCTCTAGATTCCGTACCTTTTCTCAGAAACACAGTAGCTTGCTTCATCACACACAATCTACCATCCTTGGGGTAGCCATTGGCTCCAAAGGCAGGGCTTCTTTCTAGTTTCCCCACCCTGAGCCTCTCAGCAACTGCCTCAGAAACCCCAGGTAAACGTAATATAGCCAGGCAAGGCAGTGCATACCTTTAATCCCAGCATTCGGGAGGCAGAGGCAGGCAGATCTCTGTGAGTTGGACAATTTGAGCTTGGTCCTCAGAGTGAGCTCTAGCACAGCAGAGCTATGTAGAGAGACCCTGTCACACACACACACACACACACAAAAAAAAACCAACAAAAAAAAACCCAAAACCCAAACCCAAACCAAACCAGAACCCCCAAACAAAACCCAACTTAATATAGACTTTTCCTCTTTTCCTCCCTTGGGTCTGGTTGTTAGGACACTAGTCCCGAAGAACTTAATAATGTAGTGGGGTTTCATGAACACAGGGCTACTATGAAAATCATTTCCACGTATTTGAGATAGCCTGGTGTAATGCTGGTCTGAACTTGCTATCACCATTTATCACACCCAATCAATGATATTTCTAAGTAAATTCAGATTTCTCAGTTGCTGGCCTAAAAATAAACTTGGGACATCTGGTTATATTTGTGCCTAACCTCATCTGTGAGATAATGAAATGGAGATATTTATTCCTATTTTCACTTTTTGTACAGTATATATTGAGCACTGAATGTATTCCTTAACCCATACCCATCTATCTTGCTCCTTCCTATGTCCCAGGGTCCTTGTTCTCCAGAGAGGTTCATTCCGTCTTTGATGCTATATACACATACTCCAGAAATGTCTTAGAGTTTTATTGCTGTGAAGAGACAACATGACCTAGGTAACTCTTATAAAAGGCAAACACTTAGTTAGGGTTTGTTTACAGTTTTAGAGGTTTAGTCCACTATCATCATGATGAGAAACATGGCAGCATCCAGGCAGACTTGTGCTGGAGGAACCGAGAGTTCTGCATCTTGATCTAAAGGCAGCCAGGAGGAGACTATGGTCCATACTGGGTGGAGCTTGAGCATAGGAGAGCTTAAAGCCTGCCTGACAACCAATCACTCTGTCAAGGCCACACCTCCTCCAACAAGGCCACGCCTCCTATTAGTGGCACTCCCCATGGGCCAAACATTCAAACACATGAGTCTATGGGGTCAAACCTAGTCAAACCAGCACAATACATGATTTAATCTATCCATGCAGAATCTAGGAAGAAATGAGAGAAAACACATGCAATTTGTCTTTCTGAGACTGAATCTTTATTTTTAAAAATGTAATTCCTGTGAATGTTTGCTTCTGCAGAAAGGTGTGATGTGTTCACATACACACTAGCCTCATAACCAACACCCCATAACAACAGATAATTTAACAAGAGGAAATTTTGCTCATTCATTTGCTTGACGTTCATGTGACATGGAGGCCTTCAGAATGGAGCCCTGGGGCCCAGTGGAACTGTGCTTTCATACTCTTTTGGAAGAGTAGACAATTCATATCAATGAGATCTGACTAAAGGGCGGGATCTAATGTAGAAGGCCAACGGGAGAACTAAACCCGAAACCTGTTTATCAGATTCTTCTTGCTGTCCCTTGCACAGCATCTCCTCTTGCTGGATCGAGGACAAGACCTCCATGGAGTGAGGGTGTTTGATTTCCTATTGGACAAGATAGGTCAAGAGGGCTTCCTTATGTCTGGCTCTTATAAACAGAAAGGCAAGCAAAAGTGGCTTTGAGGGAGAGGATTCTAGTTTCTATTTCCTGTATCTGTGGGGACTGGATTAGGAGAAAGCGAGAGATGCCGCCTCCCAGTGACTTTTAGTTTGAAGTACTTGGCAGTACAGAGCTTTTCACACTGGAGCGCCAAGATCCACCATTCTGACTAGCTTGAATTGCATCTCCAGATTATTGATGACCTGTTACACATGTTGGAATTAGCGGTCTTAGATATCAATCAAAACAAGTGTAGCACACAGAACTTATGAAACCCTTCGGTAATTAGCATGTCTTAAGAACAGCCATTTTTGTTGTTGTTGTTCTTTTCCTTCATAAAAATCTTTTTCTTGCTGAGATGGCTGACATTAGTGTGTGCTTCTCCATATTGCCGCCCTTTGGCGCAGGCACTGATAATTTATCACCTTGCATAAGGAGAGGGGCCTAGGAGACGCAAGGGCATAGTTAAGCCAACCTTTGACTCAAGGATACAATAGAGCAGATGCGGTGCTGTAGACCATCAGCTCTCCCTTTTCTATTTAGGAGCATTTAGAGCAACAAAGAGCGATTTCACCTGCCATTTCTTTCCTCGCTCCTAGACTGCAGAAGCTGCAGAGTCTGCGCCCTTACTGATTACACGTGTGACAAGCAATGAGTGAGTTCCGCGCTCCAGCTGTCGCCTTCCTTTGTGCAGAGCTCCTCGGAAATTTAAGAAAGTTTTTCAGATGATATTCAGTAGATGCTTTTCCTGAACCCTGGCCTTCATCCAATAACCCATTTATAGGCCTTGAGAAAAAGCAATTTAAATACTTTTCGATGAGTAGGGAAGAGGTAAGGGATGGCCATAAAGCAGAGGATAAGAGCCCTCTGTCAGTTCCCTTGGAGGCAGGCGGTGCATCCCTCTGCACGTGTTCCCTCCTTCGAAGTCTGCATTGGCTGCTTTTCTTTTGTGAGGAGTCTCAAACTGGGAGGACTAAGCAATCGTGAATAGACCCTTTCTGGCTCCCTTCCTAGCCCCTGCTGCTCTCCATAGTCGACCCTGCCTGCTGCATAGTGTCACCCACAGAGAAAGGCAGAGGGCAAGCTGAGCATTAAACAACGTGTGCATCTTCCTTTATTCCCCTCTGAGTTAGTAAAAGAGTGACTTCCAAACTTACACGGCTCACCCGGGTTTATATCCAGCTCTTCACATTTCCCTTTCCTCTTTAGCTTGGACACTTGTGATCCATTCATTCCTTCCTCCCTTCCTAGTTCTCCAAGCCTGTATTGGCCTCTGGTCTTTGGACACTTGTCCCCTCAGGCTCACGTGGACTAGGATTGTTGTGGGTGCCATGTTATACCATTAAAAGCAGTACAAGCCAGGTTGCTCAGAGGGTAACGATGCTTAATGCCAAGTCTGACACCCAAGGACCCGAGCTCCATCCCTGGGACCACAGTAGAAAGAGAGAGCGGATTCTCTGATTTCCACACTTCTTGCTTGCTCTAAACAGATGAATAAATGTAAGTTTTAAAGGGCAGCAAAGATCAGAAAACACCTTTGTGTGATGTTCTTTGAGAGATCAATGTGTGAAAGAGAGGAGATTAGCATGTTGAAGGCATTAGTGAAGTGTGTGTGTGTGTATGCACACGTTTGGATGAATGTGTATACACATATCTCCATGCAGAGGCATGTTCAAAATAGAACAGAGCACAGTTGGGATTATGAAAATATTGGCTCAGCCATGGATGAATGGGTTAAGCGGATGGATTTTTCTCTAAATTTTTAATTCTAATTACCTCCAAATTGTTATTTCAGTTCAGCTTTGGACTTCCTCTCCCCCTCTTGCCTTGGAACTCTGACTGAGAAACAATGAGTGTGACACGGAGGAGAAAATAAAAATTGACCTGCTGTGTTCAGTTTAGGAATTCTTACTGGAAAAAAACAAATGGGCAAAGGCCAAACCTCTCAGACTCTGCTGGAGAAGCCAGGGAGCTATTATGTTTTCCTAGGGAGCAGAAAATTAGTGTGAGACTGGGGGATGAAAAATATTTTGATTAATGATCGAGTCCTGCTGGTGACTGCGTCACCTTGGGCAAGTCACTTAATTCAGCTTAATTGACCCTATTAATGTATAGACATATGACATATGATGACATGGTGTGCATACATAGGCGGCTTCTTCTTTTTCTATATAGAAAATAGCGATGGTGACTATGTCAAAGGATTTTGTGATTAACAATACAGATTGAATCTGCATGTGCTTGATAAACATTATGGCTGTTGTTGCTATGCCCCTTTCATTACAGAAAGGGAGTCAAGATTGGGGTAGCACCTCAGAGCAGGTGGCTTCCAGTGGGGTTTTGTTTAAAAGGAGGTTTCAAGTGAACAAGACAAGTTGAACCAAGACATAAAGGAGGGGAGGAGGGCAAATGGCTATGGAGCCTAGAAAGTCTGGGATGTAATTGCCGTGAGAGCCGAAGTCTCAGACCAGAATGAAAGCAGATATTGGGCAAAACTGTGAGCAGTACTTGGCCACATGAATAGCTTACTCTTCTTTCCTACTCTGTACATGGTGCGAAAGAGTTAAACATTTTTTCCAGAGGTGAGTGATGCGAAACCTCGTGGTTAGAACCCTAACGTGGAACTATATGTTTGCAATAGAACTGAGCACAATTGGGAATATAGGAAATTTGACTAGGTTGTGTACCAAAAGGCTTAAAAGGATGGACTTCTCCTGACATGTTCATTGTAATTATGCCCCAAGTTCTTTAAATTTGGCTTTGGGTAGGGTTAGAGCTGAGGTGGACGCCAGGGAACTAGCTTGAGGCTAATTTAAATGAAAGGCTGAGAAGCAAATGAAGACGTTAATAAGCACTGGCAGGCAGAAGCTTGTGAGAATTCAGGATTCTACAGAATGAGAGCCCCTTTACCTTTTCTCTTAAACTAAATTAGGAAACACTAAAATAGATCACAAATGTGAGTGGGCAAGGCCAACAATAAGATTGCCAGACATGCTCTTAGCAGTCACGTTCCTCGCTGTTGTTTGTAATATGATGATGCAAGACACAAGGATTGAATGCAGTGACCACATCTTGCTCCCAGGAGGTTAGTCATCAAGTAGGTGGTTTCCCCTCTGTGGTCTGTGGTCCGCTGTGTGCTGGGAAGTCTTCTCTGCCAATCACAGCTGAGTTCTCTCCTGTTCCAGTGCTTCTTGGCCCAACCTTAGCACAAATACAACAATAGTTCATCTGCATCACCTTGGCAGAAATCAGTCCCGATGCTAACTCATTCGAAAGGCAGAGGAAATAGACCTACTTCTTAGTGGGAAAAACTGCACGCTCACACTCACAGAGGCATGGCTACAGCAGGTCACCGATGGGAGCCAGGGAGTCTGTCACGTGGTCACAGATCAAACTGAGCTTGTGCATCCACACAGCAAATGTTTGCTGAAAGCTTTGTATATTTTAGTCACCATTCCAAGCTTCTCTGGCCTTTGAAAGGCTTCTGCAATGGAGACACTTAAATAACTAGCTATAACACCAAGGAATACCTTCTATGTCTTAGGTATCTTCTCATTTCTACCTTCTTCTGATCTTCTAAGAGGTTTATTCAGCACTTAGTGACTGGCCAGTAAGCAAGTTCTAGAGTTTAACTGTTTGGAAAGAGCTTACTTATTGGAAATGATGTCTGTTTCATCATGATGGAAACATATTTTAACTCCATGGAGGAGCCTGGAGACCTTAATCAACTTCTCTAGGTTTTCAAAGACCTCAGTCAGTTCCCTTTGTCTGTGTAACCCAGATTGCTGTGCCTAGGTCAAGGCGACCTTGTTGCTGTGGCTATTAGCTTTTGAAATATTTCTCCGTTCACACCTACCTAACTCTGCCTGTTGCTTGGAACAAAGGGTGGCCTGCATTTCATCTCACCTCCTCTCTGTGGTTCTCTGAAGGTCTGGTCCTCTTAGCAATGCTCTTGTCCTATATTTTGGAGATCAGTAGATGTCATAATGCAATACAGAGGGGATCCTAGTTATGCACAGAGCAGTAAGTCTCATTCTGTATTTCTCTCTATGTGTCTCTCTGTCTCTGTCTCTGTCTGTCTGTCTCTGCCTGTCTCTGCCTGTCTCTGTCTCTCTGTTTCTGTCTCTATCTCTCTTCCTCCTCCTCCTCCTCCTCCTCCTCTCCTCCCCTCTCCTCTCTATCTCTCCATGGTGATGAATCCTATTGTCTTTTCAATCTTTCCCCATGATGTTTGGGGTGTGTGAGAGAAATAAACCCATGTGGAGAATACTTGAGTGAGTTTTCAGTAAAACCATCGAGTAAAATGATTTTATTTTTGGTTGTATGTAATAAAATTGCTCAATCTTTGTGTTATTGAAATTTGATAGTGAACATACAAATAATAGACTTTAAGACTTCTTTCATTTGCTATATAAGAAAATGTTCCTCTTGGAAGTAAACGTATCCTGAATTGGGGTGGAAGAAGTGGCTCGGCAGTTAACAGCATGAGCTGTTCTTGCAAGGGCTCAGCTCCCTCCCACATGGAAGCTCACAAGTGCCTGTAAATGAATATTCCAAAGGATATGGCACCCTCTTCCGGCCTTCTCAGGTACCAGGCATGCATGTGGTACACATACATGCATTCAGGCAAACACTTCATATATAACATAAATTAACAAATCTTTAACAGAGTAGTCTGAACCCAGATTATTAGCACCAGATGCCACTTGACATGGGACTATTAACAATGCTAGGTGGATCCATTCCTCGTCTTCACAGACAAGAAGAAAAGATCATTTCCATCTACTTTATTATTCTTGAGTTTCATCTAGTGGAAGCAGTCATGACCTTTATTGAGAAGGTTGAGTGTAGTGGGCGAGATAAAACTGTATAAACTATATAGACTTTGAGAAAAGAGCCCTCTGGTATTGTTCATGCTTTTCTACATAGACAGCACATTGACAGAATCTTACAAGGAACAGTAGAGAACACTTAGTTCAAGATCTCACTCTGTTCAGGAATCCCTGACAGGTACCCAGTAGCTTTTCCTTAGAATGTTCCTCAGAGCAGGAAAGTCACTTGGGTAATCAAGGGAATTTGTTCTGTTCAGAACGAGAACATTTTTCTTTATTTTGAGAAATCTGCTGTGCTGTCATTGACATTTGGGGGGAGTCACATTTTGCTTTCTGGAGTTATTTTAAGACCTCTTTTCATGTGACCACCACAGAGTACATTAGATCCCACAGGGCAGCCCCAGGTTTTCTCTTTTATAACCTAAGTCACCTAAATTCCTGTGGATTATTCTCAAGGTAAATTCTAGCTGTTCCAGGGTAGGCACTTGATCAAGACACCGTTGATCAGCTTATCAGTGTGTCCTGCTTACAGGCTAATGTGATGAACTGTCGTGTTCCTCGTTTATAGGAGGATATGCCTACTAAAGTTGCTGGGGACATTCGCTGTTTTGACAGACTGGTTTCTTAAGTGTATCATGATCTGTTGATATAGTTGGTTTCAGAGATAACCCTGTTTCATGGTCATTTGATCAGACAATTCTAATTTCCCTAGCCTGTTTGAGTAATTTTCAAGTTTTGGTCTTCTATTGGACACCTCTGTTCTTCTCATCTTCTTGGCATGTATGCATTTTGTAGATTAATCCAATGTTCTCCAGATCACTGATCAAACTTTGAATGGAACAGGACTTAGTAGCCATCTTTCTCTCCATTATTTCTACAATTTTGTCAGAATTTCACATGGGTCTTATTGAATGTCTTGTTGAGCTACTTGGCTATATACGTGATGATAAAAATCTCCCTTCAAGGCAAAAGTCCATATAGACTATAGGTTGACACACTGCACAAGCCTCTCTCATGGATTTTCTTTTTTTTTCCTCAAACAATCATAAACCATGATTCTTGCCTATGCAAACTTCTCATGTTTCCCCCTCAAGTTCTCTCAAACCATTTTATGAGACATAGAATGAAGTCACTTCCCATACACATATCATATAATCTAGTTCTGCAAATATCTTTGCTCCTAAAGGATTTTTGACTGTCAACGTTTGACTCACTTCTCCATATGCTCTCTTTCCCTGTTCTGTCAATGAACTCGACACTTCCTAGAGCTGGATTCTAATTCAGTTTCTCCCCACTCTGCAGTCTATGGTCATCCCTGTGCACACGAGCAGCTCTCTCTCCAGTTACCAGTGTTCCCAGGGCTCCTGGCACCCTCAGAATTGTTTTTGAAAGACATTTTGGGAACCAGAACACCTGCCGTTTCTTGTGGTTGAAAGGAAGCCACAGCTGGGGATGGATGCGACACCTGCTTCAGGCCACATAAATAATATCCTACAATATCTGGGAGGGTAAATCACACTGAGTGCTTTTTTCCTACAGAGTCATCATGAAATATTGTCTAGGATTCAGGCATAGAGATGGAAATTGCTCTCATAAATGAGAAGACTGGTTTAAAAGATGGCTCTACAATAAATAAGGATCCAGCTAAATAAAGTTTGCACTTCTGAGTATCTTTGTGCCTGGGCTGTACTCAGTTAATTCACCTCCATGTGACCTTCAGTCTGCAGCCTCTGCGACAGCATCCTATAACTACTATATATATATATATATATATATATATATATATATATATATATATATAGAGAGAGAGAGAGAGAGAGAGAGAGAGAGAGAGAGCATCATTCTAGGGTATGGGTTTTCCAGAGAGAGAAAGAAGTAGCTGCAAAATACTTTTCTAACAGGAAAGTTGCTTTGCTGTGGTGACACCAGTTCTTTTGGATACTTTGAACAAAGAGCTGAAAAGGCGAACAGTAAGTAGTATTGGGCAAAGAAAGGCCACAGCAATGATAGTGCTAACAGTGCCATTTAATCCAGTCTTTCTCTGCTTCAGAATCCCAGCCTCACGGGTGATTTGTTGGGTAATCGTCTGATGGGCATTGCATCACCATTGCCTTTTGAAAGATGGGGACCCAGGCAGAGTAGTTCCTCCTTAAGACCAAGCTAACAACTGGCTGAGCTGTCGGTGGCTGGCAGGCAGTATGGCCCCAGCTCCAGCGTCTGCAATTGGGCACATGTGCACCCTTAAAGTATGTCTACTCCAAATTGAGATGTATTATATGTGCAAAGTACACACCAATAATTTAATTCAAGAAACATGAGTTAGCTCATTATTAATTTATACAGTGATTTTGCATTGGAATGTTTTTATACATTTAGTTAGCATTCATCTACAGAGCCTTAGCGTACTCATTTTTGTTTGTTTGCAATGTACCTATGAGACAACTTTATTACAAAAACGGTCCATATTATATTTTTGTTCATGAGCATCAGGACTGCTGTTTAACAAAAACTTAAGGCAAAGGGAAATGTTGAGTTTTAGTAAAATCTATAAAACTTCAAATGAACGAAGACAGACCTACAGTAAGGTGAGTTGAATTGGGACCTATTGGAAAAGAGGCTATTGGAAGGACCTTTGGAAACTGGAAACTGGAAAGGTCAGAATCATTTGAGTGATTTAGAATGGAGTTAATTTCCCCGTGAACTTAAAGGAAAATATTTGGTCAAAAGTGAGGGAATTTCTCAGACACCTCAGAACACTGATCCTCGACCAAATTATAAATCCAACAGTACATGATCAAATTAGGGTCAGGGTTCCTTCAAACGATGACTTCTAGGTGATTCTATAAGAGAAGGGCTGGGAAGACAGGAAGCAATACTTCCAGTCAAATAAAACAGGATCCTGTGAGATGTCAGAGAAGCCAGTGACTCCGATGAGGCATCCCACTATTCCCGGATGATCCAGAGTTCAGCTGCTTAGCACCTATATGCTCATGCTGACGTCAGTTCATGAAGCACAACCAGACTCTGTATCCCCAAGTTCCACATCCACAGAGTCAAGCAAATATGGACCCAAAGTATTTATGAAACATTTGAGTCTGTACAGTTTTTTCACTACCATCAGTCCCTACCCAGATATTAGCATTTACATTATACTAGGAGTTATGCATAGAGATGATTTAAAGTCTACTTGCTGGAGGATGCCCATATGTCATATGCTAATCCTGTGCTGTCATTTCATATCAGGGACTGGAGCATTCTCGGAGTTTGGTATCCACTGAGGAGGTTGTTGAGCCTGATCCCCCAAGGACAAAGAGGGACATCTGTACTTCTATACCAGTTAGTAATGGGCAATTAATCCTTCTAATTTTTCCCATAAGTCAGGACCTAGCAGGAGCATACTCCACGTCTGAATAAGGCTGACTATTAAAGGCGTTGTGCCAGCTATGTTTTGAATATTACCTATGCTTATGGGGACACTCTTGGCATACAACTTCTCTAGTGTTATGCAATGTATATCATCCTGAGATCTGACTGAAGAAAGGTATATTCTATGGAGTTCTGTTCAGAGAGAGTAATATGATCTTTAAAAGAGTTAATTCAGAGGCTGGGAAGATGGCTCAGAGGCTAAAGTGCTTGCCACACAAGCATGAGGACCCAGCACCCACACCAATACTGGGTAGTCATGGCAACCCACCTGTCTTTCTAGTCATGGAATGTAGAGACTGGGATTCCCAGAACAAGATAGCTAGCAAGACTGCTGGGAAGTGGGTTTGACTGAGAGGGCCTGCCTCAGTGAACAGGTGGAAAGGTGTTGAAGGTGATGTCTGATGTCAATCTTGGGTCTCTACATTCAGATACACATCTGTATGTGAATTCACATGTACATGTGCTCACACACATACAAAAGCAAGCCTGCACACACAGAGACAGACAGACAGACAGACAGACAGACAGACAGACAGGAAAATGGGAACAGGATAAAAATAATACAAAAAGTCTACTTGGAGTAAAAACTGAGAACTAACTCAGAGGACTTCAAAGCGGTAAATGTTCTGTCTGAAATGAAGAAGAAATACATGAACAAGATAAAAATAAAATGTATCTGCTGATGCGAAAACACAACTCTCACTTTGAAGGGGGTAAGGGGCAATTTATCCAGAAGCCAGATATGAGTGACCACGGCCCAGGGACAAAGATTTAGGTTACCCTAAATTACGTGCTCCAATGTGGAAGCAGTTTCACGATGTTTTTATAGTAACAGAGCAAGGAAAGTCATAAATCAAGATGCTTTTGGAATACACGGGTGGAGATTTGTTTTTTTTTTTTTTTTTTTTTAAGGCAGGTGGGTTAGGTAAAGCAGGAAAGTTACAGCTATGGGCCTCAGATGTTATCTGATGACATTTTAAGCTTTTTGTTTGGTTGAAAACTAAGTCTGTGTTTGTATATTCCAAATAATTTAAATAATTAGGTAAGGTAGAGAAGGAGGGCAGTCAATGGCTATTAAAGAGGCTAAAAATGCTCCTAAGATAATTTGGCTCTGGACTTGCAACATCCCAACCTCTCTGCAATCACTGGAATTCTAATCCAACAATCAGATTTGCAGAAAGGTCAGCGGAAACTACAGTTTCTTTCCAGAAACTTCTGTTCACATCTCTAATGTTCAAAAATAGGAGGACCCTGGAGGAAGAATGTGACAGGAAAGAGTAGTGTGTCCACAGTGCTGGGGAAGGTCACTCGATCTGCAACACTGGGCCTCCCTGATGTGTTCAAGTCTGTGAAGTTCCTACACTCACAGAGTGGATGCTATGGCCAGGAGTTCCTCTGTGCTAGAACAAGTCAAAAAGCTTGACCTTAGATTTTAATTGGTCTGGGCTGAACAGTAGCAATCAGGCTTGAGAGCTCGTAGAGATAACCAGAAGGAAGACAGGGGAATTGTGGCAAAGGTAATCCAGGGAGACATTTTGGTTGTGACACCCTTAAAGTTGTTGTTTGGATTCGAGTCAGCAAAGCTTCCATAGAATAGGGGCACCACCTACACGTGGGCTTCAAAGAAGCACAGAGCACCCAAAAATACCTGATGCACATTTGGGACATCTGCATTCTTCAGGGAAGGGGGACAAGGAAGTAAGCCTCAGGCTGGCTGGCACTGCCTGTGTAGGACCTTGAGTCGTCCACAGTCCTCTTACCTCGGCCTCCTGATGGCTGAGGTTTCAGGCATGAGCCTCTGTGCTGGCATCGTTTCTGGCTTTGAGCCTTTCTGCCCAGCCATTCCTGATTTTACAGCTACTTCTGAGGCCTATCTCCTCCCGAGTTCCCGTTGTACCATGGGTTCTGTGTCCACCAGTACACTAGGAGACATGATCTTTACATTTTCCTTTTTATAACTGTTTTTATAATATGTTTTAATTTTTGGCCACTTCATACATGTCTACAATGATCTTGATCATGCCCATTCCAACTCCCTTGCTTTCTCTGAGACACCCCTCCCTTGTATTTCTATGTCTTCTTCTCCCTCACTCCTTAAGTCCAATTAGTGAAGTCCGCAAGAACGTTAGCTGATCTTGGATGGGTCTTGAGTAGGTAACCGTAGCTGCTGTGAGTTCATGACTGCAGCAGACATGTGTATCCAGAAGACATCAATTCGTAGCGCTGCTCCAAACACAAACCCTCTCGCTCCTACATTCTCTCTGCTCTCTTTTTGACAGGGTGACCTGAGCTTTTGGGAGGGAGTTGATGTCCAAGTGCCCTTCAAGGCTGAAGGCTCACACTCACACACAGCACTTGACCAGGAGTGAGTCTCTGGTTAACTGCTGGTCACCACATGGAGAAGGTTCTCTGGCCCAAGCAGCAACTTTCTTTAAATCTTCCTCCTGCCTTCTTTCCTTTACCCATCTTGACTTGGCTTCACTGCGGATCCCTGGCACAACTGAGGTGGGCTGACATTGACATGGATAAGGAGAGTCAACGGAGGGCATCGGTTAGGTTTGAGGGGTCCAGATGTGGACCAGAGTTTGCCACGTGACCAGTCCTCTGAAAGAAGAGTTCTCCAGGAAGCCTACAGGAAGAAGGCCGTGAGTCACTGCTGTGCTGGCTCCCACTGCTGACTCTGCTTTCTCTGAGCTGTCCTTCCATTTTCAGAACTGAAAGGGGGCATTCCAAAGGTGCCTTGGCCCAAGGCATCCATACTCAGAAGCTATTCTTGCTTGGGATCAGGACGGAGACAGGGCCACCAGGTTAATGGAAGAGGGCTCCAGATCATCTTGGCATTGGTGCCATGCACCTCTGGGACTCCCATTAGCATGCTCTTGTTCCCCCTGGACTATTATTATCCCTCCACCACCCACAACATCTCTCATTCCACAGCATGGCACTGTAGTCAGGACCACACTTAGGGACATAAGGGTAATCATTTATGATTAGTTGAATACGTTGGTTTTAAGGGTTGGGGGACTCCTGTTTTTAATGTGTCCTCTCTTTCTTCGCTTGGCATTGACGATCATTTTAAAGCTCGGTCTCTCTTCCCTGCTGCTTCATTTTGTTCTCTCGGAGCAGACTATAGTCTTCTCGGTTTTTGTCTGCCCTCGTTCCTAGTGATTCCTGCTCAAAACCTTCACAGATTTTCACCTTTATTATCTAGCTTATGCCTTCCCTTCCCTTAGAATACACATGAAATGGCCCAGCACTTGTATGGAGGAGTATGAGGTAGCACTAACTTAAGTATCTTCTCAGCTATTTTAGAGAATGTCACATTTCTTTGCTTGTTAAAACCAGTCTCTACCAGAGTCCCTATTGTAAAACAGACATACTGTTCTGTGAACAAATGTAATTGTCACCAATGACACAAAAATGTTCAACCTCACTTTAAACAAATACAATGAAAGTAAAACAGTAGCGCATGGTTTAACTATCCAAACTAATAAAGTAATTAAAGAGCACATGTGTGTAATATATGTGTCCTTTTGAGACAGGAAGTCATGCAGACCAGGCTAGCCTCAGACTCACTATGCACCCAAGGATGACATTGAACTTCTGCTCCTCCTGCCTCTGCTTCCCAAGTCCTAGGGTCACAGGCGTGTGTACAGAACACATTAGCTATAGGGTTAGAGTACTTTTATATATACTGCTTCCGTAACTATAAAACAACATAACATTTCTGTATTATACAGTAATGTGTTTATTGTTTATTGTGTATACTGGCTTATACAGTAATATGTAAAAACCCATTACTGCCTTTTGAAAACTTAGTATATTTGCCTGAGTCTTCCCTAGGCAATCTTTAAAAAGCTGTCTTTATGGTGCACCAAAGAGACAAAGATACGGAAACAAATACATGCCTTGTGGTGTCACCTGCTGAGCACTAATGCATGGGTCACTCTATAGCCAGCACCACACAGGCTATATTTTGCTTACCCTGTTGGTGGGCATTTTCCTAACCCAGTTATAGGTTAAAAAGCCATAGCAAGACAGGCTACATAATTGCTTTATGGTAGCAAGCAGCTTCAGATGGTAGGGTCTGGTTCCAGACCAGACAGACTCACCAAAGAGCACTGACTGCTCTTGGGCTCCATTCTACAAGGCCAATGGCAAATAGTACTTAGTTATTAAGTGGCCTTTCCATTAGTCAGTGTTCCTATTTTATTATTGTACTATGCAAGCTTAAGTGGAAAGCCCCAGCCTTGACCTTTAGCCTCTAGTCTAGTGTTGAGAGTGTTAGACCAATCCTTTAGTTGCCTTCTTGTCTCCTGCCTAGAAATCATACCACGCCCCACCATAGCTTTCTCTGTGACAGAATCATTCTACGCTGTGGTCTTGCAGCCCCTTTGCTTTGCATCTGCAAGATCAGTTTATGGTCCTACATGATACCTGCCTCTGTGTCCCTTGATATGTAGAATAGGCACTGACACAAAAAATTATGTGGTACAAAATTTGTGCCCCATCATGAAAACCTGTGAATTAGACCCTTCTTTTTCTCCATATTTGAAGGGAAACCTCTCTGATCCTTCAAGGCCTGGTCATGCTGCCTAGGTATGATGTTCCTTCTAGCTCCTAATGCTCTCCTACTTCCAAGTCTGGCCCTGCCTGCCCACCATGGTGATAAGACTCTCTGTTTCCTCGTTAGGCTCACTGTTCAGGGAAGTCTATGTCACCCCTTTCCTGACTGTGTCCTTTCTCTTTTCTGTGAAGTTGTAGCAGAGAGTTTATTGGAAATTCTGAAAAATATTTGCCCAGGGAATGTCCTGACTACATATACTTATGAATTTTATATGAGTCTCTATATAGACACAATGGTGTCATGTATGGAGGTCTGAGGACAATTTGCAGGACAGTTTTAGGGATTCAGTTCTCTCCTTCCACTCTGTGAGTCAGCTTCTTTGGGGAAAGGGGAATGACACTGAACTCAGGCTTGGTGACAAATACCTTTCTTTCCCCAAGGAGCCATCAATCAGCCCCTAATTTCTGATCGAATCCCTGTGAGTATCTTGTAATCATCTCTGCCACTCCACCTGAATCATGACTACCTTCCACTCCTCAAAAAGTGACAGTTGTCATGATCCCTGCTCATGTGTGTCCTTCCCTTCTGAAGCCCTACAACATCTGGTGACAATTGTCTTCTACTTTGCACTGCTGTCCCTTGTATATTACAGCTGTCAGAGCTTTGAACTCTGATCCAAGGTCATTTCCAACAGGCATGGCGAGACATGTCTGTAATCCCAGAGTTGGGAAGTAGGAGCAAGAAGGTCACATCACCAGCCTGAGGCTACACAGTAAGACCCAGTCTCAAAAAAAATAAAATAAAATAAAATAAACAAAATAAAAATCTGTTGTGTTGTTGAATGTTGTACTCTCATTGTGCCTCAGACAGGCCTTGGATAAAGTATGTGCTCAGAAGTGATTGAAAGCATGCAAATTCACAGGGCTCTGTGTAACACATGCCCTCACTGCAGCTCCCACAGAGAACAGCCTTAGCAAAGCACTGCTTCTAGTATGATACCATGTTTTAAAATTAATATTTGTGTAGCGTGGGGAAGGGGATGAAGGCTGCATGAGGCAGGGACCAGGAGGATGGGTGGACTATGACTGGGATATAAAGTGACTAAATAAATAAGTTAATGAAAACCAAAACAATAGAAAAAACAAAACAGATATGGACAATCAAAAAACGGTGTTTGTTCTTTCTTTGTTCATCTGATTTTGCAAGATTAGGAAAACAGTGGTATTGAGCCCTTCCTGCTAAATCCTGCATTGCAATTATTATGAAATCTGTAAATCAGAGTAAATGCCTTTTCTGTACTTAACCATTTTAGCATTCTCATTCCTTTGTCTCTAAATTTTCATTCCTAGAATGAACTTCCTCTGACAAAGTTGCTGTTTGTCTCTACCTGTCTCTGCCTGTCTCTGCCTGTCTCTGCCTGTCTCTGCCTGTCTCTGCCTGTCTCTGCCTGTCTCTGCCTTTCTCTGACTGTCTGTGTCTCTCTGTGTGTCTCTGTCTCTCTGCGTGTCTCTGTCTCTTTGTCTATCTCGCTTTCTGTCTTTCTCTCTGTCTCTCTCTCTGTCTCTCTCTCTCTCTCTCACACACACACACACACACACACACATGCCAGTTAAATGCTCTCTCCCTGAGCTGCCCCCTGTCCCCCCACCACCACCCATTTCTGAGCACTGGGCAGAACAAACACATAAATCACCTAGGAATTTATCTCTTACTGTATCACGTTTCTATCTTTTCACCGTTTGAGATAAACACAAAATCTACTAGCAAATTGATGTAAATTGGAGCCAGAGTGGTTCCAACTTCATTTTCTGTGTGACTGATTTTTGTCCTCACTTGGACCAGTCATTGGCTTGGGGAGAAAAAGTAGTCACATGTTTATTTTCCAATTTATTACTAAACCTCACTTCTGCCCATGGTAGCAGGAAACACAATTCAACCCTGACGTTTCTCCATTATCTCACCAGAGTGCTGCAGAACATCAGGAGTTCCCTTAGGTCAGCCTGACTCTAGACCCTAGCGGAGGAGGGAGCAGAAGAGCACAAGCAGAGGGAATGGGGCAGAGGAGCTGTTTATCCACCAGAGTCCTGTGGTGGGAGATTGCCTCCCAGTACAACACTGTTGGGACATGGTGGAAACTGCAAGCGATGCACTCATATGCTGCTGGGGTGTGATCTCAAGAGGAAGTGATGTGATTGGTTGGGAAGTTGGTTCTTTTATGGGGCTGTTGTGGAAGACCATGGATGGTGCCTTCCCATGTGGTTTCCCATCTGACAAACCTTCCTCTATTGTTTCGACTTGTACCATGAAGTCCTCACCAGAGCTGTCACCATGCTTTTTGATGTAATACTTCCAAACCTGGGAACTAAATAACATCCTTCTAAAATATCAAGCTAGCCTCGGGAATTTTGTCATAGTATCAGAACTTACATTTTCTCCTTGATTTATTTTTCTGAGATCTCTTTCATTTGCATTGCTTCATTTAATTAAATAATGGAAGAATTTAATTAAAGTAGTCAAATTAACTTAATCAATTGATTTGTTCAGTGTTTCCAAGTCAAAGCCATTATTCCAGGGTGACCATATCTGAAAGGACGTCCAGACGGTGACTCGTGCAGTATTGTAACTGTCCTCTTCTGGGCACCTGTTAAACCTTATGCTGAGCTTGTTCATTGCATAGCCCTATGTCTGAGACAGAGCCAGCTACTGTGGTTCTTTCTGATTAGCACCTCCTATCTGAAGGTTGTTCTTATCTGGAATAGTTCCTATGGTTTTCTTCTGTGTTTCTTTTCCTAGTGCGAAGAATCAAAGCCAGGGTTCATGAATGCCTGAAAATGTCCTACCACTAAGTTATGCTTCCACTTCTCAATGTAATGGATGGGATTTGGTGTATGAATCTGTCTATTCCAATAGTATATTCTAGTCTTATGACTTTCCCCCACCTTTGTTCCTGATGTCAATGTCAGCCAGAGCAGGAAGAATCCTTGCATGATGATGGCCAAGTGTGCTTTATGTCGGAGAGGCATTTGTCTTAGAGCACCTCTAGGAAGGTGTGGGTTCCTTCTAGGCCCATTGCCTATGTATACCATAATAAGGAAGGGCCAACAAGTTCTCTTGCCTGACAACATTAAGTCGTGTGTATGGAACGCCTATATGTTAGGTGTTCCTGTCTCCCCAATTGTATGTCACAAGTGCACACAACACAACACATTGCAAGGATGGCATGCACATGCCCACAACAATACACAGACCATTCCCAACAAGGTAAACATTTATCTTGGAAAAGAACAACAAGAAATATGTAGGTCCTTAGAGAAAAATAGTCATTCTTTGATGGAGTTGCTCTGTTCCCATGTGGTTTGCAAGGAGCTTGGCTGTGATCACTGGGTAGCAACATGGGTACACTGGCACTGCTATAGTTTTAACCATCCTGACCACCCCACTGGGCATTTCCTAGTACCCTAATGCTTGAGGGTGTGATTCTCCCATGGCCAGAACCAGTGAGCTCCCTAGTCCCTCTCAGAGACTGAACCTTGCAGTCTTGTCTTACTTTTGAAGCTATGGATATAAGAAGTTGTGACTTCCCTCTGCTTGGCCACTGACCCTACCTATTTCTCTTAGTTCTCCTTGAGAACTTATCAGTCAAGGTGCATGTACATTAAAACACCCACCCAATTGGAATCCTGTAGTATACAATTTTACAAGCACATATATAAGGATACAAAATAATCAAGAAAGAATTTTCAATTTACTATCAAGGAAGAAGTGATTTGATAATAATGTGTAGCATTGGAAAGGATGATTACCTATGGACTCCTGTGAACAAGTTTAGAAATTCATTGATTTGTAAGAGAAAACAATGTTACAGATTGTCAATGTCTGTTTGAGCAAAGGGACATCTGTATCACACCATTTCCCCTCATAGGCTCAGAGATCAATAAGTGGGAGCAGAAAGACTATAAAAGCCAGAGGTAGAGGACCTCTGCAGTAAAGCCAACAGCATTTGCCATTCATGGCAGGGCCATTGCACACAGGAACTCACAACAGCTGGGGCTGCATGCTTAAGACTTTCATAAGATAGATCAAGCCAACTAAAATCCCTACATGGAAAGCAGTGGGGCTCATGAGCTCCTCCTACTACTGAGGAGCTATTGGCTGTTGATGGCTGTTGTGTGGGAGTGGGTGTGAGGGAGAGAGGCAGTCCTTCAAGGATGAGGCCCCAAGAGGCTACCCATGCTCCAGTGGGTGCTCCCAGACCCATGCACATATAGGCAGCACTAAACAAATGCAGTGGATTTGGAAAAAGGGAGAGAGAGAGAGAGAGAGAGAGAGAGAGAGAGAGAGAGAGAGAGAGAGAGAGAGAGAGAGAGAGAGCATATGAAGCTGGGGTGAGGGAGGAAGTAATGGGGGAAATGAAGGAGGAATTGGAAGGAAAGAGATTTGGGATAGATTTGATTAAATAAACATTTATATACATACATGGAGGTTTCAAACAACAAAGGATAACATAAAATAAATTCATTTTAAAAATGGCAGGTCACTCGTGATAGAACTGTGTGACTAATATATCAGATATTTGGAAACTTGGTTTTCATTTCTGCCTTCCTCTCTTCCAGCTCTCAAGCCAAGTATTTACTCCATACAGTCACGATGTAAGCAGCACTTCTTGGTTAGTGGAGACCGTTTTGCGTTCTTTTGTGTCCATACCTACAGAACTTCACACTGTCAGATTCTGATGAGCTGATGATATTAGGAAGCTGCCTCAGTGGTCATATCCCATCCAATGAGTCATCAGAGAGAAGCAAGTGGACCTTGTCGCCTAAGAGGGTCACACATGAGAAGAAGAAAGGAGATGCCCACGTTGTATGTGCTGAGCAAACAGGCTTGCAGGGAGACAGAAACAATAGCCTTCCTCCAACTGGGAGGACTCAGAATGGGACAAATAGAGGAAACCTTGTTTCCCTGTGTGAAGACAAGGGCTGTTTCTCACATGGTAGTAAAGAGCTGTTACATTTGGCACAGCAGGGAAGCCCGATGGTTGCCAAAATGGCACCTGCTGAACCTACTTGATGGAGCTGCCCCACCTGAGTCCAGGTGGCAGCTGCAAACAGTAGCGGAAGAAGATGGCCTTTCTGAGACAGCAGAACAGAGCTCCTTACTGAGTCACTGCTTCATCTTTAGATATCTCTCTGGACAGCAAGAAACAAGAGAGAGGCAAAGTCTATTTCTTAGGCTAGACACGGTAGCAGTCATCCTACCGAGGAACACCCTGATGTCATGGGTAGACCCAATGTAAGGTGGGAGATGACTCAAAGTCTGTCCACGCAGGAGTCAATGCTCCCCGGGAGTACTCTGCAGGATCAGTCAAACTTGGAAGCTATGTCTGAACAGACACAGCTGCTGCCTAGATGAGAGGATAATAGAGACAATGAAGAATTTTGCAAATTAACCAATTTATAAACCTGCCAGAGATAAGGCTCTCCGGCATCCGTAGTCTTTAATAGATTAATATTTCACTGAACCAGAAAACTTGAGCAGGCACCAGAGACTATACAAAACATTCTGGTTTCATGTCAACCTATTTACTGATCTATTAACTAAGAACGGGCACTCTCATCTTCCAGGCGAATAGGAGGCTTGAATAAATTAAATAACTTGACTAAGATCCAACTTCCCCATTTTGATCTAGTTTTATACACACACACACACACACACACACACACATATACACACACACACACACACACATATATATATATGGATCCACTATGGTCAGGCTTGGCCCCAGGGCTGAAGTTACTGGAGCAGAAATGGTGGCTTGACAGAGTTCCCTCAGCAACACAGGTCATTCTCAGAAGAATCTCCCACCTCCCCCGACCCAACAAATTCTTCAATATTTCAGAAACTATTTTTTTTGGTTTGTTCCTTTTTAAAACAAATTTTACTCTGTCACTAAATACATTGTCCTTGCCATGCCCTACCCTGTGTCAGCCATGTGTTATGTACTGAATAGACATCAGCGACTGCATAGGTACAAGAGAAAATGGAGAGATGCTGCCAGTGTGGGCCCCTGCACTGCCAGGCATGTGCATGCTGCTCTGGTATGAATACAGCGAAGAAGCCATTTATCTTTAGGCCTCTGTGACAAAAGGCCACACTTGAATGAGTGCCGGTCAGCCAGTGGATGAGGGCACAATGGAGACCTAGGAAAGGGCTTTGGTTGGAGGTGGGAGATTCTTCTGAGAATGACCTGTGTTGCTGAGGGAACTCTGTCAAGCCACCATTTCTGCTCCAGTAACTTCAGCCCTGGGGCCAAGCCTGACCATAGTGGCTCCGTTCTGTTGAATTCCAAGCAAGGTGGAAGTCACCTAGGTAGATGCTTGCCTCCAAAAACAGAAAGCATATACAATATTATAAAGTCAAAACACTGGCTACCTCAGTGGTCTTCTTATGTTGTAAGGCTCTTGAACTTAGTGAGAATGGTTGTCAATGGTATGAGGGCAAAGCCAGAATGGAAACAAAACACAGTAGCTGGTAACTTAGAGTCAGGCTGCCTTCGGAGAAGGTGGGAGCTCACTTCAGGATGGGCTGCCTACTGGGCCTCTCTCAGAGTATGGGTGCAGATGAGTGTAGGTGTATGTGTGTATGTACTTGTGTGTATATGTGTGTATTTGTGTGTGTATATGATGTATGGGTGCAGGTGAGTATGTAGGTATGTGTATGTACTTTTGTGTATATGTGTGTATGTGTGTATGTGTGTATTTGTGTATATATTTTTTTGTGTATGTGTATTTGTGTATGTATGTGTGCATGTGTATTTGTGTGTCTATGTGTGTGTTTGTGTGTGTATATGTGTATGTTGTATGGGTGCAGGCGAGTGTGTGTGCATGTGTGTGTATTTGTGTATATATATGTGTGTGTATTTATGTATATGTATGTTTTGTGTGTGTGTTTGTGTTTGTGTGTGTGTGTATGATATATGGGTGCAGGCAAGTGTGTGACCACAGTCCATGTTTGGAGGTCAGAAGACAAATTCCAGCTTTGTGGGAGACGTGGTCTCTTCCTGTGTAAGGAAGACTAGCTGGCTGTCTAACAACACCTCTGTCTCTGCTTCCCACCGCCACCTCCCACCCCCACCCCCACATAGAGGCACACTGAGATTACAGTCTCATATATCACTGCCCCCACATCTACATGGGCTATGGGGATCTATGCGCAGGTTGTCAGGCTCACATAGAAGTGCTTTGATCCAACAGAGTCATCTTCCCAGCCATAGGTCTGTATTTTAAAGTCCCTCCAGTTCTTTTGTGGTCCAAGTCACCTAGTCCAGCTCTTCTCTGCAATCCCTAGCCTCTGCTTCTTGTGCTATGACCTTGGTTTTCCATGCCTTTGCTCCTTTTATGTCTTACATGAAAGACCTACTGTCTTTTCATCGTTTAAAGATTTAATCCAGGAGACATGGGATTCGATGGCTCACACCACAATGGGCAGCTTCAGTACAGCCCAGCATCTACCTCTAAGTAATGGTGACTGTGTCTTTCAAAAAAGAGAAGCTGACACTGAGAGCCAAAGGTCATGGCAAAGGAAGATTGATTAAGATGGAGTGGATTCACTGCTTAAGGTAGAAGCCATTCACTGAACAAAGTTCAAATCCTCCCCTGGAACAAGTTTAATAAAAAGGCAACGTGGTGTCTGAAGAGTCTTACTGTGATCAGAGCAGGGCAAACTTTCTTTTTATTAGATATTTTCTTTATATACATCTCAAATGCTATCCCGAAAGTTCCCTATACCCTCCCTCTGCCCTGCTCCCCTACTCACCAACTCCCACGTCTTGGCCATGGTATTCCCCTGTATTGGGGCATATAAAGTTTGCAATACCAAGGGGCCTCTCATCCCAGTGATGGTCGACTAGGCCATCTTCTGCTATATATGCAGATAGAGACTCAAGCTCTGGGGTTACTGGTTAGTTCATATTGTTGTTCCGCCTATAGGGTTGCAGACTCCTTCAGCTCCTTGGGTACTTTTTCTAGCTTCTCCATTGGGGGCCCTGTGTTCCATCTTATAGATGACTGTGAGCATCCACTTCTGTATTTGCCAGGCACTGTCATAGCCTCATACGAGACAGCTATAACAGGGTCCCTTCAGCAAAATCTTTCTGGCATATGCAATAGTGTCTGGGTTTGGTGGCTGATTATAGGATGGATCCCCGGGTGGGATAGTTTCTGGATAGTCAGGGCAAACTTTCATATGGAGGAACAATTAGAAGAATCTGGGAGTTGTTCTATAGTAGGGTAGAATTAAGGATTTGGCAGAATTAAGACTAAATGATCTTGTTTTTTGTTTTCAGAAGACCTTTGAGAACTCAGTGCAACCAGATTATTGATACAGTGCAATCCCTTGATCGGGGTTTGACTCTTATTTGCAATCAATATTTTAGGTTGACGTACAATGTAATTGTTACATTTTGGGTTTGTCCCTCTGCCTCCCCCATTTTTCTCCCCTCTTCCTCCCACCCCCTCTCTTGTTAATCTCCTTTCTCCACAGTCCCCAAATAGTTCACCCTCCTCTTTCATTTCGTAAGAATTCTACTGCTCTTTTCTTTCCTTCCCATCCTTAAGATCTGTTCCTCCCCTTTCATGGGTTCCCTATCTACTTTGGTGCCCTGTGAGCCTGACAAACTGAGTTCAGATCCCCAGAACCCATGGAAACTTGGGGGTGGGGGAGCAGTACAGGAGTCTGTGATCTCAGCGTGCTCCTTCAGGGATACGGGAAGCAGAGACAGAAGTGTTGTTAGACTTCCACCAGCCTGTTAGGCTTGCTTATGCAGCCGTGAAGAAACAAAGATGGGAGTTGTCTTCTGACCTCCAAACATGGACTGTGGTAAACACACACTTGCCTGCATCCATACTGCCCCCCCCCAAACACACAAATACACATACACACAAACATACATATACACAAATACATATAAACACACACAAATACACATAAATACACACATATACAAACAAACCTAGACATCACACCACCACATAGTGTTTGTCTTTCTGAGACTGGTTTATTTCAACTGGTTGATCCGAGCAAGTGTCGTAATTTTTTTTTTTTTTGAGTACCGGAATAAAATTCTATTGTATATGTGCCATGCCTTTCTTTGTTTATATCTGTTCATGAATGTGTATGTGTTTCCATTCCCTAGCTATTTTGGATGGTGCAATAGTCAACAGGCATATAAATGGATATATTGGTAATCAGTGAACTTAGACTCCTTCTGGAAAATACTCAGAAGTGGTATAGCTGGGTCATAGGGTGATTCTGACTTGTAACTTGGGGGAAAGCTTCATAGTATTTCCATAGTGACTACATTATCACACAGAGATCACATTTCTTTCGTGGGAACTATTTTAGGGATTCTTATCTAGATATTTCTGATAATCTTGCCATCATTGAGGAATGCAGAGATATGAATCAAACGAACCATTTCCTAAAGAGCCAAAGACATCTTTCCTCTTTTCTGTGAAGCATAATTTGCAGGTAACTTTAAGTAACTGTGTTGAGAAATTGTTATGTATGTCAAGAATATCATGCCCTGTCTCTTTTGTTCTTGGAAGCTTCTCTAGTTCAGATTGTGATGTTAGTGTGAAAAGGGTAGAAGACCGTGCTAGATCACTACTATATTTACTATCATTGTTAATTATTATGATAACTGTAGCAAGTTTAGCATTGTTTTTGGAGACAGCTTGCTGTGTAGCCTTGGCTAACCCAATATTCACTATATAACCCAAGTTGACTGTTAACTCATGAGCATCCTCCTTAGAATCACACCAGCATACCAGGGGTCCAGGCAGGTACCAGCACACCTGGTGTCACCCCATGATCATTTAATTTCTTTTGGCCAAGAATAAAAGCAGCTCTTTTAAAATTGATCTTTGCTCAATGAGTAAGAAGTCAAGAAACATAGCCATTATATTTCTTTGATAATCAGGCAGGCAGCTTTGAGAATTGGTGGTTTTTATGTATCCATCTATATATCGATAAGTGGTTGGAGCACAGGGAGTAAGACATTGAATGGGAGGAGAATTTGGCATCAGGCTGCTTTCGCAAGTTGCTTAGATATAAATTTTCAACTTAAGTCGCTTCTATGCAGCTTTTAAATTAGTGATTGATCTTCTAGCCAGTGTGTCTAATTAAAAGGTATTGTAAGTCCAGAGGGAAAGGGGCAGCAGAAAGGAATCCAATATGTGGAAGGAGAAAAAGCTAGACATGATTGCTCCCCTAGAAGGACAAAATGAAACTAGAAATGGTCACCCATAGTAGCTTCTCTCAAGGAATACTGAAATGAAATCCTAACAAAACCAATTTGCAATCATTTGAAGGGAAGAAGCCTTTTATCTGGGAGCCTGACTTCATAATGGACAAGTCCTGTCATACTAATCTAATCTTCTGAGATGAAAATGAAAGTCTGGGAAGATCAAGGGAGAAGAGTTGTGTGTAATTCATTTAGGCTGTAGACACGATTTGGATGTGTTGCAATGTGGTATGTCTGTCATCTTCCACCTTGCGTGTGAGATAGCAGACACCTGAGTTTCACTGTCTACCGAGGACTGCTGAAAGGCTAAGTTCAAGGCCCAGGGTTATCTGTGCCCCTGACCACAGTCTGGCACTTGGGTGTCAGTGCACACACATGGGTATTGCTTGCTCAATGTACTGACTGGTGGGAAAGATGACCAATTTTTTTAAGGTATATATAGAGAAGACTTAAAATGATGGCTGTCCTGGGGCAATGGCAAAGTTGTTGCCAAGGAATCATGAGAACCTGTGTTTGGATCCGAGCACACATGTAAAAGCTCACATGTATCTTTAACTCTAGTTCTGGTTGGCTGGTGGGTGGGGAGAAGAGAAGCAGTTCTCTGAAGCTCAGTTCTCAGTGGACTGGAGAGTGCAAGGCTCAGTAAGAGACCATGTCTCAAAAAATAAGGTGGAAAGTAACTGAGAAAGACACCATAAATCAACCTGTGGCCTCTATACACACCACACATGTAAACTCACAGGAACATCTACACACACATGCATCACACACACACACACACATACATGCACACCCCACATGTACACAGTATAGCTAGCCACACATAGTTGTTTCTCTTCTCATGTATCTTAGGACATTTCAAAACTAACATGTATGGTTTTAAATTAGATGCACTTACTTTGTGTCAGTTATCATTATCTTCCCTCAACCCACTGAGGACGCACTTCACTTCTACATCCTATAGCATTTAATAAATGTGTGATTGACTGGTCGGTGGTAATGTTTTAAAGAACCTGTTCCATGACTGTGCAACAAAAGAATGCTACCAAGGCCATTGCTAGCTGGCAGAGGAGAGAGAGAGAGAGAGAGAGAGAGAGAGAGAGAGAGAGAGAGAGAGAGAGAGAGAGAGAGAGAACGGAAGTGAAGCTTAGGGAGGTTGTAAAACTCACTACATAGTGTCATATAGGTTAGACTCTTAGTGTGCAATGGGCCATTCTCAACTGAAGTAAGACACAGATGGCTCAGATGGGAGCTTCTGAGGTGACCCCAGGAAGTTCTAGCACATGTGTGCTGCCGTGGTTACATGTACAAGCAACCTGAGCTGGATCTGCCTAGATTCTCTCCTGACAGCAACTATAACAAGTCATTTAACTTTTCAAAACTCATTGCCTCAATTGGTAAGAAACAGGACATAGCGGAGCTCATTGCACAGGGATATGAGAATTAATTTGCATAATGCTTAGACAGCATAGAACATCCTGTAAGCAGCTCAATAAATATCGTCATAAGAACTGTAAGAAATTATCTGTGCATTAGGTCACATTCTTGCAATCCTAGCACCTAGGAAGAGGAAGTAGGGGTAACCAGAGTTCAAGGCTAGCCTTAGCTACATAGGGGATTCAAGACCAGTGTGGGCTACAAAGAACCCTATATTTAAAACTCAAAGAACAGCAATAGAGCCTTAAGAAATGAAAAAAAGAAAAGATGACTGCTTGTGTCTAGGAAGAAAGATGTGGAGTGTATGTAATCGTAATGTTTGTGCATGGGTAATGAATGACAAGCCATGACCCATCTGAACACCGATCTGATTGTTTGATGATTTTTTCAAGTGCTGTTTTGTTCCTTCACAAAAGAGACTATGAGAACCAAAGAACTTAATCTGCAGCATGATGGCACTGAGATAGACACAGGACATATTTCTGCTGAGCACACTGGCCTATGCAACTGGAGGAAATAACGATTTTTTTTAAAGACTTAGAAAACAATCTAGTTACACCTCACACATCTTCCTCATCTGCTTAGCAGGGGTCTTACTCAGTGCTGGGCACCGACTTCTTAGGCCATTCTGCATATTTGTTCTTGTGATTTGACTGTCTCAGCTCACAGGCTGAAGCATACCAAAGCTATATGGAAATGCCATTGCTGAGCCATAGGAGGCTTCCATTTGGTTAATCAGCACAGACCAGTATCCATGGCCAGCTGGTATAAGCCTGGTGACTCCAGGTGAGTCGCTGGAGTGGCAAGTCTACAGGGACAATATCATGTGAGCCTCAAGCTTGTCTGCTGATTCATCTGTGGTCAGGGACCCAACTGTGAGGGTGCAGATTAGCAATTAGTGAACTGCAGTCAGTATCTAATTATAATGCCAATTGGCTACTCAAGGGAGGTTTGAAAGGAGTGGACAACAAACAAATGCTACGTTTCTCTGTTTGAAATAACAATTGCTATCTTCTTTTCTCTTCTCTCTTTCACTCTTTCTTTCCATTCCCCCTTCCTTTCTTCTTTCCTTCCTTTCTTTCTTCCTCCCTCCTTGCTCCCTTTCTTCCTCTCTCCCTCACTCCTTCCCTTCTTCCTTTGTTCCTTCATTCCTTTGCATTCCTTCCTTCCTCCCTCTCTTCCTTCATCCTTCCCTTTCTTCTTCCTTTGTTCCTTCCTTTCTATTCCTTCCTCCCTTTCTCTCTCTTTCCTTTTCTTCTTCCCCCTTTCTCCTCATCCTCTCCCTTATTCCACCCTCACTCCATTTAGCAGTTAGGTCTGTAGATTTGTAACATGGAGACAAGAATATAGGTTATCGGAGTAGAGGACTTGTTTACTGACTCTTATACTCTTATGTAATAGGAATAGATTCCTATTACATTTTCTGAAAACAAAAATATTTGCAGAGGGATATGATATGGTGCATCTCTTATTCTTCTGCCCAGGCAGCTTTGTTGAGTCTGGTATTTGTGCACCCCCCCTGGAGTCTCCATATCTGTCATGCAGATTCCCATATATTTTGAGTGTCTGAAGGACAGATCCCTTGAAGGATGGGCCAAGGATGTGCTTGTGAATGAAGAAGTATCCTCAGGTCACAAGTCAATAGCTAAGATAGCATGAATGGCAAAATGGCTCTTGATTTTCTTGTCATCTTTTTTTGTAGGGGCCATTCTGCTGAGCCAAGTTGAAATGGAAGAGTACTAGAGATTTTGGAAAACAATCTCTCTCTCTCTCTCTCTCTCTCTCTCTCTCTCTCTCTCTCTCTCTCTGTGTGTGTGTGTGTGTGTGTGTGTGTGTGTGTGTGTGTAGTATGCAAACAGAGGGTAAAGGATAACCTTGGGTACCATTCCTTGGATGGATGCATTCACCCTTTTATCTGTATAAGAAGCTTATTCACTGGCATGGAGTTTACAGAGAGGGCTAGACTGGAGGGCTACGGAGCCTTTTCCCTAGCACTGGGATTACAAGTATGCAGCAACACACCCAGAGGTTTTTTTTTTTTTAATGTGAACATTTGGGAATCAGATGCTCTGGCATTCAAAGTGAGAATGTTACCAACTGGGCAATGTCTCCTCCTACCATTTTCTTTTGAAGACCTCTTTGCCATAGTAAGAAAATTCTGTGAATTGTTATGAAGTGGGGGAAATGCTGGATATTACTTAAGATAGTGTAAAAACAATTTTCAGCAGTCCTAGAGGGCCAGCTCAGTAATAAGAATTCTTAATGTGCTTGCAGGGTTTGTTTCCCAGCTCCCACATGGAACTGCACAACCTTCGGCAACTATTTCTAGAGAATCCAGTACCTTATTCAGTCCTCTGGAGCCACTGCAGACATGTGCTGCACATACAAACACAGGCCAAACACATGTTGGTGGTGTGTGTGCTCAATAAAGTAAAAATAAATAAGCCTTTAACCTTTTCATTGAAATAAAAATATATGGGCTATTCTATTACTTTTCAAACTCTTAATTCTAGGAAAGATTTGACCAACTTTGTCATCTTCCTTCAGAGGTTGCTGATGCTGTTCCTATCTCTTGTCAGTCTCCCACCATCAAGTGGACAAATGAGTGTTTCAGTTCCTCTAAGTCCCAAGGGGACAATGAACACGTAGTTGGAACAGTGAGGATTTTCCAATGACAAGTTGCTATGTAACATGAGGGCTTTTTTTTTTTTTTTTGAAATTTTATTAGATATTTTCTTTATTTACATTTCAAATGTTATCCCCTTTCCTGGGTGGTTTCCCCTCCAGAAACTCCGTATCCAACCACCTCCCACTTCTATGATGGTGTTCCTCCACCCACCTACCCACTCCTGCTTCCCCATCCTGGTATTTCCCTACACTGGGGCATTGAGCCTTCACAGGACCAAGGGCCTCTCCTCTCATTGATGTCTGACCAGGCCATTCTCTGCTACATATGTGGCTGGAGCCATGGGTCCCTCCATGTGTACTCTTTGGTTGGTGGTTTAGTCCCTGGGAGGTCTGGGGGTGGGTCTCGTTGGTTGATATTGTTGTTCATCCTATGGGCTTGCAAACCCCTTCTATGAGGCAAAGGAAGAAGTACTGTGACCTCTGCATGAGGTCACAGTAGCGAAGGGGAAACTGGGAGACTGGCAGGCTCTATAATGGCAAATCAGAAAGGACAAACTAAGCCATAGACAGTGACTTTATTTGAAGCTAATTCTTCATTATCCCCAATCAAATACCCCTTTGTATGGATAGATGAATATGAAGGTTCTTTTCTAAGACTGTGGAGGGGAGTGTGTGACCAGTAGGTAATTTTAGGATGGGTTTCCTTGTGCAGGGCTAAGAGCTGGCTTCTGCTTGTGTTCTCTAGGTAGTCATTCCCTTTAGAGTTAAATGCATAGATGATAAAAGGTAAAACAAAACATTAGGAATGCTGACCCCTTCTGTGTTTGTTTGTTGATGTATATTTACTCCTTTTGGGGCTGGGTTTCATCATGTAGCCCAGACTGGCCTCAAACTCACGACCTCACAGCCTCGGCCTTCCAGGTGCTGGGATCATAGCTGTGTACTGCTACTCCTGGGAGAATACTAAGCTTGTTTTGGTTTTTTAACTTTCTTCTTTCAAATTAAAAAATTTCATTCATTCGTTCATTCATTCATTCATTCATTCATTCATTCATTCAGTGTTTGTGTGTATGCATGTATACATGTGTGCACATGTGTGTATATTCCATGGCATACCTGTGAAGGTCAGAGAACAAGTTAGCAGAGTTGGTCTTCTCTCTCCACTATATGGGTCCCAGGGATCAAACTCAGATTGCCAAGCTAAGTGACAGGTGTCTTTACCTACTGAGCCATCTCACTGGTCCAAGGAACTCAGAACTCTAAAGGATTTGGTATTCAGTGCTAACTTATGCTAAGAATGAACCACCAAAAGCTTTGGGTACTTCTGCCAAAGGAAAGGGACTTCCCATTTAAAGCAAACCGTAGTAACATCAAAAGTTCAGAGAAACTTGTGTGCAGCTAATCCAACACAGATGCCAAACATGGGATGCCATCTTTACACCACTGCAGACCATGATATCTATCTTTGTGAACAATAGATTTAGGGAGAGTCGGAGAGAGATTTTACAGTCACCTATGACACAGTATTGCCTGCCACAGGGCAGTTCACCAAGCTCTCAGCACCCCATAAGATCAGGTGACCCTCGCTGTCATTCAGACTAGTGAGGGTATGCAGTCAGGGGTCTTTAAAGGTCACAAATGAATGCAAGGGCGCTGGCATTAATAACTTGGGAGCAACCCCACTGCAGAGCAGGAGCTGGAACTGTTGAGAGAGAATTAGGAGGCATCTGTAGCTGTGGAGAACTGGGTTTAGGCAGGTTGTCAGCAACTGTGCAAAGTAGTTGGAAGTTCTGAATAGAGCTCTTCATCTGGAGGAGACTGGAATAAAAACCAGGACAAGAGGAAGCAACGTAGTCCACTGGGCTGGGTGCATGCACATGGTAGGCACACAGGAAAACCGGCTCAATCTTGATGGCCAAGAATATCCAGCCAAGCTCGTGGTCAGGTTTAGAAGAAGGTGTTGTGAGGGTGGTTCTTGGCCAGTCTGAGTTTAGATAACAGCAGGCAGCTACCTGCTGGCCAGAGTTCTAAGTCCTCTCAGTGAGGCAGGGTAGGCAGGTACTGCCAAGTGTTGCTGGTATTCAAACACCACCACCAATAAACCTAAAACACCTTTTTATTTTTGTATGCTATATTATTTTCCTTTCTTGAGCAGTTCAAAATGCTTGTTTCTTTTAAGACAAATGACCGGCTTGGGTGTAATGATGTAAATAAATTCTGAGGCATTTTGATTGTGAATACCTGTACTTCACTGTCTTCAGTGAACGAGCAATCTATTTTCCAAACCAGAGACATGGGGAAATCAATCACTGATGTTTAGTGAGGGGGAAAGAAAAGAAAAACTTTCTCATTAAACTTCTTGCTGGATTTAGCCATTGGAGACAGTGGCTTGTTGATTGGTGCTAAATACGTGTGGCTGATCCACATTCAAGGGCCAGCCATGCCTTGTGGTTCTGCTCTCTCCATATGGAGCAACCAGGGGACAAAGAGTGCCCTGTTTTCCAGCGATCCTTAAAGAGACCTATGGGGACAAATATCGTGACTATCTCCAGAACCAGGGCTTTCTTTTCGTTGGCCACACAGGAAGCAGGGCCACTCACAGCTTAATCAAATAAGATGGTGGAAAACCTTTCTACTCTTCGGGGCCTTGCTCTCTCTACTCCCCTCCGTGTAGGAACGTGGTGTTCTCATCACACACTCACGAGGAGCTGGGAATGGCAATTTGTTGGAGACAAATGCCGACATATTTACTCTGAAAATTGTCCCTTGCACGTCAGGGATCCCACTGGCTTGTACTTGGCCCCACTCCTTAACAGCAATCATAAATCCAGAGATGTTTGGCTTAGGTTCAATGAGGAGATTCTGATAGCCTGTAAGTTTGGGGTTTGGTGTTTCATATTTAATAAGAGGGAGGTTGATTTCCCTCTTAGTAATTAGGTTTTGGATTTATGGTAACTTTCTTTATATCCTGTCTATGCCCATATCTACACTGGGATAAATATGGGACACATTTGATTTTATGTTGATTTGTCTAAATAAATTGAGTCTGATTACTGATAACTTTACTATCTAATTAATGTTAGTTTAATATTTGCACTGTTTTTGCTCACCTTGTTTCTTAAAATACTTCTCAACCACTCTCTCTCCACTCCCCATCTATTTAAAAGTACATCTATTACCTCAACGCTAAGATGCATCTAAGGCATCTAAGCTAGGGGTAGGCTGACGCTGGGAGGGATAAAAGGGACACGGGATGGAGAGGATCTGCAGGGAGGCTGGGGAGGAGCTGTAGGGAGGATGAAGTAGATTTGATCAAAACACATTAGATGCATGTATGAAACTCTCAATTTAAAAAGCTGCATCTCATCCATCACAGAGCCTGGTTGTTGCCGGGGCTCGTCAGCTTGCTTTTTTATAGAAAAGAGGCCTCTTAACGGAACTACAGCCCATCAGAGAACTGTTTTGATCTGTGGAACGGAATAGGCCATAGAGAGGGATTTTAATTTACGATGAAATGTAATAGGCTTGTTAAGATTTTGACAGCCCGGGTACATCACAGAGCAGGAACACATTGCTGCAGTTCTCTTCCTTTCTCTTCCTGTTCCCCAACCCTTTGCTCTGACAGCAGGGCAGGAGCTCAGCTGGGTGTCCAAGTAGGAATGGGGATCAGAATTTGCAATCTCCCCTCTTACTCCTCCCAGGGTCCTTCTTGGTATACAGCTATCCAAGACCTAGAGTTCGTGAGGAACTGGAAAGACATTCTCAGAGTAAATATCTTTAAGGTGTTTCCTAGTTTATATTGAGAGGATCAGGAAACCAAGAATGCCCACCAGGGAGGAGAGTGGAACAAAATTCCAGGAGGGAGTAAACTTATCTTTGGAAGAGCAAAAAATGCTAGCTTCTGTGGAAGGGATTTAACAACTTGGGGTGGCTCTTAAAGGAGCCCAACCGAGCTACTGGGTGTTACGTTTGTGGACCTTTCGACATTCAGTGTTCTCCTTTATGTGTGGGGCTTTAAAGAAAATGAGTCTGGCATTTGACGGGGGGTGGGGGGGGGACTCCAGATTCTCAGTCCAGAAGCTTCTGTTCTATACTTCTGTTGTGACATTTCCAGCTAATGGTGACACTGGATAGGATCAGATGTCCCTGTATTTTAAGGCATTGCACACAAAACTGGCACCATAAAACTCATCTTAGGTAGCCAACTCCAGCCTTAGTGAGTAGAAAAGAAACGGTAGCATGGTCTGAGGGTGGGGCTTCTGCAGAGCTAGTGATTTCTTGCTGTCCAGGTCGAGAGGAGATCTTCCCTTTAGCGTGGAAGAAACGATTCTATCCCTCATGTAACTTCTACTTTTCTGTAAATGTAGAAGAAACACAAAACGATACCCAGGAATTCTCTCATAGCCTGTATTCTTGTCCCACCACCTTATTCTTTCTTTCAAATCTGGTGAGCTGAAGAGTTATCAGTGAAAGCCTAGATCTAGACTTTCAGCGAGATGGAATTCTCTCCAAGGGATCCCTCTAAGACTGTTGGTGAGGATCTAAATTAGTGTAGCCCCTGTGGAAATCCATGAGAAAGCTCCTTAGAAAACTAAAACTAGAGCTGTCTTATGATCCAGTTCTGCTACCCACTTGTATGCATAGCTACAGGAATCTCAAGTGAGAAGCAGACATCTGAGCATCCACGACTGTTGTGGCACTGTTCACAGTAGCTAGATGTTGGAACAAGTCTGTGTGCCATAAAGAAGCATGAGATGTTGCTGATAGTGAAATGGACCTGGAGGCCATTGTGTGACTCAAGATAAGCTAGACTCAGAAAGACAATGACCGCACACTCCCTCTCCCCTATGGAATCCAGATGAAAATATATGAAAGGCCATGAAAGTCAAAGAGAAGGAAAGGGACAGGGAGGGGTGGAGAGTGAGACTTAAATGGGTGGCTATGAGTCAAGGATATGATGAACTTAAATGCAAATATCATAACGAAACCCATTACTTTGTACAATTAATACACACTAATTGAAATTTTAAGGGGAATGACTTGGGGAAAACAGAGGAAAATTGTTGTTTGTTTTGATATGAAATGACTCAAATGCCCTAGCAGAACCATTTTTCCGATGATGTTACAAGGGGGGGGGGCGTATAAGGGACTTTTGGGATAGGATTTGAATTGTAAATGAAGAAAATATCTAATAAAAATCGAAAAGAAAGAATAATGCAAAAGATGTTAAGATACTAAAAAAATACTCAAGAAAGAAAGCTAGTAATAGATTCGAGAATTATATACTTGCAACATTTGAGAAAGCAAGATTTTGTTTGTTTATTTACTTCTATGTGTGTGTGTGTGTGCATGTGTGTGTTGTATGCATGCGTCAGCAAACAAGTGCTTTATCCAAAGACACACCCCCTGACCAGAGAAGGCAAGGTTTTAGCAGATATGTGTGTTAACCCTGTGGATACCTGGGAAGCGGGATAGTTTCAGGTGAAGAGTGGGGAGGTGGGGTATGAGGACATAGGATGTGCTGGATAAAGGAGACACCAAGTGGATTGGCTGCTTTGTTTAGTGAATAGGGAAGCCATGAAGGGCTAAGGCAGAGAGTAGCATGATTGATTTATATTCTTTAAGAATCACCCTGCTTCTTTATGAAGCAGGTTGGAGCAAAAGTGGCTGGGCCATTTAGCAGCTTTTATGGTGATAGGGTGAAGGAGGTAATTTCCAGTTCGTAGGAGACAATTGACTGCACATTGACCTTGGACTTGGCATGTCAAGGTCACCTCTGCAGGAGGAGCTTCAGTGGGGCAATGCTGCGAGCCTGGAGTCAGGTTTAGAAAGAACAGAATGAGAGGAAGGGGATTAGAGGAGGTGTGCGAAGATGAGTTGCTCAGTGTTTTCAGCAATGGGAGTGTTTCGATGTGCTGGTAGTACTCTCTGCCACCATGACTGCCTACGACAGAAGAGGGTCTGCTCTCCTCTTCTTAGAGTGCAGGTTACATGTACCATTGTAGGCACAGCCCATTTTCATGGTGATGATTTGCACCATCAGTGTGGGAAACTTCATGATGTCATCAAGATATTTTCTGCCAACTTTCCACCCATTCAATCGAGTTTCTCTGTAACAATAGTGAGCACACAGAGCTTTTTTTCCCTGTGTGCTGTTTATAGTTTTAGAGATAAATAAAGACATTTGAGGGTGGGAAGATGAGCCAGTCAGTAAGAAACCTGTAATAGGACCTGGGTTTGAGTACCCAGTACTCTTGTAAAAATCTGGGCATGGCCACAAGCCTCTGTAAACCTGGCACTGAGACAGGGGTGAAGATAGGTGGATTCCTGGGACAGCTCAGTCAGTCTAGACAATCAGTGAGCTTTGGGTTCAATGGGACACTGTCTCAGGAAGAAAAAAAAAAGTGGCACTTCTGTCTTAGTCATTGTTCTATTGCTGTGAAGAGATACCATGACCAAAGCAACTATATAAAACATTTAATTGGCAGTTAGTTGCAATTTCAGATGTTTAGCCCATTACCATCATAGCAGGAAGCGTGGCGGCAGACAGTGGAGCAAGTAGCTGAGAGCTGCATTCTGATCTATAACCAGAGAGGAAAATGGGGAGGGGTGGCAGGCAGACAGGTAAGCAGGCAGGCAGGCAGACAGGATCTGGGCTTGGCATGGACTTTTGAAACCTCAAAGCCAATCTTCAGTAACCCACTGTTTCCAACAAGTCCACACTTCCTAATCTTTCTAATACTTTCAAGCAGAGCCACTCCTTGGCTTGGTAACCAAATATGAAAAGGTATATGCCTACTTGGCCATTCTTATTCAAACTACCAAGAAGGATGATCAAGGAAGACACCACTGGCCTCTACACATGTGCAGAGGTACATTTATGTGCATGTATATAGGTACATTGCATGATATATGTAGGTACATAAACACACCACAGACTATGTGCACACACATATAGAAAACCCACATTGCTAGAGAGAAGAGATAAATTTGCTTGCTATCATGTGGTAGGTATGTTAGAGACAGAAATGCACAGTTTAAAAGGCACAGGAGATGAGGATTAACCTCCCCTTGAGAGTAAAAAAGATACCATCTATCAAAGGAACAACCCATGATCTAGGTCTTAGAGGGAAGAATGAAGTTAGATAGAGCACTGGAAAAGAACCCTTCATCAGATAAGAACGAAGCTCCTGTTTCTTAGGGTGATGGAGAGCTCACTGCCTTGTGAGACTCATTCTATCAATGCATTTCTGGTATTCAGCTGACCCCGCTTCACACTAGTTATGACATCTCTAGTCAAAGAGTAGAGGATTATCTTTCTACTGTATAAATGACCATAATTTATGAATGTAAGTAAAACATTAAAATATTTCCTTTTTATTTTTATTTATGAGTTTGTGTGTGTGTGTGTGTGTGTGTGTGTGTGTGTGTGTATGTATACATCCACATGGGTGTGAATGTTTGTACATGGGTACATAAAGTCCAGAGCTCCATATTTGGTGTCTTCCTCCATCATAGTTCACCTTGTCTTTTGAGAAAGGGTCTTTTGTTGTACATGATGCTTAAAAATTGGCAGAAATGGCTGACCAGTGAACTTCAGGGACCTGCTTGTCTCTTATATCACTGAGCTAGGGTTACAGCCAGATACAAACATGCTCAGCATTTCTTTTTCAAAGTATGGATGCTGGAGATCCAAACGCAGGTTCCCATGATGCTAAGGTAGTCACTTTACCAACTGAGCCATCTTCCCAGCCCTTCTGTTCATACCTTTAAGACACCCTTCTCCATGTTTATAATGGAGGGAAAGTGGAGTCAGGATCCACAGAAAGCAGGCTGAGTGTGAAGGCAGGGGGAAGCTTGAGGGAGGAGGGAACTGACATCAACACTAAGAAAGGTACAGGCAGTGGAAACTAGACTGAGCAGACGAGGAGGTACGGGCAATGCAGTTGTAACAGCACTCTACTAACCTTGTAGGGAATTCAGAAGCTAGACAGACCCTTCAGAGCTGCCTAGCTTTAGAGCAAACAGAGGAGGACTTTATAACACCTTGACAGCCAATCATGCTGGGGGAGTTCTGTATCGAAAAGACATATTCTTAGATGAATGGCTTGTTTCATCTGGTGTATGTGTGTGTGTGTGTGTGTGTGTGTGTGTTTTTGGGGCAGGGAACTGAGATAACGTCTGTTACCAGGGGCACTGTGGTCACTGGGATAGTTATTTCTTTAATTCGGAAGTCGATCAGTAGGGGATCTGGATGATGAAAAACATCTTGTGCTCCTAATTCTTTAGGCAACTGTTTTCTGTGACAGATAATGGAATGGAAAAAATCTTTTTTTTTTTAAATTTTTTTTCTTATTAGCAAATAAACACCACAACCATCAATGTAATAGAAGTACAGCATAAAGGTTGTAGACTGATGGGGCCTAATGTACAATTCTACCTCCCCTGTGCTAATTGCTCATCTCAGTTAAGGCAGCCTTTTATGCAGGAAGATTTTCAAGATGCTCTTAAGGCAAGTTGAAGTGCATTCATGCAATAAATTTGGCTGGGAATTTTCGCTGGAGGGAGGTGGCTTCTCCAAGGACCCCTGAGTGTCAACATTTTATAATAGCATTAGAAGATAAAATTGTTCACGGGGAATCACAGTGAACTGCAAACAGAATTATGTCTCTGTCCTTCATCTTGATCACTAGTGGGTGATCATAGCGCATGCTGGGTGCCTGGAAAGATAGATGTGTGGCCACCAGGGCTTTCCACTCCGTGCACATATGAAGATTATGCTTGTGATTTGTGGCAGAGACCGTAATTTGCAAAACCTGTCACCATTTGCAACTTAGAGTTAGCTCAAAGCTTTGTTGGGAAAAAAAGAGCTATTCTATTCCTAACCACTGTACACCAGACTGTTGCATCAACTAAATAAACAGCACTATACCCCTCATTATACAGGAAGCCTTTGCCCAAGCCATAACTGTCTCTTGATTTCTACTTGGCTTCAGCAGACTTGGTTTGGTGGCAAATAAAATGGCTGTAGAAGGCATACTCATTGAATTGAGGCCTGGCAATACAAAATGGGTAAGGTAGCATGCTGAGGGCTGTATAGAAGAGGGGTTGTATATGATCAGGACATTCAAAGGTGTGCTCAGAATGTCTCATGCTCATTGTAGATTAGTTTTCTTTGCAGAAGAGCTGCCCAGTGTCTTTATGAGTTCATTTGTAACTGTTGGGGAGGCATTAGGAGAAGGCAAAAAGGAGAGGGGGTCAAGATGCTGTTTAGCAGATTTTTTTCATTCTTTAAGTTCAATCGCATTAACATTGACCATCTGAGACAGAAAACCATGAGTTTTTCTCAAAGCTGATTCTTGCTGTGCATTTGAGCCAATTATGGCCTCACCATATGTGGGGCTTCGTGTGCACTCAAGAGTCTCCTTGTGATTAAATTCTGTTCACCCATCACAGAACAGGTTGATTTATTTCATTTGCAATTGAGATTTCCTTCTCCCTAAGTCCTGTACACCTTAAAGTATATTGAAAGCATTTTCACTTTGTGTAACCATTGGGCTTATGGAAACTCACAGGATCAGATTTCCCATGTGAGAATCTCCAAGACCATGTTTACAAGAAAATCAAGCAGATATCTCCTTCAGCAGCGTCTAGTCAAGATGAGTTGTTCTGTCAACGGGCTTTCTTTTCTATCTTTTTTCCCTTGTGGTTCTCTGCAGGTCCCTGACAAGCGTTGGAATAATTAAGCTCCATTGTCTCAGATACCCACTTGTCTTAGTCATTTGAAGCTGCTATAAAAAAAATGTCATAAAAGAGACCGCTTATCAACAACACAAGTTTAGTTCTCATAGTTCTGAAGGCTGACGAGTCAAAGATCATTGGTGCTAGCAGGTTTGGCGTCTAGTGAAGACTCCCTCTTCAGTTTGTAGAGGCAGATATTCTGTGTGTCCACTCAAGGTGGAAGGGTCAAGGCAGCTCTCTGGAGTCTCCTTTAAAAGGACATTAATCCATTTCTGAGCTTTTCCCCTTTAAGACCTATCATCCCTCAAAAGACAACACATCTTACTACCTTCACGCTGGTGGTTATTAACAGGAAGAGACAGTACTCAGTCCACAGCACCGCCGTAACCTTCAATGGAAGACTGGCTACTTTAGCTTGAAGAATACTCCTTGTATCATAAAGGAAATCTAGGAGGAAGGTCTAGCCAAAGTTCAGAACAGGCACACATACTCCCTTTAACTATTCTAATCTGAAGTAATTCCCATTCCCCTTCCTATCTATTGTTGCTGCTTCATCTTCCCTATGTTTTTGACTTTTGTAGTCTTTTGGGGCTCATCTCTGTTAAGCTCAGTTGAGACAAGCATGAAAAGCAACATGGCTCCATTAGCAGAAAGATTCACCACCCAGTAGATTAAACATATCTTCTACTCTGGGTAGGCTGGGGTCAATGTCACCAGTCCAAGCATGAGAAGAATCACATGTTACTCTGGAAAGCCAAGAGGATGTCAGCTCTCACTGCCCAGCTAGGGTCTTGAGATACAAGTAGGATATTTCCCAGTCTGTATTTTTTTTCAATAGCTGGCATTCAAGAAATACTTGGCTGTTTCTTGGCTATTTATTCCTGGGTTAAGAAATCTCTATATAATTTTGCTTAGAGGTCCAATTTCTTGGTCTCTTGTAACTATACTTTAAAGCCTGGGTTTTGGGGGTTGGAGGAAGAAATGTTCCTTGAAGAGGGATACAATTGTGTTAGCCTAAACTATTTCAAAATGGACAGAGGCTCTCAGATGTAAGGTGAGAACATAGATTAAGAGAAGTGACACCATTACCAGGAACAAATCAGGAGGAAATGGATGGAGAGAGGCTGAGGCTGAGAGGGTATTCATTTTGTGGTTTCAGATTCTTGTAGCTATGTGGTAGAGCCAAAATACAGGTTTTGACTTCTCAAAGCAGCAGGTAAAATGGAGCTTAAAATGAGAGAAATTTCAAATGGCTTCTCCCTCAAAAGGAAAGGGAGAAAAACATGTTCAGAATTATCTGTGTGTGTGTATACATGTGTGTGAGCACATGTGCACGTATGTGCCTATGTGTTACACAGATCATTCTAAGACCCATGACACGCTATGGGTTAGAAAGCAAGCCCTCTTCTGTTGGTTTCTCTAAAATCAAGCACAGCCACATATACACAGTCTAGCTACAAGTACTTTAATGTGTGGCTTAGAGGTGTGGTTTGAGCTCACTCTAAGTTGTAGATCTTATTATCAGAACAACCACTAGAGAATAAGCTAAGTTAAAAGAGAGTGCAAGTAACATTTCTGCTATTCAGAAGCCCAAAGCAGGAGGATTCCAAGCAAAGGTCTCCTGAGACTACAGAGTGACTAGAGTGAGCTTAAGTCCAGCCTGGGAAGCCTAGCGAGACCCTACATCATTTTTTAATGGACAGTGGGGGGGGGGGGGGGAGGCAGTAAGTATATAGACTCAGTGGTAAAGCATCGCATATGAGACCTTGACTTCATTCTCCAGTACTATGTGGGCAATGTTACTAACAGGTATATGCTATCATTGGTTTCCATAGCTAAGCATCAGGTACATCGTGGATGAATATCCTTACACCAAAATTCAAAAACATTTTTTTCTACTGAAAATTTTGAAAATAAAATATCTATGAGGAAAAAAAATGAGCATGAACTTTTGCATCCACTTGATTCACAATCCCTGTGGCTATCTGTTTGATTTTTTTTTCCATTTCTCCCCTTTCTCTTGTATTTTGACTACTCTAGGATGAGTCCTCCATGTTCTTCCAGTTTGGCCCATCCATTGAACAGCAAGCTTCTGTCATGCTCAACATCATGGAAGAATATGACTGGTACATCTTCTCCATCGTCACCACCTACTTCCCCGGCTACCAGGACTTCGTGAACAAGATCCGCAGCACTATTGAGAACAGCTTTGTGGGCTGGGAGCTCGAGGAAGTCCTCTTGCTAGACATGTCTCTAGACGATGGCGACTCTAAGATTCAGAATCAGCTGAAGAAGCTGCAAAGCCCCATCATTCTCCTCTATTGCACAAAGGAAGAAGCCACCTACATCTTCGAAGTAGCTAACTCAGTTGGGCTGACTGGCTACGGCTACACATGGATCGTGCCGAGTCTGGTGGCGGGGGATACGGACACGGTGCCTTCAGAGTTCCCCACGGGGCTCATCTCTGTGTCATATGACGAATGGGACTATGGCCTTCCTGCCAGAGTGAGAGACGGGATTGCCATCATCACCACTGCTGCCTCGGACATGCTGTCTGAACACAGTTTCATCCCTGAGCCCAAGAGCAGTTGCTACAACACCCACGAGAAGAGGATCTACCAGTCTAACATGCTGAATAGGTGAGTGTGAGCACGTGGTGGGGGCCAGGAGAGAGAGCCTCGAAGGCGGGGTTTGGAAGTGGACCAAAGACAAGAGCAGGGATTGGTCGTTCAGAATGGCAGCGGTGTTTGGTCGTGGTGGTGGTGGTAGGGAGCATGTAGTTAAACATTGCTCTTTTGTGTTCTTATTCTAAAAATTAGCAAATGAATTGGTATACTTGCCTAGCACACACAAAGCCCTGGGTTCTATCCCCACACTTGGTGTGGTGGTACACATCTGCAATCCCAGTTCATGAGACGGCATGAGGATCAGAAGTTCATGTTGTCGTTTGCATGCAACTAAGGCAGCCGGGGGTATGTAAAACCCTATATCTTTCATCCCGGTGTATATACACACATGCATACACACATGCACAGATACAAACTCATATATACACATGCTCACATGTGAACATATACAAACTCATATATATACATGCATAAACGTGTATACATATATACATACTCTCTCTCTCTCTCTCTCACACACACAGAGGAAACCAGGCCTCATTTATTGAGTACCAACTATGTGCTAAATGTTGCTGTAAGAGTTTTCATATTTTACCTCTATCTCCCAATCCCATCAGTCAGGTTTTTAAAAAATCATATCCATTTTAAAATATATGAGAATAAGGCTTATAGACACAGCTTGTCTTCAATCAAACTGTGAGCAGGTCAACTTGGGACCAAGCCCAGGTCTGATCCCTGAGTATTTGATCACCATAGTTAGTAGGCTTTGACAAAAGGGACAAGAGGAGTCAACTTCCTTTGGAAAGTTGCTGTATTGGGAGGAAATGGAGAACAGCCTCCATTAGCTTGTGAAGAAACAGACATGGCCTCCTTATCTTTGCTCCTCATCTGTCTGTCTTCATGAGTCAGCATGCTTAGGAGATGTTCCTTATGCCCCAATACAGGGGAATGCCAGGGCCAAAAGAATGGGAATGGGTGGGTAGGGAAGTGGGTGGAGGTATGGGGGACTTTTGGGATAGCATTGGAAATGTAATTGAGGAAAATACGTAATAAAAAATATTTAAAAAAATAATAAAAAATAGAAGCTATGATAGGAGATGTTCCTTTTAGTCTAGTTCGTAGCAAGGCCAAGACTGTTTCAATCCCCATCCCCTTTCTTTGCTCTGAGAAAACACTAGAAGGGAACAACTTAAAAGGAGGGACGACGACATCCTGGCCCGTGATTTTCAAGGCATCAGTTCATGATTGACAGGCTTGTGGCTTCTGCCCGTGAAGAGGGAGGAGGACACCAGGGTGGGGAGTATGTGGTGAGGAAGGCAGTTTACCTCACAGGATGCATAAAACAGAGAGAAACAGAGAGATACCAGGTACATCCTTCAAAAAGTTGCCCTCAGTCACCTAATTCCACCTTCCAAAGCTCTTCCCACATCCTAAAATAGTTCCATCAACTGGGTACCAGGCATTGATAATGTGAGCCCCAGGGAGGATGCTTCACATCCAGAACTTCACCTGTGGAATGCTGTGATGCTGTGCTCCTAACCTCGACTCATTTGAGGCAACCATGACTGGTCCACGCCCTTCTGGAAGTTGACTGACAGCATGAGGGGCTCTTATACCACTCCTTTGTGATTTTTTGTGTTTTTGTAAAGTCATCCTGTATGTAGGCTGTACAGATCCAAACAAAACAGAACACTAAGAAGAAAATTAAGCTAACCTGAATTATGTATGATTCAACTAACCATATATAATTAAGTTAGTTAGGAACCACCCTCGATATCTTGCTATACATTTGTATCTATATGGGTTTAAGTATACACTTTTACACATGTGGAACTATGGCCTGCTGTTCAATAGATGACTTTCTTTTGTACAGCAGCATACTTTGAACACATCCATGCAAAGATTTATTTTGAGCTATTTAAATAGGACATAAAGAATGTTCTCCAGAAATCCTGAATCCTCGAGTACCCACCATCTAGCTCCCGAAAGGCTAGAGTGTAGTCTGAGAAACTTAAAACACCTTTGGTCAAGGTTCACATGAGTTAGCTCTGTTTAATCTCTGGAGGGAGGTTGATCTATCGTCTCTAAGCAAAGTTCTTAATCTAGAGTTAAAATGAAAAACAGCTTTATTGGCTGTTTAATTCTGAACTAATGGTCACTGACTCAATATCTGCATATTCTCTGAGTTTACATCTCTGATCACACCCTAGCCCCGGGTTCCTTTTTTGCCCGGGGTTCCTTTTTTTTATTTTTACTAAGAATTGAACCTAGGGGCCTGTGTGTGTGTGTGTGTGTGTGTGTGTGTGTGTAAGTTCTGTGCTAACCACAGAGCTATAGCCTTGGCTCTCTCTCTCTCTCTCTCTCTCTCTCTCTCTCTCTCTCTCTCTCTCTCTCTCTCTCACACACACACACACACACTTTTTTTTTAAATTTTGATTCAGGATCTGACTAAATTGCCTATACTGGCTTTGAATTCTCTCTGCAGCCTAGACAGCCTTGAACTTGTAATTGTCCCATACCAGCCTCCTGGGTAGCTGGGATTACAGGCCTGTTCTACCAGGTCTGGCTCCCAGCTTGTGTTTTAAACCGGAAAAGACATCTCTTTTGATACCACAGGCACTGGGAAGCCATGTCTCCAAATCTGAACTGACAACTTTCCCATTCCCAGATTCCTAACCAAATTTATTCTGTCTGAGATGCATCCTATTAGAGGATTAATGAAATTAAACTTCCCAAGATCTCCTCAGGTCTTTGTGTCCCTGATAGCTCACAGCCAGTGGGCTGTTCTTCATGGGTTCAAGTCTTTCCAGAATGCCTTGGCTGTGTGGTCCTCTTTCCCACTGCACACACCCCGCCCCCCCATCTTCTTCCCTACACTGCTGCTGCAGGCCTCTTCACTGCTCTCCCTGGAGCCGGCTCTGCTTCTTTGCAACCCATGCTGCAAACAGAGTGATCTACAATCAAACACGATTTCATCGCCTGCCTCTTTAATGCTTTCTAGTAGCTTTTTTATTGCCGCTCTAATAAGGAAGAGTCTCCTTAATATGGTTTATAAAGTTTTACACAGCATGGGCTCTGCCTGTCTCTGCAAAACCATCTCATGCCTGCTCTCCCTCCAACATGACCTTCCCAAAGCGCTGAACACACTTTACTTGTTTTTTGTTTTTTGCTTTTTTTTTTTTTTTTTAATACACTAGGGGCTGCCAGGCAGTGATGGTGAATACCTTTAATCTCAGCACTTGGGAGGAAAAGGCAGGCAGGTTTCTGAGCCTGAAGCCAACCTGGTCTACAGAGGGAGTTCCAGGACAACCAGGGCTACACAGAGAAACCCTGTCTTGGAAAAAAAAAACAAACAAACAAAAAATCAACATAAAATACACTAGGGTCGCTCTCGCTTGCAACTCCCTTTCTGTCACTGTGTCTCATTATGCGCCCCAGGCTGGAATTTGTAGCATAGTCCAGGGCTGATGATTTAAACTCCTGATGACCCAGCCCCTGTGCTAGGATTACAGGTATACATCACCACATCCAGCTATGTGTATGTGGTGCTGGGGATCAAGTCCAGGGCTTCAATCATGCTAAGCGAGCACACTGCCCCAAAGCTACATCTCTAGCCCTCCATGCACTTGCATGCCCCTTGCCACCAACAAACACAAGCAGATACTCCTTTGCTTACCCTGTGCTAGTCATTGCTAGGCCTCCGTTTGTCTTAACTGGCACCCTGAAGTTAGTTACTTGTAAGCCTTGGACTGGCATCCCCCAATTACAAGAGTTCACTAAATCTAATGCTTTCCTAATTAAGGTGCCTTCCAAAAATGCTCCGTGACAGCAAGCAGCAGCTTTCTGTCCTTTCCCGTCTCTCTGTCCTTATTCTAGCACAGTGTGTGACACGGGGAAGGATTCGAGCGAGGTCCTCCAGGACTCAGTGCTCGTCCACACTGCAGAGGAGGGCAGCCTGTCTTGCTGTTCTCTCTGAGGTGGGAAAACCTTCCTGTTGAGTCGGTTCCGCAGACCCAGGCACTTTTCTGTTATTTTTAGTGCTCAATTCAAATCTTATTCATGTCAGCTTCCCAAGTATTTGTTGATTAAAACCAAAGCCAAAGGCCAAGGACTACTGAGACCAAAACATCTGTCAAACAGCACAAATCAAGGGAAGGGAACAGAACACTAAGCCTCTAAACGCGGTTCAAGCTTGCCCGATCGCCCGCTTTTCTCTTAAACCTTCCCCTAGGGTAAACGGCAACCTTCAGGTATATTATTTCTGGCTTAGCTTATCTTCCACCAGAGTGTAAATGTCACCTCTAGAACCAGGGCCCCTCTCCACACATCCCCGAGACCACCATTAGTTTAACCTTTGCTCAGCATCTCTTGGGTTTGAGAGGCCCTGTGAGGTCCACGAAGAGGTTGCTCTCCCCATCTCTCCTTTACCCTCTTTCCTTATATTTAAGTCACGAGGAGCACATGTCACCCTACAGGAGTGTTAACTCTGAGCTAAGAGTGACCTGTACGAGGTCAAATTTGGCAACACAGTGGCCTTCAGATCAGCCTGTACACAGTATATGAAGACCCTGTGTTAAAAAAAAAAGCCACCCACCCTCAGAAGAAAATCAACACATTGAGCCACAGATGTTCCCTTCCATTGTCTTGGGTGTAGCTGACCGGAAGCATCAGGGCAGGGGCTGCAATGTGCAGATTGTTCACACAGTTGCAGGCTCCAGGTGGGGAGAGAGAGCAGGTCCTGCAGGCTCCACCATCACTGGATTGCTCCAGCGTGTTGCTCCATCAGTAGCTTCTGCATGTTCTCCCTGTCTCTCTACCTGGTGAATATGCTCTCTCACCTCAGCTCCTGTTATCCCTCCCGTAAGTAGCTACCTGACTGCTAGGCACCAGTTCCTGGTCTCTGCTCCTCTCTATTGTTGCATCTTTTCCTCCTCTCCATCCTCTCCCCTTTCCCTCTCATGTCAAGCACAGCTTTAGGGACTCTGGCTCCAATCTGCAGCCTCTGATGGGGTTATTTTAGTAGATTATTTTAAGTGAGCTCAGAAAGGCTTGTGTTATCTAGCTGGGACTTATAAAGTGGTCTCCCCAGGCCTGAGGTACTGTCACCAGGCATGGACTTCTGGAGACCTCCCTGGGACTCAATTAGGCACTCTTTGTCTTGGCAATTCTCACTCTCTGAAATAAGACTTGCCCCTCGCCAGAGCTCTGGTCTCATTAGGGTCACTCTTTTAAATAACAACCCAAGCAGCTGCACTATTTAGCCACAGCAGGAAATCTTTGCAAATAAAATAGCTGCAAAGGGTTGGCTGTTTTATGACAAAGAAGGTCCCTTTGGCAGGCTGTTCCTTTCCTCGACCACAGCCCAGAGAGGTAGGCTCCTCTGGAGAATTCCAAGAGTGGCCCAGACACTAGAGGACATTAGGAATGGGGAGCAGGAAGGAGGCTTCTCTTACCCCCAAGTTCTGTCCTCCCAGAAATATTGAGAGGGGACTGAGCACTTATTTACATCCACTGAATCATGCCTTTCTTCTCATGTGTGTCAAGTTCCTTCAGGAACCAGGATAAGAGATTATACGAAGAACCAGGGAGATGGCTCATTCAGTAAGGTGCAAATTTGCATCCCTAACACGCATGAGGAAGGCCAGACATGATGATATGTGCCTATAATCCTAACTCTGGGAAGGCAGCTGCAAGAGAACCCCTATGGTTTATGGGCCAGTCAGTCATGTCAAGTCACTGAGACCCAGATCCAGTACGAGACCCTATCATAAAACAAAACAAAACAAAACAAAACAAAACAAAACAAAACAAAACAAAACAAAACGAAACAAACAAGCAAAGGACTTAGTGGATGACAGAGGAAGACAACTGATGTTGACCTTTCAGCTCTACACATGAATATAAGTATGTACATACATACCTGTACATACAAGCACATATGCATGGACATGTGCACACACACACATACCACACCACACACATACACATGGGGAAGGGGGTTGGAGGAAGATTGATGGGCTTGAATCTCAAAGACAGATACGTACTTATGAGTACTTGTTTAGCAACCCAAGGATGTTTTAAAAATGACCCTCCGAGAGGACCCTTGCATAATTTCAGATCATTATCATATAAATGGTTTATATCAAGTATCAGTTTAAACCTTAAAGCTTGACTAGCTGGAGATCTGGTGATTATGTCTGGAGAGACTCTAGGTTGATTGGAGAGCTTCACTCTCCCTCTCCCCTCTCCCCTCTCCCCTCTCCCCTCTCCCCTCTCCCCTCTCCCCTCTCCCCTCTCCCCTCTCCCCTCTCCCCTCTCCCCTCTCCCCTCTCCCCTCTCCCCTCTCCCCTCTCCCCTCTCCCCTCTCCCCTCTCCCCTCTCCCCTCTCCCCTCTCCCCTCTCCCCATGTTCTCTCCTCTCTCCTCACTTCTTTTCTCCATCTGTCTACCATCTACTTGCCTAACATACAGACCAAATGCACTGGTTCATGTATTTAATTCCAGAAGTCAGGAGTGTAAAAGAGGAGGATTATTTGTCGACAACCAAGTCTTGTCTAGGGAGACCCTGTCTCAAAGACTACAAATGACACAAACAAAGAATCAAAACAGAGCTCAGTCAGTGAACTCTGACCCCTGCATAAACAAGGAACATAAGTCTTGGTGTGAGTCCATCTCCCCTACTGCACAGGGTGTCCATCTGCAGAAATAATATTTGTTATTCATAGGAAATTCAAGTTTAACGAGGCTCCTGTTTTTTACTTGCTAATCTAGGAGCTCTAATTTGTACATTAATAAGAACTAATTTACTTTGGAACCGTGTCACATCCATTTATGCCTTATTAATAAATACAGTACAATGCCCTGCCACAATGCAGGGCATGCTGAGAGGGATTGATTCCAACTGGGAACTTCATTTGATGGAAAGAGCTGGAGAATTTCTTGTGACTAGTGAAGGCTCCTCTACTGAGAAACATCTACCAATCTTTTGATAGCATATTATCTGAAATATTTTGAAGATATGACTAGCTCCATTGTCACATAGCTAGAGAAGGAGATTAAGGTACTAGTGAGCACAGGTCCACATTTCTTCCTTTACCCTTCCCAGGGAGAACTCATGGCTATTTTCTTTCTCAATATGTGGGCTAATACTCTGGTGGGTCCTTTCTGTCATTCGGGTGATGGCGCATCTGCCATGTACTTCTGGGTTCTTTTAAAATCCCCAAAACCTAGTGCTTCTGCTCTCTCTGCTCAGCAGCGGATGGGACTTGGAGGAAGAGCAGATGCTGCTTGAGAAAGATGGATCTTAATATAGCCGTCCTCTTATGAGTCTTGCCTAACGATCTCCCCCTGCCGCCCCCCCCCCAGTGTCTTCCATGCTGGTTTTATTCCATTCTGGTTTTGCACTCTCCCTACATTATTCCTTCCGAGTGAATGATTTCATCTCAGAAGGATCAGACCCTTCCCAGCCTGGCTGTGGAGGAACAGAGATATGAAGAAAGGGGCAGTGTTAGATCCTTAGTAACTCAACTGTGATGAATATAATCTTCCTGCTACCTTGAGGCCTGTTCCTGGGTTTTGGAACCACTGCATCAGCTGGCTGCTCTCATGGGATGCCCACTTGACTATCTTGGCCTGGAAAATGCTGGGAGCTTAAGAAATAAACAAAGAATTAAAAGCATTAGATTTAGATCGTATGAACAAGAGCTGAGTGGTCGTTTCCATCTGCTTTGCTATTAAATGTCCACTAAGCACCAAGCGTAGGCAGATTTGCAGCAAGGCAGACATGTGTATTCAGTTTATATACCTCCATCCAGTCTACTTGTTTACCAGGTGAAAGGTTACGTGAACATGTATTTTGTAAGTTAAGGACCTGCTGTAGTCGTCCTTACCTTGTCAGACAAAGCCACTAAAGGATCTATAGAAAGCTCTTTCATATGAACTGTTTTGAAAAGCAAGAGCCACCTGTGTCTACTGGAAAATAGACTCTATCCACTCAGTGATTTTAAGAGGGCATGGAAACTGGAAACAGGACTGAAGGATATACTAACTGTACTAAAATATGTATTCAATGAGAATTTTGCAAGCATAACAAAGCAGACATGAACAATAATAAGATTTGAGGGTTGTTTAAATTGTTATTTGCTCTGGTCTACTTTCTCTAATATTACATATACTAATTCCAGTCAGCTGATTCTTGTAAAAAAAAACCAAAAAACAATTAATCATGAGATTGTATGTATGTCTACATGTGGGTATATGCATGAGTGCAGTGCCCGAGGAAGCCAGAAGGGGGCATCAGATCCCTAGGCGCTGGAGTTCCAGAAAGTTGTGAGCCAGCCGACATGGATGCTAGGAACAGATTGCTCTGAACCACTGAGCAGTCTCTCCAACCCCACGTGATTGGGTTTTTCTCCATAGGTATTCACTAATGCTCAATGTTGAGCATTAGTAATGTTGAGACCCTTACATAATTATTTCTTTGATCATTATTTTATTCTGTGTCTGATTTGCAAGATTTAAAATTTACCCATGGCATAGGTGGAATTTTTTTTCTCTTCCTCCTCCATTTCTTGCTTCCTTCTGTCCTTTCTCTTTCTTTAAAAAGTGACATATAAGAGGATTAGAATGAAGAGGAAGGTAAGACAGACATTGCATGCCTGTAGGAAGGTACAGTGGCACCCTGTCTATGGGAAAGAACACAATCCTCTTGGAGAGAAAAAGCAGAGACAGAGGAGGATTAAGCAGATCTCACTTGGCAGAAGAGATTCCATCTCTGAAATCATGGGCTTGGAACCAGTGAGATAGGTTAAAAAGGAAGGTATCCTGTACACATAGAAACACAGTAGTCACCAGCCAGGCAATAGGAGGAATCACATTATCCAACATTTGCAAAAGTTCTGATGCAAATGTTCTCAAGAGACATCCACTGGTCACCATGTTTAAAGCTGTAACCTGTCCTTCTCACCCTTCCAACCATCCCTGTCCCTTTCTATTGCTCTACTTCCCTCTATGACACACAACAAACAGCTAACTACAGTTCGTCTTTACAGGTTTTCCTAACTTTCTCCTCCCAGTCCATTTCGATCTCCAAATGTTTTATCATTAATTAATGCTTATATTCCTAGAATAGATGATAAGCAGATAGTTGGTGAATGTACGTTAGGTAAGAGCATGAGAAAAAAAGATAGTAAACAACTTAGAGAGAGAGAGAGAAAGAGAACACACACAGAGAAACAGAGGGACAGAAAGGGAGAAGGAGAGGCAGAGGGGGGAGGGAGAGGGGAGTGACAGGGAGAGGAAGATGGAGAGGATGAAGGAGGAGAGAGGGAGAGAAAGAGAGAAGGGATGGAGGGAGGGATGCGAAGAAGAATCTTGTGAATCTGAGAATAGATTCGCAGAGGCTACTTATCTGTTAGAAGCTGGCAGGCCCGAAACCCAGGGGCCCTGATGGCTGGGGCAGTGTTAACCAGGGAGCCCAGGGCTGGCTGTTAACTTTTGCCCTGACCTGACTGCATCCATAAAACTCTTGCCTCTCCTTTGCTTCTTAACCCAGACGAAGGCACAGATTCACATTTAATGAGAGCTGAAGTTGGCATTATTTAGAGGTTGAGTGGGAGTTGTTTTTCTGTCTGCACTCTCTTCCCACCGGAGGATAAAGGATGGGGGTTTCCAGGAAGCTAGACGACTGCCATTTATGATTATAGACATTATCTGGAAATCTTAGTAAGGGCTTGGACCCCAGCTGGTCATGGTTATCTGGGCAGACCTTGGTGTCTTGAGAGCAGTGATAAGCATATGGCCTTTGCAGTCATATAAGATCTTGTGTTTTAGATAAACAGTGGTTTCAGACTTCCTCTCTGATGATACAGACAGTGGGGCATAGGTGGTCACATCCTAGAGACAGTTCACTAGTACATGAGATGCCCAATATGGATTTGGAAAAAGTGGGCATTCAGCATGGCTGCTAAGGTGTCTGAAGTGGCACTGTAGATAGTCCTTGGGGAGAAACCAAGGAAGGAGTAGGTTGGAGGTACCAGCTACACACAAGAAACCTTTCTTGGGCTTTCAAGGTTTTTCCAGTGGCATACTATCTTGTGGCAGTGTCTGGAGTGATGAGCATACCCAGACTGGCACCTGTCCCCAAGCTGGGCAGGCTGGTCACACATGGAGGAACTGCTGCTGACAGATTAGAGCTCCCTGCTGCTGAAGTCTGTTCCTTCTTGTCCAGCTTCCAGTGTCAGCAGCCGGCCAGGGGCTGCCCACAGATCTCTCACTGCTCTGCTCTGGCTGCATCTCCCCATTCATTATTGTTTCATGCCCACCCCCTCTCCTCCTTATCCCCTCCCGTCTCTTTTTTTTTTTTTTTCTTTCCAGGATAGTGTTGTGTTCATTGATTTTTGACTGGCCTTCTCTTTTCAGCTGGTTTTCATTGAAGAGCTTTGACGGTTTTCTGTATCCACCAGTAACCTTATGTACAGTTCTTGCATGCACTTACCTGGAGTCATTTATTGAATATTGCATATGTAATGAGAGCCTGTGTGTGCATGTGTCCAATAAAGTTGAGCATCATCAAGAGAGGTGGATAAAATAGGTAGAATTATTTACCTAGTTCTTCCTATTGCTAAGTCTGTATTGACTATGGGATAGAAAGCCTTTAAAATATAATTCACTCTCACCCCAGTGAATCTTTGGTGATTTCTAGTTTTTAAGTGTTGATGGGGATAAGAATGGCAGTTGGGAAAACGAAGGCTTTTGTGTTTGGTCAAAAAAAGAAGAGACTTGGGTTGGGGATACACAGATCAGTAGTAGAACATTTGCCTAGTACACACAAGGACCTAAGTTCAGTATCATTAGAAGAAAAATGGAGAGAAGAAAGGAGGCTTAGCAGTCAAATGGCGTTATACATTTTTGACAAGGCATAAATGTCTTATTTTACTTAAGTCACATTCTCCCTGGAAAAAAAAAAACAATAAAATAGCCACAGAAGTCATGCTGTGCCAGTAACATGTTCATTTTGCATGGAGTGGACATCTTTATGACAAGAGATTACAAGTAGAAGGTCCATGAGGTTGTATGTCAGGAGACACTGGTCATCATCTGACCCATGTCACAAAACTGATGGTCAAAAACTGCAAGTTGTTCCTTATCGTGCCTAGGAATTATGAGAAGAGAAGTGAGCATTTTCATGCGGGCAATTGACATGTGTATCACCTCATGTAACCATGGCAACAAGCCTGGTGCGTATGGGCAATGGCCATCAACAGGGAGAAGTCAGCTGCTTCCTTTTCTTTTATCCAGGCACTCCCAACATAGTTCTCCCTCTGCCTCCCTCCCTCTCTCTCTCTCTCTCTCTCTCTCTCTCTCTCTCTCTCTCTCTCTCTCTCTCTCTTCTTCTCTTTGAACAAAAGTCTGCCAGGTACTTAGCTTAAACAAACATAGCACAATAGAAGGCTATCAGAACATACTTAATTATTATGTAGATTGAATAGTGGGACACATTTCTACTTATTATTGTCTATATAGAGAAAAAAATAAAATAGTGTGTGTATGTTGTAGATGAGTGTGCTGTAGACTCTTAGTTAAAATACTGACTCCACAGGCTGCACAGGACCATCATCTGCGTTCCTCTGGCACCATATATCACATGTCTTCACATATAGACCTGCTTTTTTTATTTGGCAGCAATGGGGTCACATAGTCAACAACCTCTTCTGTTGCATAGCCAATGAGGAAAGAAAACAAGCACCCTGAACTAACGCCACTGAAACCAAGTTTATAGGGATTGTTTTAACTCAGAGTCAACCTAGTCAAGTTTTCTGTGTTTCAAAGGAAACTGTGAACAGTATCTGTAACCTAATTTAACAAAATCGTGACCGCATTCAGGAGCTGCACAGGAGCTATGTGACTCCCTGGACCCACTCCTGCTAGTTCCCTTCTGGGTGTGGCCTACATCACTCTGCCCAAGATGGCTGCCAAAACTCAAGACGCAAGCAATAAAGTTAATATGAGAAAGCAGAAGGCTTTCTCAAAAGGAAAGGTTCTTCTCCTTTTAGGTGAGTCCTAATGTCACCACACTCAACTTAGACATTATCGGCCAGAAATCATTCTGTACTCACAAACAGCTGCAATGACAACTGAAAAGTTCAGCTTCTAACCTGGACAGCAATGTGCCCAGGTTAAAAAAAAATTCTGTGTTCTGTGGACTGGAGAACATCAAGAACATATTTTTGTTAGGCAATGAGTAGTCTCTGATGTACTTGCTCACGTGACTCTTCAGAACACAACAGCTTAGGAATCACACAAATGGTGACAGGGATCAGGTAGGCCAGCTGACAGCATTAACAAAGGACTGTTGAAATGGGACAGCATTAGGAAAACCCAGCAGAAGACCTTGAGAAGTGCCACAGGAAGGCTACTGGGGGAAATCTCAAACACTGCCCAGAAGTATAAAAGATCTCCATGTAGCAAAACAGCGTAGTCATTGTGAAGTCATCAATGGAAACTTAAATTATATTGATTAGCCTTGGTTTCAGGAGCCCAAGAGCTCTATCTTACCTTTATAAAATTTCCATTAAAAGACTTCCTATAATCAGGAACCAAAAAAGGAGGCTTGGGACTTGAAAACACTAAGCTTCAGCAATTTAGTAAAATTATTTTTTAAGGGTTATTGAATGACTACTATGTGCCAAGTGTTCTGTGCAGCATCATTTAATCTGGAGAGTACAGCCTAGAGCATTATTGCCTCCGTATTTTCTCAGGTTAGAAAAATGGAGATCAAACAGAGTGGGCCACATTTACATTTGACTTGCAGGTGGGAATCCCGTTTCCAGCCCACACTGTACAAATCTCAGAGGCAGTGGGCCCTCGTATATTGACCCAACTTGGACTACTTCCTTTCCCTCAGTGCTGACTCAAACGTGAAGGACTTTGATTCGGAAGATCATAGCATGAACTCACAGGACAGAGTGGCTCAGAATAAGAATTTCTTCCTTAGGCTGGGCAGGTGGTTTGGTGTGTAAAGTACTTGCAGTACAGAGCTCAAATCCTGAGAACCCACACAAGGCTGGGAGTGGCAGTGGGGGTCTATAATTCCAGCATTCCTTTGTTGGGATAAAAGGTGGACCCAGGGGAACCCCTGGAAAAATCCCAGGTCAGATGCCTGACATATGTAGCAGGGAACAAGAGACTATGCCTCAAGCAAGGTGGTGAGAACTGACAACCAAGGATATTCTCTGATCATGTGCATGTGCCCACACTCAGCAAATGAACACACCCCCACACATGCACAAACATCTACTCACACAAATGAACATAGGTGCACACACACACATACAAATGAATATACATACATACACAAATAAAGACGCACTGCACACATATGTGCACTAACCTCTGCTCGACCATGAGAAACCCAGAGGGAGCCTGAGGGTGGCATCCAATAAGTGTGTTTTAAAGACATCTACATTGATTCCAGGGGACGCCACTTTGTATCTAGGTTCACTTTGCTATGATGCTCTGGGCCCCTTTCTTTTCACACAAGTAAGGATGATGTTGTTTCTCTCTTCCTCTGGCTGCATGTTCCCAAGTTGTTTCTCTCATACATGGAAAAAGCACACACAACCACTCCACACCTGAGAAATCCTGTGATGAAAGAGTGTTGCCTGTGCCCCGGACTACTGGCTGCCAACCCTACCTGTCCTCGGGGTTGGAGGTGAGGTGGCACAGAGTCAACCTCCAGGAGCAGGTACGAAGTGCAGGGGCAAACTCATCTGAGCACGGCTGCAAGCTCCTCTAATACCCTCCACCTATGCTCCACTGGTTCCAAGAGAGCAGTTCTTCTAAACAACAGTTCCTGATTGGCTGGCATTGTCTACTTCAAAAATCCTTGGTCTCTCAGACAGTCTTCAATTAAATCCTCCTATAAGAGATGCCTTTATGGCTACTTGGTCCTGGCATTTGGCGCTTACATAGAGGTGGCCGATGCAATTCCTCCTATAGAGGAGGAGGAAAACATTCTGTTCTAGAGTCTGTTGGCACTCAGAAAGGTCAGAGGAACATTGAAAATGTTGTCGTTGGACATGTGTTAAGACAAAAGCAAGACCTTGACCTCTGTCTTGATTTACAGATGTTCTCCAGGGCCACGGTTCATTTTTGACAGGTTAGATAAGTTTGGACTTGTTCAAAGCATACACACTGCCGGAGAGCAGACCAGAAGGAAACAGAGGTGGGGGAGTGCTGCTGGGAAGAAAAAGGCTGAACCAACCCGGGCCAGTTTTCTGCATTTCACAAGATGCCATTCACACTTGGTTTAATTGATAACATAGGCAGTAGGTGTCTGCATCCCCTTTTCTATACTGAGACTTGTTCAAGGTTCTGGATGATGCAAATGCTACCCAGCATGCACTTTGATTGGCCTCAGGAGGAGTGGGGCATCCGCAAAAAGATCCCTTTAATTTGCAGTCTTAGACTTACTCTTCTAGCAACACAGTGAATCACCCAAGAGGCTGGCAAAGCACGCGGAAGGAACAAAGATCAGCATTAACGAGGACGCTGGCTGGAGCTATCAGGAATTTTCTGGTGCGTCTTTAGGACCTAAAGAGTCTTTTGTGATTGAGACCAGGGTAGTGAAGTTAAGGAGAAAACACATTCTTCCATCCCAAGTTCCAATTTAATTCGATGACCTCTGGATACAGATTATTCACCCCTGAAAACTCAAAAGTGTATGGGAGGATATTCCTCTGAGATGCGCCCCAATCCCTCCCCCCACGCACATACACGCACACTTGGTGTGCTCACTCACCCACAAGTTTAAAAATAGGAGCCATGGTGTTGCCATGACTCCCGGTGCTACTCAGTGCTGCCTCTTCCTTCTGATGCGATTTCCCTTCAGAGCAGATTTAGGCGAGAATCTGGCTCAGAGCGGCCTCTAGCGGCGGCACAATCCTTAGGGAAGCGTTTCCTTCCCCCGGTTCAGCCCAGTCCCCAAAGTAACCCGCAAGGGGCAAGTGGAATACCGGGATGTTTTGAGCAGACTCTAGGGGATCAGCTTTTAGCAGATCTGTCACGATAACAGGCCGATGCCTACTGTATGCTACAAAGTGGGAAGGGGCAGTTGGCGGGGGATTTGCAGCCCACAACTCTTTGTAGGATAATGTGGGGTAGCAGTAGGTGCTAGTGGTTGAGGGAGCGGTGGCATTACTGTACACTAAGTAAGGGAGATTTGCTGTGATCAGCAGCTAGCGTTCTTAGTTTTCCAGCTAGAGGAGTCTTTCAAAATGTTATCACCTGGTAATGAGTCAACAGCCTCGGGGAAGTGTTGACAAGCTGGCTTCCTTGCCTGCTGTCTTTGCTGTTTTCCCCTCCCTGTGTCTTGAATCCTCAGTTTCTTGTTGCCAATTGCATGGAAGAGTTCGGGAAGACTGATGAGAGTCTGTCCAGAACCCGGGCCTGACCTAACGCAAATTCTAACTCTGAAGGACCAGAAAGGGGTACAGGCTCGGAAACGATGTGTATCAGGGCTTGGAGGTTGATTCCAGCAGCCAGGGGCTTAGAACCACTCTGCTGTCATTTGTGTGGCCCAGATGAACGGAACAGGGTAGAATGACATTTTAAATGGATTTGAAACCTGGTGTTCACGAAAGAATCCCTTCCTTTGCTTCCCTCCTGAAGATCGTTCTAAAAACTGTAATTGTTGCTGGTGTTGGGTACCTCAAATTCTGGAAAGGGTACAAGCTGTGAGCATTTATCGCATGAGAAGAAATCCTGATTCTCTCGTGCATCCCGTTCCTTCAGCTGACATTTGTGGGTCTATTTTATGCAGAGAGATGAGTTTCTATCAGCATGGTTGGCAGCAGAAGCATCGGAATGGGTTGGCTTTAAGGAGTCTTCAGTTCAACCCATATACAGACAAAAGATACCGAACTTTAAAGCTCCCAGTACCATGTGTGCCCTGGCCCCGATGAGAAATTGATGCATTGCTAAATTTTTGGAGCACACAGTGGGCTTTAAAATGAAAGTTTTTTTGTGCTGAAAAAAAAAATGATGTTCTTTGTATTACTACGCTGTTATGATATTTATTGGAATTGTAGACTGAAATGCAGGAAAGAGAAGATAGTATTTAGAGTGAGGAGCAGTGGGTGAGAACCACAGTGCAGAGAGTGAGATGTCCACCTTCTACCTCTCCCTGCTGCCTCTGCCTTCCGAGCAGTTAGTTTCATTGGTTCTGATTCTACGGTGGCAGGGGCTGGTACTTCTGTAACGTGTGGCATTTAAATTTTTGTGGCTCTGACTGGGCTCGATCTTGGCACGGTTCTGTGAGCCAGCGAGGCCAAAGCACAGCTCTGTAATTGTATTAAGAAACACAATTAAGGAATATTGCATTTGCAGAACAGACGGGTGCCAACTGTCTGATTAAAGACTTTGGGGGGGGAGATGTTATGTTTCGCCAAAGAAATAAGAAGACAAAGGAAAAAAAGTGCTGCGTTGTTCTTGTTAGTTCTCTGTGATTTGTAGGAGAGAACCAGGACAGAGCCACCAGGCGCACTTACCACAGGGGCATCATTAGGTGATGCCATTGGTTTTAGCCAGACTTCCACGTACCCAGTCATCTCCCCCACAAGCAGAAGTTTTGCATCTGATCCTTACGTTTATCGGATTTAGGCTTTGTGGAATGAGTAGGAGGGGTGGGAATCTAGGGTTCTTGTTCCCCTTCAAATCGAGATTCCAACAGAGTGGTTATATGAGCTTTCCTACATCCCCTCACCAATAACGCAACACAAGAAAAGAGCTAATCACCACTCGTAAATAGCATTTATTAATTGCTTTACAGTGCTTGCTCTCCTTTTGGAACCAGCCAGGCATTTCTTGTGTAGCATATTCTAATATTCAGCTGGCTTCTTGAGGTTTGATAGAAAAATATCTTACACAGGCAGACAGTTGAATTCTTATTTTACACACGACTTAATGCCAGGCTCTGCAAGCAGAATTATGGATTTAGCATTATAAGTGTTTCTGGATTTTATATCCACACACACCCAAGGTTTTCACTGGAAGTCACAGATGGTTGAAAGACAGATAACAACCACACTACACTCTCGGACCAGTATAGACTCATGGATTTAGTAGCTTAGGGCCTGTGACCATTCTTTAATGCCCCTAGCTCTTTACACTTCCCTTCCCTGGCTGGTACTCTGGTCCTCCTGCCTGATGTGATCTGAGCCTCATGCTATGCTGGCCATTTGGTACTGGTATTATATGAATTATGCAGGAAGTAGCAAAGACATGATAGTTAACCTGCCCAGAGCATCTCCCAGTTACCCCCATCTATCTATGTTTGCACGTTCAGTCAAAGGGGGTAACTCAGAAATGCCACTGGAAACCTGGACCTGTATTTGAGTATCAATTTAAAGAGAGCTCACCTGGCCTCTCTCTTCTCTCTATGCGGTGGACCATGATGGGTATGTGTCTCAGTGCTGGCAGAACTGGGGAATGCTCTTTTATCTACTGCGAAGGTAAGATTCTAAAGTGGAAAATGACAGGAAGCACTGCATTCAAGTCAGCCTTCCAGGTCTTCTGGGTCTTGTGTAAAGGTCATACATGCTAAGTCTGTTGGTCTGTCAGTTCCGGAAGTGACACACCCTTCCGAGCAAAGTTATTTATTTTCAGAAATTTGAGAGAGAGAGAGAGAGAGAGAGAGAGAGAGAGAGAGAGAGAGAGAGAGAGAGAGAGAGAGAGAGAGAGAGATCCTTGTGGCTTCCATTCCTTCTGAGCCGTGAGCAGGAAGCCTACTTAGTTGGCTGAAGCAGCTGTCAAAATCAGTCATCTGGCTATTAGTAAGCAACTGGGAATATGTGTATAAAAAAGAAAAGAATTTGACAGGATATATAAAGGAATAGGATCTCACTGATGGGAAAGACATAGCAGACATGAGCAAGGTCAATGCACAGTCCTCAGTGCCCAGGTACAGAGCCTCGGCTGGCAGGGTCCCAGCACATCCTTTAGTCCAGATTGCAAGAGCCACACATGCTGCTGCACAGGCACCAGCCTCACGGCAGGAGAATGGCAAGCTTTAACCTGGCAGCAGTGTGCCATAGGAGAGAGAAAAACCTTGCTCCTGGAAGTTGAACTCAAATTAACTTCTTCTGCAAGTGTCATGTGCTCAAAATTTCCTCAAATATGGCTTTCATTCTCTCACAAAGGACCACAAGTCCAAACGCATGGTCTAACCCTTGATGATCCTCTTCCAAGAAGCTGCTGATGAAAACCCATCAACCTGGGAACCTTGCTTTTGTCGACAGAGGCTGGGACAAGAATACAGTAGTCTTCTCAAACCAAATGTAGAGGATGAAAGTGTCATAGCATTTGGCTGAATAACAATTGAATATGCTGCACATAGGAGAGACATGGACATCTAGAGAGGAAAACTCATTTCTCCCCAAATCTCTGGTGCCTTCCTTCCATGAACAAGATGAGGCACAGAGTCTCAAAGCTAGCCTCTGGGACCTCTGGGCCTGCCCTTACTGATAGGATCTATTTCATCTAACCATCACATCCTTTCACATGGCCTGCTTTCTGTAGCACGCATCACATGAGATGTAGCAACATCACATGACACAGACGACATGGCTGACCACCCCCTAAGCAAATAGTCTTACTGCTCCCCTTGCAACAGCCACTGACATTAATGTCCCTTTTTTTTTATCCCTGGGGAAGGCTAGAAATGTCCTCTAAGATGTAACATGTGTTTCCTCCTCTATGAAACCTTCTCTGAAAATCAGCAGATACAAATTCATATTCCCACACTCCTTTGTCCATCCCTCATTTATTTATTTATTTGTTTGTTTGTTTGTTTGTTTGTTTATGTATGTATGTATGTATTTATTTATTTAAGCAGTCTTACGTGCACATGGGTCAAACTAATAATATACGTGGGATACTGATTGATTGGAACATCTCATTCATGTTTTGTAGTTACCTTAAGTAGAACTCAGAGCATGGTAAGCACTGCCTCTTTTTTTTTTTTAATCATTAACTTCCATTCTTAGACAATTTCATACGTGTAGATAATGAATTGAGTACTTCCAACTGCATTCTCTTTTAAATCTCCCTCTTGCCTCTTTCATCCCCTTTTCTTGTTATGAAACCCTCAACCACATTTCCGTCTTTTTTAATTTTCTTTTATGACACACTGATTTTGACCAGAGAGGGCTGTGTGTGTGACTACAGGTCTGAAGCTATATATTGGAGTCTGGTGGTATCACTGTTGGGTATGTAATGGAAGACAATAACCGCCTCACCCCGAGAACCTGCCAGTAGCCAATGGTTCAGCAGGGAAGGGGTGGCACCATGTACAGATGAAGCAGTACAGAATTGAAAGGCGGGATTTGTGCCTGTGGAGTGGAAAGCTTACCACTCTCTGTAAAGACTAAATGTTCTCTCTTTCATGTGTGAAGGTGATTTTGCAGATTCACCGATTGGAAAAGCTGGCTTTGAATTTCAGCATTTGTTTTATGTGAGAGTGTTCACACAGTCTTATACCCAATCATTACTGTCATGTTCTTGAAAGTAATTCCTCCCTGCCCTTCATTCCTTTTATGTATACAGCTGGCCAGACGCCACTCATTCCTGCACAGTGGCCCTAAGTGAAGTCACACTCTCCTCTTTACTTCCATCCTTACTAAACTCATTAACCTGCCCCTAGATTCTGTAGCAAGCTTCTCCGTGCTCTCTCTTACACATCACTGAATCATCTTACCCCGTCTCCACTTTAAATGGATCACATCTCACTTGGATCATTTTATGCAAGTGATAAAGGACCTATGGTGACTTCACTTAGAAAACCGTCCTCCCTGCATCCCATCAGCCTGATCTCAGATCTCAGAAGGGACTCTTCCAGTCACCACCCTTTTCCTGTGCTACCAGAACAAGGTGCTGTGGAGGAAAGGCTCCTGGGAAGGCAGGAGAGCATGGGACTTGCTCAGCTCTGTGGTAGCTCAGTGCTGTTGCTTCCTGGCAAGCAAGGTGTTCATCTTCTCTGATTTCCTCGTAGTATCATAGGAGAGGTGTTTGCTTGGAAAGAATGGGTCTAGGAGACTGGGGCCTCCTCTTCCTTCTATTTCGGAAGGTTTTTTTTTTTTTTTTTTTTTTTTTTTTTGACTCTCTGATAGTGGAAAGGATTGGGCCCTTTCCTTGAACTGTGCTCAGTGAAGAGCCTTGAACAGGAACCTGAGTCTGATTCATACCACAGGATGCTACAGCAGCTGACCACACACCTGGAGGGGAAGAGAGATTAAGGGTCTCAGAAGAAGATTGCGTCTTGTGTCTACTCTCTATGGGGCTGTCTACACTGTTTTCTAGACTTGGCTTTAGTTCTCTCGGCTAAGCTTTTGATTCACTTGATAAAGGAGAACAAATAGGTCAGACTTGATTTTCTTTGACAGGAGGGTTCATTTTACAATCTTCCTGCCTCAGCAAACACTGCTGGGCAGTGATTCGGTCTGCTTGCCAGGTGCTGGCCTGAGCAGCACTGTCCTCCTCTTGGGCCTCTTGTGGGAGTGCTTTTTGAGAAATACTCTTTGCAGTTCAGCAGGGTGACAGTCATGAAACAAACCTTCAGTGGCCTGGGGGCTGCAAACTCTGACACAGTTCCAACCACAGAACTGTTCACCACCCCGATGCTTGAAATTTCATGGAAGACCTCATGAATGTCAGCTACTTTTCTTTGCCTCCAGAAATAGCATGCTTTCCTTCCTTTGCCTGAGTTAGGAATCCCAGTGCCATCTTTGAATCCTCCTTCTCCTCCATTCACCTCTCTCAGTTTCTGAATTTTACTATGTCTCTGACTTCATCTTGGATTCATCCACTTTTTCTCATTTTACCCACAACTCTGATTAACCTTTACATACATGACTCTTTCTGTGCCTGGATGGTTGGCTCCACATCAGCAGGATGCTTGGAGCAAACCCCCATTCTGTGTTTCTTGAATGAGTGAGTGAATTTAAGCTAATTGTGAAATTAAGCTTTGCATTACCTATGGACTTGATTTCCTCTGGGTTTTGGGGGGTTCTATATTACTGAAGACTTGATGTCAGGTTCTATTCTTAGATTCTTTTTATTTTAAACAAATGGTGAAGTATCTACTCTAGCCCAGAGCTGTCCTCAGTGTAAAAGACAGCACAATAGAAAAGGCACAATCTAATTTACTTCACAAGTCAAGTTCAGTTCAGGAAGCAAAGTCCGCCCACACAAACATATTGAGTAAAAGCGTGAGAGACAGATCACAGTGAAGTGCTTCAAAGGGGTGGCATGGCTCTTGTGCTATAGAGGAGGGGACTCTCTGTATCACTGAAGTTAAAGCCCTGGAACTGCTTGGAGAACGTGTAGGCAGTGGTCCTCATCCTAGACTTCAAAGGATGCAGAATAAAAATAGCTAAGAAGCTGATATTTCTCAAGTGGGAATAATCACACAACCAAAGATTTAAACTCAAAACTTGACAGAGAGGGTCATGTTGCTATCAACATATCTTAATGGAACTGGAGAGAAGAGATGACAAATGAGGATGGGGTCACAGTAGAAGAGCCTTGTTCTTTTCACAGACAACAGGATATACTGGCAAGGAACCATCTTGGGAGTTGGCTTCTAATCATTTTAATTTTGTAGTTTTAAATCAAGTCATTTATTCTCTCTAGGGCTTGGTTTATTTTTTGTGGAGAGAAAGACAGACAGACAGACACAGAGACAGAGAGACAGAGACAGATTAAGAAGCTTTTGGTAAATGCCTACGTGTGAACAAACAAGGACCAGTTGGGGGTCACAAAGATAGCTGGAGAACGTTGACTATTTTAGAATCTGGTAATGGCCTATATACTGCTAACACAGGCTTGAACAATCAAAGCCGGCTCTTAGATGACTAATAAGGAAACACATGAAGGAGAGCTATTGACACTGGAGCCTGTTTCTCACAGAAGATGCAGCTGACTCTAAGCTGAAGCTGCACCAGCTCCTGAGGTTGCCTTGCAGTGCCTACAGTTATGAATGTGAACTTCCAGATTCATCAGTGTAGAGTTGGCACGGCTGTCGGCCGCCGAGCTGAGAGAAGATGAGCTCTCTCAGGAGAGCATGCTGAGAAGAGGAAGGTGTGATTCAAGCTGAATTCCCCAGCATTCACAACCATGGGAGCGGGAGAGTGCGGACAGTGTTGAGCAAAAGTCACGGGCCTGATGGAGACTGTGGTCACCAGCTGAATTGGGGCATAGCTTTTTAAAGCCATTAAGGAAAAGGGGTGGTGTCTGATATGGTACATAAGGTGGACATTATGTGGTCATGTGTCTTCTTAATTTTTCTTCTCTTTTATGCAGCTATCATTAACCACAAGTTGATTGTTTATGGTTTTTCAATCAGGCAGCATCTAGTTTTTGATCATCTTAATTTGTATACATAGCATAAGGAAGAAATTAAAGGGACTGAAAGCTTTTAAAACAATCCCCAGTCACCAGGTACAAGAAAAAGTTGGTGAGGAAAGAGTTTAAGATCCAGAGCCTTTTGTAGAGGACTAGAAGCCACAGGGACTCCTCACCATCCTGGTCCCTGCACCTGTTAGCCCAGAGCTGTGGCCAGTTACCTAACCTCTGTGAACTTGGTTCCCCAGCTGATCTGCAGAGGCAGCACTAACTGTATCCCACTGCCCTTCTTATCTGTTAAATGAGAACACATCAAAGCTCCTTGCAGAGGGCCCTTGAAGAGAGTGTTCACAGCACAGTCAGCTTTGCTATTATTATCTAATTTTACTTGTTTTATGGCACTGCCTCTGTTCCTATTGACGTTAATAACTGAGAAGTGAGTGGGGAATTATATTTAGAAAGTATGATCATTAACGATGATATTTTCCTTGTTCTTTTGGGAGAGATGCATTTCTTCCATTCTCATCTTGTAAGATGCGAGTTTATATGAAATCCAGGCTCTTACTTGTTCCTGAATTTCCCTTGCTATGGGATCCGAGCTGAAATGCCAGAGAAGGGGCCAAGAATGGTGGGGCTGAAGCTCCACCAGTTTCTATCAGAAGGTTTTATTGGGGCTGAAAGAGGAAGTCATCTTGAAAGGAAAAGAAAAGTGAATATTTCTCCAAGCAAGGATGTGTGTGCTGACAATTTCCATTCTGCCCAGAGACGCTGGCATTTCGTCTCTGGGGGCGGCTCTTATGCTTCCAACAGTGTTGCTGCCGCCCATAGCATGTTCTCTACTCCTCACTCATCTCCTCCCACCCCCCTCCCCATATGTCTTCCTCTTTGTCTCGCCCACCCCACTCCTGCCTTCTCTCTGTCTCTCTCTTATCCTGTAGGTTTTTTTCCCTCAGCAGCCTGAGTGAATCCTCTCACAGAGCAGAGGAGTACAGTCTCCAAATCCACCCTCCATTCCTTCAGCCATCTCTTTTCTGGAAGTTCGTGAAAAAAATGGGAAGTGGGAAGCTGTCTTCTCTGCCTGTGCCCTGTACCTCTGTGTTTCACTTTCCTCTGAAAACTAAGCTTTCCCTCCCTCTTCTTTATCTTTCTCAGTAATAGCAAATCCTTTCCTGTTCCTCCAAGATTGTCTCTCCATGAATAAATTATTCTTGGCCCTTGAGTTATCTGGCTTTGGAAATCTTTATCAATATCCAAATCTAGGACAGTCAAGAGTGACATCAGATTGGAGGTACAAAGCTGGATGTGGTGGCTCATGTCATCTTCCAGTCTATAGAGGCAGGAGGATTAGGAACTCAAAAGCAACCTTGGATAGCTAGCAAGTTCAAAACTACTCTAGGCTACTTGATACCTTACACCAAAGCATTTAAACAAACACGATTAAAAGAACAAAGGAAGAAAAGCCCCCAGTTCAGGGGTGGATCAGAATGGCTGGGCAAACCGGTGGAGTTAGGAGACAGTTTATAATCATGGCTTTAAACTAAGTCATTTGTTCTCTTCAGTTCTTTGTTTTGAGAGAGAGAGAGACAGAGACAGAGACAGAGACAGAGACAGAGACAATCAGACAGATGAGAGAGAGAGAGAGAGACAGACAGACAGACAGACAGACAGAAACAGAGACATAGAGAGCTGGAGACTGTTGACTATTTTAGAATCTGGTAATGGCCTGTACATTGCTAACACAGGTTTGAACAATCTAAGCTGGCTCTCAGATTACAAATAAGGGACTCCATGGAAACTGACAGCTACACTTCAGGATGGATTAAAGCACATGCAAGACAATATAATATGTCTTGATATCTAAAACTCTGATTTGTTCTTTATTTGTCTAGTGTAAGTAAGGCAAACACTGAGTTGCACAGGAAAGGTGGGAACACTTTGTGGGTTCGTTAAGTGATAGAGCATCAAAGAACCAAAGGTTGGTTCTCAAACACCGATGTAAAGCAATACCCAGTCTCCTGGAAACTACACCAACTCCTCCTCTCTGATGTCAACCGCACTCTACACACGACTTTAGGAGGGCTACTGGGTGTGCTGTTCTTAGAGTGCCTTCAACAGCCATGGGTTGCTGAGTGAAAGGAAAACGGAGAAAATTCAAGTTGGTCTAACAGTCAATTATTTGTTCGTCCATTCATTCTCTAACCACTGCCTCCCAGGGGTCAGCCATGCTGCTTGCTTTGCAAGTAGAGAATAAAATTCACACACTACTGCCCCTTAGAATTTCTGGTCTCTAATAATGCAGGTGGCTGCCCACCCACGATGCTATATTAGTAGCAGTTATGAAAGGGCTGGGGACCACATTCCCCCATGCCCAGGAGAAGAGAGGCCTACAAAGGTATGTTTCTATGGATGCCAGATTCTCTGTTATTACAGTTTTCCATTTTATGCCACAAATCTCTCATCTTGAGCCATTAATAAACAGGAACACAGTTTACATTTCTTAAGCCTTTTACTCCCAGCCTCCTCTGTTCCCAGCATCGCTGGGTCCTCCCACCTTGAGAAACAATGACCATCTGAGTCTATATTTGTGACACGGTTTCACAGACTCTGCTGAAGGAATGAGCACACCGTGCTTTTAACAGGACTAATCGCAGTCATTACTGTAATAACAAGATTTATAGTCTTCTTATGGTTTGTCAGGCACCCTCGCATCTAGCACTTGGCCATTCCAGAGAGTTAGAGCAGCATGCTGTGGCTTTACAGCTAATGAGTGAATAGCCAGAAACTGGATTATGCTTTTCTGAAGCCCCAGGTGACCAGAGGGAGTTTGAACAATCCCAATCTCAATGCTTCTATTCCATGGCATGGATAAAGTGTAGAGCCACTGCGTGATGATAAATGTACGAATCAACTGAAGAACTCAAGGGTAACCATTATAGAGGCATAGACGAGGCTTGAGGAAATGACTCTGTTTGTAAAACGCTTGCTACAAAAGTGTGAAGAGCAGAGTTCAGATCCTTGGCACACGTCAATCAAGACGTGGTGCTGCATATTGGTACCCCAGCACTTGGAGGAAAAGAAGCTGAGCTTGCTGCAGCCAGTCTAGCCTATCCGTGGATTCTCAGTTCAGCAAGAGATGATGTCTCAAAAACTAAGGTGGGCAGGCATAGAGGAAGATGCTGGGTATCAACACTGGCCTCCATGCACCTGTGCACAGACACTCCCGTGCATACGTACATCACACTTACATAATAAAAATAAAACACAACAAACCCGAGACTGTGGGTCAGTGGGGAAGAGACTATTGCTTAGAAACAAAGCCATGTATGGATCCAAAAATTAGAAGACTTCCAGGTGTGCCCATTATGTTGGCTACACCCTACCTCATCCCTATCTAAGTTACTGGGTTCATTGTGTTTTATTGTTTCAGCTGCAAGATAAAAGGAATGGATTAAATGCTTCCCAAGGTTCAAAGCGCCAACTGCGGAGCTGGTCTGCCTGTCTCCGAATCCCACCTCTGAGCCCTCCCTCCCTCTTCTTTATCTTTCTCCATAATAGCAAGTCCCTCCCTGTTCCAGATTCTAGTTCTTCGGACTTTCCATGCAGGTTGAAAAATGAGCACACCATTATCTCTTCTTGCCCAGCTTCCTCATCTGAAAACTGAGGCGAGGAATCGCACCTATCTCTTTAGATTGCCTTGCGCATTTCATAAAAAAAGTTAATAGTTTTAAGTGATTAAATGGGGTGTGGCTTGGAATCAATGCTATATAATGGCTTCTTAAATTAAAAGGGGGGGGTCCTTTTAGTGTTAGGATGTTGTGAACCTTTGAAGCCTGTTAGCATTGGGAGCAATGAGAAGATATAAAACTTACAAAAACTTATAAAGGAGCTGATCGGGCCAAGAGCTGTGACGATGTGAGCAGGGAACCTCAGGAGGGATGCAGGAGCAATGAGCTGTTCCATGGGTATAACTGGGAAGTCACGGGCAACACTCAGTAGGAAGTCAGGGATAGGTGGTAGCCAGGACTCTCCAGAAACAAAGTATGGAGACTATGGATATTCAACAGAATCAGTCTGATCTTATCACCAATCAATGTCACGTCATCTATAATTAACCAGTCACCTCACTCTTCTTAGCCTCACCTAGAGCTCCTCCACCCGGCAGCAATACAATGCAGAGTCCAATAAAGTCAGTGCTCCCTGAAAGTCTTTGGGTCCTCATCTGTGGAAATGTTTTCATATGTGCTTATCCTGTTCCCATCATATATTAAGCAGAGGGAGCTTGAAAATTCTCTGCTTGTCGATGTCCCAGTCACTTGATGGCTTTCCATTTGTTGGCACCTCCAAGTTAAGTTCAAGCTGTAGAGACAGAAGCCAAGAGATGTCTGTGATCTGACTCTTTGTTCTTGTGTGACCTTTGTGTTTGGCTGGTTTTGTGGCACCTGTAACTCTTACCTGCCACTCTGGCATGTAATGGGTTAATTATGGGCTGTAGAGATAATATAGTAGGTAACAGTATTAGCTGCGGCACCAGGATTTGAATATAGACCCCGACACTCAGGTCAAAAACCATGTGTGGCCAGGTGTACCATAACCCCAGGGCTATGGTCAGAGACAGGACAATCATGGAGCTTAATGAGCCCCAGATTCAATGAAAAGTGCCATTTCAAGGGAATGAGTCAGAAAGTAACAGAACAGGATGCCCACTGTTTTTCTCTGGCACTGAGTATACACAGAGGCATGAACACCTGCATGTCCGTATGCATGTACTGCCTCTCTCTCTCTCTCTCTCTCTCTCTCTCTCTCTCTCTCTCTCTCTCTCTCTCTCTCTCACACCCTCCCTCCCTCCCCCCTCTCTCATTTCTTTCTGTCTCTGTCCCTCTCTCCCCATCCCACCCCACACCCCACAAGCCTTGGCATCCCCTTCTGGATGACTAGGTGAAAGCTTTGCAAATGGGTTGTGCTAGTTAAATAAAATCCATCATGTGAAGCTGTCAGATCCAGTACGGCTGCCCTTCTGCCTTCCTCCCCATTCCTCACACCTGCCCACCTCCCTTCCCTCCTCCTCCCCTCCCACTCTTTTTCCTCTCATTCTTCCTTTCTTCCTTGTATTCCAAGTGACACAATCCAGTGACTAATTCCTGATCTCCTCTTTGATTTCCCCAGGAGGGGATTTGATCCCTCCAGGGGATACAGCTCTCCTGAGGCCAGACCATGACCATGGAAGGAGGCAGCTGAGTCCTACTCTAGAAGAATGGGTTCTGGGGGTGGAGGACTTTGCATTGGCAGGGAGCACAGACGCTTGCTGCTGAGGTATTTGCATTATTCTTCTGCCTCCAAGAGCTGTTTGCCTTTCCCTATCTGAATTGACTGTTTCAATCGACTCAGTCTGATTCAAGTGAAGAGGGAAGAGGAGGAGGAGGAGGAAGAAGGAGGAGACAACCTTTATCTCTCGAGGGTCCAGCTTGTCCCAGACTCTGCAGTAGAATATATTGTGTAACCACTTTGGAGTCAGTGGTGGCACCCAGAACAATCTTAGGACACCCTAACTTACCTGTAATTTCTGCTTCTCAGAAGCACATGTGCAAGGAATTTGGGGGCAGGAAGGAGGGGGGGAATAGTCTCAGGGAATGGAAGTCAGGGTCATGAGAGTGACTCTGGCGAGGAGAGAGAGGCAATCATAGGTTTGAGATGCTAGCCCCTAAGGGGAAGAGAGACCAGATCCCACCAGGGCTTCTGGAGAGTCTTCGAACATGACATACACCTTGGATAGTCAATCCTCTGACTCCTGCACACTAATGTCGTTACACTGTATCCTGCACAATCTTTGGATCTCTTCTGCAGTATTTTAGCAAACCCATCCTCTACCCCTTATCACCTCCTTTACTAGGGTTACTGTTCCAGGAGGGTAGTGACAGTACCTGTTGAGCACTTGCAAGAAACTTGAAGCATTTCATAAGAACATGCTGGAGAGGAAGTCCTATTTTCAGCCAGCTCCTAGTTCAACATCTCTCCCTTGACCTTCCCAATTAAAACAGATCTGTAAGAGTAAGGCTTTTCAATTGTAATTCTCTTAGCATACAAACGATCCCCTCCCAGTTGTAGGTCCTCTTGGTGGGACTGCATTGTGCAGCTCTGGTTATGTTCCACCCTGTGTCCCTGGAGAGCTGGAGGAGAAGCAGGCAGGTAATCCAGAAGGAAGAGTCCCATTGAGAGACTGTTGCATTGTGTAACAATTAGCAGTGTGTCTACATAAGGGCAGATTTCTTTCTTCTAGCCAAAAGAGAGGTGCTTTTCTTGTCTTCTTAGAGATTTCAGGAGAATCTTTTCACACTGTATACCTGGATGTCCCCAATTCTTTTTCTGTCAAAATTTTTACACATAAGTACCAAGATTTTTCATGGAGTCTCTCTGGAGTCTGGGGCTGTCCTCGTCATTATGCTTTAATACTGTGTGTGACTTTCAATGGTGTCCTTCAGTGGACGTTGGTTGACTTAACTATTCCAGCTTCGATTTCCAAGGCTTACTCCCAACATCTATATATTTTTATTTCCAGAATCTACATTTTTCAAACACCAAAGACCTAACTCAACTCAACCCAACCCATCAACCTGTGCTTCACTCCCACTGCAGTCCACTAGGTGAAAGTCTTGGAATTTGTGCTTCGAATATAGACTAGTAATTGCTAGCAGGGTACCACAGTGTGCTCTTCACAGAGATCTACAATCCCATCTTAGGGCATTGATTTTTTTTAACCCACTTTTATTCATGCTTTTGAGAATTTCATGCAATGTGATCATATTCACCCCCATCCCCCCCAGTAGCCCCTCCAAGAACTACCTCATATCCCCACCTCTGCAACTTTGCATCTACCTTTTTCAATAAAGCCATGGAGTACAATTTGTGCTGCACAGAAATTGACTGCAAAGCCTCTAATTTCTAAAGCATTTCCTGATGCTAATGATCTTTTCCATGAATCCCCTTGGAGATAGACCATGATGTAAAAAAAAAAAAAAATTAAGCAATTGCAGGCAGGCCACAGGAGTCAGAAACCAGAAGACTCACTCAGGGAGAGAGAAAGTCGGTATTAGTGGTTTGAGCACTGGTGGGAGAAAGCAGACTCCATCCTTCCAGAAAGCTCTGAAGAGTCCTTAGGACTGAAACAAAGACAAAAGACAGACACATTGATCCACAGACTTTAGTTCACACATTCCCACGTATATTCATATATTTTTGAGTTGTATGTGCTAAAACAACCAGAAACTACTTTATCAGTGCCTAACATCCTCCTGGCAGAGAACACTCAGGACAAGAAGCCAAAGCTACAAGATGCTGAATCTGGACCATACATACACCCATTGGTGAGATGCTAAATGAAGTTGGCTAAGTCTCAGGTGGAAATGGTCACTATGGTCAGACACAGCCACAGTGCCAGAGGTGGAGTTCAGATTAGTGCCTGATACTTAGCTCTGATTAAACCAACTTCATATCTCCTTTACGCTCTGAAAAGCAATTGCTTAAGTTCCCTGTGTTCCTCCAAGTTGGGGAAGGAAGCAGAACTCCCGGGATGGTACCACACCTTCCCATTGTGGTTTAGACCTGCCTAGCATGCCTGTTTCAGCTCCTAAGCTAACTCTCATCCCAGAATAAGCTCCCTTGTCTCCTCCAACACGTCTCCTCTCTCTCCCTAGCACTCTGCTGATAAAATCAGTCTCTTAAGTCATTGAGAAAGTGGAGCGACTCCAAGGAACATGCTCATTTTCATACAGATTTGTCAGCCAATTGCATCCCTGCTAGGACCTCCATTCTCACGTCTGTTGCCATGGAGTTCCTTGCTTTTATCAGGGACCAACCTGTACAGACAGCCTATTCCTCGAGGAAGCAGATCTCGAATCTTGCTCTACATTCTCAGATGTTGGATCCCAGTCTTGTTTCTCTCCAAACCCTTTGCTCTTTCTCTTTCTCCCCGGTACCATTCCCACTAGGTATAGATGCACGTGTATACCTCCTGTATGGAAATTAAGAAGATCCTTCATTCACATCCTCCACTGACTATTTCCTCATGTCAGTATTTTTTAAAGAGCAAAAGCTCCTGAAAGACCTGTCTGCATTTTTTTCCTTCCTTGCCGCTGTGTCTCCCAGTTCATTTCACATGGATTTCCATTCATACCTGATAAACAGAGCAGTCAGTCCCAACAGTCTGTGTGTGCCAAATGTCCCTTTTGCAGGGTGTGATGCAATTGACAACTGTCTCCTTTAAATACTTTCTTTTTTCCTTTCTCTCGTTTTGTTTCTTGTGAAACCATACTCTCGAGATTTTACTCCCATTTTATGACGCATTTCCTTTCAATAGTCCCTGTTAGCTTTGCTTTTTCCACTTTCCACTTCTAAATAGAGATGGATGTGGCAACTCAAAGAAAGGGCTTTGTCTTAAAGTCCCCTTTGCTTTTTTTCTTGCTATGCATGAAGTGAAAATGTATTTATTCTAAAATCTGAGGCAGTTGAACAAGTTATCATTATCTTAATAGACATCATTGCTTAGCATTGTCCCAGATTCACACCAAAATTTACAAGATACCAAAGAGCTTTTCCATCTACTCCAGCAGTACACCCAGACACTCCATTATCAAATTTCCTTACCAGAGTGCTTTAATTATTCCAAGTGACTAGAAAGATTCTAGACAAGTGAAAACACGATTTTATCCTGACAGCTAAGGTCAGAAAGGCTCTCCATGTTTACAAAAATATACCAAGTGTGTTCAACTAATCTGTGGCTTTACATATTCTTTTGATAGGGCAAATCTCAAGTAGAGATCTCCCAACCAGGACCCCTGTCCTGCACTCTCTAGGCCATCTTGGCCACTAGATGCTCCCACACAGTGTGTGATGGGCACCTAAAATTCAGATAGGAACATCTTCTCCACTCTGAAATTCACACTTTAATCTTCATGTCCAGGAAAGGGATGGGTAGAGTCACTCAGATGCTCAAATGTTCCTTAATTTATCCTTTTTCTCCACTACCAAATCCAGACTCATGCACAAACCACTGGAGCTGCCTTTTCTTTACATGGGAAACTCTCCTATCCTTCAGGCATCAAGTCAAAGCCAGCATCTTCCTCCTACAGGGATACAAGAAACTCTTGGTTGCCCACATCACACCAGAATGACTTAGAAAGCAAAAAGGCGCATAGTCTTTTCACTTCCTTCACATTCTTCCTTTCCCTCAAACATGCTGTTTTACCCTAACTCTGCATACTTGAATGTTTCTCCCTCTCCACGGCATCATCTTTCACTTAATTCATTTTAGCATTATTATCCCTCTTCTCACTTAGACGTCTGTATTCTGACCCTTTGACCAGTGTCTAACATAGTTGTATTGATATCTCAACACTTAAGCCACTATATAATATATAATATTTGCTTTAAAAAAAACTAGCAAATATTGTTCACTGACTCTGGGAAGTTTCCAGTTAACTTGTGTAGTCTCACTCTTTACACCAGAGTTCTTCTTCCTGCCTTTACTCCAGGCCCGCCCTTTCTCTCTAAAACTCTAGAAAGGCTGTTTATGAATAAGGTGTTTATTTAACTCCTTGCTAAACTTCAAAGAATGGGGAGAGAGCCTGGGATAGAATTGCTAAGGGCTGAGGCTTTTAGGGGGCATCTGTGAAATTATGAAACCTTTATGGAGCACACTGGCAGGAGAAGGTAAATCAGATACTTTATCCATGTGTCTTGAACAAGGCAAACATTTCTTATGATAACAGGGTAGTCCTTAGGGTCCCGAGCTGCAGGCAACCCTTCAAGTTACACCAACCTGCTACTGAATTAAGTACCTTCCATATAGACCTTGCATCTCACCATGTCCTGCCCACAGTTGCTAGACATGGCATACTATTTTTGACTGGCTATCTAAGAAAAGGACGTTGGCTTAGCTGATATAAACCAAAATAGAGTCAGACACCCTCTGACATATGCCAGGCCACAGGTGCCCAGGAGGTGACACTAGCCAGGGATTGTCCATAGGAGAAAGTTATTTTTTTTAATTAGACAAAAAAAATGGGCTTATCAAACATTTACCTATGTCTGCACTACTCCAGGTACATCCCTTGGTTTTTTGCTAGGATTTTCGTCATGCTGCAAGGACACTTCACTTTCCCTGGGGCCAACTCTTTCCTGGCTTTATATGGGAACTGAGGGTTTGTGTTAGTCATCTTCTGAATCCACTTAGAAGTACACAAGATTGTAGAACTAGAAGCAGTATTGTGATTAACCAGTTGGGCACTCACAAGCAGAGCCTTACTGGAGAAGAGCACCAATTAATTAGACGGATTAGATTGCCCTAGAAGATTACCTTCCATTTCTGTAAAAGAACGGAATTGTCTCCTAACCCTGAGGCCCAGGTAGCCATGGCACAAAAGGGACGTGTTTTAACATAAGGATAGATTTCCAAAGCACATGCAATGTGTCGAAGTTGTCATGTGAACCTGATGCCTGCGTTTAGAGCAGGTCACAGGTTTTATATGAAGAAAAGTGACCTTCAGACAGTGACCCAACGTATTAGAGGATGAATTAACTTTTCTGTGAAAAGAACCATATTCATGCATGCTTTGTGAGTTATGATAGCAGACGGAGGGTTGTTTACTGAAAACTGAATAATATGAGTGAACCAAGAAGTTGAATTTCACTTGAGTGCTCACTCAACTGGGTGAGAGCAAGCAAGGGTAGGGGGCTGAATGCCCCGGGAATGTTCATGTAGATTGATCCAGAAAGTGAGTGGATCGAATCAGTGTACAAGGCTGAGATCCAGAGGAAGCCTGGGCGCAGGAGGGAAAGGGTATCTGCTGCAGGCTGGGTGTAAGTCAACATCTGGACAGCTGTAAATGGAAGGTGTGAGGGATGATCAGGAAAGGGGTGTGTGTGTGTGTGTGTGTTTCTGTGTCTGTGTGTGTGTCTGTGTATGTGTGTTGTATCTGTGTGTGTATGTGGAGTGACCAGTAGCCTCCAAGACACACTGAATAATACAGGCTGCCTATGGTTGGTGAGAGTATGCATGTACATGCTCATATGTATTTTGTGTGTGTATGGGCATTTGTGGAATTGGAATGGGCTGCTCTATAAGGGCTTCTGCAACCACTGTGCAATCAGCCAAGGAGTTAGAGAGAGATGCTCATGGAATGTGTTCTGCAACTGTGCTTCACTCATGTCATGAAGGAAGCCAGGGATTGTGCGCTTTGAATGAATACATACAAAGCCACATAGTCTGTGATAGACTGGTGGCATGTTGACTTTGTCATCTCTAATAAGTTTAAGCTCATATGACAAACTCTGCCTACATGGGATTTCATATGATCAACTGGAGGGGCTTCCCGATCCTCTTAAATGTGCAAGGCAGCACCATGCTCTCTTAGTTATGTTTTTGGCATCTCCAGTCCCATGGGAGTTTCCCAGAGAAGCTTCCCATCATGATAAAATGCCAGCCGCTGCATCATACGTCTTCTGTTCACCCATCCGTTTCAGTCCAGGTTTTTGTTTTTTCCCTTAGTACTGTTTGAAGCCAGTGTATATTTATAGCTGTGAATCCACTAGTGTTCTTCATTAAGTTTCTCAATTGATCAATTTGTAAGACTTTGTTTCACCAAGTGGAAGGAAACAGAAACTCTCTAGTGTCCTGGTGGTGGATCATGCAGGAATGGAAGCTGTGGTAGGGTTTGGAGTTGGGGAGATGCATGCACACATATGGTTGTGTCTGTTGGGGCACCTATGATGGCTGGCAGATGACCCAGGATAAAAAGCTGGGGACACTACAGTGTCATGGTTGTCCCCTGGGATAATTTTGTCCTTTTTTCTCCCCTCTCAAAGAGAACCATAGTTGTCAGATAGTCTCCCTTGGGAGACAAAGAGAAAAGAGATGTTCAACAACAGAAAAGGATGTTTCCAACTTCAGACTCACAGTCCCTGAGCTGAGCCTTCCCCTCTACTGCTGATGAGTTTGTGATTTTCATTTCTCGTCTATAAAATGAAGGCAAAGGTAGAATGGTCCCTGGGTTTCCAGCAGGACAGGAAATCCTTTAAATTATCTAGTAGTTTATTGTCTATGGTAGATTTGGGAGAAGAAGATGGTCTCATGACTTCTCCTACTTCTACCTCATTACTATCCACCTTTGGTATGCAGAATCTTTGCCAGTAGCTCTCCTGGGCCATCCTCAGCAATGATCAGACCTGACTTCTGTTACTATGTTTTTCTGGTCATTCTTATTTTCTACCTTATATTTTCTTGAAAAAAACTAAGGCTAATGGAAAATATTATGTTCCTAAATTAGAGATACTATTCTAAATGGGCCTTTGTAAGTTTAATTCTAGTTATACTTTTATTTAGTGCTGCCTTTTATTTCAAGTCAATTATTATTATTATTATTATTACTACCTCCAAAAATTGTCATGCTCTATCTGTTTTCTATGCTACTATATATTTTAGTCAGCCTTACCTTGCTATAAATTCTAATAAGCTTGGAATCCATAACAATTTACTAGCTACTTAACTCAATGTATAAATCACGCTCATTCCAGCTTTGCCAATCCTAAAAGGATGGTATTCCTAGATGAAGATTTTATGTAACAGTTGGGTGCACAACACACATACAGAGAGGGGGGGAAGGGGAGGAGAGAGGAGAGGGGAGGGGAGGGGAGGGGAGGGGAGGGGAGGGGAGGGGAGAGGAGAGGGAGAGGCAGAGTATAATATAATTCAAATGTGCTTTTTACACAAGAAATGCTAACTCATCTTCCCCTAACTTGCACTTTTCATGAGAATCCACTCTTCTTATTTTTTGTGTTTGCACACCCAGAAGTTTTTCTGTATCTATTTTACAGTTGAAGTACCAGGACTAATTAGAATTTGTTATTAGTTATATCAGGTCTCAGCATCCTATGTAGAGGTGAAGAATATATAAAAGGGATTTTCCTCAGTCTCAAAGATCTGAAATTGGACAAGTAGGCCCAACATGTGTGAACATGCATGACAGGGATGTAATAGTATAATAACATGTATCCTGGAGCAGCTAATTCCTCTCAACCATGTGCTTTCAATGCCAGAGAATAAATTAACCCTTCAGATGTGAGAAAGAAGGGTTTCTTTTAACAAGAGAATTTGTTTCTTCCACCTTTATTTTTTGTGCCTTCATTGCCTTACCCCGTCTTTTATATATATATATAATTGAGCTCATCTATGGAATTCTCACAACATTTCTTTACAAAGCATGCTGTTTGATACCTACCAGGGGTCCTTGTGACCATGCAATGAGAGTCTTGCTCAAGGACTAAGATGCTAAAGGACAGACAACCTCTTATAAGATTCCCATGTGGATGCTGAGGTCCCTAAGTGCTTAGTGCTTTTCCAAATGAGAAGCTTAGTTTTGTACTAACCCCTAGCACAGCTACTATTCCAGCAGAATACTATTCATATTCAAATCCTCCATGGAACCTCTCTGATTCACCTCCTCACACGATGCTGGTCTGTCTCTAACCTTGAACACTCTTAAGTTTCCATGTTTGCATTCCAGTTCCACCCCTCTACTTAACAACTAGCATACATTCGTTAAGAATGTATTTTTTGTCAAAGTTAACACAGTAACCACAGTGTTAGCAGGTGAGGGTTGATTTTGGCATCAGCAATAGTGTCAGTGCTAATAGTAACCAATGCGGGTGTCAGGCATTAGTAGAGCTAACAGAGGTCAGTTCAGATATCACCCAATGGAGGCTGCTGCCAATGACAGCCAGCAGCCAGAGAAAAGAAAGAGTAGAGAAAAATCACACACACACACGCACACGCACACGCACGCACGCGCACGCACGCGCACACACAGAGACAGTATACGAAGCAAGGCAAGCTCCAATGAGCAGGCTTCAACAACTTAGTTTTTTCCCCTAGCCCTTTTATACCCCTTAAGACAAAGTTTTCTATGTCAGAAGAAAATTACCTCATTGCCACAGTTACAAATTTTCTAAAAACAATCACCACAAAAACATATTCTTCAAAGAACAGATTAAAGTCATTACAGGAGAGGGGAATTACAGCAGGGTTATGATTGCATATTCTTCCTTTGAAACTTATGCCTAACTGTACATTCCTCATCTCTCTTTCTCTCCATGAGTTCATTGTAACCCCAAAGCAATAATTTTTATGTCATAGATTAACAACCAAGTCTATCGTAGGAAAATTTTCCCTATTCTTAGCTGATGACAACTTGTATTTACAAAGGAGCAGGTCATCCATCTTAGGTCTTATTTTTGAAGGCATGGTCAACTAAATGGGTAATGATCTGTTCTTTGTTCTTCCATTCACAATGAAATGTGAATGAGCCCTACCCTTGGTTCATGACCTTCCACTCATGGTACACACTGAAACCTGTGGTCATATCCCTGGTTCAGTAGATTAAGGAATTTAGGCCCAAACTAGAATGAATATTTTCTTTGATCATTAACTTGTCACAGTCTATTTTTATTTATACTACAATTTTTATGCTTGTGATGTATAAAATGTACTCCTTTCTCTAACCTATTCAGCTCTTGCTATTTTATGAGGAAGGGGCATGCTCTATTCTTGATTCTAACTTCAAGCTCTCTATCAACTACCCTCACTTCCCAAACTTATTTAATTCAACCTAGCTTTCTAAAACCATCTAAATCAAATCAGGAATTCCATGAAATCCTTAAGTCACCTAAAGAGCATTGTCTCAAGAGTGTACATCTTCATGTTGATGGGTAGGAAACTTGCCCAACAGGTGAGCCAAGAAGTAATCACCAGGCTATAGGCAGTGAGGGTCTCACAATGCCCAATCACATCAAGCCAGATATATGAGGACTATAGCAATGAAAAATTTGAGAAGGCATTCTTGTAGCAAGATGCAACCCAGGGAGGAAGCTCCTGGGTCTGTGCCTCCTCAGGGTTCACCTATTGCAGCAGAGCAAGATGGTGGGCCATCTCTAGGAAGCTTGTCCATTGCAGCTCTTCCTGCATGGTGTCAGACACATTTAATATAGAACCTACAATCAATCTTGCTGTAGATACAGAAGCAAATGTGATATATGCATAGTACCACTGAGTGCTTAGTCTAGTATTGGTTTAGGTCACTGGCTCTCCTTGGAGACTTCGGTTGTCAGGTTTGAGTGTTTTTTAATCTACAGAAAAGATTTTTAATCTACAGAAAAGATTTTATGGCTGTTAGCTCATTAAGGATAAATGTTTTGTAAATAGATATTTGTAAATAGATATTATGGGGAAGGTATGTAAATGTTAAAAAGAACACAGAAATGCTGCATAAGGATAAACCCCTATGCTTCTGCAGATACTTTGATTAACCTCTGGATATGGAGAAGACATTTATAATGGCTTAAAAGGGGCTCACTCTCATGACATCATCATTGCCGGTTTCCTCTGCTTTGAGGGGGTTGGGGGAGGCAGGGGTTGTCATATTTCTAATACATCCCTTAAGTTGATATAACGTAATATTGTTCATTTGCAAAATTGGGATTCAGGTTCCCTGAGCAGATATGCCCTCCTGCCACACACGCCTTTTGAGATGAAGTCTAACTATGTAGCCCAGTCTGGCCTCAAACTTCAGATCTTCCTGCTCCAGCCTCCTACGTACTGGAGTCACAATGGTAAGCCACCATGCCCAGCCCAAGATTATTTTTTTATTAGAGCATAACACCAAAATTTGCTAAAAATGTATTTATTACTGGCACAAGTACTATTTATTATGAAAAGCAGAGAAGCACTCATTAACTTATTCATTTATACGTTCCTTTATCCAATCATGCACACATTCATTCAAACCGCAAGCCGCGTGCTTATGACAGGCTACTTTCCTTGGAGGTCAGAAATGAAGGAAATAGTTAACTTTCTATGTAAGATTAATCATGAAAAGCCACACGCTATTTAGGCCTTCAGTAGTCATTACTTTATTAATTTCTTCCAGAGAGGACATGTTTGTCAGTCTAATCCTGCAATCACTTTAGCTGGAACGTTGATAGCCAGACTTCTGAAATTCACTTTTTGTCAGTTCTGCGTTCTTCCAGTGTGACGTGGCAAATGGTAACTGAGAGACTCCAGAAATGTGATTGAATTACCACATACGTAATAAGGGTTCTTAGATTATTTCACCTAGTTGGGTCATTTAAGAAAATTGCCTTATTATTAGCAGTGGATACCATTATCATCTCCATCAGCAGCATCACCGTGACTGTTCTAGCTCCATCATCCACCAGCATTTAGCATCATAAGACTCACAGCACAGCGACTCTGGCAATTCACTGACACAGTGTCAGGGGATATTTGAAAAGACTGGAGTGCTCTTTTCAGGAACCTGGCACCTAATTTGGTCTTAATAACGTGAAGCTGGTGCAATGGAAACACTTTTAGAATTCAGAACTCTCTAGGGAATTCTGCCTGGGTTCCCTGAAATGCTAGGTGCTTTGTGTGATACGTCTCCAGCGCCTTTGATAGCATCAGACATCGTTATCCCTCTGGGGAAGAAGAGAGGCTAGGTAACCCCCTGGAGGATCTCTCTTTGGACTGAGAATAAGAGGAAGCACCAATATTATTCACCAGAGTTCAGAACCCACAGAATGCCAAGGACCCACAGGACTCACTGGAATGGGGTCTTTCTATGCAGGAGATCTGACCTCCTTTACAAACAGTGGAGTCTAGGTCAACTTTAAATCACAAACATAAAAGTGTCATGCTTCTTAGAATCCCCAAGTTGTTGGGGAAACTTTTTATTTTTTTCAGTTTTTTTTTTTCTTTAAAAGAACTATTGGTTGTTTCAAACTCTCCTCTCTATATCAAGCCTCTGTCATTGGCTATTTCCCCTACCGTATCAGAGGAAGCATCGCGCCCAGTGATCTGCTTTCCTCCTGTTTCCTGGGACTTATTAAAAGAGCTGACTGCAAACAGATTTTCACTGCCTCAGTGTGGACTTACATCAGGCAGCACCCAATAAGAGCTGACAAGCTGACATCTCCAATCCATCAACAGTGATGGCTCAAGGGAGGGGGGAGGGGAGAACAGGAAGGAGAGAATTTTATTCCCACCCATTTCCTGAGAGACAGTCTTTGGTTGAATGATACAAGATCCATTTTTAGAACTCTGTTTAATTTGGAAGTCTTGAGGGTTTCACTTTTGGAAACTAGGGCTAAAAACAATGCTCACCTTAATGATGCTAAACAGAAACTGAAAATGGTACTTTCTAGGTCTCAGAGGAGCAGTAAGGACTGTAGGAGGAGGAAGAACCCTGACAAAGCACTGGTGTCTCACACTTCATACACAATGCACTTTTCCAGTGGACAGCCGGGCAGCTGTATGTGTTTGCAGTAGAGTTCAGAAGAGGAACCAGATTTCCCAGCGTAGAGGATTTCTTGCCTCAATTTCCCCCTGTTTAACTAGCACCTGTTAATTGTACAAAAGAATGGGTTTTGTTATATTTTCATGCATGTATATAAAATGTATTTTAATCATATAGAGTCTTATTAATCTCATTTGTCCACCTCCTCACTTCCTGCTGGTCCCTTCCTCTTCCCAAATATAATCCCCTACTTTGATGAAATATATATATCAGGTACCTATATGAGAGAAAATATGTGGCCTTGTCTCTCTGAGTTTGGCCTTGGCTTGTTTCACTTATCATGATAATATTCAGTTTCATTCATTTCTTGCGAGTCACATCCTCCTGCTCTCTCTATAGAAATGAAGATAAGCTCATTGTGTGGATGGATACGCACCACATTCATCCGCCAACAGGTGCTTTAGACTCATGACTTAGCTGTTGCTAATACTGCTACACTGAACATTAAATGAAGATTTAGCTATGGTTTGCTGACTTTGGCGCCCTTTAGGCACATGCTTAAGGGTGGTTCACTGGATTATATATATGATAGTTCTAATTTTAGTTTTTATGAACCTCCTTACTAATTTCCATAAGGGCTGGACTAACTTATATGCCGACTAAAAGTCCACAATGATGGAAGCCAAGTCTACATGTTATTTGGACTAATATGCAATGGAATTTCAGTGTGCTTGGACTTTGTTTTCCCCTTCTGGGTAGGTTGTAGAATACTTTTTCATGTACTTATTGCATAATCTCAAGGGTGCTCCACCCTCTCTCCATTGTTCTTTATTAAGCATTGGTAACAGTGACAGCAGTAAAGAAGGAAAAGATAAAAAACCTACAGGCACATACTCAGCTACTCACTTGTTGAGTGTGCTGTTAAGCATGTGGCCTCCTAAGACTCTCTTGCTCTTTGGGTAGAAGTATTGCAGCTGTTCTTTTAGTAACATATGGGTCCTGATTGCTACTTAGATAAGAATCGAGAGAATTAAACTCTCTGATTCCTCTAGAAAGAAGTCAGTGCCTCCTTGGAGGGGAATCCCATTGCCTGTCTTGCAGAGGCAAGACTTCCTGGCATCTGAGGTTTCAACTTCATCTACTGTTGATTTTCGAGACTACTTGCTAACAGTATTAAGGCTGGTCAAATGGGGGGGGGGTGTTGATGAATTGAATTAACCCATGTCTGCTAGCTATGTTTTTCAGCAGCACATTAAATGGATTAAGAGTTTAAAAGTCGAGTTATCATTTTGGAATGGCTTTCAACCAATGCTCTTAGAAGAAGCCGCTAACATGTCTCAAATGTATTATACAGGCTTCAAATATCATTTATACTGTACTACAATCTTTTAAAATATATTGTTTGTAATACAGTAGTTTGGTGTTTTATCTCATGCTGCATGGTATGAAAGGAAGGATTATACATCACCTGTCTTAAAACTCCTCCATCATTTACTGTCTTGTTCTGCACAAAGCTGTACTCTTAGTATTTGTTGAGGTGAAGCAATTTCAAGTGGAGAAATGTACTTACCACTATGCATTCTGAATTTAAATTAAATGACAACAAAAAGCTTTCCCTGGGGACTACTTGAAGAAGTAAGGATGACTGGAACCTTGGGAGATGTTTACAGTATTAACTTAGGCTTATAATTTTGAAGTTGAGAAACATATGCTGACACTCCACAGTATCAACAGTTGACAGAGAATATTCATTCTTCATGATGACCAGAGTCTTAAAAATATTTCATAAAGATAATGTTCCAATCAAAATATGGCTGTCTCCTGAGAGGCCCTGCCAGAAATGCAAATCAAAACAACCCTGAGATTCTACCTCACACCAGTCAGAATGGCTAAAATAAAAAATTCAGGTGACAGCAGATGCTGGCAGAGATGTGGAGAAAGAGGAACACTCCTCCATTGCTGGTGGGATTGCAAGCTGGTTTAACCACTCTGGAAATCAGTTTGGAGGCTCCTCAGAAAATTGGACCCAGCTATACCACTCCTAGGAATATTCCCAGAAGATGCTCCAACTTGTAAAAAGGACACATGCTCCACTATGTTCATAGCAGCCCTATTTATAATAGCCAGAAGCTGGAAAGAACCCAGATGTCCCTCAACAGAGGAATGGATACAGAAATTATGGTACATTTACACAATGGAGTACTACTCAGCTATTAAAAAGAATGAATTTATGAAATTCCTAGCCAAATGGATGGACCTGGAGGGCATCATCTTGAGTGAAGTAACACAATCACAAAAGAACTCACACAATATGTATTCATTGATAAGTGGATATTAGCCCAAAACTTAGGATACCCAAGATATAAGATACAATTTGATAAACGCATGAAACTCAAGAAGAATGAAGACCAAAGTGTGGACACTGTGCACCTTCTTAGAATTGGGAACAAAACACCCAGGGAAGGAGTTACAGAGACAAAGTTCATAGCTGTGATGAAAGGATGGACCATTTAGAGACTGCTGTATCCAGGGATCCGTCCCATAATCAGCTTCTAAACGCTGACACCATTGCATACACTAGCAAGATTTTGCTGAAAGGACCCAAATATAGCTGTCTCTTGTGAGATGATGCCGGGGCCTAGCAAACACAGGAGTGGATGTTCACAGTCAGCTATTGGATGTATCACAGGGCTCCCAATGGAGAAGCTAGAGAAAGTACCCAAGGAGCTAAAGGGATCTGCAACCCTATTGTTGGAACAACATAATGTACTAACCAGAACCCTGGAGCTCTTGTCTCTAGCTGCATATGTATCGAAAGATGGCCTAGTCGGCCATCAATGGAAAGAGAGGCCCATTGGACTTGCAAACTTTATATGCCCCAATATAGGGGAATGCCAGGGCCAAAAGAATGGGAATGGGTGGGTAGGGAAGTGGGGGGCGCTATGGGGGACTTTTGGGATAGTATTGGAAATGTAATTGAGGAAAATATGTAATAAAAAAAAATAAATAAATAAAAAAAAAATATGGCTGTCTCCTGAGAGGCCCTGCCAGAAATGCAAATCAAAACAACCCTGAGATTCTACCTCACACCAGTCAGAATGGCTAAAATAAAAAATTCAGGTGACAGCAGATGCTGGCAGAGATGTGGAGAAAGAGGAACACTCCTCCATTGCTGGTGGGATTGCAAGCTGGTTTAACCACTCTGGAAATCAGTTTGGAGGCTCCTCAGAAAATTGGACCCAGCTATACCACTCCTAGGAATATTCCCAGAAGATGCTCCAACTTGTAATAAGGACACATGCTCCACTATGTTCATAGCAGCCTTATCTGTAATATCCAGGAGCTGGAAAGAATCCAGATGTCCCTCAACAGAGGAATGGATACAGAAAATGTGGTACATGTACACAATGGAGTACTACTCACCTATTAAAAACGATGAATTCATGAAATTCTTAGGCAAATGGATGGAACTAGAAAATATCCTGAGTGAGGTAACCCAATCACAAAAGAACACACATGGTATATACTCACTGATAAATGGATATTAGCCAAAAAGCTCCAAATAACCAAGATACAATACACAGACCACATGAAGCTCAAGAAGAAGGAAGACCAAAGTGTGGGTGCTTCAGTTCTTCTTAGAAGGAGAACAAAATACTTACAGGAGCAAATATGGAGATAAAGTGTAGAGCAGAGACTGAAGGAAAGGTGACCCAGAGACTGTCCCATCTGGGGATTCATCCCATATACAGTTACCACACCCAGAAACTATTGTAGATGCCAAGAAGTGCATGCTGAAAGGAGCCTTATATAGATGTCTCCTGAGAGTATCTGCCAGAGCCTTACAAATACAGAGGTGGATGCTTTCAGTCAACCATTGGACTGAGTGTGGGGTGCCCAACAGAGGAGTTAGAGAAAGGACTAAAGGATTTGAAGGGGTTTGCAACCCCATAGGAAGAACAACAATATCAACGAACCAGACCCCCCAGGCCTCCCAGGGACTAAGCCATGGTTACAAAAATGGATGTACTACTGTACATCCTTGCCAGAAATATACAGGTAATAAAAGAAATTAGAGGGGAGGAAAAAAAAAACAAAGGAGTACACATGGCTCCAGCTGCATATGTAGCAGAGGATGGCCTTGTCATTCATCAATGGGAGAAGATATTCTTGATCCTGTGAAGGCTCGATAGATGCTCCAGTGTAGGGGAATTGAGGGTGGGAGGTGGGAGTATGTGGATGGGTGGGTAGAAGAACACCCTCATAGAAGCAGGGGATTTCTGGAAAGGGGGGAAACTGGGAAAGGGGATAACATTTAAAATGTAAATAAAGAAAATATCCAATAATAAATAAATAAATAACCATATCCTGATACTCCATAGTATCAAAAGTTGACAGAAAATATTAGTTTACATAAAAGCAGTTATAAGATTTGTGTTCTTTTGAATCTGGCTTCTATCTCTCAGCATAGCTCAAAAAACTAAAAGAAATCTAAAAGGTCGGCAGTGCCCGAGGAGCAACACTGGAGGTTGTCCTCTGACCTCCATATGAGCAATGCACAGGCTTGGAATCTGTTCGTATCATCATATTTATCAACAATATGTTCTTCTTAAAGCTGAGCGTTATGCCACTGTATAAATAGATCAGAATCTGTTGTTTTCTATTGATGGGCATCTGGGTTGTTTCTCCTTTAGGACCTATGATGAATAAAAAAGCTCGAAGAATTTTGGTTGATGCTGTTTTGTTATTTATATTTCTATTTCTCCTAGGCAAATATCCCAAAATAGAACTTATAAGATATGGTCAACCTACTTTTTAAAAAATGGATGTACTACTGTACATCCTTGCCAGAAATATATTCCACCAACAGGTAATAAAAGAAATTAGAGGGGAGGAAAAAAAAGAGGTAATAAAAAATAGATCTCTAAGAAGATGAGCTGGTGAAGTGGTTCAACAGATAAAGACATTTTCAACCAAGCCTGGTTATCTGAGTCTCATCCGCAGAGCACACATGGTGGTAGCTGGAGAAACCTGACTCCCGAGAGATGTCTTCTGGGCTTCACATGAGTTCCCCACCCCCTCTCTCCTTGTGTTTGTGTGCATGAAGATCAGGAAACAATCTCAACCCTTTCTTTAGGTTTTAGGTTTTTGAGACAGGGTGTCTTATTGGCCCAGAGCTTGCTGTGTAGGCTAGGCTAGCTGGCCATCAGTCTGCATAGATCCTATCTCCATGAACTCAATGCTGGGATCAGAAGCGAGTATACCACCATGACCAGATGTTTTCTCCTGGGTTCTAGTGATTAAACTCAACGCTCATGCATGCAAAGCAAGCACTTCAGCTGAGCTATCTCCTGGACCAAGGCTGTGGCTTCAGGAACTCAAGCACTCTTAGTTAGGATCCTAGGACTTTAGCACAGAATCTGGGGCTCAAGAGGAGGAGGTACACCTTAAATAGCCTTAAAGTTCTCAGCCTCCTCTGTCATCAGCATTCTGGGCATGACCTCAGCCACGGGGATGTTTTTATTCTGGCTGCTTTATATATTTGCTTCTAAAATTTCCACTTGTTTTTCTGCATGTCTCCTCTGTCTTTGCTGATGCCTTTTGTCAGACATGTTTCTGATTGCCCATTTAACTATTTTTATAGATAGTAGCTACATCACATTTTTGCCACATAATTCCAGCATCTGTGCCATCATGTTGGTTTTGCCTGTTGATTGTTTTTTTCTTTTTTCTTCTTCACATAAGTTGAAATATCCGTGGTTCTCTGTGTGCTGAGTGATTTAGGAGTGTATTCTGGTTGGCTTGAATGCTGTGTTTTGCGATTCTGATTCTTGATTACAGCCAGTAGTTTGGTGATATTTTGAATTCCAGTGTTCTTCCTAATCTGCTTGTTGATACTTGATTTTCAGAGACCTGAAGGGGCTGTGTCATGCAGTCAGCTCAGGCTTTATGGCTCTACTCAGTGGGAGAGAAAAGCTGGCCTGCCTTTACTTCACCCTATCTTGAACCAGAGCCAGGAAGCTTGGATTTTTGAATGCCCACACTTACAAGATAAAAGAAAACCCAGTTATTCACCTCATAGCTTAGTGTTAGCATTTACTTACCAGATCACCACTGTTCGAATCGAAGTTCCTCAGGGGGAAGACTCTGTTATATCCCGAGTTCTCAGAGCTGAGCCTGGAAGTACATACACATCAGAAGCTCTCAATAAGAACGTTTGAATGCCCAACGACAAAAAGGCCAATAAATAAGGATGCACACAGGGCCGTGCACTGAGCAGTTCGAAGCAGTAAGAAGGTAATTAGCACAACCAATCCTGATGACCTTGGACGAGTTGATTAACCTCTCTGTGTTTCCGTGACGTTTTTCTTTTATATAACCATAGAATGACATTTATTTCACAGGGAGAAATAAAATATTTAGGACATAGTACAGGCTCAAAAACACATTTTTCTAAATTTCCTCTCCATTACTCTGCAAATGTAAACATAATGAAAGGTGAAGCTAGGCCAAAAAAAACCCAAGGGTCAGGTTTTTGTGATGGGGCAATGGGTTTTATGGAGACATATGACAATGAAAGTCAAGAGACTTCCCCCCTTATTAATTGGCATAAAGATGTTGTACCAAGCAATGAGTTCCATTATATGCTTCTGCTTACACATTGCAGTTTCACCAATGTCCACACACTTCCCTCACCACTCTTTTCTCTTCTTCCCCAACCTACTGAAGCCTGCTCCACCCCAGTGGAACCCCGTCTGCTTTCATGTCTCATGATAAACTGTAGTCTTTATCTTTCTAAATGTTGTTCATCCCACGTAACATCATGATCCATTTATTTTCCTGCAAATTATGCAATTTCCTTCCTTGTCATAGCTGCGTGTAAGTCTCCTGTGTGTGTGTGTGTGTGTGTGTGTGTGTGTGTGTGCCCTCATTTTATTTATCTACTTCTCTGTCAATGGGCACTTAGGTCGATTCTGTAACTTGGCTATTGCGCATGGTGCTGCATGACGTACAGATGTGCTGGAATCTCTGTGGCTGGGCTAAATGTTTTCATCCCACCCAAGTTGAGCCTGCATCTCTCTGTAGAATGGGCACAAGACTATCTACTCCCAAAGAGCTAATTCGAGTGTGACAGGATAAAATTACAGGCATAGGAGAAAGTGAGAAACTGCTTTTCTTTTCCCCCAGCCTGTCAAAGAGTCTTATAATTGCCTGATCAGTAAGTAATCGGCAACCTTATTAGCTTTACTGCTGCTGACCTTTGGGTCCAGTCTAGCTGGGCTAAGTTTGACACAGCCCTACAGGCTGCTGAGTCACAGCCTGCTCTGCCTCATTGCCTAGGCGTTCTTTGGTCCCTACAGTAAAACAATGTGCATCCCTCAGGTTTCTAGCACTGCCGAGAATTCCCCCTTGGCCCTCTAAAGAACTCTATGTGCCGTACCCACTGGTGTAGCCTGCCCGACTATGAGGTAGAGGTTCTGAATACACTGTTTCTTAGGTACAGGGTACCCCTTTCATTCTTTGCTTTCAGGCACAGAATAGAAATATGCTAACAACAGTCCTGAACATCTAAATGAGTCTTTATTTCCCCCTCAAAGCCACCACACACGGAGCCCTCTGGCTCACACTCTTGACCAATCTCAGGCCCTGCACTGCCTGGGCATTGTATGGAAATGTTACTTTATGACCATGCACTGATACAAAATACCTGATTTTTTTTTTAAAAGTAAGCCTTGATTGAGTTGTTCATTGATACAGCTTATTTAACTTTTCTATAGATTCATAAAATCCTAGTGACCATGAGAGGTAGCATTCCTGGAGTGGGAGGGACTATTATATAAATGAAGAACAACTGGACATCTCTGCTATGATTTTTTAACTCGTTGTCGCTGAGCTACTGGATTCAGGCAGAATGAATGTGAGGATGCATACTGATTTGGGTGCTGTCCCTATGAGATCTGCGGTGCCACCTGATGCTAGGATAGATGAGCCCTCCATCCTTGACTGTACCTTCACGGAAGAAAAGGGCACAATGGGGAGTGGTTGAGGTTTGACATTTATTGGCTTTTTTCTTTAAGAATGAAAGCCAAACAAGATTCCATTTGTCACAGCAGAAGCAGATTAAGATCAAGGAGCCAGACCAAAGCCCTAAGAATATTTTCATCTTATTATAATTTCGTGCTTCTAAAAATCCCTTTCCACCTCCATGGCCACAGAGAAAGACCTTCAGACATAAAGGGCTTACACGCTAGCCCTCCTGGGGTTTGGAGAAGCTGGTTAGCACCAGATGGCCAGGCTCAGGTGTTGTAAGGGTAGTTAATGTCAGGGTAGTTTCTGAGGAAGAGGGTGGAGATAGTGTTCTGGGAAGAACCTGCTTCTGAGGAGGATGGGAAGCCCTGGGGGCTGACCAGCTTGAGATAATGCATGGAAGATTCAAGCCAAAGCCTGTCTCACTGTGGCCAACTTAGTAAGTCCTTAGTCTTCACAGGAATATCAAGCTTATAATTACCAGACCAGCAATTGGCAATTTTATTAGCTCTGTTGCTTTGACCCTCTGGTCCAGTCCACTTGGGCCTAGATGAGGAATCACATAGGTCTTGCATACCCATCCAGGGAGTCTTGGGGTCTTCATTTAAAATCTGGCATCTGAGGCTGACTGGAGTAGCTTATTGGCAGAGCACTTGCCTAACACACATGAAGTTTTGGGTTAAATTCTCAAGACAGGAAGGGAACAAAAGGTAGGACTGAGCCAGGGGTTTCTGTTTCTCTTTCTCTCTCTCTCTCTGTTTCTCTCTCTCTCTCTGTGTTTCTCTCTCTCTCTGTGTTTCTCTCTCTCTCTCTCTCTCTCTCTCTCTCTCTCTCTCTCTCTGTCTCTCTCTCCCCTCTCTCTCTCTCCTCTCTCTTCTTTCATTCTTTCTAAAGAAATTTATTTATTTTTATATGTATGAGTGTTTGCCTACATGTCTGTTTTTGCACCATATGTGTGCAGTACCAATAAAGGCCAGATGAGGGCATCAGATCCCCTAGAACTAGAGTTCCAATTCCAGTTATAGAAGGTTGTGAGAACTAAGCTCAGATCCTCTTCGAGAGTAGCTGAGCCATCTCTCTAGACCCTTGTTGTTGTTATTGTTGTTGTTGTTGTTGTTGTTGTTACAGGGTCTCGTGTATCCCAGGCTAGCCTGGAATTAAATAGGTAGCTCTATATTATGATATTGTAATGAAGAATGACCTTGGACTGCCAATCCTCCTACACCTATCTCTCAAGTACCTGGAATATAGGTGGCATGCTCTGTCATTCATGATTCCATGTGGTATTAACTGTGGGACCTTGGGCTTCATGGTCTCAGTGTCTGAGCTTCATGTCCAGGGCCCAGCTTTAAAGGTAGTCAGATTGGTCCAGCATGAGAAGGTTGGGATTCTCATTTCAGGCTGGAGTAAGAAGGTAGCATTGCTCACCACAAAACAAACAGAGCATCAGCTGGGCTTTCCATCTATGGGAGGCATGTTGGTATACTAGAAACTCTGATAAAACTGCAAGTCTGCTGCGACCTTTTTATTCTCTCTGCTGATTGAGTTCTGCTTAAGTCACTGGAAGAAACGGTTTCATTTCTAAGCATTTAGTCTCCCACTGGGAAAGTATGAGCTCAGACATTTTTCCTTTGATCTCAACAGAGCTAGAGTATGATCATGTTGGTGGATGGCACATCCAGCGTCTATTCAGGAATTAACTCTACCGCTAATCCTTGCTCTGAGTTCTCGGGATTATTGAACCTCGGCCTTTTTCCAGTTCCAATTTATTTCTGTAACCAATGAGACACACCGGTAAACACTGAAAGACCGTATCAACTCAAACACTTGAAGTAACACTGGAAGTCATCTCCCCTGTACTCAGATGTGTCCTCTGCTAAGCTCATTGTCCCTGGAAACACTTCACAAGAAGAGCATGACAACGTTTTCTTGTGACCTTTATCCCAGTATTTAAGCAGCTGAGCAGGCGTCTCCTTGTCTAGTTGAAATGTTGTTGCTTGGAATTCATTTTCTTGTGTTGTCCACTGAGGTCCTGGGGAGCGGCTGCTGATGAGGTCATCAATAACAATCTCTCATGAACTTGGAAACAAACAAACAAGCAAACAAACAATCCATTGTAGCCTTTCAGCTTCTTCTATGTCATAAAAAACAACCCCAGATTTTCCTCAAAGTGTTCTTTTTTTTTTTTTTTTTTTTTTTTGTCTTTAGCCATCTTCTGGAAAGTCCTCTGAATTCCTGCAACTGTCTACATTGTTTCAAAGTAACCGTTACAGTGAGCAGGAATTCAGACTTATGGCAAGGACAGTTTTGGAGACCAGATCAGTGACTTTTTATGTCCCCAAGCCATTTGGGGGTGACAAATGGAAGGAGTCCTTAGGCGCATAGTTTGGAGCCTTCTGTCTTGAAGTTACTTTGAAATGTAAAGCTGGAGAATGCAAGGCACTGTGCTCCCTACTGTCCACTCCCTTCTTGTTTGACCAGTTTTGGAATTTTTTTTTTCTCCAGTGCATTTTAGAGTATTGTGCCTAAAGACCTTGAAATAACAGATATAATGATTACTGCAGATAACAGTAAAGTCGAGTGGCCTTTGTTTCCCCGTGAGAAGATTTTGTGCTCTGTGGGGAAGTTAAGGCGACAGTGAGAAGGGACTAAAGTGAGAGAAGGGGGAATACAATTCACATTCCTAAAGCCTCCTTTGTGTGAGGTGCATGGTAGCTCCATGGACAGACACATGAGTGTACAGTGCCTATTATTATGACAGAAAGGAACAAAATGGTTGAGATTGTCAAATCAAGGGATTCCGCGGCATCAGAGAATCAGGGAAGGAGCGTTCATTACGGGGACAGTTCTGAATTAAATCTGTATGGATATTTTAGTCAGAAAGAAACTGGCTCCTCGGAGTTTCAGTCTTGATAAGTTATGGGGAAACTTATCAGCAGAATGGCTTTATCTCTAAGTGAGAAAATAAATGTAACCATGGTGAAAATGAAGTTTGAACAGTATTTCAGGCAGAGGATTTAACAGTGCCTATCTAACACGTGGGCTCATTGAACCCTCACACTACTGTAAACCACACACTCCATTTGGAAGAGGCAGAACCGTGCAGCCCAATAAATAAAACCATGCTGGGAATTATGGAGTGGTGGGTCTGCAGGACACAGAAGGGTATATGTAAAGAAGGTACCAATAGGGTTTAGAGAATTCGGTCCCTAGTTTAGGTGGCCGAGTGAGTACTACTTGAGGGCTAGGACGGGGAAGTCATGATGACGGAGAAGGACGCAAGGCTACTGGAATTGTTTCCATTGCTAGGATTCCTAGCAACAGATGAATGTGCAGTAAGTAAGAGAAATCACTGATTGTGTCAGGACATGGTTTGAGTCATCGAGAAATGTTGGCAAACTGCTTGGCCATTTGAGCCGTATGCTTGATAGAGATCAAATCCTTCGTCCTTCTTCCAGCTGTGGCTTTCTTCTCTCAGCTTTCGTTTTCTTACCAAGGCTCCTGTCTCCTCAAAGGTGTTCCTCCTTGCCCCGGCTTTGCATGAGTATAGTGGGCCTCCTTTCCTGGCTCAAATTCCCCTGTGCATTACAACCTTGAAGTACCGCCATCACCGTCAGCCTCTGCATCACTTTCTCTTCTTTCCTCATAACTAGAGTCACCATCTTCAGGAACTTCTCATGGCTCTTCTATCTCCGTCTTGGTGTTGCCTCTCACTAGCTTTCAGTAACAACTTCTCCTCCTCTGCAGCCCACATCTCTTTATCCCCTGCCACATCCAGTCTCTCCCTCTCCTTCAGGACAAGGGCAAGTGACTGCAGAATCTGCACACTGGGTGGCTTTTTTGTGACTTTGAGTTTGACTCTGAATGTCATTGTGAATGAAGGCAATTATGTGAGGTCACAGTTGTGGACCATTATGTAGGTTCCCTGGGTAGAAGAAGGCAGTGGGAACACATACTTTAAAGCTAAAGGATCCTCCCATCAGCATTAATTTTAAAGAACCGGTAAAGCGTACTGAGACATGAGTGTGATTATCTAGATGTTGTAAGTTGAAAAGTCTGAACTTTCTGTGAAGAAGGGATCAATTACATTTTTAGGTAACCAAGAAATTAGGATTTTCAATACTACACTTCATATCCTTCCATCTGTGTGTGAGGGAGGAGATGACAGTATTACGGAAAATAAGCTAGAACAGTTGTATACGATGTGATGCATATTCTATTTCACTTACATATTTGTGCTTGGGCAATATCTAGGAATGTTGTTGAAAGTAAGAATGTGGTTATCTTTGGGAGGTTGAATTCTGTTTTATAACTGCATTTGCTAATGTGTAGATTATGACTGATTTTACACAGGGCGTGTAATTACTACAAACCAAGTTGTGAGAGGGCAGGTGTGCATGAGGAGCAGTGCGGACAGGAAGTGTGGGCGCACAGGAAGATGTGCTGCTCTGCCTGCACTAGATAATGTCTGGAAAGGCCATTTCTTCTTTTTTTTAATTATTTTATTTTTATTAAGTTTTGCTTAAATATAAAATGGCTTCATGTGACATTGTATATATAAGTATACATGCTATACATGACATATTACATATACTGTCTTACTTTCCTTTTGTTTCTGTGATAAAGCATCCCGAGGAAAGGGTTTATTTTATCTTACATTTCCAGGTCACAATTCATCACTGAGAGAAGTTAGAGCAAGGAACTCAATCAGGAACTGAAGCAGAAACCACAGAGGAATCAGCTTGCTGGATAAAATTCAGCTAGCTTTTATATACAGCCCAACTGCCTAGGGATGGCACCACCCACGGTGGACTTGGTCCTCCTATATCAGTTAACTATCAAAAAAAATGCCCACAGATATGACCTGGGCAATATTTTTTAGCTGAGGTTCCCTCTACTCAGGTAACTCTAGGGTTTGTCAAGTTGACAATAAACACTACCCAAGGTGACCATTGTGCTTTGCTCTAACTCTTCTTGGCCTCTCCATCCCCCTGCCTTCCTCTTTCTCTTCCACTCTCCCTCTCTCCCACTTCTCTGTCTCATTCTTGTTAGCAGCCTCTTTCTCCCCTACAAATAGCCTCCTTCCTATTCTGCTTTCATGATACATCTATTCCATCACCCATTTTCTGTCTTCCGTCTTTATAGACATAAAATTGCTTAAAGAAAAGCCTACTCATTGATAAAATATCTTCCTAAAATGTCTGTCCAGTTAGAAATTTATTGAGGTAATAAGCACACATTCCCAGGAGCACACAGTTGTCAGTGATTCCCAGAATATTTTAGCTCACTTGGCATCTTTGGGCACATTAGGAAAAAAGTATTGATTCTTCACAGCACCTCATTGCCAGGTGTGGGAAATTACCGTAATGAAAAGACTGTGGTGGCCTTTGCATTGTGGTGCATGAGCCTCTGCATGCAAATAAGATGACAAGCAAATCTCTTTCCTCCTAGGTGGATTGAGACCTTAATGCTAAGGGATGGAGTCTTGCTGGCTGCATACATACTTACTTACATGGTAGGGAGAAAGCAGATGATGTCAATGATGTCTGACGGAACTATGAACCCTGGAATTGGGGGCTGCCAGAAACAACACTAACACTTCAAAGGAAGGAAGAAGACAGAGACTCAATAGAAAGCTGACCCCAAAGCAGTATTTCATGCTCTTAATGCTGACTGAGGTGTCCTGTACCAAGGAGCTCCCTGAAGAGTTGCCCTGTCACTCTTCTAGGGTCCCTCCTCATGGGGCCTTTGGAAGTGAAGCTAAATCCCTGATTATAATGGAGTTGCCACCTAGGGATGGATAGATTTGCACTAATTGTGTGTGGCCCCCGATGGAGGACAGATTAATAGGATCTGCTCTTGTGTTCAAATCATAATGCTCATTGAACAGCTGTGCTTCCTGCATTAGTCCACAGCCACTTGTGATAATTTCAAGCCTGGATCTTTCCATCTATCATGGATGCAGTGACACTTCCCGACTTACCGAAATGAAGAGCCGGAGGGCCAGTCGGGAAACCCATAGATCTCCTAACAAACAGATGCCACAAGTCTGCTCTGGCTTTTTGGTTCTGTTACTAAGTGCTCCTTGGATCTGGGCCACACATCACATTATCAAATAAAAGCAACACCTTGAGATCTCTTGTAGGGGAATACCCTTAACCTTAAAACTAGTAAAATTATAGACATTTTAGTGGTTATTATACTCAGCCGTGGCTGGGGAGAGATTAGACAAAGGGCTTATGGGAAATATTTCCCAAGAATGATAACGGAGAAACTCTTATGTACGTGAAAGAGGTCCATGAATTATAAAACACCCATTACATAAATTTTAATTAATGTGAATATTAATTTGGAGATTACTAAGGTAATGTGATTGCCGAGATTATTTAACTTAAAAAAGTAATGTTCTTGGGCTTTGAAGCAACCAGCACTAGCTTCTGTAGAAAAGACTCAACTTACTTGGAAGAGGGACGGCATATAAGGGGTTGCTTAAGGATTTTTCAGGGAGCTTTCAATGATTCCTCCCTCCTCCGACTGAGCCTCTGCTTTGGTTTGCCTTTGTCTGACATTCAGAGGCCGTGAACTGACACAGGAGGCATGAACTGATCCTAAGACTGTGTGCCAGTGCCTGCCCAGATCATAGTGCTGAGTCACCCCTCACCACTCACCTCTGTTGGGTGGGGCTAGGCTTCTTGAAGTTGCCTAGTCTCTACCATCAAATAGAACCTTCCATTGCAATCTGAGTGTCTGGGTGGGGGTGGGGAGTAGCAATGGAAGACTCTTGATAGGGACAAATGGTGGGGCATTTGTCATTTTGAATGAACTCTGAAGGTTCCCTTGGACACAAGTTCCGTTGTAAAGATTTATCCATCCACTCAAGTTGATTGCCCATTATGTGGTGGTTCTTGTAGAAAGAGTCCACAGGCAGATTACACAAGCCGAGAATAGAAGGATGACGTTTGGCTTCCTTAAAATGTCCATCATTTGCTGAGCATGGTAGAGCACACTGCCAATCCCAGCACTCATGAGGCAGAGGCAGTCAGTTCTCTATGACTTGGAGGCCAGCCTGGCCTACATAGTGAGTTCCAGACTAGCTGGAGCTACCTGGTGGGAACTATCTGAAAAAACTTAAAAATATTCCTACTCATGGGGGCCTTCCCCATCTTGGGGGGAAGGGGATGTGAGAGTAGGACTGGGAGGAGAAGGAGGAGGGGGGCTGCAGCTGTGATCAAGATGTAAACTGAATAAATGAGAAAAGTTCTATCAGTTTTCCACTCAAAATCTGGCAAATAAACACAATCCAAGTGAGACCCAGTATACTTACTACACACATGATAAAAACTGTTAAAAAGCTCTAGTGTTCTAACCTTTCCACCCCATCCTGCTGACATGCATAGTGTTTCATTGTTTTTAACTCCTCTGCTATTCAAAGGAGGAGTTTGTCTCATTAGAAGAAATTTCTCTGAAAGTTAAAAACATGCCCTCATAAAAAGGAAAAGGAAGGAAAGGGAAGGGAAGTGAAGGGAAGGGAAGGGAAGGGAAGGGAAGGGAAGGGAAGGGAAGGGAAGGGAAGGGAAGGGAAGGGAAGGGAAGGGAAGGGAAGAGAGAGAGAGAGAGAGAGAGAGAGAGAGAGAGAGAGAGAGAGAGAGAGAGAGAAGAAGAAGAAGAAGAAGAAGAAGAAGAAGAAGAAGAAGAAGAAGAAGAAGAAGAAGAAGAAGAAGAGGAAGAAGAGGAGGTGGAAGAGGAGGAGGAGGAAGAAGAGGAGGAGGAGGAAGAAGAAGAAGAAGAGGAGGAGGAGGAGGAAGAGGAGGAGGAGGAGGAGGAGGAAGAAGAGGAGGAGGAGAAGGAGGAAGAGGAGGTGGAAGAGGAGGAGGAGAAAGAAGAGGAGGAGGAGGAGGAAGAAGACGATGACAAAGAGGAGGAGGAGGAGGAAGAGGAGGAGGAGGAAGAGGAGGAGGGGGAGAAAGAAGAAGAAGAAGAAGAGGAAGAAGAAGAAGAAGAAGAAGAAGAAGAAGAAGAAGAAGAAGAAGAAGAAGAAGAAGAGGAAGAAGAAGAAGAAGAAGAAAAGAGGACTGCCTTGTAAGGGTATGACGTCACTAATTTTGTTCGAGTGTGCCTACCTCCAGTGTAATGTCTTCTACCAAATACTGATTTGGACCCCCAAAGTTTCCCTTCTATCAGATGAGGTGTTTCTCTCTTCCTCTGTGGTGCTGAGGAAGCTACTTTTTATTACATTGATCCTTCTTCTGTAGGCTTGAAGGAGACATAGTTCCTTTGCCATCCCAGTCATTCTTCAGATTCCCACTTAAACAACTTGTATGTGTTCACTCCTGTCAGACCCCTGCAGATTGCTGATGGTTTCAGACCCACCTGGACTAGAATCGTCAGTGCTACTCAGTCTGTTTGATGTAGAAGACCCAAGTGCTATGTAGTGCTTGTTTATTAATTTCTTATACTGCAGGTAGTACCCACGTGTTGCTTTGTTCATATCATAATTCTGCACGGTGGGATTTGGGAAACAGTAACTGAGAGAGGTAAATGTCTCCAAAGCCTGTATAGTAACTGTTACCACTGTTATCAGGTAGACATGAGCTGATACACATTCATACCCCATCGTTCTCCTTCTCACTTTCCCTCTTACCCTCTCAGTGACCTTGAATATGCTGTGTAGCCAAGGCTGACCTAGAACTCCTGATCCTTCTGCCTCCATCTCCCAAGTGCTGGGATGGCAGATACACAGCAGAGTACCACAAGTGGTAAGCTCATTTCTTTCTCTCAGTACTGGCTTCATGTTATTTTATGCAAACCCATTGGCTAATTACATCTCAGGTACAATGTATTACCATTGCTGAAGATACTCTTACCACCACCAGAGTAAGCCAACTAAAAAAACCATGGTACTGATTCCATTTTAAGAGCTAGAAACAAGTGTGACATTGTGGCACATGCCTGCTATCCTTGCACTCAGGAAGAAGAGGGTGGATGGTGGAAAGAACAATTCTAGTCTGGGCTACACATCGAGGCTCTGTTTTTAAATGAAAGCCCATGGACAGAAAGCAGCAGCAACACATTTTGAGCAGAAAAACAGCTCCCATCCACCATGCTAACACTGGGCTTTTATTCTGTTCTCGTCTCTGACCCTTGTTCTTGGTTTTGTACACCTGCTATCGTTAGGCATCCAGTTTGTTATGCTATTATTTTTATTTTCCAATTCTTAAGTTTTAGCATGACAGCAATGAGAATTTACTTTGGGCTGTTACAACTTGTATACACACTAGTTATATAAGTTATTTTTAAATGGTTAGAACTACACACTCATTATATAAGTTATTTTTGCATCATTGTAACAAAACACCTGAGGCTGGCTAACTTTATAAAGAGAGAAGTTTTATTAGTTCTGGAGGCTCAGGAGCCAGCATCTGGTGGTTGTCTGTTGCTGACAGAGTCCCACTATAGCAAGGGCAACATTTTGATGAATGGGTTTTTTTCCACCTTTCTACGTATTACAATAATCATTTTTATTTGCTTGTCATATTCTATACAAATGATTAATACAAATATTTGGTTCTTAAGATATTTTTCAAGATGGAAAACTAGTACATATATGTTGCACACTATGTCATTTGTTTGTTTGGTATACATTTAAGAATATGTAAATTTTTATTACACAGAGCGAGTAGTCTTACATTTTGGAATGTTTCCTCCCAGGCTTTGAAAATGTGTTTAGATATATTTTGTTTACACAGACACAGGGGGATCATTTCACCACATACAGAACTGAAACTATTCTCTCAAAAAAACAACACCTTTGGTTAATATTTGTATGTTCCCACAAGAGAAAATAATTTTAGATGTTCTTTACTGTCTTGCTTTTCCTTGGGAACTCCTCTTAGGATGTGTTTGTGATCTCCACAAGCTGAGAAATTGCAGGGCTTTGGAGACATCCCTGAATGTGAAACAGTTCCTGCATGTGGCAGTCCAATGGGAGGGAATGGCAGGCACACACTTGCTTCTGCAGGATGTGTAATATGCTCATCAGCTTGTAAGCCATGGAGCAGAGCCCAGCCGTGATGTGGGAGGTGACTCCAGCTGAACGCCGGGGTTGGCAGGGTGCTATTTGTGCAGCCCTGTCACATCTGAATAATGCCTCTTTAGGAATGCTACCTACCTAATGGAGAAGAATGGGAAAGGTCTATTTATCATCCTACCCGTGAGATACAAAGGTGTCATCCCTAGCCTTGCCGAATCTTATATACTTCTGTGATATGCTGGGTAGAGGGGCAGAGTTTCCAAAGCCATGCATATCATCTATCAAGAAGTGCATCTCTCTCTTTTTTTTTAATTTTATTTTTTATTAGGTATTTTCTTCATTTACATTTCCAATGCTATCCCCAAAGTCCCCCATACCCTCCACCTGACTCCCCTACGTACCCACTCCCACTTCTTGGCCCTGGCATTCCCCTGTACTGAGGCATATAAAGTTTGCAAGACCAATGGGCCTCTCTTTCCACTGATGGCCGACTAGGCCATCTTTTGATATATATGCAGCTAGAGTCAAGAGCTCCAGGGTACTGGTTAATTCATAATGTTGTTCCACCAATAGGGTTGCAGACCCCTTTAGCTCCTTGGGTACTTTCTCTAGCTCCTCCATTGGGGGCCCTGTGATCCATCCAATAGCTGACTGTGAGCATCCACTTCTGTGTTTGCTAGGCCCTGGCATAGTCTCACAACAGACAGCTATATCAGGGTCCTTTCAGCAAAATCTTGCTAGTGTATGCAATGGTGTCAGCATTTGGAGGCTGATTATGGGATGGATCCTCGGGTATGGCAGTCTCTAGATGGTCCATCCTTTAGTCTCAGCTCCAAACTTTGTCTCTGTAACTCCTTCCATGGGTGTTTTATTCCCAATTCTAAGAAGGGGCAAAGTGTCCACACTTTGATCTTCGTTCTTCTTGAGTTTCATGTGTTTTTCAAATTGTATCTTATATCTTGGGTATTCTAAGTTTCTGGGCTAATATCCACTTATCAGTGAGTACATATTGTGTGAGTTCCTTTGTGATTGTGTTACCTCACTCAGGATGATGTCCTCTAGGTCCATCCATTTGCCTAGGAATTTCATAAATTCATTCTTTTTAATAGCTGAGTAGTACTCCATTGTGTAAATGTACCACATTTTCTGTATCCATTCCTCTGTTGAGGGGCATCTGGGTTCTTTCCAGCTTCTGGCTATTATAAATAAGGCTGCAGGTTGCTACTCTCTATCTACATGATGAGGTCATAGAGCTGATGAAACACCACTCTCTTTTTCTTTTCTACGGTGAGAGTTTTTTTTTTTCTTTATTAAATGAAATTCCTTAAATTCAACTCAAGTGCAGAAAATAGTCAGAAGATATTGTAGTTCTACTGCGCAGGCTAAGTGTTCTTAATTTTGGCTATTGTCACTGCAAAACTCTTGAGCAGTTTTGCCAGGTACACTGGCCCCTAAGTACAATCTTAGAACAACCTTAGGTGAGGACTGTGGAGGCTGGACGCTCCGTCCAGTCTTTCCACCCTGTTTCTCATTTTCAGAAGGTTACAACTGCAGGAGCTGAATCCCTCTCTAGCAACTGTAGCACCCACGGGAGGGAGAACAAAGGTTAAAAACAGAAGGGGACATGCAATCAGGTATTGCCCTAAGTTACTAGGAGACAAGAGAGAAACGGGGGTAGAATGTGGCTCAGCTCGATGCTAATTGCACCATCTGTGAGTGTGTCAGGAACGCCGATAGACTCAATAGACGGAGCTATTTTTTTTATCGCATTTAGAGACAAGCTGCTTCCTGAATTGGATGGATTTTAAGGTTATGCTTGCAGATTTCCAAAGTGAACATTGAGGCTTTTCCCATTCTTTGCCTGTCTCCTGGGCTGTGTAACTCATGGTAACTGGGAATTTACATCTTTGGAGCAACTTTGCTTGCTGATTTGTCTCCATAGCATTTAGGTGGGGAATAAGGCTCATCAACCCGGGGCCCTGATTTTCTAACATCTCATCACTCAAGGACTTATTATCCACTTTGTGCTTGCTGGGCCTCTTGCTTTGCACTCTTTCACCTTCTGCTGGATCTGGGTCATTTTCCTGCTTGTTAGGGCTTCCACCATCGGGTGAGGATGAGGACTGAGAACAGCCAAAGCATTTGATTCATGATAGATCTACAAGGGCTGAGAGAGGGAGAAACCTGAACCCTTGCATACAGTCTGGTGGGTGGGATCTGCCAATTCGTGTTTGATGCCCTGCCTGTCCCCATCGCTGCTGAAAATGAAGAGTTGACTTTGTGGAAAACAGGATAGAAATGGACTGCCAAATGCAGGGATCTTGCAGTGAGCTGTAGCTTCAGCACGTTCCTGTAATGTGATACAGTAATGAGAAGGAGACCAAGTCCATCTGAATTCACTGGAGTATCAAATTGGTGTGCAAGCCTTCTTGCCATTCACATAGGTCAGGCACATAGTAAAATGGATGCATTCAAGAGGGTGTGAATGTGGTAAAGCTGGACTTTAGGATCACCTGAGGCAATCTTCAAATCACAGGCACAGCACTTCCATGTGACAAAACTTGAGAGGAAGCAGGGTGCAGACTTGGGCAAAATTTCCTAAGATAATCATCAAATGACCTTATCCACTGAGCAAAGGAGATGGCTGGGATCTTGTGATCTTGAGAGGTCTCGGTGAAAGCAACTCAAACCCTACAATGAGAGTCCCCAGATGTAAAGACACCCGAATTCTCCAACCTGAAATCAAGGGGTTCCCAAGGTGATTGCACCATGGCTTGTTGGAGCTGGTTCTCACGGACCATTTTCCCATTCTTACCAGCAGCACCTTCAAACATGCCTGTGACTCTGCTGGCTACGTCTTGCTTGGTATAAGCACACCAGGCCCCTTTCTTGCTGGACCCACCAGCATTCCTTCCTCTTCTGCCTGTCTTTGGAAGGTCCAGTCAGTTCACCATGATCATGAAGCCCGAAGTCAGACGTAGTTAAAGGAAGGAAGAACATAAACTCTAGGTGCCCCACCCTGAGCACTGCCTGCAGACCTCAGAGCTCTGCTCCTTCTCCTTTGTCAGGCTGTGGAGCAGTGGAGACCTTTTAAATCCGGCCCACTTCACACTCTGAATCCTTCTGTCTGGTTTACAATGGACCCTGACTGAGACTGTCCTCCAAAATTCAATCAACCTCCACCATTGTGGCTGAGACTCACATCTTTTTTTTTTTTTTTTTTTTTCCTTATCTGGACCGTGAGCCCCTTCGCTTGTCTTTATTCCAGGCATTATTTTCTTCACAATAAAAAAATTAATTAGAAAATTAATTGGATCACTTATCATCCCTGTTTGAAAACTTTTCTTAGATTCTTATTAATAGAGGGTCACAGCAGAATATTCAAGACCATTGCAAAGGGCTCACTGTCTTTGCAGCCTTAGCTCTCCGCCTCTGTACTTCTGTCTTCCACCCCACTCAGCAACTACAGCTTCATCCTTGCCACAGAATCCATCATTCTCTGGGCAGTTCGTGCCTGCCTTCCCTGGCAGAAACTCTTCCTATTCTATGACCCAGCTAAAAGAGTCCCATGCCCTTCTTGCCAACACTACACCCTCCCCTTCTTAAACTATCTGAATAGGTTTTGTTGTTGTCTTGATACGCTGTTTCATTCTGTTCCTTTTGCCTCAGCCTGGGTTTAGAGGTATGGGCCAACATAGCCAGTTTCTGCTGCACAATGTAAGCTGTGGTCCTTGTTAGGCTTGGGTATTTAAGGCGTTGAATTTACAGGCTTCTAGTGTTGAAACCATTGTATTTATGATGCTGTTATTTGTGGGGCTTTAGGATTAAATCTTTTATATTTGTGGCTCACTTACCGTTGTGGCTCCATTCCTGAGAGAGAAAACATGCAGGGACAGGCACTCTGGGAGAGTGGGGACACGTGAGTGACGATGACACAGCTGTCAGAGTTTTCTGTCCTCTCTAGCACCTCAGGGGTGTGCCCCAGCCATACATGTTCTTTTGATTCCTTGCCAAGGGCCCCCTCATGTTCATCTTCTTGCTGATGGAGTGGGACAATGCAGAAACCCTAGGGACTCCTTGTTGCTTTCCATAGGACAACAAGTTCTTCATTCCTTGTCACTGTTACCAAATCAGGACTAGGCAACCCCCTGTCTGCCTCAGAGGCACATCTCTGCATCAGACCCTGGTCATGAAATTAGCAGGTAGTCAGAGAAGCCTTTTTATCGCTTAAAACTTGGGTTATTTGACCTTCTAGTGCTACCACTCCTCTTCTGATATAGGACTATCTGTTTGCTTATTTTGTACTACTGGGTATCACACCCAGAGGTTCACTTAAGGTAGTTAGATGCTTAACCAATTATGTTACACTCCATGCCTTCTAATACAGGCTTATATAACCAGACATCAAGCCAGATGCATCTAAAGAACGTTGTGCACGTTGCTTCAAGTCTTATGAATGAGGAAGAATAAGAGGAAAGATTAAGAGCGTCACAAAGAAAGCTTTACCCTACACATGGAGAGACTTGTACCAGTTCCTTCAGTTCTGGAGAAAGATGGAAGGAGAGAAGAGAGTAGACATGTGATCAGCAAGGTTATCCTTGATGTAGTCATTTCAAATTACATACTAGACCATGGGAAAGAGCTGGTGGGCTGGGGTTCAGAAATAGACGTTGGGGCTTAGGCATACCTCATTTAAAGTCTGACCTGTCTGACATCACGAGTCACCATGGCCAAGCCCGTTTTCTCATCTGTAACATGGGATCACATCCGGCATCCCATGCAAGCTCCCTGGAGCGGTGAGTGCCTGCGAGATGTGGCTTCTCACTTTTCTGTTTCCACTTGACCATTGTCACATGCCCTAGCAAGTGCATTTCACGTTACTGAGAGGCGGGAGAGCCAAGTTGCAGGTTAAATGAGGGCAACGTCTCTTATGGTTGCTTATAGTTTCCATAGCAAGGCTCTCACATGAGGAGAGCCCCTGAATGGACATGGATAGGCAGGGTTTGGGCATCCTTACCTTTGGTTCAGAACACTAAGAACTGACTCCTCTCACTTCCTTCCTAGCTTATGTTCTTGTTCCCTGTCTCACCTCTTCCCCTTCCTCTAACATTTTCTGGCCAGTGGCCCTGAGTCCAAGCGCCTCGATGTGAGTCACTGATGACATGAGCTGCTTTCAGATTCGTGCTTTTCTTTTGATACTGAATTATAAGTCTCCCTTGCACAGTTCTCTGGCAGGTTTGACAGCTCTGCCATTCCTGGGCTTGAGGCAAGACTCTTCTCATCTAGGCAAAGAGCCACAAGTAGCATAGTCATTAGAGCAGAAGAGGAGGGATAAGTGCCCCCATTTCATGGTTTACAGAACCATCTACATTGCAGAACTAGCAAGAGAGCTTGACAACACACGTTCTCGGGGTCTATCTGAGGAATATCGATAGAGTCCTCATCTCAGGACTAGGGTCCCGAGATCTGCACACTCACCAGGATCACTGGGTGAGTATCAGGGACCCAGCGTGATCTCTTACAAAGGGCCTATGGCATGCTAGCATGTACATTCTTGGGATGCTTTCTTTAAGCCATGTTTTCAGGCTGCAATTTTAAAGGAGGCACAAGAGCTCTAAAGATCTTAATTGTTCTTAGTTGAGTGTGAAGGAAGACCTATGGACCACGACAGACACCATCCTTCAGTTTACATGTGCTGGATAATCTAAAATGGCCCAGAAACTACATTTCCAGCCATTTACTATCTCCAGGGATGTCCTGAGCATGTTTTTAAAGTAGAATTCCTATAAGTTACAGGCATAGGTTTTTACTAAGGGACAGCCTAGATCAGTAGTACAGGAATGTAGTGTCTGTCTTGACAGGACCTAACTTTCCACAGTCAATAAGATCCTCACCCATGTAGCCTCCCCTCCTTACGGGACCTGAAAAATGAAAAACAACATCTAGTTACTCTGTGCAAATTACTAGATTAAATAATAGCTTAAGAAAGCAAACAAATTAGCTGCAAGGAGATTGGGATCCTCATTCATAATTTTCCTCTTTGGCTCCAGCTGGACCTCAGCCTCAGACCTCATCCCTGCTGTCCTGAGACCTTCCTGCCTAAGATGTAGTTTTGGCAGCAGCGTTGCTTTAAAGGCATTCACGCTCCAACTGGAGCCTCAGGTGTGGTTAGGCAAAGAAATGAGAAGCCTGAAACCCTCAAGATAATTCATCTCCTCCAGGTGGTTCCTGTCCACAGCCGGCCCTTATCTCCTCTTTCTGCAACACCTACTTACTTGGATCTTGACTTGTTTTTGGCAGTGCTCTGGAGGTGCAATGCGGTTGCCATGGAGATGCTACCCAGCATGCCACATGCTGTTTCATCTTCTCTCCATCTCTTCATTTCTCTCCAGTGTGTGCTTGTTCGCTCCCATTCTACCTCGCAGACACCCACCCGAACCTTTTTTTCCTAATTGAAGACATCAAACACCACACTTCTTCAAGCCATTTTGCTACAGCCCCCGCCCCCCAACACACACACTCTTATTGAACATGTTTTAATTTCATATAATCAGAATAACCTGTACTGACTGGAGAAAAGGGAAGAAAGTTGCCCCAAATGTTAAATTTCCCTTGTTTATGCTGGTTTCCTGGAAGGCTGAGGGAATTCAGGCAAGTGTTAATCAAATTAACATCCCTCTACTTTCCCGGAGATTAGGTCTTTACCAGGTGGAGAGAGACTTAGTAGCAATACCTGCCGATTTCCACCTGAGCTCCTTCATGTCTCTGCTCTTCAGACAGCTCTGAGCTGCCCTCGCTCCCAGTTGCCTGTCTATGAAATATCCATTTTACCCATTATTTGCATTAAGCCTTAGGCATCTCTGTAGATGCCAGCATGCTGCATTGTCAGGAGTTGGTCCACACATAAAGAAAATCGTCATGTGACTATTGACTGCTTGCCTCCCCCTCACATGACTCGTGTAACTGGCAGATAATGAGAAGAGCTGAGAGAAAGACTTTGTGTACCTAACCAGGTGAAAATTGAATAGTTTCTCCTACGTATACCAAAGATGTTTTTCTTTTTCTCGATAATTAGAAAGACACTAGAAAATAAATATATAAACATACCTTTCCCCCATCCCCTTCCTAAAAAAAGCTCTCTCATCTGTAATGTCATAAGCAAAATGAGTTATATTTCTTTCTTTCCTAAACTGATAAAAGAATTCATATTAGTAAAAACAATCCCAGAATTACCTTTTACGTATGTTCCAGATGCCTCAATTTTCTAAACTCAAAGCAACCCACTAGGCAGTCACCTTAGATGACCAACAAGACACAGCCCAATATCATTTTCTTTCTTCTATAACAAAACTGCTCAGAAACAACCAGAGCTCACCATTCTCTTCCCATGGCTCTTCAATGTGTTTACTTACCTAGGTCTGCTCTCTCAGGGCCATGAGAGGACAGGAGGGCAAGCAGGTCACATGATCCAAAAGGTAAAGCTGGCTTTAGGGATGATTTAATGTGGAAAACAAAAAAGGAGACATTTTACAGGGACCTGCACAAGAATGAGGTCAACCTACATTTTCTCTCACTGCTTTTAGAAACCAGTTTTTGATACTTCATTTTTTCCCTAAAATCAATAATTGAGTCACTTTCCCCCAAAGAAACGTCCTCCCTTTCCCTCTCCCTCTGTGTGTGTATGTGTATTGATTGTGTACGTGTGTGCATGTATGTGTATGTGTGTGTGTGTATGTATTTACATGTATGTGTATGTGTGTGTGTGTGTGTGTGTGTATTCATGGAAAAGCAGAAAGTTGTAAGAGCCACTTTCCAAGCTAGTCTTCTAGAAGTTCTAACAAATCGATAGGTATTTATTGAACACTTAGCACCAGAAAGGAACTAATTTAGATTCTGCAAGAGGATAATAGGATGAGATTTGACTCTTTAAATAGTGCATTGTCTGTCACAGAATTCAAGTCACGGGCATGAAAAGTTAAATAGCCAACAGGAATAAAATGGGCCGTAGGAACAGTACATGAACTACTGAAATGTAGTCCACAGGCTAGAGGACAGAGGGAGGGGAGAAGGGAGGAGGCCTGCATGGGCAAGAAAGTGAGAGAAGATGGGTGAGAGCTTAGCGGGGCTATTAAGCAGGAGCAATATTCAAATTGCATTCAGTTGAAAGCAAACAGTAGAGACGCAGACAAATGCATTCTGTTCCAAGACAGCAAAGAAGCCACTTGACTTTAGCAATGGTTCATGTGGAGAAGGGAGAGAATTCCAGCTGTGCAGATTGGGGTCAAGGTGTGGAGGGAGGGCCCTGAGTAAAGTTCAGCTCTTACTCCAGCTAGTAGGAAGCCATTGGAGATTTGGAAGCAATGGCTGACACAGCAATATGGAGTCTATAGTAGGGATGCACTTAGAGATCTTGAGGATGTAAGACAGAGGTCTCAGAGACAGGCTGTTTGAGAGATCTGCATAGGAAACGATAAGGCTCCATAGCACAAAAGAAGGAAGGAGGGGACTCATGCAGGTGCTCCTTGTAAGGGCTGGTGGGCTTGTAATTCCAGCATTGGGACAAGAGCAGGAGTGTCAAGTGATGAGTGAGGAGGGAGACACCTGGCAAATCTCAGGACTGAAGGAGTCAGACAAGCTAGCATCTACAGGGTGCCTAGGATTGTCCAAGTGCTTCGTAAGTCAATAACTTTGAGAAAGAGGAATCAGGCAGTTGGCTCTTTTGAGGGGGTGGTCTCTCAGCTTCATCTCAGGCACTGTGAGTTTGTAACGGAGGGAAGGCTAGTGATCTCATCTGGGGGGGGGGGGTGAAATGAGGTTCAGACCGGAGGCATAGGGCTGAGGAGAGGGCGAGGGCTCAAGATTAAAGCATTTGATACACACTAATGGAGACTGCACACTTATGGAGTTCAGATCCCCATGGCCCACATATATGTTGTAAATGTTAGGGAGGTGTGATGGCCATTCTGTAATTCCAACCTGAGATGACAGATTTGGGAGATTCCCCCAGAGCAAGTCAGCCAGCAAGATTAACCGTATCAACAAGTTTTGCCTGAGAGACCCTTCCTCAGAATACAAAGTGGAAGCTAGTGGATGCTTCTCATCCTTAGGCCTCCACATACACAAGCCACGAATGTACACATTTGCCTACATGCATGTGTGACCACCCAAGGCAAACATGTCTACATGTGTGCATACATGGAAACGGAAGGAAAAATAAAGATGAGCGGTGTAGGACTGCAAATCAGTGAGACTGAAGATATGGCGTCCAAGAAGAGCTCACAGGGTGCATCAGCCTGTGCTGACTGACAAAGAAGGAAGGGGAATGAGATCTCTCAAGCAAACCAAAGTTCACCAGCCTGGATTTAAGTGGAGTCTAGGCCAGGGAGGGAGGGGCGGGGGGGCAGACAGCAAAGGAGGTAAGGGAAGTTGAATCACAGCTGAAGAAGGAGAGCAGGTCACAGTTGTAGGAGAGCATTTAGACAGGAAGCGACACTGCAGAATATGTCTACCTTGTGATCAAGATTCAGAATAAGCACAGAGCCATCCGTGGATCTGACTGTCCAGACCCAAAGTGTGGGCCTGCCTCCCCCATTGAGAGTAAATGAGATTTTATTATAGCTCCCAGAATGACTTTAATATCATACTTTTGAAACCCTGTGAGAACTTGGACATTCTGTGCCAAACCAAGATAAACTTCCAATCTTAATGGAGCCAGATAAATACCCTAGCTATTGTTGCCAGCCTCTAACAAATGCTCTGAGAATGTGGCCCCAGCCTTCATAACTGACTGCCTCCCAGAGCACGGGCTGAAAATTAATTCCCCTATAAGTCCAGTCAAGCTTACCGCTTTGTGCTTTGTCCCCTGATGTCTTATAAGGCAAATGAATTCCATTTCTTCACTTCTGAGGGGTTTGTGTGTGTGACAGGTGGCAGATTGACAGCCCCTAGAGAGCAGGGCTCTCTTTCTAGTCTATATGTCCTGACCATCCATGACTCCAGTCATCTCTGGAGGCGAGGAGAGCCTGTGAGTTTTATTTCTTCCTATGAACCATCACTATGGTGGAAGAATGAGGAAAACCAGCCGACGAGACTGCTAAGTGGTAGCATGACTGGTTAAAATCCCGAGGGGAAGGCACTGAGGTCTGTGCTTGGGCTTTTAGCTCCACCACGGTAGAAGTCTCTGGATTCTGTGTGTCCTTCTCTTCTGACCATGGTTTCTGTTGACAGCATTATGCTCAGTGTGAGGCTATGTGAAAGGAACATGAGCTTGGGGATTACTAAAAAGTGGATGGATTCAATCCCTGCTGCCAACAACCTCGGGCTTCATTATAACATAGCTATTACATAATCACATATAATATATGCTATTATTTTATAGCATTGCTGTGAGAATTTAAAATAACATAAAACACCCAGAACAGAGCTTGGCATGCGTTCAATAAATGATAGCATTCATTGTTGGGCTTTCTTTTATTGCACAGCCAGAGCTGAAATATGACTTCCAAGCATTTTTTACTTATGTGTTAGAAAGCTAGGCGATTAATTTACCTCAGGGAGACAGAATTCTGAAGCTGTATGTTGAAAGGGGAAGAAGGTGTCAATCAGCAAATTCGGTACACAATGCTGGAGTATTGCTGCGTTTTCACTGAGTTTATTGGTTCTAGGAACACAGCTCCTAAGAAGAGCCAATCTGTCCTCCTTTTCATTCACGTGGTGAAAAAGGAGTTGAAACAGAAAGAGATATCGAATTATACCAAGAATTGGAACGCTTTAATGATTGGAGTCTTACATTGCTTCCATCACGAAATGACAGGGGAAGCTGGCTTTGGAGCTGGTCCTGTTAAGCTCGAATTCATCTCAAAGCGTTTGTTGCACTTGTCTGAGCAGACATACCGAACTTAAGTTCAGGGGAGAGGTGAGCTCTGGAATAGATTCCGAAATCTTGGTGTGTGGAGGTGATGAGTGAGTGGCTGTGTCTTGAGTGAGGCAGAGGGAGAGTTGTAGGTTCGACATTGAGACTCGGGTACTCTCAAAACAGAGAGTTTCAATAAGAAAGGAACGTAAAAGGAGGGAAGTCTGGCCTGAGGTATAAAAAGAAAACCAAGATAATATTTTACTTTAAGCAGTAATTATGCAAAGCAAATGTCCACGGGGGAAAATTCTCGCCAGCATCAAGCGGGAGAAGGTGAGCAAGGAACAGAAGGACAGAGCAACGCTGCTCTCATTTCATTTCCTAGACCTTGTTTTGATGATCAATGACTTCATGAAATATATTGGTAGACTAGCCGAGGCAAGAACCAAGACAGAGGGGTTAAGGAGTAGGGTTTGATGTTGAGAGGCAGGCAACAGGTGTGTCTATTATCTTTGCAAAAAGTTTTCAGTAAGTAGAGATGTCCATATAATTACCTTTGAGAGGGGTTGGAATACCACTTTGCAAACTGCCCTAGTAAACAAAGAGTTAATGGTATAAATGCACAGTAATTTCAGAAGCATTAAAGAGCAGGTTTCCATGGAAACATCAACCTACAGAGGGAGAGAGAGAACTGAGATCCCCTGACAAAGAAGGAACAGCAGAGTTCTAGCCCCCACACAGTACAGCAACCGAGATGATTACACGGTTTTCTCATCTACCCCGGGGAGATGCAGTTGGGGTTCACGGTGCTGTCCTCTTAGGCAGGCGCGGCGGGGGTTGGGGGAGGGTTGGTTTGGTTCACATAAATTCTTGTCCTCATTTTGTCTGAAGCTCTGAATCAGAGGCCAACCTGTGTTAGACTGTTTGACTAGTTATTAACAGATGTCTTTAACTCAGTAAGTAAATAAGTAAACAGGTCAGTTTGCACCCCACCCCTTTTTCCTTCTTCTCCATTCCAGTCTGCTCGGGAAGCACTGTCATGGTGTGCTGGGGTTGAAAGCTACGTTTTTATGAGCTCTGAACAACTAAGATTTGGATTTGGCGGACAATGTTAAATTTTTATATTACATTTTATTTCTTTTAATGTGTGTGTGTGTGTGTGTGTGTGTGTGTGTTATGGGACTGCATAACACAGGTCAGAAGACAAGTTGAGTGGGTTTGTTCCTTCTCCCACATGGGTCCCTGAACTCAAACTTGGGCCATGAGGGTTGACGGCAGGTGCCTTTACTTGGTATCTCACAAGCCCAGACAGACAGACTAACCAATGCTAACCAATGCCTTCTCATCAAGCATTACAAAGAGGAATATCATCCTTCATTCTGTAGGCAGCGGCCCTTACTGTTTTCAGATCCACCCAGGACAAACATGTTAAACTCCTCAGCTCTTGACTCCAACCCTACTTTAGGAATGTCTCTTCTCACTAATCTGTTATCCAGAAAGCCATTCCCTAGGCTCACTACAGAAGCAACATGAACGAACCCCGCATTGACGGTTCCTGCTGACCCTTAGACTGCTTACCCTCTTCACCCCCGTCCTATTTTACACTCTGCATCCTCTTCTTTGCATGTAGGTTTAGCACAACCTTTTACTGTCTCCATCAGCATCTTGGGTTCCATTTTGCCTCCCTCACTATTGATGTCTTTTCTTATGTCCTACACTCTACAAGTTATTATGTTTTCCTCCGTGTGGGAGAGTTTCATCCACATGGCAGATATGGTTTGTAGATAAGTCCTCTCCACAGCCTCTCATGAACCTGTACCAGCAGTCAAACCCATAGCCTCTTGTGCATCCTAGACAAGTCCTTTACTAGGGAGCAACATCCTCAGCAGCTGGTTTTTCTAAAGCAGAGATGTGCTCTTAAACAAATCAGCATCTTCCACAACCATGTTTCTTGCACCTGCAGCATGATGGGATTATAGAATACCCACATCCCTTAAAGTCATAATAGTCTCAGCGACATCTTCTTTCCCTGTCTATTCCAAACCATCTCTGACCATTGCAATCACCCTGACTCCTTTGGTCCCCTTCCCTTCCCCATACAGCATAATGACTTCTGGGAAGCCCCACTGGTAGAAATCTGTCAACTATCGATAGAAGACTAAATTATAGCCTCATTTTCCATGAGTGACATCTCTTCATAATCTCTGTTCCCGTCCCTGGTAACGGAAGCTGTCACTGATTCATCCCAAATTCATTCACTCCTTTTGTCCTTTGCTTTAGTAGAGCTAAATAATAGGCAAAGTTAAACTTGTGGTAACTACCTGGAGAATGGGGACTACATGTGCTTCTTCCAGTGTTCTTGTTTTATTAATCCTTTAAGGTGATAGACAGGGAGAGGATCCTGAAGAGGGAATAACAAACCAAGGTCAAGAAGAGAAAAGCCTCATCATTCTCTTCCCAGGGTCTCATGCCCAGGGTACTTTAGGTCCTTGGTCAAGGGATTATACATCAAGGGTTTCTTTCCATCTAACTGGAAGTTCACAGGAAAGAACTGTTTTCTGGTTAAAGTTGAATATTCTAGAGAAATCTTTGTCAATTGGTGCTTGTTTAGCTTTGGCATTTTCCCTAAATACTGTTTCCAGCTCATAAGCAAAAAATGGATATCAGAAAGACAAGCCTTTGCCTTAAAAGTCATAGTAGGCACCCTAGATATTTTCTATTGATGTAATAAATGCTATAACCAGAATCAATCTTGGAGGAAATGGCTTATTTCAGCGTACTGCCTACCGTCCATCATGGAGGGAAGTCAGGGCAGGAACTCAAGGCAGGATCCTGGAGGCAGGAACTGAAACAGAAACCACAGAGAAGTGCTGCTTACTGGCTTGTTCCCTGTAGCTTGCCTGGTCTGCTTCCTTATACAGCACAGGAACACCCCCACCCCCAGTCCAGAAGTAGCACCCACTCTCAGTGGGTTGGGCCCTCGATCATTAGTCAAGAAAATGCCCTACACACTTGCCTACAGGCATGCTGATGGAGGCATTTTCTCAACTGAGTTAGCTCTTCTCAGATGACTTGAGCTTGTGTCAAGTTGACACAAACCAACCATGGCAGTATACATAAAGAGGTAATAGCAATAAGTAAGGGGCCAGCTAGCTTTTGACTTGTAACATTTCTCTCTGGGTAAGTCCTGAGGCTTAGTGAGGACAGTATATCCTGGATGTATTCAATATAGTAAGGTTGTAGAGAAAATGATTTATATTCAATATTTTGAACTCATGGATGACATGTGAAAATGAGCTAGAAAGCAAAAACAATTCAGCGATCTTCGTATTATCAAAGCATCTCTTGGTGCCTATCACTGGGAAGTCCCACTGTTGTGGTTACCTTAGCAGGACCTTATCAGTTCTCCAAATAGCCAAGGTGACTAAGAGTGGTGAAGTGAAAAGTCATTTCTTTTCTCTTTCTGGTTTTTCCACGCAAAATTGAATTGGAAGCGGGTTTGCCGCATTGCTCATTAATTAGTGTCAAAGGATGGCTTCGTTGCCTCCCCATAGGAAGTACCATACTTTCATATCCAAGTAGGAGTGTATCTTTCCTGAAGAGACTTTAAGGAGGATTACATAGTGTTCAGGCAGAACTCTAGGAGATCAGAATAGGGGTCATTTTGAATAGTCATTTACCATGGACTGAAATTATGGGATGTAAGCTTATCTTTTGTGTTCTTTGGGAAGGAAACATCATATTAAAGGAGTCTGGTAAAGTGGTTTCCAACTGCAGAAAACCTCCCAGGGATTCACTAAAGCACAGCGTCGAGAAGCAAATGTTCTCTGGCCTCAGCTTGGGCTGCTGGAGCAATGAGAGATGTTCTGACTGTAGTATGAAGAGCAAAGGAAAAGTTGGGGAATTGGGAGACTCTGAACTTAATTGGCCAAAGCTCAGCAGCAGTTCTCCAGACCTCAGTATGATCAGCAGTAAATGTGAAGGGGAGGCTGTGATCCAGTCCCCCAAATGCTAAAGGTCTCCAACTTTTAAGTAGTGTTTTTGAAAGAGAACAGTAGTGAGGCTGGAAAGATGGCACAGAGGTTCAAACCACTTGCTGCTTTTGCAATGGACCTGTTTCCAGCACCCATGTCAGGTGACTCCTAACTCCAGTTCCGGGGGATCTGTTCCCTCCTCTGACCCCTGTAGGCACCTGCATGCATGTGGACCACACATACACTCATGCTCACAAACACAAGCACAGAAGAAGATGACAGTCTTTAATCTTTTAATAAGGGAACAATTGAAGCCTGAGAGATGGCTGACTGAATAAATAGGATGCCAGTCACACATAAGTCAGGTGTGGAGGTGTGTGCCTGTAATACCTGCACTGGAGAAACCGAGACAGGCTGAGCTCTTGAGCCAGCCAGCCTGACCAAACCCTCAACTTTCTGGTTCAGTGAGAGATGATAACTCAAAAAAAAAGATGAGATGATGGGTAATTGAAGAAGTTACCCTACATCCACTGCAAGGTCATAACATTACTTATTGGACTGTGTGTGTGTGTGTGTGTGTGTGTGTGTGTGTGATAGTATCTATACAAACTTTCTCTTTTCTCTTAATTGCTTTTGTTTCCTGCTTTTATTTTATTTCTACTCATCTCTCCCCAGCAGTATCCGGGGACACAGGACAGGCCTTTTCATTTGCTTATATCTCTTACCACTGAAAACAAGGCTCTGTGTTGTTCCCAGAGAGAACTCTAAACAAGCTCAGGAGAGAATTGCCCCCTGGCATGGACAGCTGCATTGACCCACTTGATAGAATGGTGAGGATTTCAGCAGCCATCACAGCTTGTGGCAGAGTCACAACTCCATGGTTTCGCTTGTCTTTTGAGGCGAATAGGATTCTATTGTGCGTTTGTAGCACCTGTACACAAATCTCACTGATTTGATGACTGTCCATAAATAACAGCTTTCTGGAGGAAAATAAATGCTCTCTGCCCTCCTCCTCGGTCCAAGCAGAGATTACTGGGCAAGTCTCAACAATTCTCTTCTATTTTCTTTCATTTCAGATAAAACTAAGTCATGACATTCGGTTGTGAAACAGGGTCCATGCGAAAGCTCTCAGAATTTTTCATTGTTGGACTTTGGAGTCTGAAGAGGTTTTATTTTTTTTTCCTTCTACTTTGTAGTAAATTGTGATTGATGTCACCATTTGTCCCTCAAATGAAAGTAGTTCATCCCAAACTCCCAAAGGGATTAAGCATATTTCTTACCTCTAGCAGAGGAGAGGAGCGTGGCGGGGTTCTAGCAGCCAGCTCTCAGGGTGCCTTAAAATCTCTCTCATTAATTTAACATCACAAATAGAATTTAAATAATTTATATATGGACTAGGCCACACTTGAACTTATTGTTGTTTGTGGACGCTCCGTGAAAGAAATTAATGATATTAAATACCATTTCAGAAAGATAAAAATGTTTAATTTATTAGAAGACAAACTATATTTAATGTGCCTCAAGTAATTATAAGTGGATATTGTGGTGTAACCTTTAAATTAGTTTCTCTCAAGGTTCTCTACTAGCTATTATTTTTCCTAAATAAGAGAAAAAGCTTACAAAACTAATTTTCTAATTATTTTGTCTGGTGCATGGCTTCATATTACTATATATGGCACTATAGCTTCAGGGGGGATTTTAAAAGTTTCTTCAAAGTCCTCTTTCAAAAGCAAAGTAAGACAAACAAACAAATAAAAAACATAGACTAGATGAAATAATTTATCCATCTTGGAAATGTTACCACACAGTTTAAGGTCAGATGAATCCAGGAATTAAGCAGGGGTCCTCAGAGGGGGACCTTGCTTGTAAACTTCTCCCGCAGGGCTTGACAAGAATTCACCAGCAACAGCCCACCAAAACAAACCCACTACACTGATTTGATAGCTCAGGATCTGTTTTGATAAATGAGTTCCTAATTTAGGGAAAAGTAAGACATCCCTATTAAGTTTATCCAAAGGATAATGTTAACAGATATAAAAAGCTAATTTACAAATACCTTGGGCTCTCTCCTTCAATACTATGTCTAATGAAATGGCTTTAAACGTTTTTAAAATCCATGTTTATGTTCTTGTGAGAAATTGTTTCCACTATTTCCAGGGTAAATGTGCAGAAGAAACCGTCATTTCCAACAGCACCTTCTGCTCTTTAGGAAGATGTTTAGAAGGCCTCGTGGCTTTGCCAATCAGATTTCAGTAACCGAACAGACTCGGTATTTATCAGAAGAAATGAGGGGTAGATTAATTGCTCTCCTGTATAATCTGTTAACTACATATGTCCTATAACATAATATTGTATACCTTAAGCATATTAATTTAAAGAAGGTTAATTTGAAAGAAAGAAAGAATAAAATGCCCCAAAGAACATGTCAATATAGTATAGTTGTCATTACCCACAACATTCAAGTTTTAAGATGGCTTTAACCAATCTATATTTTATTAATTGTTTTTGAAATTGCATAAAAGTAATCAGTTTCATTATGGCATTTTGTATGTAATTCCCACTCTACATTGTTCAGATTCATGCCCGTTCCCAATCATTCTCTTCTCGCTCTCCACAATTCCCTTTCAGCATCTATTCTCAAACGCTTAGAGTATCCCAGTTTTAACCATGGGCCACTCTCAAGATGGTACCTCCACTGCCCTGGTGCAGTCAGTGTCTTACCAAAACTCACTGCTGGATCTGTGGCTTTGAGGGCTGTGGGTTGCTCTTGAGGGCAGCACCAGGGCTCCCTGCATCCAGGCTGCAGGGGAGACCTTTTTGATGAGCATTCTGCTTCTCTTCAGCTTCCAGGGAAGCCCCGGCTGGAGGCCTGTGTGTACTTCTTGGTGCATGGCCTGCCTTCTCTCAGCTTTTTCAAAAGTAGAGCCAGATTTTCAAAACATTTCTATTTTCTAGCTCCTAAAAGTAGAGACATCCTGCAGGGGAATGAATTCTTGACCTCTTGCTTACAAGTTTCTGTCTCTGAAAATTCCTGTGTAACTGTGTATCATCAATATATACCTTTTGTGTCTGATATCTTTATTTCCCTCATCTACCAAATAGACAGATTCCAAACTTCCGGGTAAGATGGTGGACCCGAAGCTGCCTTCATCTGATCCAGTAGAGAGCAATCAGTGTGAGGAAAGGAGGGAAGAGCTTTGGCTCCACTTTTGAAACATGGTGGTGATTGGAAGGAATTTGGACTGGGGTTGAGGACATCTGGATGCTGTTTCTATCCCTGTGGTGTGATCTGGTTAAAGCCATAGAAACCTCTGGATGATGGTGAGAGAGAGGACTGGATGAGCTATGATGGTGAGCTACTCCACTTTGCCACCATCTTAGTGGATATTACGTTTTATAAAGCTAATACTTTGTAACAATATGAAGACAGAAAGGTGCCATCACGCCAGGGCTCTTGATTTGCTGACAAATGCTGGCAGAAGTCCATCAGGTGCCTCCTGCCCAGCACACACTGCAGACTCACCATGCCAATTGTCTACATGGTACTGTGGATGCTCTGTGTGGCCAAAGTAAAAAAGGCCTAGGATTTGCCAACCTTAGCTTGACCCTATTAAACCTTCTGGTGTGTGACTTAGGCTGTGTAAAACAAATGTGTTAGCTGGAAGTTCATCAAGATTCTGAGTTTCTTGTTCAACAAGAAGGTAACCAGGAAGGGAAATTTGTTTTAGTTCATTTAGTCTCCAGCTGAGGTGATATAAGGCAGACCATGACAGGTGCTGATGAGGCTTTGGACACTGATGTCACTTTGGAGAGTCATGAGAAGATATAGAACTCAGAACGGAAGGTCTGATCTCTGATCCTGAGTGTGAGTGTCACTTGGGGAGATCATTTAACATCTTGGGATCTGTTTCCTCTCTAAAATAAGTTTCCAGCAAACACTTTTCTGCTTTTCTCTGAGTTGCAGCAAGCTCACATTCGGTGTGATCCCACAACTTAAGGAGGTAGGCCATTGGGTTTCTTGGATGTGAAACCATGTCTGAGAAACAAATCAAGTAAAATTTTAACCTATCCAACCTTGATGGGACTTCAGAGAGACAAAGAGTGTAATGAATGGGCAACACTCTGCATTGAGCTTCCACTTAAGCCAGGGTCTTTTCTGTGAGTGAGATAATGGCTTGTATAGAGAAACCAGTGCTTATAGGGTCTCAGAGTCTTAATTATAGTTCAGCTTCTTACCCAGGACTTAGGTTTCAAGGTCTTAATGTTTTAAATTGATAAAGTATAGCCAGATATTGAGTATTTTCAGTTCTCATGGGAAGTTTAATCATCCATGTGATCTTACGACTTCATGTTATCTCCAGATATGGACTTCAGCCTTCATTCTTTCTGTGTAGCTCATTTATGAGCAGGCCTTGCTAGATGTCCTATCAGAATCTCCTTCACTGAAGCAGGTGTCTTGCTGTTATATGGTCAGATCGTGATAATGACCCTTTTTAAAAAATGCTTGCTATTGTATAGTCTCATGTATAAATCAAATTTTATACAGTGTTCCTATTGACGATTTCATTTGTTCATGACCACAGCTGTTTTCTCTGATAGCTGAAGGTCCAATGACATTTTCATTTTAACGAGGTATCATTTAGGTTCACAAGTAGAGACACGACCTTAGCCATAATCATTTCCACCCTTTATTACCACCGAGTGGACTGATGGGCTCTGCTGTACAAAAGCCATCCTCACTCAGAGCATGTTTAAGTTTTCAAATGTCCCAATAGCTAAATGGTGTCACAGCAGAGGCAATTCCTCAGAAAGAAAACACACACACACTGTGCATGATTGATTCATATGCTGTGGAATGACCCAGATGATTAAAACACACATAGTAGAGTACTTTGTAGAGGGCCATGAAGCTTTATAAATGGTCTTGATAAGTGTGAAGCATCCAAGAAGAGCTTAGATAGATGGGATGAACACAGAGAAAAGGAAGAGAAAGAACGTATCTGCAAGGCAATGATTTCTACATGAAATCAGGACGTGGAGACACGGGAAAAGAGATGTTTAACTGCAGGCCAGTTGCAGTGCCTTCAAGTGGGCTTTATTTCCTGAAAATTTAAATTTCTGCACATGGGCTCCCAGCTCAATGCTATCCCCTTCAGAGATGTCATCGTGAGGCTATATACCAACCCCATTCATGTTACGTAGAAATTTAATCATTTCTGGAACTTCTATAATTGCCTTCAGAAATGGACACTTCCTTTTAAATATTTTAATAGTAGTTTAGATAAAGGCAGAATAATTTATAGCCATGCCTGGTGAAGAGGTGGGTACTTAAGCTGGTAATTTATTTTCCCCCTTCCCCCTCCTCCTTCCTCCATTCTGTCTTTCCTCTTTCTCTTCCTTATTTTCCTCTCTTTTGTTCCTCTCTCATCTTTCCTTCTTTAAAAACAAAATGGGATTAAACTATTTTTGTTGCATAATCTTTCTCTAAAGATGTCCAGAAATAATTCCAAGTAGTTCAGTACTATTATAGGAAGAACATATTTTTCAGGTTCATGATGGTGGATGCTTCTACTGTAGTTTGTCGGTTTAAAATGCTGGTTTTGTAATTATATCCCTTAGACTGAATACTGTAGGGATTTGGGTTGTATTTGGAATTAGTGCCAGCTACAGGAAACCTGAATATTATCTTCAAAGCAGCAATGGGGATGCTGCACCGACTGAGCTAAGAGGTCAGGATCAGAGTAAGGAATGAAGATACTGTGTGGGACCTGAGCTGGATTGTGGATGCCACACTTGACTGATTGAAGGCTCTCAAAATGAGGAGGAACTTGAGGCCATGGTATATGATGAACATGTAAGGAAACGGGATCCTAAATCCTATGTTGTTGTGAGAACAGGGATGGTATGGAAGAAAGACCATGGAACTTAGGGTGTTACTTAACTACTACTTCTGATAAACACTAGTAAGATAATATTGAGCAAATAATTTAATGTTTCTCTTTCCTAGTCCACAAAATTAAAATTATAGAAGAAAGTGAGTTTAAGGTGTCTTCACAGGTTGAAACGAGTTTTTATGAAGGATGTTTGATACATGTCTTCAAATACTTGAAGAATGCTCAGATCAAAGAAGGACTAGACTAAGACCGTACAATATCATAAGAAGAAACAAGTTTTCAAGAGTTGTAAAGGGGTGGGAATCAGCTTTAAATAAGACAGAATCATGAGATGATGGTGTGTTGAGGATGGAAGACACCATGGTGAGTACCTCAACCAATAGGAATATTCAAAAGAAGCCTAGAGGTCAAAGTCAATGATACTGTATAAAGAAAGCATCAATTGGTAAGAAACAACAAGCTAGGCGGTCTGAAACGTCTAGCTCGAAATTCTAAGAACTTCTGTTCTTTTGGAGTCTTCCGTGCTCACAGCTGTATCTCTAAAGCTGCATATGATAGAGTCATGACAAGCTTGCCAATCCCAGAGAGCCCTAGAATAAAAAGTATCCCTGGGGGTGGGGCGGTTATGCTGCACAGACATCTCTACAGTTATTAGAAGGTTCTACATTTCTATAGCTTTGCCTGCAACAGGCAACTTTCCCAGATGTTTTCAAGAAGAGCAGTTGGAAGTAGGTCCTCTGAACTGCCTCTTCCACTGCTTTGTGAGATGCCTAGTTGGTTCCTTCGCAGAGACTCAACTCACAAACAGCATCAGTCCTAAAATGCTGGAGTAGCCTATCATGTAGCACAGAACTTCATTATTGATTCTGTGGGCCTATATGGTAGAGGGACATTAATTACTATCAGCCCAGTTGCACTAATGCACTTGTAATGACCAGGCCTATGGGAATTCCCAGATACTTCTTAATTCTAGCAGCTAGCAATGGACAGGATAGGCTGGGGATAAGTGTCCTGCAGGAAAACCATTCTATTGGTCTGATATTGGTGGCTTCCAGAATTTTCACTAATTTATGCTTTCATCCCCAAAGCACAGTATGAAACATACACCCCCTCCTTTCCCCACACTCACAGTACATCCAGCAGAAGTCCTGGGTTCTACATGCTTCTGGCCTGCCATGCTCACTTGACTTACAAATAAGGGCTGATCAAGACCTTAGTAAGAATTTAAAGAATGTGCATAGTTGGGGGTGGAGACAGACCCTAAGCGCCTACTTGCTACCTTTCTTGGCAGAAAGTTGTCTTGATACATAGCCATTTTCTTTTCTTGTCTCTAGCTCCTCCACCCCTTTATTCCGCCTCCTTTTTTGAATAATGATTGTTAACATTTAATGAGCACTTACTATGCGCCAGGCCCTATGGTAAGTGCTTAACCTAGTTGTCTCATTTACGCTTACAGACTTAATTAGGTGATCTTTTTATTACCAGACTTTTTGCAGATGGGGGGAAAAGGAAACAGTCTTAAAAGTGTCTAAGTGAGGACTGGAGAAATGACTCAGCAGGTGAGAGAGTGCGCTGCCCTCAGATAAGACCTGAGTTTGGTTCCTAGAACCTATTTTGGGTAGCTCACAAACCATCTATAACTACAGCTTAAGGGGACCCAGTGCCTCCTTCTGGCCTCTTCAGGCACCTGCGCTCATGTGCATATACCCCAACACAGACAAATATGTACACATATAATTTGAATTAAAATAATTTTCTCAATTATTTGGTAATGAGCCAACCTTATTTTAAATTGTATTATTTTTCACATGATTCCTACTGTAAAATATAGATGGGTATTGCATAATAAATAGGAATTTCAAGAGTGTCAGTTGACTAATGGTCATCTGTGTTCCTATCTTTTTGTCAACCTGAGTGCCTTCTGCTTTCAAGTTCTTTTTCATACTTTTAATCTTCCTTTAATTTTATCGTTACAGGTATCTGATCAATGTCACTTTTGAAGGGAGAAACCTGTCCTTCAGTGAAGATGGCTACCAGATGCATCCGAAGCTGGTGATAATCCTTCTGAACAAGGAGAGGAAGTGGGAGAGGGTAGGACATGACTTTGGCAATCCTTGAGCTAAGTAGACAGGCAGGTGTTGGATCCCACCCTAGCAGCAGGAGTACACAATTTCCCATTGCCTTAAAGAAAAGCAGCCTCTTGGTTATCTAGGCATCAGGAGCAATATACTGGAACTCTGAGAGGCCAGGAGAAGCCAGACCTCAAGCAAGCATTCATTTTCAGTCTCTTGCTACGTGGGCTAACCACGAGATGTTTTTCTTTATGTTCTGATTGCTATCGCTGGTTGTATAACTCATGTCTGCTGTAATGGGAGATGATATGTATGCAAACCAACAAATTTCCTGAGGAATCTAACCAGGCAGTACCAGTTAGAGCTTCTATTGCATGGTGCCGGAGGAAACCAATAAGCCAAGTGCACAAGCAGAAGTGCTGACGAGGTTTGCTGTGACTGAAATTTGGTACCCAGGGCTCTACTTGGAAGAATTACTTGCTACTAATTGACCATAGCCTTTGAAATTCTACCTTTAGACCTCAATTTCTGTTGTCACCCCTGCTTACCTACTTGTCTATTTAGGACATGGGAGCAAATGGGGTAGTCTCTTAGCTACTCAGTATTTCAGTTTCTTTACCTATAAAATGAGAATTAATATATTGGCATCTCTAAAATATTTGGAGCAGTACCTGGCATACAGTGAGCACTCAGTAATCATTGGCTTTAGCTATGATTCTAGATCCCAGGTTAAATACCCAAGAGTAATCACTGGGTATTTTTTGGAGGTGCATCCTGCTGGCATTTGTCCCTTGAAACACTCTGACAAGTGGTTCTGAAAATAAAATAAATAAGACTGAGAGACGCTGCTTACTGCTCTTCAGGCCAGAGCAATTTCAGGATGTATTAACAGTTGAAAAGTTCAGATGTGTTTTTAGAACAAAGAGGCATCTTTAACTTTATATAATATGACTTTTCCCAAAATATTCTTATCATGAGACCACTCAGTTCATAATAATATTATTCCGTGAAAATAACCCTGAGTAACTGGTTTAAGAACTATGTCCTTGGTTGCTATGGGTCAGCTGGCTGAGAATAGGTTTCATGATGTCAGTGTGGTTCTAAAAAGAGTAGAAACCAAGTATGTTCACCAGTATTCTATAACTGTGATAAAATAATGAGTCACACCCACTTTCATAAGGAAAATATTGGTTTTAGTTTATGGATATATACTCCATGGTCATGTAAGCCTGTAGATCTTGGTCTCTGGCAGAGGTTCCCAACCTACGGGTTGCAACCCCTTTGGAGGTTGAATGATTCTTTCAACAGGGTTGCATGGCAGATATCCTGCATATCAGACACTTACATTATAATTCATATTTTATGGCAGATATCCTGCATATCAGATATTTACATTATGAATCATAAAGGTAGCAAACTGAAGTTATGAAGTAAGAATGGAAATGATGTTATAGTTGGGGGCCACCACATGAGAAACTCTATTAAGGGGTCACAGCATTAGGAAGGTTGAGAACCACTGATCTATAGTAAGACAAAGATAACAATGGGACCATGATGCAGAGAAGACCTACTTACCTCGTGATATCTGGAAAACAGAAAATACCATGGCCCCAGTATACTTTCGAAGGCACCTTCCCAGTGACCTAACTTCTTCTCCCTAGACCTCATATCCTAAAGGTTCTATCATTTCCCAATCATGCCACAGGCTAACATCTAAGCCTTTGGTGTGTGTACTTTGGGGTAGATTTAGTATTCATAATGTAGCATTCGACTCTCTTTAAGACCAAGAAGCCAGAGATGAACTCTCCAAAACTCACAGTGTTATCCCAGAACCTCAGACAGCTAAGTTATATGAACCTGTGAACTGAACATTTGTGAGACTCAAGACCCAATTCTTAATATTGAAAGGCCCCAGCCCATCATGTTATGGTGACATCATCAGAGCTAAAAGATTTAAATGATACCTGATGGGTAAAGTTATTTCCCACGACTGAGTTTTCATTTGATCATAATGAGTTGAACCTTGGGCTCCTGCTCTCTATCCTACTCAACCAACTTTTCACTGTTTCTGTCGAGATGCCATAATTTCTGAAGTGTTTTCGTCCCTCCCATTTTTTACCATGCATTTCTGCCTATTTCCAGAAGAGGAGTTATTAACGACTGAGACTTCATGCATGGATAATGTGCTGTCCAGCTAGGGTCATCATAACTGTTTCAAACAGTTAGCATCTTAGAACTGTTCTTTCAAGGTCACTACTGAGAGGCCTGCTGAGCTCTGCTGCCTTTGCCCCATCTCTGAGGCCTGGGACACTCACCTTTTTCTACAACTAATTCTTCCCTCTGGGGGTTAGACCATTTGTAGCATCAGTTCAACCGTTGTTCCATCTTCTGTATGTAGACTTTAAGTTAATGGGCTTCTTTGTCATGAAGCCAGCCTTTGCCCATTCAGATCAGCCGTACATGTGGCTGCTGGAATGAGCTTCCTAAAATACAACTGTGTATTCATCCCTGGCCCAAACACCAGAGCTTGATAGGGTTTATGGGCCAAGTCTACATTTTATCTGTTCCTGCATTCAAGGCTCTGGTTCACCCTCCAATATTTATCCTCTTTTCCTTATCATTGTCTACCCTTGGCTCCTTTGGTTCTGAGAATGTGCCTGGTGCATCCTACTTCCTGCGTAATATACCTAGTTTCCTTTTCTGGACATGAACGAGTCCTACAATTATACAAGTTATGAGCATTCTTTGAAGTCCAATTAGGATGTTGTTGCCCCTGCTCACATCTGTTATTGTGGCATACTGTCCTACACCATGTGCCCTGCAACTTTGGTTCATACCTCTGTCACAGCCTCATCATAGCTTCCTTGAGTTAGGACTCTGTGCCTGCACACCCCCAGAGGGCAGAGGCTGTGCCATCCATTCTGTCCCTGTGTCCTCATAGCAATCTGGATGTGTGCATTGCATAAAGCATCTCAATAAATATTTGTGGAATGAATGGGAACCATTACATAATAAGAGAGTCCAAAAATCCATCATTAAGAGTCCAAGTTTATGCTAGTGCCCTTGATATAATGGCTGTTTTCTTTTTAAAGGGAAGAATAAAACCCTTACATAGATTGAGTTTTTATGGATCACACTTTAAATGCACCAAAGGAACTCACTATTTAAAGAAATTCTGAGGCTAATCTTTTTGTCAGGCAGGTGAGGCGGGGTGGAGATCATAGCCTAGAACATTTGCATATCAAATTGGTTCAAGGGACTAGCATTACCGAGGAAAGGTGCTTAGTGATGCTTGAATTTACTGGCTATGCATCCCCCATCCCCAAATTCAGAAGCTCTGGTTGCTCATAGGCCAAAAGGAGTGGCCGGAGCAGCCTCAGCCCCAGAGTATGGCTAGGTGTGATGGATGAGTTGATGCTCTTTCTCATTGTTGCCACAGTCTCCAGGATATCATTTCCAAGGTTCCTAGTGTCCGTTCACCAGGTCCCTTGGGGTTCATGAGAACTTAGAATCTGTACACTCGTGACCAGTAGGCATGATGGTAAGCATTCTACAGGGAAGGCTTGATACTACAAAAATTAGCAGGGGATAGGGGCCACTTGGGTCCTTGAAAGAAGGGCCAACATCTCGTAGCCAGATCACCCACTAATTCTATAGCCTGATTAAGTAGTTTGCTCTTCTTGATGGCTTTCTTCATTTCTAAAATGATAGCATTTAAAGTCAAAACTAATCCCCCCTCCCCCAAATCTAGACCCTTTACAGCTCTGGATTACAGATTTACACTGTAAATAAAGAGAAGCCTGGGATATTTGGAAGCACAGTAGGTGAAGGGCATGGTGTCATTCTTGTTCCGGTAATGTCGGTAAATAAAGTGTCCACAGACAGACTTTCCCTCAGTGACCTGTGCTAAAGTAGTCACCCATCTGCTCTGTCACAACAGTCCAATTTAATTTACTCTCAGGACACTTTTTTACCCAGCATTCTACTTCTTCACTTGATTCTTTGTGGCTTATCTCGTCACAACAGGATGGATGTTTTATGGAGACAAGGACCTCATTCATGCCTACAATTGTAACCCTTATGGGGAGTGCCTGGCTCAAAGTGAGCATGCAGAGATCACTGTTAAATTAATGAAGAATCCATACACCTGAAAAAGCTGTGGGCCAAACTTTTCACTTATATCTGGCCTGTGCACGCAGGCATGGACACACACACACACACACACACACACACCTCGTTCTCCTTTTAGACAGAATGGTTTTCAGAAGACATCATGAGAGAATGGCACTTCCTCCCTTTGAAATGAGTGCTGCCGTGCTTGAGAAAGACCAGGGAGTGTCCAGCCAGTTCAGGATCCAACAGAGGGGCCTGTCAGCAGCTTTCCCAAGGAGCTGGAAGAAGATTCATGACGCTGTGGGTGTGAGCCATGTGATGGCTTTCACAACATTCCTTTTGGTTTTTAAAATGAATCCTACAGCTGCTTATAAATTTGGCTCCTTTGGAAAGACTTGAGGTCAACACAACCTAGTTTATGGTTTCAGAAGTCAGAAAGAACTACATCCAGTTCCCCACAATGTCATTTATCAGCTGGAGAAGCCAAGAGAAGTAGCTGGTATTACCCCAGTCTATTTCCCTTTAGTGAAATAGGCTTTTAAACAAAGCCATTGTAAAGATCAAGTGAAACTTTACAGTCAAACACCAGCTAATAGTGACTGGAACACAACCAGAATTCAACAAAGTCAATTGATAGTCACCAACCTTCTTGGGTAACTTCTTGAGGATATGTTTGCTGTGGTCAAAAGTTATGTCAATTGGTAATCCAATAAAAAGAAACTCTCCCATCTCTGCACTGTTCTATAGGGCCACAATTTTTCTGAAATTCTGGAACCCTCCCCAGAGCAGGCATTATCATAATTTCTAATGTATTGCTCTGAAAATATTCTAAACAGATATGCCTTTGATGTATTGACTCAACCTGCTTTAAGGGAAAATAAAGAAATTGAATTTGTTCCTAGGAACCTTTAATGAGGTCTTTTGTAAATAATGGGTAAGAGGAATGGGGGTTGAATGGCAGAGATCTCTGGAACAGAATCCTATTTACAGAAAGCCAGTAAAACCTCTCTGCCATTAAGGAATGTGGAGTGGGACATTTTTAAAGGGATATCAGCTGGGTGTGGTTGCACAAACCTGTAATCCCAATACTCAGGTGGCTGAAGCAGTGGGATTATGGATTTGAAGCCAGCTTAGACTACATAGCAAGACCTCTCTAAAACAAAGCAAAACACCTATATCCTGCATATAAATACACATAGTCACACACACACACACACACACACACACACACACACACACACACGCACACGCACACATGGCATGGGGAGTCAGAAGGGCAGGGAATGGTAAAAATAATGATAATTGGGCACAGGATGGCTCATTTATAAAAGCCTGGAAGTGGGGGACAGCTGCATAAACATGCATTAAGAATAGCCTGGCACAGAGTAGCAGTTGAGCCTGCTGTCTTTATCAGGGCCTCTCATGATTTGCTTCATTGCAACTGCTATCAGCTTCCATTTAATCGTTCCTAAAACGGGGATAATAAAAATGAAATGCAGCATGGGGGGTTGTTCTGAGTAATGACTTTAAGAAATGATGATGGTGCATATTCAGGCTGGAAGATGTAAACAGAGCTCCAAGGGACTGTCTGGGTCAGAACAGAAAGAAGCAACACAAAACTGAAATCTCTGTGGGCTGCCTCGACACAGACACCAGAGATAGGTTTTACAACTCCAGTCCCTCTTATGTGACTTCACCTGAGAAAGATTCCCTCCCATTGTAGAGTGGGGCATCCTTAGTTTGTACCATTTGGGGGACGCCAAGAATCCATTGCCATCTATAGTTTGGGACACTGAGAAGTCACAGCCAGATCTCCTTGTGAAGAAAATGCTAGAGTTGGGGTGCATAGCCTAGCACTTGGTGCTCAGCCCACAGCAATGCTTATGGATTCATGGTGGAGGGGTCAGTGAGAGGGAAGAAGGGATCCCAAATGTGAGAGGATTGCCCCCCACAATATCTATAATAGCGATGGCAACAGCACAGTAAGGCTGAGTGTGCTGCAGGTATTAGAGCCTAACATGACTAAAAGAGGCAGAAGAAGTTGCTGCCTCTAGTAGCTATACACACAGTAGGCAGCACTGGATCTCTCTCTCTCTCTTTCTGTGTGTGTGTGTGTGTGTGTGCACTGTGATCCTAGCACCTGAGCAGTGATGGCCCCCATCCACCATGATCCATCAACTGATACTGTGATAGAGGCAGATGTTACATAAGAATTTCTGACTGACACGATCTAAAAGTCTCTCACACACACCCACGATCAAACTGGCAGACTGCTCATGAACAGAGGATCCATATATGTTTTCATCTTCATTGCACTTGTGTGCCCAGAATAATATGAACTGCCACTGACTGGCCAGTAAACACTCGGTGACTGCTTGAGTACAGGTGTTTAAACCTTAGTCCATCTCTCAGCCAGAAAGGTCTGTCTGCGTTTGTCCCAGGCTCCACAGAGGTGGGTGGAGGAGTGGCACAGAGCTCCACTTGTCAGAGGGGCTTGTTCTGGATCTACTGGTACCTGCATTCGACAACATGCTATTTTTACCAGCTCTGAACTCAGTCCTAATATGCTTCATTAGATTAAGGGATTAGAAAGCAGGGTCTATGGAGAAAAGCAATGGGAATTCAGATCATTAAGGGGCAGAAGAAGGCTGCAAGGTGATGGCTTACTCTCTTCAAATGAAAGAAGAATTATCACGCCAAGCACAGAGATCCGCTGTTCTTCTCCTCCTGAGACAGACCCAGAGAAAGTGGGCTTAAGATCAAGCAGAAGGGATTTATGTTGACTACAGAGACAATTTCTTAATAGAGAGAAGGGTTGAGTTCCCAAACTGTTAACAACACAGACAGATGACTTTGAAAGACCTCAGAAATGGTTAAGCTCCTATTTCTCTGTGAAGTACACAGTTCCACCTAAACAGCAATGAGTGAACTATGCCTTTAAGAACCTTCCAGCCTTCCTTCATTTATCTTCCCTTCTGTTCCTGTACATCCCCTTCCATCTTTTCCTCTCCTCTTCCCTCTCCTCCCCTCCTCTCTTTTCTCTTCCCTCCCTTCCCCACTTCCTTCCTTCTTCTCCTGCTTTGTGTTCCCTTTCTCTTCTCCTTTCCCCTTTCCTCCCTTCCTCCCTCCATTTTTTTACCCACACACAGTTATTCAGTATTTTCTATGAGCCAAAGATTTCTCCTACCAGCTCGTTATCATAGTGTTGCTGGTGGCTGACTTTGAAAACAACAACACAACCCAAATACATTGCAATAAGAAAGGTGGTTATTCTGATATCCCATGTCTGTGTAGCCCAATCTTCCCATCTATATGCCCCATCGGTGGGTTGATGCTGCATGGTCATTGATAACTAACTCACACTGACTTCTTTTGCTTATGTCAGAAGTTAACCCAAAGGGCTGTGCGAAGGGTGTACACATCTGGGTATGCCTTTCTGAGTTGGGGATCCTGGGGATCTTCACATTCAAGTGTTCCTGAGTGCTAGAGCATCACGCTAATCTCCTCCCTTTTCTCGGGTTCTAGGGAAAGGCCACTGGGAACCAAACCCTAGCAGAGAAGGAGAAAGATGGTGTGGACCGGTGGGTGGGGGAGTTGGGCAGAAGGAAGAATGCCATTAACCCTAGGTATATTAGGAGCACTGTATGGCCCAGTCCCTACAAATATGAAACAGATCAGGAAGAAGGGCAAGGCATACTTCGAGAATCAACCCCAGACCTAGCACCCAATTTGCCAAGGAAGCTTGGGAGTTATGGTTTTGAACTCCCTCATAACTGATTTTTCTAAAATGAAATATTCCAGAAAGGCTATGTGTTTTTAGATGCTGTCATCACCAAGGAACAAAAGAACTAGGAAGCAAGGTGACCTTAGTTGACTGTGCTTCTGAAACCTGGACTTGTTAACGGGGGGTAAAAGCAGAACTCAGCCAGAAGGAGGTAGCCCCAAACCAAAGACAGATGCACCATCTTGTTTAACTCTACTGCAGTGTTTATTCCATGAGTGTCACATACAGCCAGCCCATGAGGCCTCTCGACTGTTCTTCTAATTTATAGGTCATCTTATTCCCCCCCAACCCCCACCCCCAGTGGAGAGGTTGAGGATACCAGAGAATATAGAAGATATAGAAGTTTATTTTTTCATTAAAAAACATTTGTTTTTTTCACATATTAAAGATATTTAGTGTTATTAGACATTTTAGAAGAAGATGCCATCACATTTACCTATATCTACACATAAAAGAATTAACAATTAGCTGTTTCATATTTCCCAGCCATCCATTTCTGTATACCTGAATGAATGTATCTGTGTTATAACACAAGATACAATATAGCTGAGAACATAGTATACAAATAAACAACTGCCCCTTTCCCTCCCTCACTAAGAAACTGTAGACATGTTTGTTCTTATTAAATTATATTCAAACCAGTGAAACTCAGTAACTGCCTAATAATTCAATGTATGAATGTCAAACTTCTGCAATAAGGTCCTTTACGACAAGCCATTCATTTTTGTGTTTTCATGTAGAAATAATTTCAGAGTCACAGGTGGCCCATATTTGAGACCATCGATCGCTTTAATTATGAGAAGAGCTGGTCACTTTCGATGAAGGGTAAACAGCCAAGGCTTTACTAAGAAGCCGAGAAAAAGAAAATCTCTGCAACAGGGAGGGTCCTGAAAATAGGTTGCTCACCCTCTTTTTACTTCTTATTATTAAATAAGGAATTGCTTGGCTTGCTGTACTTCAGTAATCTGCGGTGGATGCGCAGTCCGTGGAAGGCTGCCCCGATCTGCTGGGGCCTTTAAAAACCTCCTCCTGTTGACCTTTCATTTGAGCAGGCTTCCTTTCAGCCATGCTCTTATTTCTTTCCTTGGGTGATGACGTCACCCAGACAGTGCGGGTGGCCCCCGTGTTCTGTGTCTTTCTGCTCTAATCATACTTGTTTCATTTTCTTGGGTGTTAGAGATTTGAAAAATTCAAGTCCTCCTTCCCCAGGCCCCAGGAAGTCCCTGGGTGTATGCCATTCCTCTGCCATTTCTACTGTCTGGTCCACAGAGAAACTTTATTTGGCCACTAGGGGCGCCAGCTGACTGACCTTTCCACCCCCAAGCTGATGTCGGAGGTCAGTGAGACTTTTACAATGGTGTACTTAGCACTCTTTTCAGACCTTTCTGCATTTTCTACCACCCAAGCTACTCTGTGAATATCTTAAGGGCATACTGACATTCACTAAGATGTTAAGTTTGACGTTAAAGCTATGATATCTGATTGCCCTTCATATGCCAGCATACCTCTATTGATCTATCTGCACCCGGAAATCTCACACCTTTCGTTCTTCCTACAGTGATGATGGATTTGTATCGGTGCATGCAAGCCATCTTTCTGTTTTCTCTCAGCCTCTTTCCACAATGTCTATGCCTGCTTGTGAGAGCCGGCCAGGACCAGAATAAAAGTGCCTTCAGAAAGAGAGGTTCTGACCTCACTCAACATGCTAACCACTGAGCAGTCTGTGCTGTGCAAATCTAATTAAGCACTGGCCAGCAAAGGAAAACAAATTTTCTTCAAAAATGAAAGTTATTAATAAAAATCATGGCTGTAAATCTCCCACAGAAGCCATAGATCTTAAATAATTCCGGGTGATTTTATTACTTTCTCTTCCAGCATGGTTTCTGTTTGTTATTTATGGGTTGTTTTCATTTATTCTGATGTTTCCTGATGGTTAGCTGCCCGCTTTTATCCCTTCTGTGTGTCCTCACTCTCTGTTGTACGTCTGAGCATTTTATGCAGCTGCTCACAACACCCACTGCAGGGTCTACAGAACTTCCCCTTCTCAGGCCTGTTCGACAAATCCGAAGGCTCGAACTGGAAGCTAGTCTGTGCCAAGGGATGCAGAGAAGGCAAGTCTGATTGTGGAGAGGAAGTAGAAGACGGGAAGGCTTTGTATCTCAGAAGTCACTGGAGGGAGAGTAACGGACCCAGAGAGGCCAGCTGACCAGCCTCGTGCTGAACTTCCCAGGCGCATCATGTCCTGGTTTCCAACAGACTTCCTCTGAACACCCTTTTCCGTTTTCTAGTCTGAGGGCTTGGTATAGGACATCTTCTGAGGTCATGGTCTTTGGCTTCCCCTACAATCTGTTCTGTCTTTTCCATTATTCATCTATCCCATAGGAAAAGGTTCTTGCTGGCAAAGGAGGAGCTACCTCTTAGGTAGAATTTCTGGAAGCTATTTGAGCCAGCTCAGCATTCCCTTTATAGAAAAGTTTTCAAAAAAAAAAATCCATTTTCTCTAAGGAACTGGGGACAATGCTAGAACCTTCTTGCCTGGGATTAAGGAGCATTAGACGCCCATTAACTCATCTAATGCATTTGCATATAGCACTTGATTAGCAATTGCACTTATGGAGAACTTTAGGGTATATGAACCCACTATCAAAGTGTTGCAGGCTCAGTGGCAGAGATCAGTTTATCACCTAGTCCCTTCATGCCAAGTATCTGACTAATCCTTGTAACAGGGTAGAAGATTCTAGCAGCATCAAAGTCTAGAAATGTCAGTGGACCTAACTATGTAGGCCAGAGGATGGTTTACACCGTGGCAATGTGTGGGCCTTATCACTTAAGATTCTTCAAACAAAGTGTTAGGAAATGACTCTAGGATGCCAAGAAGGCTCAGTGGGTGAAGTGCTTGCTGCCAAATCTGCAGACCTGAGTGCTGTCTCAAAGACCTGCATGGTGGAAGGAGAGGAACCAATACCTACAAGTTGTTCTTTGACCTCCAAAAGTATCCTATTATATGAATGTTCCTACACACACACACACACACACACACACACACACACATGATTCTGTTCAAACTGGAAAGGACAGAAAGCACGTGTCTTTGAATGACAAAAGCCATGCTACCTACATAAACAGATCGGACAACTGTCCACATCATCCTGATGTAGGGGAATTTCTAGCAAACCATCATCTTCTGAATAAAAGCTACTGAAATGAACTCTCCGCTCCCCACTATGGTCATGGTCCTGGAACCACACAGCCCCATTGGTCAAGCATCTGTTGGATGTGCAGAAAAAAGAGAGAATGCAACATAATTAAAAATAGCTGACCTATAAAACAGTGACATTAAAATTCAGCTTTGTTTTTATATGAAACACAATATACCAAATATTTTATGAACTCAACCAGCTAAGGGGAAAGGGCTTAAAATCTCAAATAAAACACTATCGATCACACCAGGTTCGTTAAGTTAAAATATAGAGACGAGAGGAACCAAGAAGCAGCATTCACTGGTGATTCATCATTGCTATATCGGTATTTCCTGAGCTGTGGGCTTCAGATGCTCGACATTAGTTAATTTAACAGGGATGGGAATTTTCAATTTCAATAATCATTTATTTATTTAGATATCTGTCTTTCACTTTAAGCAAATAACATAGCTCATATTTACAGTATGATATGAAAATTTTTAATATATATGGCATTTTAAGGAGGGAAGTATTTCAATGCTTAAACTCTAAGCAGTATAGTTGGTACACCTACATTGCAAAAGTGTTGCAGTGGGTGGCTCAGTGCACAAAAAAATGTTATGCTGGTTGCACAAAGCATAAGGACCTGAGTTTGGATGCCTAAAACCCACAAAAAAGGATAGTCCTAGAATCTTTGTGTGTCTCCAGCACTAGGTAGGTAGATGAATCAGTGGGAACAGGTGAACCCTAGAGCTCTTTGGCCAGAGAGTCTAGCTAAGTTGGCAAGTTGGCAAGGGCCATGTTTAATTGGAGACCCGATATCAAAAACTAAGCTGGGAAATCATAAAAGAGTATCACCAAACTTCATCTCTGGCCCTCACACTCACAGGTCCACATAGAAACACCACACACACATGAGAGCAACTACAATTAGGGATCGTGTCTGCAGGGAGGTCCTGCTTCTCACTGCAGTGTCCAGGTCACAACATTCAAAGCTGGCCCGCTCTGCCTTCCTTTCCCAACACTCACCTCTCTCCACTCAGACTACATTCCAGGATAATTACAACCAACCTCTCTCAATATCCCTGGGATCTATCTCTGGTCCATCTTTTTTGTGCCCCAGTTTCTTCATCTATCAAATGGGGAGAGTAACAGTACCTTCCTTTAAACTGTTGCTGTAAACATCAAATGAGTTTTAGTTCATGGCAAATTCTTAATATAGTACCTGTCATGTACCAAGGTCTATCATAAATGTGTCCACTATGATTGTATTTGAACACAGTTTAAACATGATATAACTGAATCAGATTCTAGAAAATAAGAAAATGAAGAAGAAAATGACCCCTTATACACATAGAAACACACACTAAGAACAAATTCAGTTTGGTCTTGAACCAAGACCAAAGCTAGGAAGCAGCAAATGAAATTGTTCATGTACTTGATGATGAATGAACAAGCCACCATGAGGACATGTGGCTCTAATCTCCACAGTTGAGAGGCAGAAGCCAGAAGATCAGGAGTCCAGGTCATCCTTGGGTATGTAGCACATTCCATGCCAACATAGGTTACTTGAGACCCTGTCTCAAAACAAACAAACAAACAAACAAACAAACCCCCAAATCGATAATGAGCAACCTTTCTCCTGTCATTCTGAGATGACTTCTGGGAAACAGGATATAGTTGAGGGATTGATCACTTGTCTAGTATTTTTGAGGACCTAGGTTTGATATGACTTTTTGCTCATGGACTTTCACAGTTCAAATATTAATGAGTAGCAAGATCATGGCAGATCAAGTCTGCAGCATAGCACAGCAGTCCGAGGGCTACACAGAGTCACAGGATTATTGGAAATACTGTTTAGACTAAGCATTTGGTGGGCTCTCAGTAGCCATTCAATAGCAGCTGAAGCACATAAGGAGCCACACCTATTTATGAAACCTCAGAGCGTGTCCTTGTGCTCTTTGATATACTTGGATCCTGTTTCATTGTAATAAACCACAACTTTGTGGTTGGTCATAAAGGACTCCCCTTTATGGCTTCTTCCATCTGCGGCGGATAGATCGGCTTATAACCATAAAGGAATTCCTTCCACAGGAGAACGTGGTTTAATGATAAAAGACAAAGCCAGATTCAGGGTTGCATATAAAGGAAATGTTGGCAAAGAGGGAGACTGAGTTACAGCAACACCTGATACCTACATAGTGTTTTGTGATCCACAGACATCAACATTCCCACAGTATGACTGGGCATGAGCTTTGGCTCCACCCTGGAACCTATGGGGAGTGCTAACTCTCAGATTCTACCAGGAAGTTCTAGAGATGAGGTGCAGTCACCTGAGGCTTAACCTATAAAACCCAAGGATGGTTTATCACAGACATTTCTTTTCCCGGGGGGAAGTATCTGTTTAATAGATACTTAAGCTGCCGTGCTGCCTCTGTCCCCTACTCTCATTTTATCTCCCAGCCATTAAGCTTTAAAAGAAGACCAAATCTTTATCCTTTCATAAAGGAGAGAAGAAAGCCATCAGCGCAGCAGGAAAGAGTTAAGACCTGTCCCAGTGGCTCTAGGAGACTCTAAATGTCCCACCATCTTCAAAACACAGAAGATGAATGCACCAAGCACTCTTCTAGGGATTGGCAGAGACCAAGGGAGGGCGGTTTTGAACAAGACTGACCCCTTCCCTGGCCCCAGGGAGCTCATTTCCTGGTGGGCGGGGCTAGGGAGCAAACACTTGAGCAAATGAATGAATATAATACCAAGTGCTCTGGGAACTATGAGCCAGGATGCGGTGGCTCTGAGCCATATGGTCCCAGCCTCAAAGGGCCTCCTGGAAATGTGATTATTCATACAGAAAGTTGCTAGTTGTATGTGTACCAATTGTGAAACATTATTTGGGGAAAAGTTTAAACCATGACTGACTTCAAGTAAACATTTTCTTTTTTTTAAATTATGCCGATAGACCCTCTGCTGAAATTTTATAAAGCTGTTGTGCCGAGACTTCAGGCTCATTCCTACCCATGGAACAGAGCAATGTGCTATTAATATTTGATCTTTTTGTTGTTATGCTGTGGCTAGCCCATAGAGAATGAGATGAATTTTTGTAACCATTTCAATATTTATGCTTGCGTTTCCCAACAAAGCATGAATGTTCATTGTTCACTTTGAACTATATATGGTAAGTTGCCTCTCTAATCTGCTGTCATAAGCGAACATGACATCTTTTGGCTTTCTTTCCTGACTGTTAATTATGGCAATTATGTCACTTTTTTACTTGTCCTCACTTGACCCTGTAGCATCCCAATGTGACCCTACACAGGGACGTGGTGCAGATGGATATAAAACAGGAAGTTCTCTGTCCGCTTTTAGATCATAGATGTGATCTGTGTGTCCTCCTATAGGAAAGATGGGACATTTAAAGGTTAAATTGGCTCCTAGCACTTAAAGATTCAGATTTCTGTAGAATTCTGGATTTCAGAATCTGCTAAACATGGGAGAGAGCAGCAGCAGCAGACTCTCGCCCTTCTGGAGCTAAGGAGAGCAGTCTCCTTTGGCTGCACTACACGTTCTCCATTTCCACCCCTGCAGACACTGGAGGGTCATCTCCAAGAACAGAGAAGATTTCAGAAAGCACCCATTCCTTGTTTAAGAGCTAAAATGTGTGCCTTGGGAACGGGCACACTGGGATTAAGGGGTACCCAGTTTATCTGGCCTTTTGGTGCCTCCCTGCAGTGCATCTTGAGGTCTCTAGAGGGCGACTGAGACTTCTGCGCTATGTCTTCGAAGTCTGAACCACCTCACTCTGTAATGCACTACTAAGTCTCCCATTTCACCTTAGAAAACAAAAGACACTGGGTGAAGGAAGGCCCCTCTATTTCTCAGGCAACAAAACAAAGAAACAATATGCCACCATTTAACACCTTAAAGCGTTGCAAGAGGATTTGGAGTGATCCAAAAGTACTAGTGGGTCCAGAGGGGAAGGCTTCAACCAAGAATAAGGAGGGCTCAAAAAAGTATGTTGGTGGGGAGTAAGGGAAAGAAGTGTAGAATTAAAAACAGACAGACAAACAACAGGTAAATAAATAAAAACAGCCCCCCCCCCTTAGAATAGGAAATGAGAGTGGTCACAAAATGCTGTCACATCTTAAATGTAGAATGAAAAAACTGACAGTGATTAAGGGAGGAAGGGAGAGAGAGAGAGAGAGAGAGAGAGAGAGAGAGAGAGAGAGAGAGAGAGAGAGAGAGAGAGAGAGTTAGTTTAGCGCTCCAGATAGAAAGGAAGGAAGGTAATGGCATTAATTGCTTGTATATTTGTGCAAGTTCTAAATAAGGATGTGAGGGGAGGGCCTAGTCTCTCTCTGTTCCAGAAAAGTGGCATTTTAGATTCTCCCACATCCTACTCCTGAAGTTAGAAGCATTCCATCTCAGAGAGGAACTGGGTTCTTCAGAGAACCACAAGGATCATGTAACCACATTTCGGAGCACAGACAAATCCACCCCGACTGGCTTTTCTGCAGTCTGTGAGAGTCTGGCCTTTACCCCCTGTGCTGTCAGCATGCAGTCAGCTTTAGTCTAACTCCGCAGACGTAGGTGAAGGACTCAGTCATAGAGACCCCTGCATCAGAGGCTAAGAGAAAAATCAAGGCGAATGTGACAGCTCACTCTCTCTCTCAAGGACTGTGTGCGCACTTAGCAGAAGGGATAAGAAGGTTAAGAGGCAGAGAAGACTATGAGGAGCACGCTGCAATGAGATACTCCCTGGACATGGCCCCTGCTCTTACCAAAGTTCTAGCTCAGCCTGCTCCCAAGTGTGGGCGGAGCTTGGAGATGCAGGAATGGGATAAGCCAGAAGGGATGGGGCAGAGCTTAGAGATGCAGGAATGGGATAAGCCAGAAGGGATGGGGCGGAGCTTAGAGATGCAGGAATGGGATAAGCCAGAAGGGTTGGTGTGCTGCTGCTTTTGAGATGAACCTGTAAGGTGAACACCTCTCTTGGATCACTCTTTCTCTGTCTCATATTCCTTGATCTGATGGAAGCTCACCATACTGTTGCAGAAAAGCTCTCTCACATGAGGAAAAGCTCTCTCTCGTCTCTGACCAACAGCCAACAAGGATCTGGGGCCTGCCAGGTGCCATTTTCCACGCCGCCCAAAAATCTGACTGTGGGTTTAGTTACAACGTCCAACCTGAGGATCCAGCTAGGCTTCTCCTGGATTTGTGGCCCATGAAAACTATTATTAAAAAAAAAAAAAGTAGCCGGGCACACGCCTTTAATCCCAGCCCTTGGGAGGCAGAGGCAGGCGGATTTCTAAGTTCGAGGCCAGCCTGGTCTACAGAGTGAGTTCCAGGACAGTCAGGGCTACACAGAGAAACCCTGTCTCGAAAAACCAAAAAAAAAAAAAAAAAGTGTTTTTTTTCTAGTGCATTTTGTGGTGAAAATTTCACAAAGTCATAAATAATAAATGAAAAGGATTTAGAGAATAAAATGACATTTCTGATTTTAAAATTGTGGAAGGATTTGAGACTATGATTTTAAATTGGTCTTCATGAGGCAGGTCACAATGGATGGAGAGTACTATTACAGCCAGAGGTAATGGAAGGTGAAGTGTGTTTTTATTCATAGGATAATAGGCTTTCTGACTTGTCCTAATGGTACAAACAAGAGACTAGAGAATGGCCTTTAAAGAACCATTGGGCCTGGAGGCCATTAAAGGCAAAGAAAGCCTGGATGAAAACTCAAGAAGCAATCAGAAACCATGGAGTTATGAGAAAACCAGATATAATTATGGCTTTTATTTAGAGTATGTATCTACTAGCTTTGAGGGACTGAGATGACCACTCTAGTTATCTAGGACCCATGGACAAACACTGGGCATGGGGAGCAGAGACGAGGATCAGGGAGAACGAATCAGGACCATATCGGAAGAGACAAAGCCCGAGCTCTGGACGCCAGGATGAGCACGGGGCACTTGGATCCAAAAGAGACGGGAGTCAGTGCAGGGGAAGAGATTACATGGATTCTATTTTAAGTGTCTTAAAGCTGAGTCATTGTCAAGAAGGGAAAAAGAAAGAAATATAAATTTATATACATTTATTATTCTGTTGGGAAGATGCCACAAAAGTGCAGATTTGGGGGTGTTCTCCGTAAAAGATAACTAAAAGCCGGTAAGTCGATTGGTAAAGACCCAGGGAAGAGAGGATCAAGGGCATATATGAGCTAAAGACTCTGCCTGGGGTCATGAGAAGATGGTAGAATTGTCAGAGGAAAGGGAGAAACTGTCATGCAAGGGGTAGGAGGAAAGCCTTGTGCAATGACCAGCAGCTTGAAGGAGGAGAGGAGAGGATGCCAAGGAAGGTCACTGGGGACTCACACATGCGTTATCAGATGGCATGTCTCTCCAGGTCTGTCCCCAGGAGAGTTAGATCAGGCAGTGCTGTCCAGTTCCTTGGCAGCTTGGGTAAATCTTGGAATGTGTAGGGCTCTGTTAGGTTAAGGAATAAGTGAACCTGTATTTTCACCCAAAGTCAAGTTTTTCTTTTTCTCAAGGTGAACTTCTTTGAAGAAGTATCTTAGGAGTCTTAATGCAACTGCTAAGACACTAGGCCTGTGTCTGTGTTTTCCTGAAAACAGTCTATGGACTTTGTTCTGTAATCTCTCAGAGGACTAGGTCATTCCAATTGACAACTTCAATTGAATGGATCTTCTTATTTATGGACTTCTAGCTTGGGGATCTCTCCCAATCCTGCTGACTTTATTATTTTTAATTGTTATTACATTTATCTATTGTTTGTATATGTGTGTGAGGCACACATGCCACAATACACATGTGGAGTGCACTGGACAACTTTCAGGGCTCAGTTCTCTCTCTCTCTCTCTACTATGTGGGTCCCAGGGATCGAACTCAGGTTGCCCGGCTTTGCAACAAGCTCCTTTACCCACTGAGCTAGCTTGCTGACTAATTCTTGGTTTTCCGAGTCACAGTCTCATCAGGCAGTCCAGGCAGACCTTGGTTTCTAGAGTCCCAAGATCCCTCTGCCTCAGCCTCCCACATTCTGAGTTTACAGCTATACTCCACCTTGCCTGGCTTCTTCTCTGAGCCAATATTCAAATCTATTTTTAGCTAGATGGGCTTACTACTACTTAACAGACCCTCTTATGGGTAAGATTCTTAAAAGAGAAAAGGTATGGTTATTTTTTCCATGTCTCCCATGAGACTTTGAGGACTCTGAAAACATAAAGGCTGTTAGTCCATTGCATGGAGAAGAAATCCATTCTCAAGCATGAAGGAGAAAACGATGCTCACTCTGGACTCTGTTTTCCAGGCACAGTCTCTGCTTGCATCTTGATTTCTACCATTCCAGGCCTGTGCCTTTGACTTTACATATTGGAAGCATAGTTAATAAAAGATACATGGAGGCATCGTCTCATAAAATCTGGAAGTTATATATTTAGTTCTGTAGTCTACCTTTTTCTTTTCAAAAATATGAGTGGTATGAACCAATACATGTCACACCTGCTTATTTGTTATCTATCGCTTATGTGCATTTATGGCATAATTTTGTGCATCTCTGTGTACCTATGCATGTGTGTATTTATGTATTTTTAGGTACTGTATGTAGGTGTGTATGTATGTACACATACATGTGGAGCTCAGAGGACAATCTCAGGAATTTTATCCCTAGGGACCACCCACCTGTTTCTAAGATGAGTTCTCTTACTGTCCAAAACTTGCCATATAGGTAAGCTGGCTGACCCATGAGCCCCAGGGATCCCCCTATCTCTACCTCCCCAATACTGGGGTTATGACTGTGTGCCACTATGCATAACTTTTCTCATGGATTTGAGGGATCAAGTTTGCACCCCCATGCTTACAAGACAAACAACTTATAGACTGAACTGTCTTCCCAGCCCCACGACATGTCATTTGAATCACTGCCTCCTGTATCCCACACTCAACCTTCATCCAAAAGAGTCAGAATCTTCACTGTAGCTGTTTGGCTGAGTGCATGGACAGAGGGAGGTCTGTCTGTGTGGATTTCTACCCTCCACAGCACTCACTTGCGGGTGAGCTTCCAGAGGAGACTATGCCCACAGGTGTCTCAGAGAGCACCAGGACACCTTGCCAGCATTGGCTGTTCCCACATTGCTAACATAAACCCTGCTCAGTCTCTAAGCAAGCACAGCCCTCCGGGGACTGACGTCGTAGCTGCAAATCTGTCTCCTGATGCTCTTTCCTAAATGCCTTTTTAAACATGCTCAATAACAGATGAGCACCTGGGCCCTTCTTCACGGAAGAGAGATTGGGCAGCTTGTAGAACCTGGGGATGCTATTGGCCCATAGAGCTGATTCCCTGCATGCCATGTTCCCAGCTCCCCAGGTTGCCACTTAACACTGCTCTTCCCAGGGAAGCAGGTGGCTCTCCTGGTGGGTTTTGTTACTCCATTTTCTCTTCCTGTTCCCTTCTCAGTCCTGACTCAACTTGCACCAAATCTTTGTAACCAGTTGGCTGCCTTAAGAGGTCTGCAGTCATCTGAGTTTATATTCCCAAACAGGATACCTATACCTGATTTGATAGAAAGGATCCATTTGTTTAATACCAGAGTCCCATATATAGGTGGCTCTTCCCTGCCAGGCTTATGTAATATGTGTCTGACATCGATTTCTTATGTGCCCGGGGTTGAGCCCCAAATCCTCCTCATCTCCAGTTCTTATCTGTGTAAGAAAAGCCTGCGATGAACCTGTAAGTTTCTGTCTAAGAACTTCAAACAATCTGTGGATTTAAAGACAGCCTTGGGTTTTCCAGAACTCTGACTATGGCATATTTTCAGTGACAACCATTCATTCATTAATTACAGAATTGGTTATAGAACTGCTTATTTTTAGAACTTCCTTTCCAGCGTTGGGCAGCTCAGTCATTCAGCTCCAGGGGCTTTGTTACCAGCTGCTGTTGGGGACAGATGCTCGGAAGGGAGAATTTTCCCCATGTCCCCTATTTCTGACTTTTTAGTGACCCACAGCAGTAACAATGACCATGAAGCATCCTCTGATGGAACTTTATTGCTGAGTGGTCAGAGACCTCCGACTGTCCTACCTGACTGTCCTAGACTGACCTCCTATTCGAGTCTCCTCCCTGATGAGCCTGGCATACTGGTATGCCATAGATAACACCCAGACCACAGTGTGACCTCACAGCCCAACACCCTTTCTCTTTTTGTCTTACTTCTAGAAGATGTTTAGCAAGTGGGTGTTTGTGATTTCTTTTTGTCAGAATTAGAGACAGCACTTGGGGCCCCAGTGGTCCTCTGTTGTCTTTCTGGTATTTGAAAACTAAATCCTATGTCTATACTCGAGTAATTCAAGACGTTTCTAATTCACATCATGACTTGCAAGAATATGTTTTCTAAGACAATACCATGGGGCAGGGGTGGGTGGTGGTAGGTAGGTGGAGATGGGAGGGGTACACAAGAGAACAGATGAAATAAAGGGTGACGGACCTTCATACAGGAGGAGCAGCCTTGAGAGGAAGGGAAGACTACCTCCATGAAGCATGTGGGGGAAGCAGAAAGAAGAGTCAGATTCAGTGGGGTCAGCTCTTCAGGATAAGGTAGATTTTCCAATGCCATAGACACTTTGGTTAACAGATAAGAGCAAGCTTGTAATAACTAGCACTGTTGTCTGTCTGCAGTGTGTTGGTGTTTATAATCCAAGCACAATTCTAAACAGATCACTTAAGTCAAAATAACCCTTATGGCACCTCTGGGGAGACACTGTTAAAGAGTAACAAAAAGCAAATGTCTGTCCTCATGGCCCAGTTGCTAACGGACAAAGGGGGGAAAGGCGTATACTAACCCAGGGAGAGCACAGCCAGCTTGTAGAGGCACCAGGATCTGGGTCATATAGCTAAATTCCAGTCTGTAATGAGCCTCCTCCATCTCAACATGCACAGGCTGAATATCACAGAAAAGCTGGTTCCACTCACATGCCGTGGGCGGCCCAGAATGGACACAGGGACAGCGGCTTTCCAGGAGTCTCTGTACCTGATTCATTCCATCAGTGGTCGCTGCTGTGAAATCCAAGCATGAGCCTCATTTGCAGAGTGTGGCTAGCTAGTATCTTGGCTTTCAATTCAAGGAGCTTAGGCACAATCCCGAGCTGAGTTGTGTGGCTCTGTTCTGGGCTGAGGGGGGGGGGGTTCAAGGGCTCCTGAGAAAAATTCATCCCACTGACGTCCCTGTGCAGAGAAAGGAAGGTTACAATGATACATCTTAGGAACTCCTTCAGAGATCTTGGCACATCAGTTTTTCTCGTTTCAATGGTAAATCGTTCAACATGATCAGTAGCTACCGCCCCACCTCTTCCTGTCTAATGTTTCTGGAAGTTTGGAAGTGAGGGCCAGCTAGACTTGTCTCGGCAGCAAGCCCGAGTGAGAGGGTTACAGAGGGTTATTGATTTCTTTCTTCCCTGTGAAGACTCACACCATCACACCCACTTCCTCAGCTGGAATGTTTTGTTGTTTTCCCTGGGTTCCCGGCTTCACTGACAATGTCTTTTGCTTGTGAAGTCAGGGAGGCATCTGTGACTTGGGATAAGATAGCCTTCTAAATGGCTTTTGTGGACTGGGCAAATCACTTTTCTCTCTATTGTAATCATATCCTACCTGTTGGATGGGGACACCAGGACCCTGGTTATCTGAACAATACCAAGCTTGGGGGCCAGGCGCCCGCAGGGTGAGGAGAACTGGATTTACAGCCTTTTGTAGTTTTCCGTTAAGAAATAGAAGAGTCGGCACTGGCGGTACACCAGAACTTGGGTGGATATTAGCTCAGATGCGGAACCCCTTCCCTCATTGTCGGCGAGGGGCCCAGAGGGCCAGTGACATAAACACCTTTCTCATTTTCACCTTACTATCCCCCATCAGGCTGTTCTGTGTTACACCGGAGCCTAATCAGCAGCTATAGGCTGTAGAGTCACCAGGGGTTTCTTTAGAGATATACGCACACCCTGTCAAAATTTTCACTTTGGTCTTTCATAAACAAGCAAATGGGGCAAGCTGACCATCCTCAAGGGCCGTCCTTCTTGCTTTCGGTTTACTTCTCGGTGTGCACATTATATTTTCAAATATTTTCCCAGAACTGCTTTTCATGGAAACCAGGGCCTTTTCTTTCCCTTCTTTGTCTCCCCCTTCCTCTTTCCATCCCCGCCCTGCAGTGAGCTCCTCATTACGTCTCTTATCGTGATAACTCTAGAAATAACAACCACCTTCCCCACCTGCCTTTTATCCAGGGATCCTATGGTGCTCCTCCAACAGGGCCAGCTATTCAGCAGCCCACCTCTGCTTTGGGTCACAGAGGGAAATAGCAAAGCAAAGCTACAGCCGTTTTGGTATTTTTGAGAGGCAGGGGAGCACAGAAAAGAGGGAACATAGTTGTGTAAGTGCCTTTCTTATGTATGATTTATAGCATAAAGCATTAGATGTTCAACCCTTTGGCTCAGCAATTGCAAGGTTGGATATGAAGACATCATGGTCTGCACTGCAGAAAAAGCAAAGGGTGGTCAGGGAATGTCACCAATGAGTGGTCACTTGCTGGTGAAAGTGGCTAAGACGTGAACTCAATGCCATACCAAATTCCACTGTCTATACAGATGAACAAGATGGATATTGCTTATTGAGTTAACATTACAGTGTGTGTTTTCATTATACCTGTTCTTCTGAAGGTCACCTATGAGTTCCAGCATTTAATCAATGACTAGACACATTAAGTGACTTCTTTAATACTTGCATTAGTGGCTTCTCTCTCTCTCTCTCTCTCTCTCTCTCTCTCTCTCTCTCTCTCTCTCTCTCCTACCCCCCAATCTATCTCTCTCCTTAGAATCTCTTTGACCTCTGACCTCTGGCCTCTGCTTCCTTCTTTCTGTCTCCTTCATTTTCATCTTCACCCTCATTCCATTTTCTCTTATTTGTTAATGTACTGAAGTGTTCCACAAACCCATCTACATAGACTTTAAGAATAACACATGCCTAAAAACAAAACTTTCAATAGATATGCCTGGATTCTTCCCTTGAGCCTACAGCCGTGTATGTGTGTGTGTGTGTGTGTGTGTGTGTGTGTGTGTGTGTGCGTGCGCGCAACCATCTATGTGCATTCAAGTACACATGCTTATGTGTTTGTATGAGCATAGAAGCCAAAGAAGAACCTGTGTATTATTCCTCAAAGCCATGTCTCATTGACCTGGAGTCTGTCCTGTAAGCTAGGCTGGCTACCCAGCCAGCCCCAGGGACTGACTTCCCATGCTCTAGGATAACAGGTATGGGGTGACAAAATGCCTAACTTTTTACATGGGTTCAGGGAAGTACACAAAAACACTGCTGACTGAGAAGTCTCCCCAACTCCCCACCACTTTCTTTTAAGCCTTGACTGTTATGCTCTACAGAGACACTAGCCCAATGCTTAGGCTTTCTTTGAATAAATCCTGTCTCCACTGTCCACCTGAATATCCGAGATAGAAGCTGGAAACTGTTAGGTTCCTCTTTCTCATCTCTTTGAGTTCTTCGAGTCTCTTGGAGCTATCTCTTCTCTTACTGCCTTTGTCATGTATTACATGACTTACCACGGTTACTTCCTCCCCTGGTTTGATCTCTCCTTACTCTAATGTAGCCTTCATACAGTGTCACATGGCTCCTCCCCAGACACAGAATTAGTCATGTCAATTCCCTGACTAAGACCCTGTCATAGCTCTCTAGTGGCATTGGGGTAAAAACACAAAACCACACTGAAGAGCGTTGGTCTTCATATTCTGCCTCTAGCTTCCCACCTGTCTCTCCATCCTCATTTTCTAGTGTTTCTCAGCTCAGACCGAGAGCCATAACCTCCAGACACTGACTACAGTTCTTTTTGACCACCCTGGACACTTGCTTCTTTCTATAGATACATGGCTTCCACTTTACTTAGCAAGACCACATTTCTTCTTTCTCCTTCAGACCTGTTCTGCTTGGCTAAGTCTCAATGACTCATCCAGGGTCAGTACAAATGCTACCTCCTGTGGGAAGCTTGAACTCTTCAAAGGCCCCATTAGGAACCAATTATGTATGTTCTCAAACTACCCAACAGACACTCCATTTGTACATTTAGCATACAGTCAACCCTCCATAGTTCCAGGTTTTATGTCCCTGGTCCAACCAAATGTAGATCAGAAATACATGGCAAAGGAATTTGCAGCTGAACTAACATATACAGCCTTTTTTCCTTTCTTTCTCCTCTCAGCAGTATAGTATACAACTATGTGCATGCTGCTAATACTATATTATATATTGTAAGTAATCCAGTAAGAATCCAGGAGGAGACTGGAGGTATGGTTAAGAGCACTAGTTGCTGTTTAAGAAGCTCCAGGGTTAATTCCAAGCATCCTCATGGCAGCTCACAATCATCTGTAATTCCAGTCCCAGGGGATCAAAAACCCTCTGATCTTCATGGGTACCAGAACACTATACAGTACACAGACATACATGCAGGCAAAATATCCATACACACAAAATAGGAATAAATATGTTTTTATACAAGGATGCAAAGATAATGTTCCATGAATGTGTGATTTGGTTTTCCATAAGGGACTTATAAATCTGTTGGGTTTTGGATCCGAGGAGGTCTTGGAACCATTCTCATAAGGACTATGAGATTAACTGCTTCCCACTGCTCATTTCTCCCCCGCTTCTCTTCTCTAGACTGTGCGTTCCAAAACAGCAGAAGTATGAGTGTTCAGGCTTCAATACCTCATACATAGCACAGCTAGGAGCTCAGTGAATGCTCAGAACCATTTAACAAAGGCAGCATACAATTGTGAAGTATCTCACTAATCTTCCATAGGATCTTCTCAATGAACAGTATCCCCACTTTGCAGATGGGATTGCCAAGATCTGGAAAGATTAAATAGCTGCCTTAGCATCAGAAAACCTGCCAAACTCTGGAGCCACTGGGGTCCGTCCAAGCTTTGTGAACTCTTGGCATGGATTCTGAACTCTGGACTGGCTTCTGTCTACTGACACTACAAAACAACTTGTGATGCTGGGTGGTTCCAGCTAGGGATAGAGTGATGAGGAAGCACTGCTGGTAAGGGACTGAGGGTGAGAGTCAAGCTAAGAAGTGAGGGCACTGTAGATCTGAAGTCCAGTATATGGACGGCCATTGTGCTGTCCTCTGATCTGAAGTCCAGTGCATGGACAGCCATTGTGCTGTCCTCTGATCTGAAGTCCAGTGTATGGACAGACATTGTGCCATCCTCTGATCTGAAGTCCAGTGCATGGATGGGCATGGTCCTGTCCTCTGTATTGCTCTGCAGTCCAACCAATGTAAAAAAGAACAAAAAACAAAAACAAACAAACAAACTAAATGTTACCAATCAACCCACTGGCAGGCAGGCATGGAACCACTGTTTATACTTATCTTCTTGGAGAACATTTTTCAAATATTTTTTAAAATGCTTTCCCTCTCCCTTGGCCCTCCAGCCCACTGCCCTTTATTTTACGTCTCTTTCTGCGGTGTAGATAGATTTCCTGTGTTTCTTTCTCCACTGGATTAAGAGAAAGATGCTGGACACTGACTTATTCACATGAGTGGGTAACAGATGGTTGATCACATAGCCAGTTTTGATATGGAACTGAACCCCTGAGTCTGCCTGACTCCTTTGTGGTTCATCTCTCACACTGCTTGATCCTCCTTATCCTTATCTTTATTCAAGTGAGATAGTTCTTATCATTTCTCCTCTCTCCTGCCACATGACGACATTATCTGGTTTACTTCCAGTCCTCTGGGATAGAAAATCTAGGTTAGTTCAGGAGTCAGCTTTTGAAGTAAAAGCATGTTCTTGCTGTCTCTCATATTCTCTTTCCTTTGGCCCTGGTGAAAGGGTTCAATGTTAACATCATTCTCGTTTAGGGAGAAAACTCCATCTATGGGTCAAGAAATTAAATAAAATACAGGAAGAGGTTTTTCTGAACACATTAGATATTTTCTTGACAGCTTTTATCAGAGAGTTCTGCATATTTTGATTCTCTCAGAAACTACTCTGTGCTTACTGTGCACCAAGTACTCTAGCGCTACTGTTTAATGATAACACCAAAATCTAAAATGAAAAAAACAAAAGTTTCTACTACATCGAGTACCCAATATCATTAGGAAGCTAGAAATGCCGGAAGTGATGAATAGTGTACCATCCTAGTTCAGGGGAAATGCTACAGAGAGAAAATGAAAGGAAGGAGGCGATGGAAGGGAGGCGTCAGCATTATCAATAAGGTAAGAGAAAGGCGACCTCATGGGGTGAATTAGAAATTACCTAATGGAAGCCGGGCGTGGTGGCGCACGCCTTTAATCCCAGCACTTGGGAGGCAGAGGCAGGCGGATTTCTGAGTTCGAGGCCAGCCTGGTCTACAAAGTGAGTGCCAGGACAGCCAGGGCTACACAGAGAAACCCTGTCTCGAAAAACAAAAACAAAAACAAAAAAAAAAAAAAGAAATTACCTAATGGGAGAACATCCCTGCCCATATTTGTCTATCATTATTAATCATTTGTCTTGCTGCTGAAACAAACTTCCTGAGAAAAGCAACTTAAGAAAGGGTTGGTTTCAGTTCCTAGATGAAGTTCAGTCCATCATGGTGGGAATATCACATGAGGAGGAGGGCTGTGAGGTAACTGGTCCCATTGCGTCTGCAGTCAGGAGGCAGAGGGGGGAGAAACAGTTCCTCTCAGCTCAAAGCTCATTTTCTCTCTTTTGTTCAATTCTGGTCACTTAAACCTTCCCCAAAATGCTAATCTACAGATAATCCAAAAAGATGTGTTTCATGGTGATTCTAAATCTGGTCAAGTTGGTAATAAAGATTAACCATCATGCCTATTGCTAATTATGGAATGTAATCTTGGTTGAGAGCATAAGGGTGGGGGGAGGCTGATGTCATTTTCTGCTTGTAGCTCATAGGATTTGAGTGCAAAGATAAAAAGACACATGGGGACATCCTGTCCCCTTCATGAAAGTTCTATGAGGATCTGCCTGTGTTACTGAGACAGCCCCCACCTCCAATGTTTGGGGAGACTTCCTGTGGGATCCTGAGAGAAGAGTGGACCTTATGCTGGATAGTGGGAGAAGAGATGTTGGAAAATAAGATGGCTCTGTAGGAGAAGGGAGGTGGCACGTGACCAAGAATAATACCACAAATACTATGAAAATGATGGAGAGATCTCAGGCTGGGATGAAACTCTTGGGAGATGAAAAGAAAGAAAACAGCTAGGCTCTAGAGGCCTTGAGCAGGCCATGGGAGCTTAGGTCTAGTAGAGCCCCTTAGGAGCCATCAATAGAAGGAAGCTAAAGTGTCACATGCCTGTCACCCAGAAGGTATATAGTATGTGTCTGCTGAGCACCCATGAAGGACACTACTGACTGTCAAGAAGAGATATAGGGAGGTGTGCAGTCATAATGTCCACTTCCTTATAGAAGTGTTAACTTGTTAAAGGTGACAGAGTTACTTAGAATGTATATATCCAACCTGTTATCTTACAAATGGGGGAGCAGAGTGAGGAGTGACTGAAAGGCCACTCCACCATGCAGGTAGTGGCCTACCTTTGTACCCCACCTTGCCAGGCTTAAGAAAACTGCGTTTTGAACATCAGCTACACGCACTTTATATTGCTGTAGGTCTGACGGGCATTGTCCTGCTTACCCTTAATGAGCACTTCAGAGACAGTGACAGCACTGCTTGCCTAAACATGAGGAAATGGAAGATGAGATGAGAGGTAAAGTTACCCCAAATCACACAAGCAAATTAGTGGGAAAGCCACATTCAAACCGGTGTGTAACTAAAGTGTCTCTGTCTACTGTGCCATTTCCTGTACATCATTTCTTCTTATCCCCTTAGTCTCCCTCTCTCCCTTGGGATATTATCACTCAGGGAATGTGTTGCAATTAATATTGTCATAAATTGTAAAAGGTACTGGACTCTCAAGATTTTCAATAAAGCTCAGAAGGCTTCAGTGCCCCTTTGCTATTCAGTTTCTCGTGTAATATCATTTTCTTTAACTAGATCACAAGAGCCTCTGGGACAGGGATTTTTCCATCCATATTCTCAGGTCCTAATTCCACATTGACTCAGAATGTGAATATGATGAAATTCAGAAATGTTCACCAGCCTCCTACTCTGCAACTGGACCCTGCCTGTTGTCATTGGGGCATAATTGCAATAGCTAAGATCTTTCATTTAAAGACAGACTGCTTCTCTTAAGATGCTAAGAATTCTTATAGCGAATGACAGCTGGTCCCTTAGGTGTTTCACACCTGGTGATGGTTTCTCTGGGTGACTTGCTGTCACCTGACTGGTTCTGGCTGTGACCTTCACCATCTCCTACTCCAGAGGCAAATTCTTCCAAATGTCTGCAAGATTATATGGTTGCTGAGGCATCCCTGTGCCACTGGACTTCAGAAGGGCGAAAGTGCACAGGACTCACCCAGTTTCCAACAGAACACTCAGCCCTGGGCATCAACTGCTAAACTCTTTCTAAACAGAGATTTCATGATGGAGCATTGTGATGAACTAGCCCAAGCTGGGCTTTATACTGCTCCCTGTGCACTCCCATGTAATTTGGCATGTCAAAATTTTGATACACCTAGTTTATTACTGTTCCACTGCTTTAACGGAGGCACATATAAAATACAGTCCAACTCGGCCCAACAACAGACAAGCTCAGCCAAGCCTAACCAATGAAATTTCAGCCTTTATAACCCACATCAAAGAAACAGCCCCTTAGATATCTGAACCAATGTTCCTTGACTTGTCAAGCTCCAAGTCAGCCCTCTGCCAGCATTCTTTCAGCCGACCCAAACCAACAGTATGGAAGTTAAGCTGTGGGATTAGTTGTAACCAGGTGTTAATCCCAAAGCACGGAAACTAACCCACAAGCTCCAGACTTTTGTCTCACGGGTGTTCCTGGAGAGGGGTTCATTACTGTAATCCTCAAAGCTCTTTCCCTGCTGGAGTGATTCTCTTTGGAAGATATTCATCTAATTCCCTTGTTATGATTTGAATGTGACACATCCTCTATAGGTTCATGTGTTTGACACATGGTCCCTGGATGGTAGTGTTGTTTGGGAAGGGCTGTAAAGCCTTTCAGATATCAAGTGGAGCTGATAGACACCGGGATATAGAAGTTAAGCTTGAGGGTTAGATGCTGTCCATCTCTGATTCAAACTCTGAAGAGTGTAGAAATTGCCCTGCAGGCTTCTGGCTCTCCAAACCAAGCTCAATTAAGCCATGGCCAGGTAACTCCAGCTGCCATGCTTTCTCTGCCGTGTTGGACTGTATCCCCTAAACCATGAAGCCAATTAGTCTTTCCTCACTTATGTTACTTCCTTCGGGTGTTTTATTAGAGTGGAAAAAAATTAACCAACACAAGCACAGTTATCTGATTCCCCCCTTCAAGTAGGTGTGAGTCCCCCCCCCATCCTCCTCTCTATTCTCTACCTTTCTCCCTCCCCCCCTCTCCCTTTGCTCTCTAGATGAGAAGTGGGACACAGGAAAAAGAACACAATACCCCCCAGTCTTTAAATTGTAACTTCAGGCTCATAAACATAACAGCTTCATTACTGCCCAGAGTAAT